>NC_072415.2:72257602-72882602 GCF_028858775.2 Pan troglodytes | reverse complement strand
AACTCCTGACCTCGTGATCAACCCGCCTCAGCCTCTCAAGTGCTGGGATTACAGGCATCAGCCACCATTCCCAGCCTTTTAATTAATTAATTATTTATTTTAGAAAACCCAGTAATTTAAAAATCTATATATGTATCAAGAACAAGGCCGGGCACGGTGGCTCACCCCTATAATCCCAATATTTTGGAAGGCTGAGGCAGGCGAATCATTTGAGGTCAGGAGTTTGAGACCAGCCTGGCCAACATGGTGAAACCCCACTTCTACTAAAAATACAAAAATTAGTCGGGCGTGGTGGTGCATGCCTGTAATCCCAGGTACTCAGGAGGCTGAGGCAGGAGAATCGCTAGAACCCGGGAGGTGGAGGATGCAGTGAGCTGATATTGTGCCAGTGTGCTCCAGCCTGGGCAACACAGCAAGACTCCGCCTCAAAAAAAAAAAAAAAAAAAAGAACCAGTTGAATTTACCTCAGATAAAGAAAGACAGTTTAACGTAATTAGAACTATAAAACCATTAATCACATTAACGGATTAAAGACACCCATACTATTATCCCCACAGTTGCAGAAAAAGCTGTTAGTAACTTCATTCAGGCTGAAATGAAGGATAAAAATTCTCAGCAAACTCAGAAAATAAAAACTCACTTAAACTGACCAAGGGTATTTATCAAACATCTAAAGCAAACTTCAGTGTTAATGATGAGATATCATTCTCAAGATCATTGATAAGGAGCCAGGTGCGGTGGCTCACACCTGTAATCCCAGCACTTTAGGAGGCCGAGGCAGGGGGGTCACCTGAGGTCAGAAGACCAGCCTGGTCAACATGATGAAACCCAGTCTCTACTAAAAATACAAAAATTAGCTGGGTGTGGTGGCATGCGCCTGTAGTCCCAGCTACTCGGGAGGCTGAGGCAGGAGAATGGCTTGAACCCGGGAGAAAGAGGTTGCAGTGAACCAAGAATGCACCACTGCACTCCAGCCTGCGTGACAGAGACAGACTCTGTCTCAAAAAAAAAAAAAAGAAAAAAAAAAAGGATCATTGATAAGTATCTACTGTTTCTATTCAACACTGTACTAGATCTTCCTGCCCGTAACAGTAAGACAAAGAAAAGGAAGAAACCTGTCATCATTTGAATATTATATGATTAGCTATACAGTAAACAAAAAAACCTACAGGCATCATATTAGAATAAACCAGAACATTTAGCAAGATGATAAATCAATACTCAAGATCAATACTCAAAAACCAACTGTGTTTCTATAAACCAAACAGAAAATACGATTTTTTAAAAAATGCTGTGTAAACAAATTGACAGATATCAAGCAAAAGATTTCTTAGGGATGGAGAGGAGTGGGAGAGGGTGGGAGGAAAGGAAAATAAAAGGGTGGGAGGAAAAGAGAACAAAGGGACACGAGGAAACTTCTGGGAATAATGAACATGGTCACTATCTTGGTTGCCATGATGGTTTAATGGGGGTATACAGCTATCAAATTGTGTTAACTGGAGTGTACAGTTATAAAATTGAAATGTGCAGTTTACTGTTGTCAATTATACGTCAGTAAAGTGTTGGTGAAGATGTGGAGAAACAACACTTGTACACTGACGTGAATGCAAAATGGTACATCGACCCTGAAAAACAACTTGGTATCATCTTGCGAAAGTAGATGTGTGTATGTCCCAGAGCCCAGTAACCGAGCTCCAAAGTGTATACCCAACAGTAGTATTTCTCAAGGAGATCATTATAGGAATTGTGGATTGAATAGTTCTTCATTGTCCCCTATGCAGAACTCTCTAATACTTTGCACGATATTTTAAACTCTCTGCCTCTGCCTTTAAATGCCAAGAGTGTCCCCTGCAGCAAAGATAATGTTATTTACCAATCACTCTATCTACTCCACATTTCTCAGACCCCTTGCAATTAAGGTGGAGTGATGTGACTAGTTCTGGCCAATGAGCCACAGAGAGAAGTGGCATGTGTCACTTCTGCATCCAAACATACAAGGCCCATGAATGATGCTCCAATTACCTCTTCCCTTGCCAAAACAACAAAGGGAAGTATAAAAGAGCCAAGACTTCATCAGGCTGGGTCCCTGAACAACTGTGTGACAAAAGAAACGCCCACCCCCCAACCCCACTGACCCACAACAGACAATGCGAGAAATAACTGTTATGACAAGTCACTAAGATTGGGGGGAAAAGAGGGGTGTTACCATGGCATTACTTATGCTTATATTAACTGATAATGTTCACTGTTCAATCATCTGACCATCAAAACATTCCTACATATAACCAAATGTCCCTCCAGCACAGTAACTCCACTCGCAAACTACTGTCTTAGAAAAGGTACTTGCATACCAGGAGGCATATCAACATGAGACTATAGCAGCAGCACTGTTTATAACAACAACAAACTGAAAGCAACCCAAACGTCCATCAGCAGGAAAATTACTTAAGGAATTATGAAAATTGTGGAATGTTTACAGTAGACATTATAGAGAAATGAAAACCACATAAGTAACATGTAATCTTATTATGAAACATTGTATTAGGTGAATAAATTCAATTACAGAAGACCGCAGCAATTTATCACTTTTATACACATCAAAAACAAGCAAAATATAGATACACGGTAAAACTTATTTCAAAAAAGGAAAAAATGAGGAATATACATTCTAGGACAGTGAATCCTTCTAGGGCTAGGGGAGGCAATGAGATATATGTAAAGAGAACACAGGTAGAAGAAACACTGGTATTGATATCCCCACAGTTCCTAAATTCAGTAGTGGCTGACAATTCTTCAATTTATTATACTTCATAATTTAACAAATATCAATTAAAATACAGTATTATCTGGCCAGGCGTGGTGGCTCACATCTGTAATCCCAGCACTTTGGGAGGCCAAGGCAAGCGGATTACTTGAGGCCAGGAGTTTGAGACCAGCCTGGCCAACACGGTGAAACCCTGTCTCTACTAAAAGTACAAAAATTGGCCGGGCATGGTGGTGTGCACCTGCAGTCCCAGCTACTCAGGAGGCTGAGGCAGGAGAATCGCTTGAACCCGGGAGGCAGAGAGTGCAGTGACCCAAGATCGCACCACTGCACTCCAGCCTGGATGACAAAGCAAGACTGTCTTTTAAAAAAAAAAAAAAATACATTATTTAAAAATCTATGTTAAATTCTATAGGACAAGTTAAATACAACATTAAAACTGCATAATATAAATGTATCTATTAAATACTCTTTCAATAACTAAATTTTGAGAGTTTTATTTAACAGCAAAGCCATATATGTAAAGTAATGACCATGCTCACGTGCTATGAAACCACAGCAATTCTAACTAGGTTATGACCAATCTATCTCACACCTTATTTCTAAATCTATAGCTCTTCTATATCTAAATTAAAAAGAAAAAATAAAACTCCTTTCATTCATACTCTCAGTTTTTTCTTTAACAATAGAACAGGATAAAAAAACAACAACAACAGACAAAAATTAATGAAAGCTCAAATTGCAAGAAATCAATTATTTTCCCCTAACTCAGTCAATGGATATTAAAGACTCAATTTTTCAATGTAGTCAATTATTTTTTAAAGGCATAGTATAAAACAGGTTTTACAAGTTTTGCTTGTGAAAAGAGGAAGCTATTAACTTTCAATTCACTCAGTGGTAGAAGACCATCCAGTAACAGACCTGGGAAACAGGACAAGACTCTAGTACTGAATGAAAATGCTAATTATAACCGGATCTGCTGACCTTATCTGAACATTCCATGTGCTTTCCTGCCTCTGCCTCTATGAGCATAATAATCTTTCTGACCATCTCCTTCACATGTCAAAAGACTTTTCATCCTTCAAATTCCATCATAATTGCTACCTCTTTCATTACAAAATTCCCTCTTACCCGACAAAATGTAATCTCTCCTTCCATTAATCCCCCACAGTACCTTCCTGCACCTTTCTTACAACAGATATCATTGTGCCTACTTCATCTTCTGATACAAAATTATAAGCTCTTCAAAGGCAGGCAGGGTTATTTAGCTATGTTGGTATTTCTGGGGTGCCAAGCACAGTGCCTTCCCCAAAGAGGATACTGAATAAATAGTTATATTAGATTTGCCTATGCAAACACCCAGCATCACAAAGAGAGAGACTGTTGACCTAACAAAGCATCAAACATTAAATATCCATTTTTAATAACCTATAGTGGTAATACAGATGAGTATTTTTTCAGTAATCCATCCATCCACAGGGCAAAATCTTAGTATATCAGTCACTAACTCTTCAATGCTCCGACAAAAGTTAAGCAGCATTGGTTTCAAAATGAACGACTAAAATCGATCTAAATGCATCTTGCACAGCCTGACCAAAACCTATTTTTGAAAATGATCAAGTATTAGCCTTCTTGAAACTAGAATAGAGAGGAAAAAACTAACATAGGCTATTTATTCATAAGGAAAGACTACAAGAATGTGCTTGCTACACAGCAGTGAACAACAAAACCATTTATTACCATACACATGTGGTCTTACTTCCTTCACTTACAACCCTTGAAACAGATCAGACATTTAGACAACCAATTAACAAATGGTTTACTTAGGCCAGGCACAGTGGCTCACGCCTGTAATCTCAGCACTCTGGGAGGCCAAAGTGGGTGAATCACGAGGTCAGGAGATCAAGACCATCCTGGCTAACATGGTGAAACCCTGTCTCTACTAAAAATACAAAAAGTTAGCTGGATACGGTGTCATGCGCCTGTAGTCCCAGCTACTTGGGAGGCTGAGGCAGGAGAATCACTTGAACCCGGGAGGCAGAGGTTGCAGTGAGCTGGGATTGCGCCACCACACTCCAGCCTGGGAAACAGAGCAAGACTCCATCTCAAAAAAGAAAAAGAAAATATTTGCTTAATGTGCCCCCAAAGACCCATTTTCTCATCCAAATCCTAATTTCCATTTATTAACATATCACTTAAAAATCAAGAAATACTGACCTATAAGTATGGTGATGCTACCCTTACCAATGCTTGGGACTTTATAAATAACTCTGACAAAGAAAATAATGTAACATTTCCCCAAGTAATCTGGTTCTATTTTATAAATAATAGCAATAAAATAGTTAACATACCCAAAGCAAAGAAATCAGTAATGTCAAAAATATATCCGTTGCATCACATTTTCTCCGAAATGAGAAACATTTAAGATTCAAAATTTATAACTAGGCACTTAATAAACTAAAAATGCTAACCCCACTGATCACTAAACACAGATAGGGGAAAATGTGGTCAAAGACTTAAGCACTATAGACTCAAACCCTCCGCATGTGTCAATGTTTCTAAATTCACGAAATTAAGGATGAGTATACTCTACTAGAAAATGTATGCTTAAGATATCAACTCATAAGTAACGAATTTATCATCTAAACTCTGACATATGACAATAAAATTCTACCTATTTTCTGTCCAGTAGGTAAAATGCACATAACTAATGAAACAATAATCATCAAGGCCTCACATGAGCCAATGGCACTGTTTTTTCCCCACAGCTCCACCAACCGACAACACCCACAACAGGAACTGAATAAGACCTCAGATGAGTAAAAAATCATCTACCCCATATCACAGAAATGGCTCAAAGTAAGGTCCTTACTGATGGTGGGAAACCTGTTAGTATTTTGCTTGTTTTAAACTTACTTTTCGACCTGGCATGGTGGCTCACACCTGTAATCCCAGCACTTTGGGAGGCCGAGGTGGGCAGATCACTTGAGGTCAGGAGTTCAAGACCAGCCTGGCCAACATGGTGAAACCCCATCTCTACTAAAAATACAAAAATTAGCCAGGTGTGGTGGTGCACGCCTGTAATCCTGGCTGAGGCAGGAGAATCGCTTGAACTCAGGAGGCAGAGGTTGCAGTGAGTTGAGACCACGCCACTACAATTGAGCCTGGGTGACAGAGTGAGACTCTGACTCAATAAACAAACAAACAAACAAACTTACTTTTCCACCAATTAGTGGCAGAACATGCATCTTTCCGGTCAAGCTGTCTTTCACAGATGATACTATCAGGCAGGTCCCACACAGGATGACTTGGCGTCTTGTCCATCGGTTCACTGGCAACTGCATCTTGCCTTTACGGACATTATACATTCCTGAGAGCTGAATCCGTTCAGAGCTACCCGTGCTGTGAGGTTTTCCTGAAATAAACAGAAGCAAACATGTTATTCTTTTAAAATGGACCCTTTTCCTACTCATCTACATAGCAGATATATGAATTGGACAACAAGGGAATAATTCAAGGGAAAATTATAAATTCAATCTAATTTATAATTGAGATGACAACTGTCATAATGGAATTATGGTAAGAACTACAACTCCACATGTACACGTAACAATAAGTGAAGAGCCTTTTCCATAAAATCATAGGAAAACACCATTTTAACTCTTTGTTTTAACTGGAGGTTTCTTTTCTTTTTTTTTTGAGATGGAGTTTCGCTCTGTCACCCAGGCTGGAGTGCAGTGGCGCCATCTCGACTAATTGCAATCTCCGCCTCCCAGGTTCAAGCAATTCTCCTGCCTCAGCCTCCCATGTAGCTGGGACTACAGGTGCCGGCCGCCACACGACTAAATTTTTTGTATTTTTAGTAGAGACGGGGTTTCACCATGTTGGTCAGGCTGGTCTCAAACTCCCGACCTCAGGTGATCCGCCCGCCTCAGCCTCCCAAAGTGCTGGGATTACAGGCGTGAGCCACCACGCCCGGGTTGGAGTTTTATTTTCTTGCCTATCTTTCACAAGTTAATTTTACATTTGAAACGACTTCATGATGTTTATGAATGGTTAGATTTAAACACACTAAGAAGAAAGTATTATAGCCTGAGATAGGAAAATAACATCCAACATCTTACATTTAATAAAACTAATCAGTTTAATAAAATTAACTGCAGATTTTTTCCTCCTACAGATATTCAATGTATATTTACTGTAAAGGAAACATTAGAAAAGAAATATTTTTCTTAAAAAAACACTATTATTTCCTATTAGAAATACTATCCCAGCAATCCATGAAGAATGGGTCCTACAATGCTTATGACTCATGGTAAGGAGCACAGAGACAGAGAAATAAGCAATGAGGCTGAAAGGCAGAAAGAGATCTGAGAAAGGTCTGAAGAGTCTTTACTTCCCAAATGGAAACGAATTTGGCAGAATTAGTTAGGCAAGTCTTATCAACTTAATGGGAGAACTACTGTGATTGACATGAACATAGTGACAGTCATATAAGCAACCAGAAAAGTATTTCCCCATTTCTAGATACTGAACAGATAATTTCAGAGTACCAAAGCCTCTGCCCAGAGATAAGTTAATAAGAGATATATGTACTATAGTAGGACCCCAGTCAGGAATAACATATTTATTTAGAAGTTGGACTAGTTGCCAAGGGCTAGCAAAAGAAATAGGTTCAAGATAAATTATATTCTTATTAATATTAAAAATCAACATAAATACCAAGTGGTTTTGATACATGTCTAACACCTATTAGGGAACAGGAAGAACAACAGCTCTAAAAATAAATAACAAGAAACTCCAAAGAGTATCTGAACATTCCCAATACATACTTTGGGCACAGATGTTAGGAAATAAGCCACAGGTTCGAATTTCACTTCTTCTTTCTCCCATATCAAAATGTTTTATAAAATAAATACTTCACACTACAAAATTTTGCTGAGGCTGGGCCAGGATGAAGTATAACAGTGATTCAGCTACTTGAACCAGGTGCCCAGCAAACAGCTACACTGTTAGAGCTCTCACTGGAAAGGTACCATATTGTTTGTCTACCACATGTTAGTTTTCCCACAAATGAGTAGGAAGCCCAGAAGATTATTTAAAACATGTGAGATGTGACAGGCCAAGGGCTGCCAATGATGGATCAGATACAGTGATTCACATGTCCCATTCTGCACAAGTTCATTTATATCTAGAGAGGAAGATGCCGGGGTTTCCAGTCTAAGAGCTCCTTACTATATGACAGACTCTCTTCCTGTGGGGAAGAAGTAAGAGAGAAGAAAAGACAAAGAATAATAAAAATGAAAAGCAAGTGAAGGACTAAAAACAATGGACAATAGGCAACTGGGTTTCCAAACTCCAATTTCCTTGACATAATAAACTAATGCTAAAAAGGGATCTGATCTACACACACACACACACACACACACACACACACACACACACACACAAATGCAAAGAAGTAGGCATTTTATTCAGTCCATCAGAGAGTGGCTTCAAGAATACTTGTTAACCTGTCACATTTATGCAGTTCTATGAAGAACCAGAGACTGGAAGAAAAGGGAACAGGGGTACATAAGGGCTGGCCCTTCAATTCTCCAACTCCATATACATCCTACAGAAAGCCCCAGAGCAAATCACCAGACAGACTGGACAAACGCCAGAAGGGATCTTTAACAGAAGAGTATGGATACATCAGTAGATACTGGCTCTTTATTCCCTAGTCAGAAAAATTCCCAAGAGTTCTGAATTGTCCTGGAGCCCAACAGTCAGATCAGCCTGTCCTTGGAAAACCCTAGAGATCCCAATATGAATTAAATCCCTCTGGTCTTGCTCTGAATGAATTTCAATGTCCCTATTGTCTGTCCTCTCCCTGGGTGTACCAGATCAGACACATCCTTAGGACATGGCTGTGTACTAAGTGGGCCCTGGGGAATATGGAGATGAATGAGGTAATATATACCTAGACAATCACCCAGGTGCACCCTCCTTTTTATCAGACTTCTTGTTCTACGACATAAGGAATATTTTTGCTCTTCCTGCCAATTCTCAAAATTCTCAACTCAGAGGAATTCCAGTTGCCCTATTCTCTAATAAACACTGACAATACCAAAGTAACTCATGTCTGCCAGTTTAAAGCTGGGTCAGTTGTAACTTTTACTTTAGAAATGTTACTCTAATTCCCTACAGGCTTAAGGCATTTTTACATGATCCAGGAGGAAAAATAGACGTAAAAGCAAACATTTCAAGCTGAGACAGAAACATAACAACAGAGAGTGATTTGAAAACATATTCATATACTTTCTCTTTTACTTACGCACTTGGCACATAGTAGGTAAGGTGATCTATACTAGTCTATTTAAAAACCAGGCATGGGCCCACTTGTATAAAATTACAGCACAATGCTAAAGAATCAAACTAGAGCCTCTGGATTATTTTATTTTATTTATTTATTTTTTGAGACAGGGTGTCACTCTGTCACCCAGGCTGGAGTGCAGTGGCATGATCTCGGCTCACTGATACCTCCGCCTCCCAGGTTCAATTGATTCTTCTGCCTCAGCCTCCCAAGTACCTCGGACTACAGACGTGTGCCACCATGCCCGGCTAATTTTTGTATTTTTAATAGAGACAGGTTTCCCCATATTGGCCGGGCTGGTCTCAAACTCCTGACCTCGTGATCCACCCACCTCGGCCTCCCAAAGTGCTGGGATTACAGGCATGAACCACCGCGCCCGGATGGCCTCTGGATCTTGATTACATACTCAAGGCTCCTCTCCCACACCAAAATGACAGTTCTTATTTCACATAGTAAAACTGTTTTTTTAAAGAGGGGGCAAAAAAGAGCATCTAATGTCTGTTATAAGCCACTATGCTAGATGCTAGAGGTATCAAGAAAATGTTCTCTGCGCCAAATTGCTTAAAGCAAAATCTATAAAAATGTAGTCCAAAAACCATATAAAGCAAAACCTCTAAAAATGTAGTCCAAGGACCACGTATATTAGTATCACTTAGATTTCTGTCTACTACCGCAGCCCTAGATTTGAAACACTGGTAGCCAAGGCCTGAGACCTGCACTTCTGCAACCACAAATAGATGCTTATATTTTGTGACCATAAATCTAAAATAATAAAATAAGTCATTCCCCAAGGTCAGCTTATTTTCTAACAAATGTATTCTTCACATTCATGAATTCAGGATTTTAATTGTCATCTCCGTAAGTAAGCTAGTTCAATATTTTCATGTCATATAAAGCTACCTTAAAAATATGATGAAAGCAATGGACCTCCAGAAAAAGAAAACAAATAAATAAATATGCACAGACATCAGATTTGGCAGATAACTGTAGTAGATTTATTTGACCATACCCATGAGAATAAAGGATGGTGAAATCACTCAATAAAAAGAGCCTATTCCCATTTCTTTAAATCACATTCCAAACATGAAGAAGTGGTGGCTTAAAATTAATTTCTCCTATAGCCGAATTTACTCTTACAAAATTATTTCTACTTTAATTGGCTTGTCACTTTGCCTTTTATCTTTTTTATCTCTTCTTTCACATAGTTTACCTATCTCAGGAGGCCTAGCCTACCTAGCAAACTATTTAGACAGATAATATTTATCTTGATAGACATTTTTTCCAATAAAAAAAGCTGAGTATTATAGTGATAGGTCTACTGTAATTGCTATAATTAAAAATGTATCTGGGCCAGGTGCAGTGGCTTATGCCTGTAATCTCAGCACTTTAAAAGGCCAAGGTGGGAAGACTGCTTGAGCTCAGGAGTTCAAGACCAGCCTGAGCAACATAGTGAAACCCCGTCTCCATAAAAAAATTAGCTGGGATTGGTGGCAGGCACCTGTAGTCCCAGCTAATCAGGAAGTTGAGGTGAGAAGTCTGCTTGAGCCCAGGAAGTCAAGGCTGCAGTGCACTATGATTGTGCCACTGCACTCCAGAGCCTGGGAGATGGAATAAGACCTTGTCTTTAAAATATATATATTATATAAATATATATAATAAATATAATATATAATAAAATATAAAATAAATATAATATATATTTATATAATATATAATTTGGTTGATATATTTATATATATACATACATTGGTTTTTAAAGTATTTACAATTTTACATCAGAAAGCCAAAACTAACATCTTAACCAAAAAGTAAAACATTATTTGAGAAAGTACATATTGGGCTGGACACAGTGGCTCATGCCTGTAATCCTAGCACTCTGGGAGGCTGAAGTGGGTGGATTACTTGAGGTCAGGAGCTCGAGACCAGCCTGGCCAAGATGGCAAAACCCCGTCTCTACTAAAAATACAAAAAATTATTCAGGCGTGGTGGCAGGCGCCCATAGTCCTAGCTACTTGGGAGACTGAGGGAGGACAATCACTTGAACCCGGGAGGCTGAGGGAGGACAATCACTTGAACCGGGGAGGCAGAGGTTGCACTGAGCTGAGATTGTGCCACTGCACTCCAGCCTAGGTGACAGAGCAAGAGTCTATCTCAAAAAAAAAAGAAAGTATATATATTGGCTCATTTGACCACTGTTAAAAAAAATGGGGGGTGGGGGTGGTCCATTATAAGTAAAACTTTAAGAAAACTGAAGCAACATACTTTGTGTGCCTTTGCTGGGGTTGTTTTACATCCTGAATGGTTTAAACATTTATTTTCACAGTAAGACCTTGTCGTTTTTTTCAGAGCCAAAAAGTCATTGTTTTGTGAAGTATTTTTCTAGTGCCATGAATTGTTTTTGCAAAATGCTTTCTATGATAGAAACGTCCACCTTTTAAAAATCTTCCACTTTTTTTTACAGATTTATTAATGTATAAAAGACATATAGTAAACTACATAAAGTATAAAATAAGATATGATGTATCTACACACATGAAACCATCACCAGAAAATAAGTATATTGATCACTGCCGTTTCCTCATGTCCCATTGTGATTTCTCCCTCCCCCTATATCCCTCCAGAGTTCCTCCCGCGCTCAGGCAACTGCTGATCTGGTTTCTGTCACTTTCATCCATGTTGTTGCAAGAGTTCATTATTTTTTGTTGCTGAGTAGTATTACATTGTATGAATATACCACAGTTTAACCATTGATCTGCTAATGGACATTTGAATTGTTTACAGTCTTTTTTTTTTTCTATTTTGATGGAGAACACTGGTGTACAAGTCTTGGTATAGACAAATGTTTTGATTCCTCTCGGGTAAATACCTAGGATTGGAATGGCTGGTTTGTACCATTTTACATCCCCAGCACCAGTGCAGAGAGTTCCCGATGCTCCACATCCCTGTCAACATTTTTTTTTTTTTTTTTTTGAGACGGAGTTTCGCTCTTGTTGCCCAGCTGGAGTGCAATGCCATGATCTCAGCTCACTGCAACCTCCACCTCCCAGGTTCAAGCAATTCTCCTGCCTCAGCCTCCCAAGTAGTTGGGATTACAGGCAACCGCCACCACGCCTGGCTAATTTTTGTATTTTTAGTAGAGATGGGGTTTCACCATGTTGGCCAGGCTGGTCTCTAACTGCCCACCTCAGATGGTCCACCCACCTCGGCCTCCCGAAGTGCTGGAATTACAGGCATAAGCCACCGCGCCTGGCCCCCAGTCAACACTTTTAGCCATTCTAGTGCATATGTAGTGGTATCTCCCTATGGTTTTAAGTTGCATTCCCCTAATGACTAATCATCTTCTTGCAAGTTTGTGATCCGCTTATCTTCTTTGCCAAAGTAACTATTCAAATCCTGTGTTCAATTTTAATTGGGTTGAGTCCTTTACATATTCTTAACATAAATCCTCTGTCAGATATCTATATATATCTACATATACATGTAGATATATATATTTATGTAGATATATATATTTATGTAGATATATATATACATGTAGATATATATAGATATATATATTTGAGACAGTCTTGCTGTTGCCCAGGCTGGAGTGCAGTGGCACCATCACAGCTTGCTATAGTCTCAACCTTCTGGGGTCAAATGATCCTCCCTCCTCAAGCCTCCTGAATAGCTGGGACTACAGGTGCCCGCCACCATGCCTGGCTAGTTTTTTTCTATTTTTTGTAGAGACAGGGTCGCTATGTTGCCCAAGCTGGTCTCGAATTCCTGCACTCAAACAATGCTTCCACCTCGGCCCCCACGTGTTGGGATTATAAGCCTGAGTTGCTGTGCCCAGACTTCTGTCAAATATATGACTTGCAAATATTTTCTCCCAGTCTGGCTTACTTTTTTATTTTCTTGAGAGTATTTTCAGAAAGCAAAAGTTTCCATTTTAATAAAGCCTAATTATTTGATTAGTCTTTTATAGTTAGTGGTTTTTGTGTTGTACTTAAAAAATCTTCGACAAACCAAAGGCCAGTAAAATTTTCTCCCATGTTTTCTTCTAGAAATTTTATAGTTCTAATTCTTACATTTAAGTCTATGATCAATTTCAAGCAAAAATTTCTATTAACAAAATCAAGAAATAAGGCTGAGATTTGGTCTGGGTCTTCTTTTATGTTTGTTTTTATTTTTGGCAAAAGGCTACATCAATTTTTCTAAGACCACTGGTGAAATTCCTACTGAATTGCCTTGGTACCTGCAATAAAACTGAGTTGCCAATAGTTATATAGGTCAATTTATTGATTAGTCCTTCCATTACTCTATTTGTCTACCTTCATACTATCTTGAGTAGTGAATCTTTAAAATTATTTGTGAAACCAGTTGGTATAAATCCTGCTCTGTAAAAAAGCACAGTTACAATCTGGATGCCTTTTATTTATTTTGCTTATCTCATTGCTACAACCTTGAACAGAAGTGGTGAAAGCAGACATCCTTTCCTTTTTCCTGATCTTAAGGGGGAGGCATTCAAATTTGTGCCATTTAAAACACTATTGGCGGCCAGGCGCAGTGGCTCACGCCTGTAATCCCAGCACTTTGGGAGTCCGAGGCGGGCGGATCACGAGGTTAGGAGATCGAGACCATCCTGGCTAACACGGTGAAACCCCGTCTCTACTAAAACTACAAAAAAAAAAAAAAAAAAAAAAAATAGCTGGGCGTGGTGGCGGGTGTCTGCAGTCCCAGCTACTCAGGATGCTGAGGCAGGAGAATGGCATGAACCCAGGAGGCAGAGCTTGCAGTGAGCCAAGATCATGCCACTGCACTCCAGCCTGGACCACAGAGCGAGACTCTGTCTCAAAAAAAAAAAACCACTATTTTCTACAGATCCTCTATATTGAACTGAGGAAGTTTCCTTTTATTCCTAACTTGCCAAGTTATCTTTTTTTTCTAAATCAGAAAGGGATATTGGAGCTCCTCAAATGCTGTTTCTGCCACCAAGATGATTATGATGAATTTAATTGATAATATTTTGCTTTAAGAAACAGGGTCCTGGTCCATAGCCCACACTGTGCAGTACCACAATCATCGCTCTGTGTAACATCAAACTCCTGGGCTCAGGTGATCTTTCTGCCTCAGCCTCCTGAGTGGCTAGGACTACAGCTACATACCAGCATGCTCGGCTAATTTAAAAAAATTTTTTTTTGTAGAGATGGGCATAGTGGCACGCGCCTGTAATCCCAGCTACTCAAGAGGCTTGAGTAGGAGGTGGGAGAATTGCTTGAACATGGGAGGCAGAAGTTGCAGTGAGCCGAAACAGCGCCACTGCACTCCAGCCCAGGAGACAGAGCAAGACTCTGTCTCAAAAAAAAAAAAAGAACATACATTCTTATTATCCTTTTAATATCTACAGAATCTGTAATGATGTCACCTCTTTCATTTCTGATATTGGTAACTTGAGTCTTCTATCTTTTCTTGATCAGTTTGGTTAGAGAACTACCAGTTTTATTAAGCTTCTTAAAGGTTTTATATTCACTGATCTTCTTTTTCTTTTTTCTTTTTTTTTTTTTTTTTTTTTTGATAAAGGGTCTCACTCTGTCACCCAGGCTGCAGTATACTGATGCGATCTCGGCTCACTGCAACCTCTGCCTCCCAGGCTGAAGTGATTCTCCCAGCCCAGCCTCCCAAGTAGCTGGGACTACAGGCATATGCCATTATGCCCAGCTGACTTTTGTACTTTTTGTAGAGACAGGGTTTCGCCATGTTCCTCAGGCTCACTGATTTTCTGTTATTTTTGTTTCATTTATTTTTTTCATTGTTATTGCTTATTGCTTCTTTTACTAACATATATTTTTTCTTTTTTAAAGACAGAGTTTCACCATGTTGCCCAGGCTGGTCTCAAACTCTTGCACTCAAGTGATCTGCCCACCTCAGCCTCCCAGTGTTGGGATTACAGGCGTGAGCCAATGCACTGGGTCCATCTTTTACTAATTTTGAGATTCTCTTCTTTCTAAACACTGCTTAACTGCATCCCATAAATTCTGGTATATTGTGTTTTAACTTTTCATCCGTTCATAGTACTTTCTAATTTCCTTTTTATTTCTTCTATCACACATAGCTATTTTGGAAGTATGTAATTTAATTGACACGTATTTGAAGATTTTCCAGCTATCTTTCTTTTATTGGTCTCTGGTTTAATCCCATTGTGGTCAGAGAATGTTCTTTGTAGGAATTAATTTTTAAAATATTTTGTCCTCGCCTTGTCTTACAGTGCTGAATTAAAAACAAAATAAACTTATTATACTTGTTTTATAGTGTAAAATACAGTCTATCTTGGTTAATGTTTGTATTAGTTTTCATACTGCTATAAAAAACTGCCTGAGACTGGGTAATTTATTAAGGAAAGGGCTTTAATTGACTAACAGTTCAGCATGGCAGGGGAGGACTAAGGAAACTCACAATCATGGTAGAAGGGGAAGCAAAGCACCTTCTTCACAAGGTGGCAGGAAGGAGAAGTGCTGAGCGAAGGGGGATGAGCCCCTTATAAAACCATCAGGTCTCATGAGAACTCACTCACCATCATGAGAATGGCATCGGGGAAACTGCCCCCATGATTCAATTACCTCCATCTGGTCTCTCCTTTGACATGTGGGTATTATGGGGATTACAATTCAAGATGAAATTTGGGTGGGGACACAAAGCCTAACCATAGCAATGTTCCATATGTACTTGAAAAGAATGTGTATTTTGCTATTGCAGAGTGCATTATTCTATAAACTGAGGTCCAGTTGGCTAAGAGTGCTAGTCAAGTCTTCTATATTTTTAATAATTTTGTCTACACATTTTTTCAAAGATTGAGAGAAAGACATTGAAATGTTTTGCTATAATTGTGGATCTGTCTATTTCTGCTTGCAGTTCTACCAGCTTTTGATTTATTTATACTGAAGTTCTATTTAGGTGCATAAACATTTAGGATTGTTATATCTTCTTGATGTATGGATTGCTTTATCATTATAAAATGACCTTCTTTATCACTGATTATACTGTTTTCTCTAAAATCTACTTTCTCAATACAAATATAGCCACTCTATTTTTCTTACAATCAGTGTTACCAACATTTATATTTTTTCATCTTTTTACTTTGAACCTATATGGTCTTTATATTTAAAATGGGTTTCTTGGCCAGGCACAGAGGTTCACACCTGTAATCCCAGCACTTCGGAGGCCAAGGTGGGTGGATCACCTGAGGTCAGGAGTTCGAAAAAAGCCTGGCGGCCAACATGGTGAAACCCCTTCTCTACTAAAAATACAGAAATTTGCTGGGTGTGGTGGCAGGCACCTGTAATCCCAGCTACTCGGGAGGCTGAGGCAGGAGAATCGCTTGAACCCAGGAGGCAGAGGTTGCAGTGAGCCCAGATTGCACCATTGCACTCCAGCCTGTGCAACAAGAGTAAAATTCTGTCTCTAAATAAATAATAATAAAATAAAATAGGTTTCTTGTAGGCAGCAGTTACCTCTTTTTTTTTAATCTGATAATCTGTCTTTTAACTGAAACATTTACTCCTTTTACATTAATGTGACTGCTGATAATGTAAATATAGATGTGTTTGAATTGAAATTGACCATATTATTCTTTGTTTCCTACTTATCCCATCTGTTCTTTGTTTTTACTCATTTTATGCCTTGTTTTGTATTAACTGATTCCATTTTATCCCCTTGGTTGGCATATTAACAATTCATTCCCTCCTGCTCTCTTCTTAATGGTTGCATTATGGTTCATTATATACATTTTGAACACACAATCTACCTTCAAGTAATATTATACCACTTCATGAACACCATAAGTAGTACACTACAACAATATACTTCCATTTCCATTACCAATATAATATTGTATCACTTCATGTACAATTTAAGAACCTTAGAATAATACACTGCCATTTCCCTTCTCCCAGTCTTTGTGCTACTGTTGCCATTTGTTTGTTTCCTTACATGTTACTGACAGTGGTATGCATGAGTTGGTTTATACTCGTTCACAAGTTGGTTGTTGAACTTTCAGTAATAAATACTCAAAACTCATTACATCCTAATTATTTTACTACATTTTACTTTGTCTAACACATACATCTATTGTACATTAATGTTGGAAATACTATATAATGGTATATTACTGTGTATCTATTCCCAGCTCTGCATTTAGTGACATCATGTTGGTAGCTTGAAAACCACCACTGTGGCTGTATTTACAGCATGGAAATTGGCAAACGGTACCATCAAGGCAAAGAGGAGGTTGTTAACCATTTTCTGGCAGTCCAGTGGTTATAACCTCCCCCTTGCCCACCCACAATATACTATTGTTATCTTTACTAAAATAGCACATTACCTTGGAAGAGAATTTTTAAAATAAGTCTTTTATATTTATTATTTCCAGTGTTCTTCATTCCTTTATGTAGATCCAGATTTCCACCTGTTATCTTTTTCCTTTGACCTCAATGGCTTGACATTTCTTACGACACAGGTCTGCTGTTGATAGTCTTTCAGCTTTTGTAAATTTGAGAAAGTCTTCCTTTTCCTTTGTTTTTTCAAAAATATTTTCTTTTTGAGATGGAGTCTTGCTGTGTCACCCAGGCTGGAGTGCAGTGGCGCAATCTTGGCTCACTGCAACCTCTGCCTCCCTGGTTCAAGCAATTCTCCCTGCCTCAGCCTCCCAAGTAGCTGGGACTACAGGCATCCACCACCAGAGTAATTTTTATATTTTTTAGTAGAGACGGGGTTTCGCCATGTTGACCAGGTTGGTCTTGATCTCCTGACTTCAGGTGATCCACCTGCCTTGGCTTCCCAAAGTGCTGAGATTACAGGCGTGAGCCACTGCGGCTGGCCCAAAAATATTTTCACTGTGTACAGAATTCTGGGTCAAAGCTTTTTTCTTTCAGAATGATCTCTTCCACTGACTTCTAGTGTTCAATCTTTCTGTCAAGAAGTTTGGCCCGGGCATGGTGGCTCACACCTGTAATCCCAGCACTTTGGAAGGCCAAGGCAGGAGGATGACGAGGTCAAGAGATCAAGACCATCCTAGCCAATATGGTGAAACCCTGTCTCGGCTAAACATACAAAAATTAGCTGGGCGTGGTGGTGCACACCTGTAGTCCCAGCTACTCGGGAGGCTGAGGCAGGAGAATCGCTTGAACCTGGGAGGCGGAGGTTGCAGTGAGCCGAGATCTCGCCACTACACTCCAGCCTGGTGACACAATAAGATTCCGTCTCAAAAAAAAAAAAAAAAAAAAGTCTGTTGCCATTCTTAAGTCCTAGCATGTTCTGCATTCTGTCAGTGCTTTTTTAAAGATTTTTTTCTTTTTATCACTGGTTTTAAGCAATTTAATTATGCTTCTTAGCATACTTCATGTTTCATGTGCTCAAGGTTTGTGGAACTTAGATTTATGGTCAAATTTGATATTTTTTCAGCCATTATTTTAAATTTTTTTTCTGACCTCATAAGGCCTCTCCAGGGACTCCAATTACAAACACTTGAAGTTATCCCACAGTTCATTATGGGTTTTTTTTTTAATTCTGTATGTTTCATCGTTGGTAATCAATTACTGTATCTTCAAGTTCACTAATCCTTTCTTCTGTAGTGTTTGAGCTATTGTTAATCCCATCCAGTGTATTTTTCATCTCTATAAATTCAATTTGTGTATGTATGTGTGTGTATTTACCTACATATACACATATGCATTCACATACGTATGTATTTATCTTCCATGTCTCTCCTTAATATGCAAATGCTTTCTTTTATTTTCATGAATATATGGAACATAACTAAAATAGCTGCTTAAATGTCCTTGGCAACTAAGTCTATCATTTGTATCATTTCTGTGTTAGTTGAGTTCCACAGAGCCAGGCATGGTGGCTCACACCTACAATTCCAGCACTTTGGGAGGCCAAGGCAGGAGGATTGCTTGCATCCAGGAATTTCAGACCAGCCTGGGAAACACAGTGAGACGTCCATCTCTACAAAAAAGTACAAAAATTAGCTGGGTGTGGTGGCGTGCACCTGTAGTCCCAGCTACTCTGGAGGCTGAGGTCGCAGGATCATCTGAGCCCAGGAAGGTGAGGCTGAAGTGAGTCAAAGTCACACCACTGCACTCTAGCCTGGGCAACAGAGCAAGACCCTGTCTCTACTATTAAAATACTTAAATAGTTAAAAGTTCCCAAGACAACCTCATAGATTTGGCTAAATAAAAATGATAAATTTTCAAAGAGGCCTGGAAAATACTTTCGCAAAATATGGCAGAAATGATGTCTTATTTAATATAATAATTTTACAAAACAGTAACCTAATGGAAAAAAATAAAGATATATAAACAGGCAAGTTCATATAATAAGTACAAGTAGACAAAAAATATATCCCCCAAATTGCCACTGATAATAGTAAAAACTAAAACAAACTACAACCATTTACCACTTCTCTAATTGGCAAAGATTTCAAAAGACTAATAATACCCACCACTGCATAAAGTTTTAGAAAAATAAACAAACTTCCTTTTTTTATTATTATTTATTTTTATTTTTTTGAGACGGAGCATTGTTCTATCACCCAGGCTGGAGTGCAATGGCACGATCTCAGCTCACTGCAACCTCCGCCTCCCAGGTTCAAGTGATTCTCCTGCCTCAGCCTCCTGAGTAGCTGGGATTACAGGCACGTGCCACCATGCCCAGCTAAATTTTTTTGTATTTTTAGTAGAGACAGGGTTTCACAGTGTTACTTGGGCTGGTCTTGAACTCCTGACCTCATGATCCGCCCACCTCGGCCTCCCAAAGTGCTAGGATTACAGGCGTGAGCCACTGCACCCGGCCAGAAACAAACTTGTTATACATTGCTGATATGAGTGTACATTAATACAACCTTTCTGAGGGGCAATTTGAAAATAGGTTTCAAGAGCCTTAATTTTTGTACTCTTTTCAACTTCCAGACATTTAATCTAAGAAAAAAACTTAAATTCACAAAAATGTATGTAAAGAATACCCAATGTAATATTATTTATAGTGAAGAAACATTAAAAACCCTCCTCAACATTCAACAAAAGGAAACTGGTTAAAGTAGAATGCATCTATAATGCAATTATAAGAAATCACTTGAAACAATACTATTGATATGTAACTGCCAACCTGAAAAGATGGTTACCATAGAGTATTAACAGAAAAATGTCTGTTTTAGACTACAGGTATGTCATAATTCTGACACTGTAAATAAATACAATATGTATTCATTCAAATATCAGGAAAAGGGTAGCACAAATTTAAAGTTTAAGAACAGAACAAGTTTAAATATATGCCCACAAATTATTTTAAATTCTTTCCTTCAAGAGAGCACCTAATTCCACTTTCTTTGTGTCTGTACTGCACTTAGTGACTGGCTTCTAACAAACAAAATGTAGAAGAAGTGACAGCAGCAGCTTGTGAATTCTGAAACTAGGTCATAAAAGCATATAGCTTCCTCCTTCCTCTCTCTCTAGGATCACTCCCTCTGGGGAAGCCAGCTGCCCTGTATTGAGGATACTCATACAATCCTTTGAAAAGGCCAGCAAGGTGAGGAACTGAAACTTCCTGCCAACAGCCAGCAAGGAACTAAGGCCTCTTAACAACAGCCATGTGAGCAGGCCATATTAGAAACATCCTCAAGGCCGGGCGCAGTGGCTCACGCCTGTAATCGCAGCACTTTTGGGAGGCTGAGGCAGGCGATCACTAGGGTCAGGAGATTGAGACCATCCTGGCTAACACAGTGAAACCCCGGCTCTACTAAAAATACAAAAAATTAGCCGGGCGTGGTGGCGGGCGCCTGTAGTCCCAGCTACTCCGGAGGCTGAGGCAGGAGAATGGCGTGAACCTGGGAGGCAGAGCTTGCAGTGAGCCGAGATCGCGCCACTGCACTCCAGCCTGGGCAACAGAGCAAGACTCTGTCAAAAAAAAAAAAAAAAAAAAAAAAGAAACATCCTCCAGCCACGGTCAAATCCAGAGAACTCCAGCCCCTAGGGCCAGACCGCAAACTTCAAGATGGACCCTGATCCAGAACTACACAGCTAAGCCACTCCTGAAACTCCTGCATTCCTGACTCAGAGATAAATGTCTGGTGTTTAAACCACTAAGCTAAGCCATTCCTGAATTCCTAACTCAGAAATAAATGTTTGGTGTTTTAAACTACTAAGTTTTGGGGCAAAACCTCACAACTTTACTGTGTTGGTTTCACATAATTCTATTTACTGAACACAGTAAAACTTTAATAACCTACACTTCCCTAAAAGAGCCTACAAAATTTATAGGACTTTGTATAAATCTACTATAACTAGAAATGGTCAAAAACAAGAATAAGAACAACACATTAAGCAATCACAAGAATTTCCAAAATGTAAGAGAGTGAAAGTACTCATGATAAATAATGCAACAAAATCTAAGAAAAGTATGATCACTATATAAAGCTACTGGAAGAATTTACCATGTCCCTGGAGCTGAAAATGGTCGAATGAGTGAAAACACTCAACTCTCACCTCACCCTCTTTATCTTCAGAGCTTAGACTGATAAAACTCTAAAGCATGTTTCTTATTGCATATAAATCCTTAAATCCTTCTTCACTATGACCAGTGATAGAAAGAATGAATTAAATTACTTGCCTAGGGTCATTTCAAGAGCTAGGAGAAGGATTGAAATGACTCCGTAAGAGGTCTAGGGGAGCACTAAACTGCATCTGGGAATTCTGTCTCAGAGCTAAGAAGCTAAAAGAAGCTCAGCAAGGAGTGCTGGCAGGAGCTTTGAAACAGATTTAAGACTAGCTGCTTTTTAGCTAATGGAAATGACAACCAGCTGCTAAATAGATTTGGAAGGGTTAATTTATGCATCAGATCAAAATATATGAAGTCAACTGCCCAGTAAATCTTGCTTCTTACTGACAGCTATTCAATTTGATTAGGTTTATTTATATCTCCCAAATTACCATAGACACTTATCCTGGACAAATGTCATGCCCTGAACCTTTTGATAATCTCTAAATTCCTGAATATGCCTACAGATTACAGTTTTCTTTATAATATTGATTAACTGGTACCTGAAAAATAGTACCCCTTTATATCTCTAAAGATTCTGCAAACATAGGGCTAAAGTAATTAAAAAGGAAAAAAAAAATCCACCAAAGAAAATTCTCACATAAACTATAGTAAAATGAGCCATGAACTTTTAAAATAATACAAAATCAAAATCATAAACATGATCACTGATTGTATGTTTGTGTAGTGGTGCAGGAAATAATAAATTAAAATGCTGAAAGGGAAAGGCTGAATGAAGACAAGTTAGAACGAAAGGCTTCAAACCTGAGCATGTGCCAAAACCACCTAGAAGTCTTGCTAAAACAGAGATTGAGGGGCTCTGCCACTCAAGAGTTTCTCATTCAATAGTTCTGGGCAGGAGCCTGAGATTTTGCAGATGTTGCAGGTGTGGGGACCACAACTTGAGACCCACCAAGTCACAGTATTATGTTACTAACATAACTAACCAACTTGACCTGGTGGATCATCAGGATTTGGTTGATTATACTTAGACCAAAGAAGCAAGCAAATCAGGTCAGAGAGAAGAGTGAGGCAAACGTGGGGCATAATGGATGAGAGATCAGGTGCTGCCCAAACTTTCCACTCCCCTCTTTCTTCCTTCCTTCCTCCATCTCTCTTCCTCAAAAGGAACTAGATTCAGTTCTCAGGCATCTTTAAAGTTCCCTCCATTACACGATTCCATGGACAGATCACAATTATTCTTCAGTAGTCCCGAATGCCTGATGCTCACATCTCTTTTTGGGATGTGTATGTTTGGGATGTATGAGAAGGTATCTTCTTCAAATGTGGGTTTCATTACAATTTTGAATTCATACAGACCATAGCCCTTCCTCCCTTTTATGAGCTTCTTCAGCTCAGTTCCAGGAGCAATATATAGTGAGTTGGGGCAGCCTCCCACTATTAACTTCATATCTGGCAAAACATATTTGAAATTTGCAAAATCAACCTTCACTTGTCAGTTCAATGTCTTCACCATCTGTTACTTCTCACATTTCCTGTGCATAACTTCACACAATACCTTAAGAGTCCTTTCAGCATTTTCAAGTTTTCTTTCTTATTTGATGAGCAATATTTTCATTGGTTGGAATAATCACTGAAACACTTTCACTAACTTCTTGTTGCTGTCACTTCCATTGTAACAGATGGTAGACCTGTTCAGTTCCGTAGGTTTAGCTTCCACCACATTCAACATTCTGAAGTTACCTACAACTTCTATATTCCACCTAGAAACCATCACTTTTGTAGACTTCAGGATTTTAATCACCGCCTTCCCAGCTGAATTTATTTTTGTGGTACTTTTCCATAGAAAAAAAAAAAAAGGTCACAGGCACAAAAGTTAAAGTGTGCAATGTCATGAGCAAGGAGACACAACTGAACTTCGCTGAAACTATGAAGCTGGGCAGCAGGCCTCACTCAGGGTGGGCTTAACTCAAATTTCAGCCTCAGAAAAATTACCAGTTACACTCTGTCATGAGGATTTAGAGGCCTTAGGAATGACTCAGTGTTAACTCTTGGAATGTCTAAGGTCCAGTATACCCCTATTTACTCTTAACTCCTCTAAAGGAACAAACATACGTAGCTACCTCCTTTAGATAAGAACTATGACTGTGTCAGAGGTGATGCACACTGCTGTGGGTGTGGAAATCAGGATGATGACGCTAGACAGCTCCACAGCTCCAACTGAGTCAAGTTTTCACTGTGACATGCTTTTATCAGGAGTGCTGTGGTGTTTCTTCTGAGCATACACACACTCCTAAGTATATAATAAAATAAAAATTCGAAAGCCAAGCATGAATGATTTTGGGATAATCTATACCACTGTTTCTCTCTCTTCAAACGGTGAAAAAGCAAACTATATTTCCATTTTCTTTGCTGCAAACAGACTTCGGCCAAGATGACTTCAGACAATGATTAAGAGCCACGTCCCTACAATCATATAAGTCCCAATATAATTAAAAATTCTTTTCCAGTGGTTCTAACTAGGAGGTTGGGTTATAGAGTTTACTTTCTACTGTGTAATACACAGCTATTGTTTAAATTAGTCTTTTATAAACAAAAATTCCAAGAGCAAAACAATTTCCTAAAAACTTTATGTTCCACTCCTCTCTACTGCATTAGATAATAATCAACTCACTGCCCTTTTCCCTACAAAGCTGATCACATTAAATATGTTGAGTCTGGATTCAAAAGTTCAAAAAATGACCTTAAGAAGCTATCTTGTATAGACATGACATCAGAAAAATACCTTAAACCCATTCCAAATAGATGGCTTCTCTCAACTTATTAGGAATCTCTTTAAAAAATTATAAAACCTCCTATAATTAGCCTATTACTAAGATTTACCTTTTGGAAATTTTAGAAGCTTTGTTTTAAAACTTCTTAGAACCACACACAAAATCCATAGAGTTCTCACTTAAATGTTTTCTAATTACTATAAATACAGCCCCATTAACAAAAGTTTAAAAGAAAAGGAAGTTAAAAAAAAAAAAGACACAACAACATAACCATAATCCTACTATCTTCATAGTAAACGGTTTGGTGAATTTTCGTCCATTTTAAAAATTTGCATACCTTTTTACATAGTTGTAATCATTACATATACACAACTTTACATCCTGCTTTAACCCCTTCACACACCTTTGTATCATACACACCTTTCTAAGTTGTCATTTTATATCTAAAGGACTGCAAAATATTCCGTAAGTTATCATTTGTTTACCAGTTTCTTTATTGTTCAAGATTGTTTCTGATCTTTTATTCTATAAACTGCTAGGTCAAATAGCATGAATTTTCTGACTCCAGATCCCTATTTAATGTTACCATTTCTTTCTAGCCAGCAGCTCTAAACCAGCTATCAATCAAAATGAGCAAAAATAAGCATGTTTCTACTACTGAATTATTTTTCCCACAGGAATGAGCAACTTTTCCGGACATTCTCAAACCCAGCAAAACACCAATAGGTTTTTCCAATCCTTGCCTCTGTCTTCACATCACCTTTTTCTCTATATCTCCATGTGTCCTCTTTGTTTCTTATAAGGACCAGTAATTAGATTTAGGGTCCATTATAATCCAGTATGATCTCATCTTAACTAATTATGTCTGTAAAGACCCTAAGGTCACATTCTGAGGTTTTAGCTGGACAGAATTGGGGGACAATAAACTCCTACACTACTGACCTCCGATCTAAATAAGTCTAATTTTCTTTGGTTTTACAACGTTTTTATTTTTAATTAAATAACTATTTACGGTACTACCTTTGTTCAGTATTGCTTTCACGTATTTTCAATATAATGCAGTGAGAGTACAGTAGTCCCCCTTATCCATGATTTCGCTTTCTGTGATTTCAGTTACCCACAGCCAACCTGAGTCAGAACATATGAATGGTATAGTAAGATATTTTCAGAGAGAAAGAAACCACGTACATATAACTTTTATTATGGTATACTGTTATAATTATTCTATTTTATTCTTAGTTATTGTTGTTAATCTCTTACTGTGCCTAATTTATAAATTAAATTTTATCACAGGTATGTTTATATAGGAAAAAACCCTAAGTATAGTATATTCAGGGTTCAGTACTATCCCCAGTTTCAGGCATCCACTGGGAGTCTTGGAACAAATTCTCCCAAGATAAAAGAGGAACACTGTATTAAGATTACCACAAAAAAAAAATTACTTAATCACTAAATCTTACCTGAGATCAAGCACTTCTTACCAGCAAAGCTCCAAATAGATTGCTAGGGAAATATGGCATTTTGACTTTTAAATATTAAAGTCAAATGCCCCAGAAGACCAAAGTATCATGCCTCTATGCACTATATCTGGAAATTCAAACTACTATAGATACACAAAGGAGACAGTGATTTTTGTCTGTAGTAGGGCAATTTCTTGACTAAGGTCCAATCATCAGTGTATGAGTAGATTGTACCAGTGTTACCACTTCAGCTCTAAGTTAAACAAGTCTTGCTGTTTATTTAACTAGAGAAGCTCTCTTAGCACTCAGAAAAGACTTAAAAACCACGAAGATGGACCCTGCTGACTATCACAATCTTACACATTCAACAGTCTTATAAACTTTTGCAACCTACTCACAACACCAAATAGAGCTAGTATCCACCAATTAAATAAACCAACTGGAAAGTGAACTAAAATGTTAACACATGTACAAAAGATCTGCATATTCATTGTAAAACACTGAAGAGAACATAATTATTTGGCAAACATTCATTTAACCAGCATCTAGGGTAAAAACAGAATGTTTTTAAAAAAATAGTGCCCCAACATTCATTGAGTTGTAAGACATACTGAGAAATGCCAATGACTTTTTTTTTTTTTTGAGATGGAGTCTTGCTCTGTCGCCAGGCTGGAGTGCAGTGGCGCAATCTCAGCTCACCGCAAGCTCCGCCTCCCAGGTTCAAGTGATTCTCCCTCCTCAGGCTCCGGAATAGCTGGGACTACAGGCTCCCACCACCACGCCCAGCTAATTTTTTTCGTATTTTTAGTAGAGATGAGGTTTCACCATGTTGGCCAGGATGGTCTCCATCTCTTGACCTTGTGATCCACCTACCTCGGCCTCCCAAAGTGCTGGGATTACAGGCATAAGCCACCACACCTGGCCTGTTACCTTTTTGATACTTATATTGTGTATATCTGCAGAAATACTCAACTTTGGATGGGATGAGATATTCACAGCAGAATTACTTTTGAGGTTTTCTCAAATTAATGATTTGGAGCCCTAAAATAATAATTACAAGATTCTGACTTAATTTCCATTGTGATACCACTTAGGCCTTGTCTTCCCCACAGGTAATCTCCTCAGGGGAAAAGAAAGTGGAAAGAATAGAACATTCAGTTATTTTTTTGTTTGAAACGACAGTTTTGTTTAAAAATGGAACAGCGGTGGCTTCTAGCCTTCAAATAAAACATATATTTTTAAAAATTCACATTTAGAAAGATTTAATATTCTGGTACTCTATTAAATTTCAACTCATATTAAATTGAGTTTTATATGATCTACATGAGCATCTCTATACCTGGCAGTAGGCAGGCAACAAGACAGATTCCAGCCCTCAAAAAACTTAAAGTCTAGTAAAATAATAACCAGGCAACTGCAGTATAATTTTGTAGAAACTATAATAAAAAAAGTACAGTGTACTAGGGAATCACATGAGATACAAATTCCAGGACAGGCACGGTGGCTCACGCCTGTAATCCCAGCACTTTGGGAGGCCGAGGTGGGTGAATCACCTGAGGTAAGGAGTTTGAGACCAGCCTGACCAACATGGAGAAATCCCATCTCTACTAAAAATATAAAAAAATTAGCCGGGCTTGGTGGCGCATGCCTGTAATCTCAGCTACTCAGGAGGCTGAGGCAGGAGAATCGCTTGAACCCAGGAGGCGGAGGTGCAGTGAGCCAACATGGTGCCACTGCACCCCAGCCTGGGCGACAAGAGTGAAACAAAACAAAAAAACCAAAAAAAAACAGAGAGATGAATTCCAAACAAAAGTGACTATTTTAGACAATTACTTAGCATAAGAGAACTATTAAAAAGTATCCATGTGCATATACTTAGCGTGATAAATTTTATCAATATATGTAATCATGTAAAGTACAGATTGATTACATCATACTGTCAACTTCCCAATTTCTATCTCCAGCCCAGTCTTCTTCACTTGAATTACAAATTGATTACATCATACTGTCAACTTCCCAATTTCTATCTCCAGCCCAGTCTTCTTCACTTGAATCCAGTTTCCTATGGTCATCTGTCCACTACTCCACAGATCTACTTTAATGGCTCCTCCTACTTATCTAAGATTAACTCATCTTCAGAAAAGATGATTCCATTCATTGAGTGTCTTGGATCAAAACCCAAAGCCTCTTCCTCAACTTCTCTCTCTCACACACCCCAGACCCAATCCAAGCTCCACCTCTGCCCTATCTTTAAAAAATACAGTCATGCACCGCATAACTTTTTGGTCAAGACAGACCACACACACATAGGATGATGGTCCCGTAACATTATAATGGAGGTGAAAAATTCCTATTGCCTAATTCAATTATTTAAAAAATAAATTTAGTGTAGCCTAAGTGTCCAGTGTTTATACAGTCTACAGTAGTGTACAGTAATGTCCTAGGCCTTCATATTCTCTCACCACTCACTCACTGACCCACCCAACGCAATTCCCGGCCTGCAAACTCCACTCACAGTAAGTACCCTAGAGAGGTGTACCATTTTTTATCCTTTATACTGTATTTTTACTTTTTTTTTCTATATTTAGAAGTTTAGATACACTAATACTTCCCATTGTGTTACAACTGCCTACAATATTCAGTACAGTAACACGCTGCACAGGTTTATAGCCTAGGAGCAAAAGGCTATATACCATACAGCATAGAGAGGTGTGGAGTAAGCTGTATCATCTAGGTTTGTGTAATACACTCCATGACGTTCACACAAGAACAAAATTGCCTAATGGCACATTTCTCAGAATGTGTCCCTGTTGTTAAACAACACATGAATGTAAAAACATCTTAGTCCTATTTTAGGTTTATAAGCTATGTGAATACAAGAATTATACCTTCTTCTTTATGCTTCTCCCCAAGAAATCATAAGCCTTAGAGCAAATACTCAATACATACGATTGTATTTTAATTAATTTAAATTTACTTAAAATTTTAGAGTAGTACCTTAATTTTATGTCCTTGAATTTTAGAGTAATTACAATTAATAGAAAATATAACTTGCTGGAAAAACTAAGACCGATTATTATTGAGAACTCTGAATTCACCATCACTCTCTCAATAACCATGTAATAAAGAAGATGTGAGAGTTTCTTTTTTGTATAACAAAGAAGAAAATTATCTTGTGGTCACATATTGCAATAATCCCAAAGATTGAAATAATCCCAAAAGACTTGAAATAATAATGCCAAAAGACTTGAAAAAAATCCAATTAATACCTTCATCTTACACTAAACCAGATTTCGCTATGAAAGACAATAAGGGCAACTTTATTCATAAAAAATTTTTAAACTAAAAGCTGACAAATTTTGAATAACATACTGATTTAAACTAATTCCTGATGCATTCACCTCAAAGTCCTCATTTCTTGGAATTTCCTCAAATAGTTCTGACTCTCTTTATCTCCTATAGACAATCCTGAGCTCATCTAATCCCAAACAAATTTAAAAGGAAAACAAAACTATATTTAAAAGCTTTAGAGTTGAAGAATATAATCTCATACTATCTGAGACAAAGTTCCATGTAGATAAATAGAAAATTATGTCTTTCAAAAAAGATGTCAAGCTAATCCTTGAAGATCTAATTTCAACATTGCAAACAACATTTAGCCCAATTACAGAAAGTAGTGTACACACAATATACCACAAAATTCTTACTGTCTTTTTTATTTTCCTATAAATGGTTTGCCTTGGGAGTACAGTTTTATCTATCTCTCAAAAGAAACGAGTTTTCTCAAAAATATTAGGACCAACAAGAACAGCAAAAAAAGAATCAACTAACCAAATAACTAGCCATCCTCAAAGAATACTTGTTCATCAGTTCCACTGCTATGATCATTTTTATGCCTTATGCCTTTGAAGAAAAATCAGGAAAGCAGGAGAAAAGAACAAGCATAAATAATACTAGAAATAAATAACAGAGAATGTTTCCTTTCCTTCCAAATGTATCAGTAAATCCTTTTTGGAATTACCATATGAAATAAATCAAGAACAAAATGGCAGAAAGGAGTCAAGTAATAGAAATTGCTGTTTTTTTATGACAGAGTTACTTAAATCTTATTACCAATTCTCCCTTCTTCTAAGTGTTTATACATACATCACAGGTAGAGGATTTTCCTGTGTTCCAAATAAAGATAGCACTTCTCAGGGTAAGGATATGATATAAAATTCTTCAGTTTGAGTTTTTGTTTTGTTTCACTTTCCCTACAAATAGATGAACAGAAGTCCGGGAGGGCACTTTGTTTGCATTTAGAATACTACAAAAGAAACAGAACAACCATTACTTCTATTAAAAGAGAACTTTTAAAGTCATTTAAAATTATATGCAGAAGAGAATGAATTAGATAAAAATATTTTGAAATATTTTATATTCTATTATTTCAAACATTAAAAAAAAAAGCAACACTGGCAATCTATATGCATGGGGGTGAAAAAGAATCTTGACCTCTGCCACACACCATACCTAGATATTAACACAGGAGAATATCTTCATGACCTTAACATAGGCAAGGTTTCTTAAGTAGACACCCACAAAAACCAATCATTATTAAAAGACAGACACAGAATACATTAAAACTAAAAGTGTATGCCATCGAAAGACACCATTAAGACAGTGGAAAAAGGTCGGGCATGGTGGCTCATACCTATAATCCCAACACTTTGAGAGTCTGAGATAGGAGGATCACTTAGGCCCAGGAGTGTGGGAGCAGCCTGAGCAACATGGCAAGACTCTCGGTCTCTACAAAAAAAATTAAAAAGTTAGCCAGGTGTGGGGCGCATGCTTGTAGTCCTAGTTACTCAGGGAGCTGAGGTGGGAAGATCTCTTGAGCCCAGGAGTTCAAGGTTGCAGTGACCTCTATGATTATACCACTGTATAATATATACAGTGTATATTATACTGTATATGTATAATATATGCAGTGTATATTATACTGTATATGTATAATATATGCAGTGTATATTATACTGTATATGTATAATATATGCAGTGTATATTACACTGTGTATGTATAATATATGCAGTGTATATTACACTGTGTATGTATAATATATGCAGTGTATATTATACTGTGTATGTATAATATATGCAGTGTATATTATACTGTATATGTATAATATATGCAGTGTATATTATACTGTATATGTATAATATATGCAGTGTATATTATACTGTATATGTATAATATATGCAGTGTATATTATACTGTGTGTATGTATATGTGTGTTTACATATATACACACACACACTGTATATTATACCAGCCTGGGCCACAGAGCGAGACCGTGTTCTTAAAAAAAAGAGGGGGATGGGGGGATGGGGGCAGGCAAGCCACAGACTAGAAAAAAAAGATAACTGTAACATATATAACTAGCAAAGCGTTCATATCCAGAATACATTTTAAAAGCCTCTAACAATTACTTTTTCTTTTATTTTCTTTTTCTCACTCTGTTGCCTAGGCTGAAGTGCAGTGGCATGATCATAGCTCACTGCAACCTTTAACTCCTAGGTTCAAGTGATCCTCCCACCTTGGCCTCCCAGCCCAAGGTGCTGGGATTACAGGTGTGACCCACTGTGCCAGGCCCAAATTAGTTTTTGAAAAAGGGCAACCCAATAAAAAATGAATAAAAAAACTAGACACCTTCCCCCTACACATACACCCCTGATATGGTTTGACTCTGTTTCCCCACCCAAATCTCATCATAAATCGTAACCCTTACGTGTCAGGGGAGGGACCTGATGGGAAGTGACTGGACCATGGGGGCAGTTTCTCCCATGCTGTTCTCATGATGGTGAGTGAGTTCTCATGAGATCTGATGGTTTCATAAGGGGCTCTTCCCCCTTCACTTCTCTCTCTTTCCTGCCCCCTGGTGAAGAAGGTACTTGCCTCTCCTTCAACTTCCGCCATTAACTGTAAGTTTCCTGAGGTCCTTCCAGCCATTTGGAACTGTGAGTCAATTACACATCTTTCGCTTTATATATTTCCCAGTCTCGGGCAGTTCTTTATAGCAGTGTGAAAACGGACTAATACACACACCCACCCACCCCCAATATCTATAGAACCAATAAAAATCTTAGTTTCAGGGAAATGCAAATTAAAATCACAATGAGCCCAAACTATACACCAACCACAATGGTTGAGCTTAAGACCAACAATAGCAAACGTTGACAAGGATGTGAAGCAATAAGAACTCTCATATATTGCTGTGGAAATATAAACTGGTATAATCTCTTTACAATTGTTTGCAGAATCTACTAAAGTTAAAACATAAATACCCTATAACTCATCCACTCCATTCCTAGAGATTTACCAAAGCAAAAAAATACATGTAAATTGCACTAGAAGATGCACAAGAATGTTCACGGCGGCATTATTTGTAATTAGGTAGGAAAAAGAAAACCTGGAAACACAGCTGTCCAAAAACAGTAGTAGTATTAACTGTGGTATAATTGTACAATGTAAAACTACATAGCAATGACCTCCTACATGCAAAATGATGGCTGAATCTCACAAACAATCTTAAGTTAAACACAAAAGAGTACATATGATAAGCTACTACTTATATAAAGCTCAAAATGAGCAGAACTAAGCTAGAGTGTTAGAAATTAGGACAGCAGTTATTTTGGAGTGGGTAGGTAATAACTAGGAGGGGGAAAAGCGGGGACTTGGGATGCTGACAGTATTTTGAGCTCAGTAGTAACCACTTGGTGATGAAGACTTGCATACCTTTCTGAATGTATGTTATATTCTAATAAAAGATCTGATTTTTCTTAAAAACTATGTGATTTAGAAAAACTAATGATAAACAGACAAATGTTTAAATTAAAATTTCTAGCATACAAACTGTTAACACCAATATGAACCCTTAACATATCCAGAGAGCATAGTCTTCCAGAACAAAACATTTGAGATTATTTCTAAATCTGATTTTATATTTAAGACTTTTAAGGCATAAAATAAAAACATAAAATGATTAAAGCATTAGGCAGTATGCTTTCTCCATTCTCCACCCTACTCTCAAAATTTATCTTCTGCCACTTACCTTTATTCAACCCTCACTGAGCTTCTCCCCGGTTCCAACATGCCGTTCCTTACCAACTTGCCCTGCCTGAAACAACTTCTCTGAACTCCAATCTAATTTTTTATTTGGAATCTACAGGACTGGACTTCTCCCCTACAAAAGGCATAATTAGTATGTTTCTACCTTGTTAATACTCCTCAAGACAACTTTACAAGTTGTCATTTGCCCAAGTAAGTTCCACGCTCCAACAGAGGGCAGTAACTCATCCATTTATACATTCTCGGTGTTTTTACACAGTAGAAAAATGGATGAAAACATGTACATATGTGTTTTACAGAAGAGACATATTACTTTCAATTCAACCAATATTTATTAAGTGCTTGTTAAGTACCTATGATACTTAGCCCAAATTAGGAAATCAGAAATAAAGTTACTTCGATCCAGCTGCATTTTGAAGTCCATGTCCTGCTATCCCTACTTTAGTTAGCACTATGATGTTCTGGAGCCATAAATACTGTAACTGTGATGCTTAGAACAGTTTCAATCATCAAAATTATTCTGCTTGGGAGGGTGTGTTAATCCCCACATGCTCAGGCTCCACTTTGCTCTTTTCCTTCCCTGGAATCGAATCTGCCCTCTTCCCCACATGTACCCCTCCAAAAAGACTTGGGAACCTTATCACTTCCTTCCTGGGTTGCTCCACTGTTTTCTTGCTGTTCAGGCTCAGCTCTGCAGTTCCTGCAGACTCCATGCTCCTCCCTTTCTTTGGGCCACTCAGTCCTTCCTCTGACCCACTGGTGAGCCAACCTTTCTTCTTTTCTTTGGCCTCTCTTCCATCAACAACTGGAAAAAGGGGTAGCTCGTAACCTCATAACCACCTCTGCTCATTCTTCTAGCCCTTCTTTGCCTCTGGGTGCTCACATGCACACATTCTGGCCAAGAAAGTAGTCAGGGGAGTGAGAGAAAAGAAAGGCAACAAGGAAAAAAAGGTTAAAAAAATAGAAAAAGTAAAAATATTAATGGTACTAGACATAAGTCAAAACAACACAAAGCCAATGTGTTCCTAGAGACTAGGAGTGATGCTCTGTGTATGCAAATGTGAATGACATAAAAGTTAAATATGAAATATGAGAAAAACAAGACATAGGTAAGAAAATGTGTTAAAATGCTGAAGAGACAGAAGGTAAATGCCTATGACTTGGAAAGAAATATGAGAAACCATGGACATAAAAACAAACAGAGGCCAGGCACAGTGGTTCACACCTATAATCCCAGCACTTTGGGAGGCAGAGGCAGGCGGACCACTTGACATCAGGAGTTTGAGACCAGTCTGGCCAACATGGGGAAACCCATCTCTAGTAAAAATACAAAAATTAGCCGGGCGTGGTGGTGCATGCCTGTAGTCTCAGCTACTCAAGAGGCTGAGGCAGGAGAATCACTTGAATCCGGGAGGCAGAGGTTGCAGTAAGCCAAGATCACGCCATTGCACTCCAGCCTGGGCGACGGACGGACAGAGGGAGGCTCCATATACTAACTAACAATTTCTGCTTGATGCATCTCTTTAGCATCAAACCTACCAGGCAAAACGTCACCTCAGCAAATTCACAATTAAAAATTAATTACTCAGAACAATTAATTAGAAATTAGCAGCCAGGAGTAGTGGCTCACATCTGTAATCCCAGCACTTTGGGAGGCCAAGGCAAGCGGATTACTTGAGGCCAGGAGTTTGAGACCAGCCTGGCCAACATGGTGAAACCCCGTCTCTACTAAAAATACAAAAACTAGCAGGGTGTGGGCACCTCTAATCCCTGCTACTTGGGAGGCTGAGGCAGAAGAATCACTGGGGCCCAGGAGAAGGAGGTTGCAGTGAGCCAAGATCATGCCACTGCACTCCAGCCTGGGAGACAGGGCAAGAAAGGGAAGGAGGGAGGGAGGGAAGGAAGCAAGGAAGGAAGGAATTAGCTGTAATTCAACTCTCAACTTAATTTGCACAAATACCAACAAAGGGAATTTCTGGTTAAGTAAAAGTGGATTTCAGCTGAACTTCTCTCTATGTCTCCTCCACCAACAGTGACAAGAGATTCTTACCCCTAAAGATTGAGTTCATGTTTACAAAAGCTCACTATTAAGTCATGCAAAGAACGCAGGTAGCCGAAGAAGCCAGCTCAGCATCGAATAGCTTCAAGGCACTCTAGAAAATAAAGCCCTACTCTAAATAGGTTATTATTAGGATCATAAGCAGAAACTCGCTAAACAACAAAACAAGTAACATGAACCAAAGTAAATATCAAACTGAGAGGGTTTTTACAACAGAGACTCTTCTTTTCATATGCTCCCCTGAGACAAACAGCCCATTCTTCAGCCACCCTCACTCACTTTCCCCTTAAGAATTTTAACTGCATATAATGAAAGATGTTATAGGTGAGTTTGTATGCATTATCCATGACTAATCTAGAAGCAGAAAAAAAGTTGAGATCACCACTATATACCTAATATTAACTATAGAGCCAGCTTTAAAACATAACTGAAGACTGAACTTACTAAAAATAATCAAACCACAAAAACTATACAGTTGACCCAAATAAATTACATTTTATGCAACACAAACTCTAAAGCGTTAATTTATAACGCAAACCAAGAACATTCGGATATCCCTGTTGTTCAAAACCTTCCCCACCTGTTCTCTGTCCCCAGAAGTGACAAGTGTGTAAAGGGACTTCTATGCACTCTGCCTCCCACTGGATTCAGCCAGTGGGGGGTGGGGAGGGAAGAGAGTGTGGTCAAGGGTATCTATTCTCCGGACACCCTCCCTATTAGGTGGCCTCCAGCTGGCCGTGCCCTGGTCTGAAGTTCTCTCAAGGTGCAGTCAGCTCTAGCTAAAGGGTCTAGCATCTCCTGCTAGGTTCTATAAATCTCTTCTTCCACTCATCCCTTTGGGGTGTGGGTTAATAACATCTCCAGCAGTTGATAATTTCAGGCATTTTCTACACTAAACCTTGCAGTTCCCCAATACCCTGTCCATATCCTTCTAAAATTCTCCTGATTTAAGTGTGCTATTTCCTGTTGAGACCTTGACTATTATACTTGTTAAAAAGAGGAAAAATGTTTTAATGAACATTTAAGAGATATGTTCTGTTTATAAGCAGTAAGGCCCAAGCAAATAAACAAAAACCCTCAGCTATATTTTCAATATGAATACAGGTGAGGGAAGGTCAAAGAACTGCACTTCTGCTGTAGAACACACACTGTATTCTACAAGGGTATCATAAATAAATGGTTTATGATAGATGAATGGAGAGAGATGCCTGAAAGGGGGAAAATACAGCAGGAAGATCCGGGGACCTGCACACTGTGCAACTATCATTCTTTCTATTCCAGATGCTCTCATTCTTTAGCTGTGCACCTTAAACACATCCTTTGAGCTCAGTTTCCTAATGTAAGGCATAGATTCTATGAGATGAACTCTGCGGTCCTTTCTAGCTTCAAAATTTTCTAAATAGTATGTCTGTCTTGTGATGACAGGTTAAAGAGAATGGATAATGCTTCTGAACAGGGAATATCACAGCCTCTCAGTGGCCTTTGTAACCACCTCAAGAGATGTCCCAGCCAACAGACTGTACATCCTCAAAGTCCTGCTACCAATAGTGGCCCCCATTAGTAAGTGAAAGCTCACTGATATAAACCAAATGGCATAAAGTACATGAAACAAAATGTTATTTTTAGTATCCTTTCATTGTCCATTTTATACAATAGCCTATTTACCACTCCTCTGGTTCTTTTCTTCCTCTTTATGAGTGATTATCCAAGATCACTGCAGCTTCCCTTTCTTTCCTTAAAATCTCACTCATTGTCTGTGAACTCCATTCAGTAGAGAATATTTCAAAGCCAGAGGAAGGATGGGAAATTCAAATAAGTCAATTTTGCTACTTAATAATTGTACTAAAACATTGTAGCTTTGGAAGGGAGCTTAAGTCTAATTGCTAAAACTAAAATTTGCCAATTTTCTAAGTTTTGTTTTTTGTTTTGTTTTGTTTTGTTTTTAAACATGCCCATTCTTTTCACAGGTATCTAGTGGACACACAAGAAGATCCAGGAACATCTGTTTTATTACCACTGGATTTCACTGGGGACCTTTCTGGCTCTTACAGGGGTTGCCTTGATCTGTGAATCAATCAGACACAGTGACCACCCAGACAGCTCAGCCACAGAGTTCAAAGAAGAGAAGGTGAGGCAAACTCTAGGAAACAAATGAGCAATAAAAAACAAGAGGGAAAGGTTCATTTTTGCATAGGAGTTTTGCTAGAGTTGTCAAAGCAGGCCTATAAACGCTCATAATGCAAATACTTCAACAACATAACTCTAAAATGTTTCTGAAGACTTTTAAAAGGGTCTTTCTTTTCTTAGTAATTTAATATGTTCTACTTTAACAAAAGTAGGGCACTTCTGTGAGTCAACTCCTGTAAACTATCTCAGAGTTTAAATTTTGCTTCATAAGATATATCAGTGTAGACTAGGGAGTACCAAGAAGTAAAGGATTGTGTATTTTGGTCATTTTCAAAGAAAAATTTAAGAAAGACGCAAGATAGGACAAAAAGGATGAGTGGAATCATGCACACCTGGATCCCAAGCAAAGCAATTTAATTTCTTTCTGAATAATTTATAAAACATAATACCAATTTCTGAGGCACGTGGTGAGGTGTTAGTTTTGGGTTCAGCAGCATCAGGATCACCTGAGAACCTGTTAGAAAAGCAAATTTGTGGGCCTTACTCCGAACTATTTAATAAGAAACTCTGGGGTTGGGGACCAGCCACCTGGGCTTTTATAAGCCTTCTAGGTGATTCTGATGCATGCTCAAGTTTGAGAAGCACTATTATAAGGAGGGAATGAAGTCAAGTTTACAAAATCTGTAGCTTGGAAAAAGGAATCAACTATTTTATTTAAGATTTTAATTCTTTCCTTTCCAGGACATGTACTGAGAGTTACTATGTTACAGGAAATATTTAAACATACATGGCCCTATATGCCTTCCATTAGTCAGGATAAAACAGAACATTAAATCATGGTCAGTCTTATAGTGTCCTCAGGTTTTAGGAATTACATTCTACTGAGCCATAATCAACCTCTCTCCCCGGCAATGCTTATCCTGAGATTCCTCATAATTTCACTGTACCAAGAGATGAAAAATTATATCATTTAATGTAGGGAACACTGAGACACTTAAAGGTATACAAATGTGTTATAATTAGGGACTTAAATTAATCAAGGTCTGCACATAACAAGTTGAAGAATGGTAAGAAAATAAGAGATGACAAGGTTTCCAGATAATTAGCACTTGGCTTATTTCCTCATTTCCTTCAAGTCTCTGCTCAAGTCAAAGCAAGGCCTGCCCTGACCGTCCATCTGTAATAGTGCAACCCCCATTCCCTAGCACCTCCTTACCCTGCCCTACTTCTCTTTTTTCCACAGCACCTACCATATAGTGTGTTATAAAACTGATGTGTTATGCTTATTGGTTATTTCTTCTGCCCACTAGGATATAAGCTTTATGGGGACACAGAGCATTGTCCATGGGGACACACGGATATATCTTGGGCACCTACAACAGTGCCTGGGGCAGAGAAGTCATTCAATACCCGACACACAGTGGCCTCAAACAAAAGTTGTGGAATTAATAGCTGGGTAATATTTAAGATATATTATGGTAAAAAATGTTTAAGATGTGAACATCTTTGGGAAAAGGAATTAAAAAAGTTTTGGTTACAGAAGAATAATCTATTCCTACCCAAACAGGTCGGAAGGTATGCACTTGATTTATCAGCTTTACCTTTAAATACCTTGAGGATTTATATGAAATAAGATTTATATGAAATAAGATCAATGTTGATTATTGTTCAATAAAATCAGATATCTGTATCTCACTTGGGCAATATTTATATATCTTCTGCCTATCTACAGAATTCTAAGAAATGGCAATCTGGGCTTGAATTGCCAAAGAAATAGAAAATAGAATTTCTCTTCCCAAAAAATTAGCAATCCAGATGACAATATGCAATCTATAAACAAAACACTAATCAACAGTTTTCTGAAACAACTGTAAATTCATAACAAGTTTATTCTCTCTTCCAGCAGATGGCTGACCAAAACAGCACTTTGTTCATGTTTTTAACAAATTTTCCAGAAAGAATAATCATGCTCAAATGCTTTCTCTTGTCTTTGTTTATGGACAGGGTCCCTGGCACATTCTATCTAAAGGCACCTACCTGACTATGCACCAAGAAAAGAACTGAACTTTTTCTATTCTAATAACCTTCAACTCTTCCCTATTTCAAATATTCAAATACTTCCATCTGTAAAGTTCGGCCAAGTTCATAAACTATCTGGCAAAAATAACAAAATACAAAAAGACCTGGGACCTTGGCAGGGAAAGGAATGAAGGTTAAAGTTATGTTTGAACAATTCCTTCCTCTCCTCTACTAGGTTCAAAGTCTTTCTTTTAACTACTAATTCATCATGGAAGCAATGCAGCACAGTAGTTCCAAAACATGGATTCCAAAGCCAGACAGCTTAGGTTTGACCTCTGCCTCTTATTCTCTCTACTGACCTCACTGTCTTAGTTTCCTCCCTGTAAAATGGTAAAAACAATAACACCTTCCTGTTGTGAGGATTAAATAGGCCAATATAACTGTAAAGCACAATGATACTTCATATTTACTATTATTATTACAGCTCTGAAAATTCTGAGTTTTACAAACTTGGAATTTACTTTTAACAAGGTACTTCAACAAAATCCATTATCACTAACAGATTTCAGATTTGTCAAGGAATTAATCACAAGCTATACCTGCTTTGTAAACTGTGGACTCACACAGGAAACTAACAAGGAAAGTGGTCAGAGTATGGGAAGCTCCATAACCTTTCCAAGAATGACAAGTGTCAATGTCACATGGCAAGAAATTAGGAAGCCATTAACATACCCTGAGTAGAAGGATGACATAGTAAAACTGTATCTCCAGAACATTACTTTAATAGCTGTGTACAGGACAGTTTAGACAAGAGACTCGAAGCAGCAAACTAGCAAGAAACTTGCACAGCACGTAACTATGCAATAATCCAGGCAATTGATCAATAAGATTTTAGATTAGAAAGTGAAATTGAGTGGGAAGGGCTAGGGGTCATATTAAAAGTCTGAGAGTAGTGAGGGGCAACAGGATATTGGAGGCGCTAAGGGATGTCTATGCTTTCTGCAGCATGGGATAGAAGATAAGTTTTCATTTCTAATTCAGGTGTTCATGGGCTCAACTGAAAAGATTCCTGTAAAGATTCCTGTAGAGAAGAGGTCAACTACCATCCAGTGACCAAGTCCGGCTTATGGTTTGTTTCTGAGTGACCAGTGAGTTAAGAATGGTTTTTACAATTTTTGTTGTTGTTGTTGTTGTTGTTGTTTTTTGAGATGGAGTCTCACTCTGTCGCCCAGGCTGGAGTGCAGTGGTGTGATCTCGGCTTGGCTCGGCTCGGCTCACTGCAACCTCCACCTCCCGGGTTCAAGCAATTCTCCTGCCTCAGCCTCCCGAGTAGCTGGGACTACAGGCGCACACCACCACTCCCAGCTAATTTTTTGTATTTTAGTAGAGATGAGGTTTCACCGTGTTGCCAAGGCTCGTTGCGAACTCCTGAGCTCAGGGAATCCGCCCACCTCAGCCTCCCAAAGTGCTGGGATTACAAGTGTGAGCCATCGCGCCCGGCCAGTTTTTACATTTTTAAAGTAAAAAATTTAGAGGGTTGTAAAAAACCAATTAAGAATATGCAACAAAGACCTACGAGAACTGCACAGCCTAAAATATTATATTTATTACCTAGTCCTTTACAGAAAACATTTGCCAACCCTTGTTTTCAAGCAGTATCAAAGCAGATTTCAAAATAAGCTGAAACTGATGGATAATAAAGAGGCTGGGGGATACACAGTGTCAGCCCACTTTTTTCCTTATTCTGTTGCCCTTAAGAGTTTGTTCCCTACTCCATCTACTTAGTCCTTAATGTGGTTAGGTTAGTAAAAGTATTGATGCTCATTAGAAACAAATCTTCCCCAGCACTGAAAACACCACACTACAGAGTCCACTTGGAGCATTTACATAACAAGGGCCAGTTCCTGTGTGTCCTTCATCTTTTGCTGGTCAACAATAAATCTACAAATACAAACTGAGTCATTTGTGTAAAAAAAAAAACTAGTTCTTAAATTGTTAATTGTAGATTAAAACAGTAATAATTAAGCAAGTCACCATAGCTCATGCCTGTAATCCCATCACTTTGGGAAGCCAAGGCAGGAGGATCCCTTGAGTCCAGGAGTTGAAAATCAACCTTGACAACACAGCAAGATCCTATCTCTAAAAAAAAAAAAAATCAAAACTTAGCTGGGCATGGTGATGTGCAGCTGTAGTCCCATCTACTTAGAAGGTTGAGGTTAAGAGGATCACTAGAGTCGGGGAATTCAAGGTTGCAGTGAGCTATGACTGTGCTACTGCACTCAGCCTGGGTGACAGAGTGAGAATCTGCCTTTAAAAAAAAAAAAAAGTAATAATTAAACTCTCAACAAAAAATACACTTGTGGAATGAAAAGTCATTCCCATATCCAAAATCGCAGACTAATATACTGATTTATAAAATGTTCTAGACAGGGACTTAGAGCTGCTTCTGGAAAGAAAAAAAACAACAAAACAAAACAAGCACTTCAAATCTATCACTTTTTTCGGGGGGGATAGATATATAAGTGTGTAGGTATATATGTATGCATATGTATACAAAATATATATGACATTTCACCTTAAGTTTTAAAAGAAGGTTTATCATAATCTTCCATGAGAGCCACATAACCTCCCAATATTAAAAAATGCTGGTTTAATTTCTTTAACAAAACTTGTCTTTCAGGAAAGCAAGTTAGTTATGGCAAAGGTCACTATATATGTGGATAGCAACAACAAAGGAGATTCATCAATATTGGGAAACCAAACTTGTATAATTTCAGTTTGATATAGGATTGAACATAAAGGAAATTAAGACCCAACTGGCAGGCTGACAGACCCCAGTTTGAGAAACATTCAACTAGTCCAAACCACAGGAGGTAGAGCAGGGAATTACCATCATGGCACAGGAGTTAAGAGAATAGACTCTAGAGTCAGACAGACCTGTGTTTGAGTCCTGGCTCCACCTCTCCCTAGTGTGTGAATTTGGGCAAGTTACAAATTCAATCATCAGTTTATTCCTCCGTAGAAACAGATAAAACTAGCACTTAAATCATTTATGTGTAGTATTTGGTATAGTGCCTAATACATAGCAAGCACTCAATAACTGTTAACTAAATTAATGTTATAATGTATATTAAGTTCTATGTTCAATAAATCCAGGTTATGGTTGTTACTATGGAAGAGCTAAGGAGCAGGCTGACTGTCTGGACAAGGACCAGTGTCAGGAATGGCCAACACTAAACTATAAGTAGATCAAGTTCCATCAACAGGTAAATCTGGCAGTTAGAATGAAATGGTTCAAACAGGCAGGCAAGCTGATATGAAGGCGAAACAGCAGCAGGTGGTAAAACCTAGCTTTGAAGATTGATTCATTAGACTTGGAAAGAACCAGAACCATTATTCAATTTTCCAGAATGGATTTTCTATGCAAATATCTAGGTGACTTGTTGATCATGACAAGCACCCCCCTGCAATCTACATTCACTCGATAAGCTTTATACAGGTTTTGTTTTTTGTTTTCTTTTCTGAGACGGAGTCTCGCTCTGTTGCCCAGGCTGGAGTGCAGTGGTATGATCTCAGCTCACTGCAACCTCTGCCTCCTGGGTTCAAGTGATTCTCCCGCCTCAGCCTCCCAAGTTGCTGGGACTACAGGCATGCGCCACCATGCCCAGCTAATTTTTGTATTTTTAGTAGAGACAGGGTTACACCATGTTGGCCAGGCTGGTCTCGAACTCCCAATCTCAGGTGATCCACCCACCTCAGCCTCCCAAAGTGCTGGGATTACAGCCATGCGCCACTGTGCGTGACCTTTTTTTCTTTTTTTTTTTTTTTTTTTTTTTTTTTTTTGAGACAGAGGCTCGCTCTCTCACCAAGGCTGGAGTGCAGTGGGACAACCATGGTTCACTGCAGCCTTGACCTCCTGTGCTCAAACAATCTTCCCACCTTGGCCTCCCAAGTAGCTGCAACCTAGGTGCACACCACCATACCTGGCTAATAAATTTTTTGTAAAGATGAGGTCTCCCTATGTTGCCCAGACTGGTCACAAACTCCTGGGCTCAAGCAATCCTCACGTCTCAGACTCCTAAAGTGCTGGGATTACAGGCGTGAGCCACCACATCTGGCTTAGAAACATTTTTAAAGTTTATCAATGGGTGTTCCTTTGTAACATTTAGAGAAACAAAGAAGTCATCAGAATACACTGATTAGAAGGCAAGGAGTAGGTTAGAAGAGAGCAAAAGTGGAATTTAGTCAGAAAAGAGTAACAAAATCAGAGTTTTTCCCACCAGAAGAAAGTGAAGCCATCAAAAAAATTATAAAAAAATCATTCATACTAAAAGGACATCAGCAATAAAATCTACTGTTTCACACCAGTGCCCATAGAACACAAATGAGACAGCAAATTACAGTTTTACTCTGGCACTAACAATTCAATAGGTCATGCCTGAGAAAATATTTCTTTTCTAAGCTGCCTTTAAGTTCCAGCTGTTTGAAAGATGGGACACTCTCCAAGTCCATAAGTAAAGCTCGGTCAGTATCATATACTACATGGACTTGACTTTCCTATTTCCATAGCAGTCACTGAAAATGATAGTTTGCAGCATAAAAAGAGGAGTTTGATTTAGTCACTCTGATTAGAAAAACATATGCTTACATTTATAATAAAAAAATCTGCTTGGTTATAGGAATCTAAACTAGAAAGATAGTTGTTTTCATTATTTCTTTATTCAGAAAGAGAGAAAATGTCTCCAGGAAAAAAAAAAAAGTGTACTCATTAATTAGCAGGGTAATAATTATAGTTATGAAAGAAAAAAATGGGTACGAATCCAATTTACCTAAGGTTGCTTTCCTTCAAGTCCACCTGTTAACTGTGTAGACTCTTAACCTTCCAATGACAGTCAGTATCTGCAATGATTAATTAGTCATTTTAATAAAGAACACTATTTCCTATGAAGACAAAAGTCTAAAGTCATATCATAAGTTCCCTACTGTTGTAAATCCAGCCTCAAAAAAATGTCAATGACATGAAGCTTTCCTAACGCATTTCATGATGCTCAGCTAATAAATTTAGAGTATTTGTTTAAAGATCATAAAAAACAGCAAGAACATTCAATGATGCAGCAAAAGAGCTGTCATATTGCTGGCAGGAAATTGGATCTCCCTTTGTAGCTTGAATAAAGTCAGAAGCAAAGCATCCCTCTGCAGAAGCAAGAAAAGCCAAGCAAAACCACAAGAGAAACATAGGAGGAAACTTTCATTTGGGGTTGATGGCAATTCTTAATACTTTTATATTTTTAAAATTATATTGAAATAAGCATTATGGAGTAGAATGGAAATTTTACATAACATTTCAGGAGGAAACATGTGGCTACACAGTGCTGTCAGGCTAGCATGCCTGCCTCTGCTTCTGCTCCCACCCTCCAAGCAGATGAGCAAGTCTCATTACTGACTTTTTGTTTGTAAGTAGAAACTACGTATCTGAACAGCTTGTTTTCAAGAAAATCCAATCATCCCACAAAATTTTTTAAAAACTACAAATCAACCACTAATTATTAAGCGCTTGCTACAATAATGAAAGCATGCCTGTCTTTGCTTGTCTTGGGAACTGTCGGAAAGAGCCTCTTAGTGCTCCAGGCCTTTAAGTCCAAGCTCCGGCCAGGTCTGTCGCCAGCTCCTCAACTCAGCACACCGAAAACAAAGCCAGTCTTCCTCCCTGCAAAATCAGCTGCCTGTCCCATTTCTGCAGTAGTAAACAACATTCTCCCAGACTCATGAGCTGCAAAACCTGGGGTCACTTTTAAATACTCCCTCCCTCTTTGCCATGTATATCCAGTTAACCACTTCATCCTCAAGAATCATCATAGCATCTCTTGTATCCATCCCTTCCTCTCAGTCCCCAGACTCAGATTCATGACCTTAACTCCCACTCAACTAATGGCATCACATAACTACTCTTTCTGTCCACAGTTTCTTCCTACCACATACCACCACCAGCATGCATGCCACCACCAGGAATCATGGTGGGTACCTTCATTTGTTCCACTTAAAGGCTGTGACTTTTTATAAAACATTTTAAATCCTGATAGCTGCTAACAATAATATTAATATATTGGCTTTCCTAAACTTGGGAGTCATGTGGTATTCTAGATTACTGAGCTTTATAGATGCCCAAGAATTTATTCTTTTGGCAATATGTTTTACTTCAATACTTTTGAATATGTCATAACTTGTCCTGCCTGGTCAAAAATCAAATAAATAGCAAGTACCTTTTCTTGATGGCCTTAGGTCATCATCATTATGGGGTTATATTAGAGTATAATAAATGATATTCATAAAACATCCAAGGATACTACTGAGGTCCCAGACTGCTGGCTCCCACTTTATGAATGCTACTTTTGATACCTCCTCCCATGTGTTTTACTGAAATTCTGTAGTGTCTGTTTGGGCTGCTTAGAGGTCTTTTTTCGCTAGCCTCCTGGCCCCAGGTTGTGCTTGCAAGTGATCGCTGACTGACAACCAAACACTAAATAGGTGAGGTGTGCCTATTTATTTAGCCTTCTTATTTATAGTCTTACCTTTCCAAATTTTTAAAAAATTCATGGAAAGCATTGACTCTCTTTTGTGTAATCTGTATTTATTTCCTGTTATTCCTAGCTGTTGTTCCATCATAATAGCCCATGAAATCACTAGCCTCACACACAATTTATCTTTAAAAATTAGCTGGAAAATAAGTATACTTAGACACACAGGACTTCAACTGCGATAAATGACCTATCAAGCTCATTAAAGAAAAAGCCAAAGAAAATGTGTTACTGTGAAAAGCATCAAAGGTTTATATGTTTACTTTCCTTATACTCATGTAGATGAATATGCATATATATGTATATATTAAATTGGTCTCGGGTGCGGCCTTGAACTACTTGCCTTCATCACTCAGAACTTCCCAGCCATAGAACTAAAAAGGTGCATTCCAAACAGCATCAGGGATTTGCAGCATAAAGAAACAAAAGCCAGACAGAGCAGGAACTTGAAGATAAAAAGTATGGTACCTGGAGACTAGGCATCAGGGTGCAGAAGGTTTATGCTGTGTGAGAAGACACTGATGAAGAATGGAGGGAGTCAGTCCCCACCCCCTGCTGCTGGGCTTCCCTACTGCACCTACACCATTGAGGCAGAGAACAAGGTATTTCACCTCTGCAAACAATATTTTTTAAAAAGCCCAGAAAATTCTGGGAACAATTCAGATGTTTTACAAAATCTGAAACGTTATTTGTCCATGTGACTCTTCAAAAACAAAGGCATTGTTTTTAACAACTAAATCTGTCATTTGATCAATACAGCTACACACACAACACATACACACATAAACACACATATAGCCATCTGAGATTTTTTTTTCAAGCAACGATTCTTTTAAGACAAAAATGTCACCTACTTATATGAAAATGCTCTCTGCCATTGTTTGTTTCTGTGGAAAACAACAAAATCTTACATATATTCACTAATGCTTAAGGAAAGAAATCACCCGGCATAGTTCAGACTCCTGAAATATTTTCAGCTCATCTTGCTTCCCCACCCTCTGTGTGCTCATCTGACATCAGTGTGGTTCTCCCTGCCTGGTTTATTGCCTTGACACAAAGCCTTGATGTGGCTTTGTTTAATTTAGCTTTATGGGCTTCCCTGCCACAACATTAAGAACTCAGCGATGGGAATGGAGGCAAGCCACTTCCATTGCACGTTAAGCTGGGTTTTCTGTTTTGTTTTTTTTTTTTAAACACACCTCTTATTTGCTAACAACAAGATGAAAGGGCCTGGTAGAACTGGTTCCCTTTGCACAACAGAAAAACAGACATAAGAATACAAAGAGATGAAAGAACCTAAGATATAAGAAATATATAGAAAAAAGGGGGGAAAAGGCATTGTGAGTAAACCATCTTTTATCTGGAATTCAAAATACTCTGTTCTTGGTTTATCCAACCAGTACCAAAAAGACAAGTTGTACAGTATAAAAAGGGTTTGGTATGGTAATTTTACAACTCAAGATTGATGTTTTGAAAAACATAAGATGTACAAGTTTTAATTACAATTTATGGTGACACACCTTGGTAGACTGAACAAGAACAGCTCTTTGGCAAAAACAAAAAAACAAAAAACCCTCTTACTACCCATCTATTTTTGAAAGCACATGAATTACATAAAATGGTGCTCTGTTATAAACAGCACACAAAAGGAAAAACCTTTCACCTTTTGCCAGAAGACACTATTCCAATATAAATTGAGAAGGGAGGGACTGATTTCTAACTTGTCCCTGGTAATTACAGTGAGATTACACATGCACTGCAAGTCCTGCTTAGTCTCTGTCTCTGACAACAGTCATCCTTCCCTATTCCCACCATTCTAGTCCCTGCTTTACCACCTTGGCTCATTCAGAAAAATACAAGTGTGCCCAGGACACCTGGGCAGTGAAAGCGGATCCGCCTCCCGGATCCGCCTCCCGGAGATAAAGCCTAGGGGTTCTCTGTTAACAACCAATTCAAAGGAAGGAATTTAAAGAAAACAAACTTAAAAGGGCCTCTCTGCTGCGCCTCAGGAGACCACAGCTTCAAACAGATAGAAAATGCTATTGGCATAATGTCTTCATTGATGTATTATTGAAAAAATCAAATAACATAAAACAGACATGAAATGTTTATGACAGGATACTGAATGAATACAGTGCCATTGAGGTCTAATAAAACTAGCAATGTTCTCCCAAAGGCAGCAGACTGGATAAAGACTCTAAACAGGGCAAATGTACTTTTAACCAAGTTCCACTTAACCAACCCACTGGATTACCCACACATCCCCATTCCTTCAGTAAAACACATCAGTGAAATCCATAACACCATGGGATCCCCCACTAGTATGCACAGCATATTCCTATCCCCCACCCCTGCTGCATGGTAATGCTAACTGTACTTGTAATTATATTATTAATAACATTTACATAGACCAGTGAAATATGAAGGCAAAGTAATTTCTGTGAAAATTAAACTAAATGCTTTGGAGAAACTCAATCAAGTGAATCAATTAATAAAAATACCAAAATAGGTTCAGAAAGAAACTGTAAATGGGAAAAGGCTGATAAAAATCTATACCCTGGTTCCAAGGCAAGAACTAAAATAAAAATTCCATTCCTGTTTCTGTCATCCTCGGAATATTAAACTAGGAATTATTCTTTGCTCCCCACAGTTCCTCCCTTCAAAACGATGCTTTAGGTCGGGCACGGTGGCTCAAGCCTATAATCTCAGCACTTTGGGAGGCCGAGGTGGGCGGATCATCTGAGGTCAGAAGTTCGAGACCAGCCTGGCTAACATGGCGAAAACCCGTCTCTATTAAAAATACAAAAATTAGCCAGGCGGTAGCGGCACGTGCCTGTAGTCCCAGCTACTCGTGAGGCTGAGGCAGGAGAATCATTTACAGGAGGTGGAGGTTGCAGTGGGCTGAGTGTACCATATACAGATAATTGGGGTTAGCTATATTTCAAAAATTGAGAGCAATCTGTTAAGCTAAAAAGAAAAGAGCTAAAAAGGCATCCTGAGTAAAACATCTTTTCTCTGGAATCTAAAATTCCAGAGAAAATTGAATTTTTTCCCTGCACTCTGGCCTGGGCGACAAAGTGAGACTCCATCTCTAAATAAATAAATAAATGAATGCATGCATGCATGCTTTAGAGGTATTCTACACCTCCCTGCCTCTAGATAAAGTCTAAGATGAGGAAAGTATTTGCAAATTACCTTAAACATTTTATATTCTCCTTTAGCCAGCTTTTTCAATTAACTGACCAAATACTCATTCTAATTATGTTACATCAGAAATTTTATACTAAATAAACAGCACAAACCATTGCAAAAAATGGAGACAAATGTCGTTACTTCTTTGGCACAACTGGCAGCTTTTAGAAGAGGCAGTTCACAGAGTAGACTGTGAACCTTTTACCAAAATCATTCTACTAAGTGTAGCTACTATTAAAAGCAAGAGCTTAGGACAGCCTTTAAGTGTAGATACAAAAAAAGTCAATGATTTTTTATTCATTTGCTTTGTAAACAGCATTCTTAAATTGCAGATGACTTTTTCTCCTTAATATTGATCAAGAAAATCAGATGTTTAAATGAAAAGTTTGTTGCAAAAAGCAAAGACAATGGGAACAGTAACTTTGAAAATAAGGCAGCGAGATTAGTAACTTACCCAAGGTCACAGAGCTAGGAAATAAAACAGCCAAGACAGTCTGATTCCATGGACTTAACTCTCAACCAAAAGTAATAATGATAGTTAAGGATCACAAAACAAAACAACAATAACAACAACAAAATGGTGATACTACAACAAGATGGTGATAATAATAAATGATAACCAACTTGATGGTTCCATTCATAAAGTTCAAGATATGGGAAGCATCAGACTCATCCGTCTGCTGGAGAGGGCTTGTAGACATAGAATAAAGATGTTTATCTTTTAAAATACCTATTACTCCTTACACTGCAAGGAACACTTTAAAAACTGACTTTTACCTGTGAGCATTAGCCACAGACGCCTATATTAAGAAATGTAATGTCTCTCTTTTAGGAAGATGCTCTGGCATCAGTGTGCAGAAGGGACTAGAAACTGAGGGACCACACTAGAGGCTATCACTGGTTAAACTGACTACAAGAAATTAATGACAATCTTGAGTTAAGGCAGGGATAGAAAGTCAAAGAGGGTGATAAGAGATACATTTAGGAAGTAGTCATCTCCCTATGAGTATCTACCTATGATTATTACAGTTATTGATTAAGCACTTGTTGCAGGTCAGGCACTTGGCTATGGACTGAAAATATTCAAATACAATTCAGTTCAGCTTACCACTCTTCCCCCTGCATGGCCCACTCCTGCCATACCAAACGATGGCATGGTTTCCTCACCTCCAAAATTTAACCGACAGCATATTCCTTTTTTACTTAGGCCCCAAATCCAGCATGAACGGTAATGACCCGAGAAAAGAACAATGCCAAAATTTTGGCAAAACAGCACAGTGGGCAGCGGAGAAAGCCTTTGGCATTAGGAAAACTACTTTCATGTTACGCTTTTCTTGCCTGTAAGGAAACTTTTTTTCCACAAACAATTTAAGTCTATATTAATGCCATTTTCTTCTCCCCAGAAGGATGTTACTAATCTATAAACGGTACTAAAATTTACAATCTAGGTAGATCAATCTTGCCCAACACCATCTCTAATAGCCACAGCACAAAGGTAGAGAAACCAGCCTTATTTCTCTATTTCAGTCCCAAGGTACTGCTTTGAATTTGTTTTTGCTCTAACAAACAGAGCAACCGCTTCTCCCTCTATAAACAGTACTCTCTCCTTTCCTGAATGATGAACACAGCAGGAATCTTAACACTGCTTCAGATGTTATATAAATTCTCCCTGTCCTTCTGAGGATGATACAGAGAGTCTTAAATGGCTCTTTATCTACTGACTGTGACATCACTGTTGGCAGCCACGGCACTATAATTGTTTTGGGGGAGAAGCACTGAATATCTCTGAGTGATCACATGCATTCTCTATTCCCTCCCTATCAGCCAAACACTGTATTTAGTGAACAATATAAACAATACATCAATTACAGTCCTTTAAAATTGAGAGTCAAACAGAAAAACATACCAATTATCTGGTTTTCTATGTTTTATAACAACCTAATTTTGGAGCTATGATTTAATTGCCTTCGTTATAAATAAGGAGTTTTTCAAATTATTCTCCCCTCCTCTAGCATTTATGCTATATTAATCTTTTTTTCCACAAATATCTATGTATCTTCTGATTTTATGACTCATTTTGCCCTGAACAGACCATGCTTCAATTTCTCAATTACGGCAACTACGTCAAAAAAGAAACCACAATTACTGAATTCAAAAAAGGATCCCCATAATCTTCTGTTGATTTAAGTTTCACTGAAACTAGCTTGTGCTCTGTTCCAATTCACTCTCAAAAAGTTCAATTAGGACTAAATGAAATGACCAAATAGTACAAAACGTTAACACGTACTGAAGCAGGCTATATATCTGTAAACAACATGAGGTTTTATTAGTGATAATTCTCCCATTTCTTCAGCACACAGACAAATGTGTGGCTTTAGCAGTTTCTGATTTTGCACCACTCACTTAACTGCAAGTTGGCCTTCACTGGAACTAACTTAGCCCTTAAACTTCTCTTCCTTCTGAAGATGAAAGCTTATGGGTATGGCTACAAAACCTACCATGAGTTATAGTACACCAACTTCTATTACCCTCCTCAAGCCTAAAATAAGAATTCTGTCCCTGCTTTCTATTAGCCTTTGGGATGAAACTATTATAGTAGAAACTTTACATTCCTCTTTTACTCTCACTATTGACATTTGGGGCCAGATAATTCTTTCCTGAGAGGCTATCCTGTGTATTGTAGGATGTTTCACTGTCCAATGACAAATGTCAAAGTAATCCCTCTATTTGTGACAATGAAAAAGTCTCCAGATGTTGCCAAATGCTCATGAGAACCACTGCTTTAGACATACCCCACTGTCTGTCTGCCCCATGTGAAGTCTAGGAGGAGGAAAATACAATCAGAGAATGAGAATAACTTCAAAATACTCCCCATCGTCTTGAATCTTAAAAATGCACAACCTTGGAGGCCATGAGCCTGGGTCTGGAGTTACAAGTGCTCTGAGCTATAGCCAGCAGCTTCAGCTCTGCCTAGCCAGGTGGCAGACACTAGGCCCTTCCTTGCTGTGGCCATCTTTCTTCTCATTCTCAGGCCCTTTCTTGAATGAGAGACCAGACTAAAATTGTGAGAAGTATAAGTTCTCTAAAAGTCAACTATAAATTCAGTATTGCTTTTTTACTTCCATTATGTGGACTGTTGTGCCTACAGTCAATCATTTCACCCCATAAGAAACATGATTTAATTAGGTTAAGGCACAAGTTATTAGGCTGTATTCCAAACATAAACTGGTAGCTGTTCTAAGAGAAAAAAAAAATGCATCAAGAAGAAAGGGCAAAAGAAAAGCTTTTCTTCAAGGCTTCAAGTGTCCCCTTGATAATAGTGCTATTCATGGATCAGAAAAGATACTCATTTCATGAGTGCTGCACAATAGCTTCTTGTTACAATAACCATTACAATATAGCATTTATTGAAAGGCTTGTGGGCTGGGTGTGGTGGCTCACGCCTGTAATCCCAGCACTTTGGGAGGCCGAGGCGGGCAGATCACGAGGTCAGGAGATCGGCACCATCCTGGCTAACATGGTGAAACCCCGTCTCTACTGAAAATACAAAAAAATTAGCTAGGCATGGTGGCGGGCGCCTGTAGTCCCAGCTACTCAGGAGGCTGAGGCAGGTGAATGGCGTGAACCCGGGAGGCAGAGCTTGCAGTGAGCCAAGATCACGCCACTGTGCTCCAGCCTGGGCAACAGAGCAAGACTCTGTCTCAAAAAAAAAAAAAAAAAAAAAAAAAAAGAAAGGCTTGTGGGGAGCAGAATCAAGACCTAGTAACTATAGGTGACTCACCTTTTTTTTTTTTTTTTTTTAAACTCTGAAAACAAATACTTTTAACTCACTAAGTTTTAGTATGAGTACCATTGATGGGTATCATTTCTATCTTCTGGCAAGAACAGTATTTTATTGGTCCCTAAATTATTTAAAGATTCTCATAAACTCTCATCAAAGTGATTTACTTATGAGAGCTGGAAGCAACCCAAACTATGGCTAAGTGTTTAAAACATTATAAAAGTAAATAAATTAATTTTACTCCAGCACAAACAGATGTCAAAAAACAGACCACTGGAAGTCAAAAAACAAATAGCTCTTTGCCCCGAAAACATCTGATCTTAATCTGTCAAAAATTACCACTGCACTGCCTTTTGCTATGCCATCTTTAACACCACCAAGAGTCACTACCCCTTGTTATTTCTCCTTCCCTCAAATAATTTACAGGTAAGAATTTATAGGATAGGAGATTTATCCCTATCTTACCTAGGGATAGATATTAAAGTCAGTGAATAGGATAAAATCACATATTACTGAAATTATTGCTGTAAATTCCTTCATTTGTGAATTCTGTCACATATATAACACTTATAGTTAATATAAAAGATGGAGTGCATATAGCTGAATTCATGTAAATTAAATTTGTATATAATATGTCTGCACTGTACTAAGATACTTTTAAGCAAGAATATATATAGCAGAGAGCGCCCCATTATTTAGTATTGAATCCTTCACAGTAAGTCACATCTTTTTAGGTGATAATATTGCGTGGCAACCCTGAATTATTCCACCCAATTAAAAAATCCAATTGAGTTAAACTATTACATCTTGCTCCTTACACCTTAGTCTATGTCTGGTGCCTCTGTTCTCTCTCCACAACCCTTACTTGGTTCAGCAGAAGAGGCTTGCCACATGTTCACAAATACAAGCAAAAATCAGGATTAGGAGACACCTGCACAGGCAGACTCATGCCTCTTGGCAGACATCCTCCAGTTGAGCAAGAGGAGCATCAGTAAAGTGAAGAGGAAATAGGCAGCAAAGTGTTTGTGTAAATATGTAACAAAGACAAACCCCTTTGGCATCTGAAAAGCATGAAATCAAAAGTATGGCTGAAAACATATTACAATAGGACTTAGGACAACAGAGAATTCATGACCATAACAAAAAAGAATGTGAAACAATGACAAGTCACTGAACCTCCAACACTGCTACCAAGTGTTATTTGTGATGGAGGCAACTGGCACTTTCTTACAAAACTTTTATTAGTCACTAAAACAGTTTCTTAGGGGAATCTTCATTCCAATCAGCAAGACTCACAGCTAAAAATTTCTCATATGTATTCCAAGCTAATGAAAATCTGGTGAATATAGGCCCTTTTTAAGAAAATACAATAAATCAAAGTTATCTTCATGAGGCTATGTTTCTAATGAACACGCAGCATTAAAACTGGAGCTTAAAATGCAGAAGACAGTTTGACTATAAATTAAAATCACACATATTTAACATAATTAATTTGGTGGAAAAAAAAATCTCCTATCCCAGGTGGGAGGGTAGAGATATACCTCTAATCACACTGTTTTTCACGTGGAGCCAGAAAGAGGAATACAAAACCACTCCAGAACCCAGTAACTCTCATAAGTGAAGGTGAGCGTCAGAGAAACAGGCTGCAACAGGTCACCAGGGCAGGAAAGGCCTGATGTGGAGCCAGGAGCCAAAACTGAGAGCCCAGTGATAGAGCCAGGTTAGACAGGAACAAGACATAGCATTTCCAAACACGTAAGATGAAGCAGACACCTGTCTACTGTCCATGGCGAGGCCCTGGTAGGCAGGTTAGGTGAGCAACCCACATTAAGGCAAGACATGAAATGGAGAGAAAATCTGTCCAAAGCCACATCAAAGTTATAATCATTTAGACTGACGTACAAACTTTTCTAAGACCATCAATTATTATCTACGGAGCACTTTATATACCTTATCTAATTTACTTAAGCTCTCCCAAAAATCTTATGAGGCAAATATAAAATTTCAACAATTTTTAAATTAAGGAAACTAAGATTTAGAAGAGTTACATAGTTTTCCCAACCTCAAATAGTCAAATAAGTGGTAAAGCTAACCTTTGAGCCAAGGCCTTTTGGATTCCAAAGCCAGTGTTCTCAAGAATAAACCCAAATGTCTAAATGCATGCTTTTCCCATTGAAACACACAACCTGGAAGGTTAAAGTTACTGGCAGCATCCTGTTGTTAAGAGTTCCACTGGCATTGAAAACTGTGTTATGTATCACACTAACCAAGAAGCTGGAGAGGATATGAGGTATCATATAGCATGCGGGAATCCAAGGACCACAAGGTGTATTGTTGAGATGCATCAGTATACAGTAAGGAAGACTCCTTAATCAAAATGCTGCCAGCACATGCAAATAAAGAATTTGACAAACTACAGCAGAGGTTCTCCAAGCATGGTTCTTGGATCAGCAGTGATATAACCTAAGGACTTCTTACAAACCCAAGTTCTCAGGTCCCACTCCAGACCTACTGAATCAGAAACTCAGGGTGGGGAGCAGCAATCCATGTTTTAACAAATCCTAAGGTGATTCTGATGAGCACTGAACTACAGAACACGGAATGGAACATTCAACATTCTATAAGATTTCTTAAAACTGATGCATATCTAATATCAATGAAGAATGATATGAACCTTAAGTAAAACTGATGTGCTAAAGTAGGACACATGAGGCCAAGTCAATCATAAAATTCTCAAATGACTTCCAAAGAAGAAAAAGGTTGAGAACCTTCAAACTGTGAGAAGGCCAAATAAGTATCCTTAAGACAAAACTTTATTATCCACTTAAATAATACTGTCAATTTTTAAATCAATATGCCCAATAAATCATGTACAGTATTTCTTATTGCAGCCACTAACAAAAATGAAAACAAACAAAAACTGAAATAAACTAGACCACTTCTGAATCCTTCAGATGTTTTAATGTTCAGTTAAGTAAAACAAACTCGACCATTCCTTCTTGAAAAGCGTAATGGTAACTGGACAACTATCATATATACCACATACGCATACAACCTATAAAAATTCCCACAAGCGCAAAATGACTGGTTCTTGCCCAGAATTACATAATTATACACTGTTAAAAAAAGACTAACATTTGAGACCATTTCATTCAACTCTATTATTTTATAAATTAGGGAACTGGGGGCCAAAATATTCATGTGGACAGTTGGCTACTGGCAGAACTAAAACCAGAGGCTGGGCTTCCTGACCTCCAGCCCAGAGAGCTCTCAATCTACCAGCCTGCCTCAGCCAAGCTTTAACTCAAAAAAAACAGAACACATGGCCTGATGATACTTCAGCAAGTCCCAAAACACCTCTGGAATTAATCGAAACTTAAAACCAAAAGAAGAGTATTATTTAGCTACATTAAAGAATTGATATGAAGAGAAATCATGACCCGACAAATTGAATACGAGACAGAACCCTGTAATCTGCATACCAGCTCCAGCCACAAAAGACAGTATCTGTTTCTACCATAATTAAATTCTGTACTACGTAATGAAAAGCTGAATCAATTACTGAGTAATTTAAACAGACAATCATATCAATTAGTACCTATTTAGTCACAAGTTGTTTTTGACTGTCAGTTACTTCAGTGAGGATGATGATACAGATGACATTCATCCCTCTGCACACTCACCAAGCACCTGCTGTGTGTCTCCATGCACTGGGGTACTGCAGTAAGTAAACCATACAGCAAGGCAACCACTCTCCTGAGGATTACTGACCAACAAGAGGCAGGGTGACAAGTACCATGGAGACAGTTAAAATAGTGTAATGGAATAGGTGACTAGAGAGGAATGGAGACTGCTGAAGATTGCTCTGAGGAGGTGACATTTAATATGAAACCTGAAGAAAAAAAAAAATCTGAAGGTCTGGAAAAGAAGATTACCGACAGACGGGATCACAAATACAAAGGCCTAAGGAGAGCATGCACTTTCATGCTCAGGCAGAGTAGCGGAAGCAAGGCTACCAAGGGGAGGAGGGGTAGGAGATAAGGCTGAGCACGAAGGCCTAGGAGGGCATTCAGATTTCATTCTAAGTGCAATGGGAAACCCCTGGAAGGTTTTAAATAGGAGCATGACAGGGTCTAATTACATATGAATACAACAAAATCATTACAAATTTTCAATAGCCTCTGAGTTTATTACTCCAGCCACTAACATTCCCTGAATTAACAATATACAAGCCTACGGCTAACCTCGTGGGACCAAAGAAGTCAGAAGGCTTAATTTAAAATATTTCCAAAGCATAATATGAGCAAATATGCTAAAGAATGACTCAAAATCTATACCACATCATCAAGCTATAAAACATTAATCAAAAAACTAACAGTTACTCCACAGACTAAATTATTCTATCTCCTGGATACTTAGCCTGTATACTACCTTAGAATAGCAGTAATAAAAGTTTTACAAGGTGTTTTTTGGAGCTCTACTTTCATTTAAAAAAACCCTCTAAAGAATAAACTTAATTTGAACGCACGCTTGTATTATTTCTAAAAATATGTAATCTTACACTTAAATAGCTATGTCTCTGAGCAAAACAACAGCAAGGCCCTGATGGAATAAGCACAGTATACAATAAGTCAGAGGGAGTTCAGAATAATGAATTTATTCCTACCAAAAGAATAAATAATGAATTTACTCTTACCATTCTCCTCATCACATCTTCACTGCCGGTTCAACAGAAGCTACTTCCTAATTAAACTAAAGGCTATATTTAGTCTTCCAGATTATTCTCTTTAAGTTAGCCCCTCTAAGTATAAAATGATTTTTAAAAACAACATAGCACCCAAAATTTACTGGCTGCCCAGTCTGCCCTTCAAGTCAATGATTTCCAACGCTGTCTTTTTAACTGCCAAGGTTCCTCAACTATTCCCTCAAAAAAAGTCTCCTGTATCACAATGGTCTAGGAGGTGCTGGGAAGAATATCAAAGGTAATACATTAAAAAGAGTTCAATCTAACAAAATAATGACAATAGAATGCAGTAAATATAATAACAGAAGTTATGGCTAAGTCCTCCAAGTTAGGGATTGATTAATTCTTTACACAGAAAACTGGCTGATTCACTCTCTCCTTGTCATATGGTATGACATGGAGATTCCAACAAGTGACATCACCTGGATTTAGGCAGCTCTTGGGAAATTGACAGTTACTGAGGATTTTTCAGCAGGGTAGTAACACGGATGATTGGAGTAATTTTAGACTAATAACCTATGACATTATGGCATTATGGAAATAGATTGGAGAAGGCAGACATGATATGCAGGACACCAATGAGAAGGGTGTTTTAATGTGAGAGACAAAAACAACGAGCACTTTAACAAAAATATTCTAAAAGAGAGTCCTTACTGGTTGGGGGAAGGGGATGAGTCCTTTCTAAAACAGAAATCTATTACAAGTGATATCCAAATATAGACAGTGAGGGAAAAGGTAAAGTCAAAAATGGATCACAGACTTAAAACTACAGAGCTTCTAGAAGAAAACTCAAGAAAAATCTTTGTGACTTTACAGTAGGCAAAAAATACCTCACAAATTAGGCTTTAAAAAAATTTTAACTTCTGCTTTTCAAAACAACACCCTTTAGATAATATGTAAGAAATATATAATAAAATATATAATATAAATAAGAATATAAGAAACCACAGAATAGGATAAAATATTTTTCAATACATACATATACCTAACAAGGACTAATATCCAGCATATAAAAAGAACTTTCACAACTCAATAACAACCCAATAAGAAAAATGGGCAAAAGATCTAAACTCACATCTCATAAATGAAGATATCTGAATGGCACATGGAAAGATGCTCAAAATCATTCACCATCAAAGAAATGCAAATTTAAGCTACAATAAGATACCACTACAAGCTCATTAGAATGGCTCAAATTTAAAAGATTAACACCAAATACTGCAGAGAATGTAGAGCATTTGGAACTTTCAAACACTACTAGTGAAAATGCAAAATGGTATAAACACTTTGGAAAATGGTTTGGCAGTTTCCTTTAAAATTAAACGAACATCTACCATTGGGTTGCTAAATATTTACCCCCCAAAAATGAAAACATGTTCACAGAAAGTCTTGTACACCAATGTTCATAACACATTGTTCATATTAGCCAAAAACTAGAAATAGCCCAAGTGTCCATCAATAGGAGAATGACTAAACAAACTGTCATGTATTCATACAATACAATACCAGTCAGCAGGCTGGGCATGGTGGCTCACGCCTGTAATCCCAACACTTTGGGAGGCGGAGGCGGGTGGATCACAAGGTCAGGATATTGAGACCATCCCGGCCAACATGGTGAAACCCCGTCTCTACTAAAAATACAAAAATTAGCTGGGTGTGGTGGCGGGTGCCTGTAATCCCAGCTACTTGGGAGGCTGAGGCAGGAGAATCACTTGAACCCAGGAGGCAGAGGTTGCAGTGAGCCAGGAGGCAGAGGTTGCAGTGAGCTGAGATCACACCACTGCACTTCAGCGTGGGCCACAGAGTGAAACTCCGTCCCAGAAAAAAAAAAAACACTCAGCAATAAAAAGGAATGAACTACTGAATACAACATGGGTGAATCTCAAAGTCATTCTACTGAGTACAAGTGAGCAGATGCAAAAAGAGTAAGTGATGGCTCAATTTTGTATGTCAACTTGGCTAAGATACAGTAGGTGTTGCTGTGAAAATATTTTATAAATGTGATTAACTACACTCAGTTGACTTTAAGTAGACTTCCCTCTATACTGTGGGTGGGCCTAATCTAATCAGTCGACGGCAATAAGAACAAAAAACAGGTTTCCCAGAGGAAGAGGAATTCTGACTCAATACACTAACATAGAAATCCTGTCTACATTTCCAGCCTGCCCTACAGATTTTAGACTCAAAATTACAACATCAGTTCCTGTCTGAGTTTCCAGCTTGCTGGCCAGCCCTACAAACTTCAAACTCAAGACTGTAGCACAGAATTTTAACATGAGTTTCCAGCCTGTCAGCTTGCCCTAAAACTGTTGGACTTACCAGTTCCCATAAGCAAGCCAATTCCTTAAAATAAACTTCTTTATATATATACATTTTAAAATCTCTTTATAGATATATATCTATGCCTATGTATAGATATAGATAGGCTATCTTATTGGTTCTCTTTTTCTGGAGAACCCTAATACAACATTTTGTATTTATATGAAATTTATATAAATTATGCAATTTATACAAAATTATAGAAATGCAAACGAATCTCTAGTGACTAAAGGTAGATAATGAACTTAGTTCCCTAGGTCAAGGGTAGATAGAGGATAAACATTGCAAAGTGGCATGAGAAAACTTCTGGGGATGACGGAAATCTTTTATATCTTGACTGTGGTGGTGGTTTCACAGGTGGATATAGGTCAAAACTGATCTAATTATATACTTCAAATGACAGTTTACTGTATATAAATTATACCTCAATAAATTATAGCTAAAAGTGGACAACTAGGTGAATGATAGTGTCATTAGTCGAGATAAAAAATACATGAAGAATACATGCTGAAGTGGATTTACCTTTAGTCACACTCAACTGTGGTTCTACTGGGACATCCTGTGGTAATGCCAAGAAAGCCAATGAATATATGAGTTTAGACCTGAAAAGATAAATGTGAGCTGAATGCAACTTTGGGAGTTGTCTGCACAAAAGTAGTAAGAATGGCTAGGGACAGATTTGATGAGAACAAGACAGCAAGTAAAGAAAAGGAATGTCTTATTAGTGGGCTGGGCGCGGTGGCTCACGCCTGAATCCCAGCACTTCAGGAGGCCGAGGCGGGTGGATCACCTGAGGTCATGAGTTCAAGACCAAGCTGGTCAACATGTTAAAAACCCTGTCTCTACTAAAAATACAAAAAGTTAGCCGGGCGTGGTGGTAGGCGCCTATAATCCCAGCTACTCAGGAGGCTGAGGCAGTAGAATCGCTTGAACCCGGGAGGCAGAGGTTACAGTGAGCTGAGATGGCGCCACTGCACTCCAGCCTGGATGACAGAATGAGATTCCGTCTCCAAGAAAAAAAAGAATGCTTTATTAGTGTCCCACAGATTCTGCTATTGGGTCTTTTGTGACCTGAGGAATGTAGTTTCAATAGAGTAGTAGGGTTGGAAGGTGGACTGAAATCAGTTTTAGAAATAAAAGGAAATTCTTTTAAAGTGACCATGGTGATTATGGGTTATTTTTTTTAAGACATTAGCTATAAAAGCAAGAGAAAAGGAGGCTGATAAATAGGAATGAGAACTAAGAAGGGTTTTATTTTTTGCTTTTTTTTTTAGAGGTATTTTTGTTTGTTCCCATTTCATGTGCTATTCATTTGATCTGAAATATTAGTTTTGTTTGTACACAGAAAACATTTGAACACTTTTATAGCCAGAAAGAATGAGCCCATAATGTCGGCAGGTTGACACCACAAAAGGAAAGGATAAGGTTTCTAAACGAAAGTCAAGAACACAGATGAAATTGTTACCTTAAATAATCATCTCAATGGGTTCTACAAATTCTTAAGACAGCTTTCAAATTTACTGCAATTTTAAGTGTGTATATAATGCCTCTTTTAAAAGAAGGGATGGGAATCATTATGATATTAAGCTCAGTCAAGGGCAAAGGAAGACTTACTAAATGACCTCTATGTCAAAACCTTTCACAGTTATCATCACATTTAGACATCACAACTTTGCAATCCATTTGTAGAAGAAAAACGAAAGGCTCAGAGAGGTCAAGTGACCTTCCCAAGGTCAAAAACCCAATTGGCAGCTGACGAAGGCTCAAAATGAAGCTGATCTGACTTCAGTCTCCTTGCACTTCCCCATGCCATGCTACGTGTCTAACAATCTGGAAGTATCACAGAGGAGCAAAAATAGCTGAATTCAGCTGCAGTGAACAGTATCAGGAAAGAAGAGAAAAAAACTGCCCGGGACCACATATTATACCTGGCCTTAAATCTATCCAAGCTAACCAGATTTTGGACAACAGGCCAATGAAAGAGCCAATGAATCAGTACATATATCACAAGAAGGCTGCTACACAGACTGAATGTTTGTGCCCCCACCCACAAAAAAACATGTATTAAAATACTAACCCCTAATGTGACGGTGTTAGAAGTGAGACCTTTGGGTGGTGATGATGTTGTGAGGGCAAAGCACTCATGAATGAGATTAGTGACCTCATAAAAGCAGCCCCAGAGAGCTGCCTTGCCTTTCCTGCCAGGTGAGTACACAGTGAGAAGATGGCCAACTATAAGCCAGGAAACAGGCCTCCATCAACAAGGAATCTGCCGGCAACTTGATCTTGGACTTCCCAGCCTCCAGGATTGTGAGAAATCAATTATATTGTTTATAAAACCACACATTCTATGATATTTTATAATGGCAGCCTAAACGAACTAAGACAGGGTTGTGTCATTTTCTACCAAATTCACAGCAACATCAGCAATGGCTTTTCAAATTTCAGTTCTTTGAGCTTCCTCAACATTTAGGGTGGAGATACACTACATTTTGGTTAACAACAAACAAACAGAACCCATCCCCCTCACCCCAAAAATAATTTTATTTAGGAAATTATCCTCCCTAAAAATCTGGCATGTTTTGGAGGCAAAGAAGTATGAATAAAGAAAACACACAAACGAACAACAAGGAAACTTTCCATGTAGCCAAAGTTCTCACAACACCCATCTCTGAAATGCACTACTTTATCTCAGGGAGACAAGTAAGGTAAACTATATCAAGGCCATAGGGAAGCTCCAAAAAAAATCATGAAGTACAAAGTTCAAACAACATTACAGGTTTTGAAGGGCTTTGACGACGTTCCACCTTCTACCTATGGAGACTTGTAGCTAACACAAATGTCCCATTATACTGCTTGATGTTTTCCAGCAGCTAAAACCTGTGAAACATGTTAAAAAGAAAAAAATCAAGTGGGGTGGGGATCTTAGAGTAGATCCAATTCAGCAGTACCACAGAAACTAAAGTTTAAATAAGGAGACTCTCAAAACTCCAGCAGCCTAGGGTTCCCAGCATGACAAAATCCAAGCCTTTTTCATTCCTGTTGCTTCCCACAATTCATCTCTTCCCTTTGGCTTCCAAGAACATCACATACTGCTTACAATCTTGACTGGGCCTCAGCATACCATAAAGGTCCATTGTACTCAATTTTAGAGTTTTTTTGGGGGGGGTGGGAGAGGAATTCTTTTTTGAGCAGTTCTAACTATATATAAGGATTGTATTTTGTTACTTTTTTTTTTTCTTGGACACCTTCCAAAGAACAAAAAGAAAGAGAAAATCTTTTTTTTTTTTTTTTTTTTTTTTTTTTGAGAAAGAGTCTTGCTCAGTAGCCCAGGCTGGAGTGCAGTGGCACAATCTCAGCTCACTGTAACCTCCACCTGCCAGGTTCAAGCCATTCTCATCCCTCAGCCCCCCAAGTAGCTGGTACTACAGGCATGTGCCACTACGACCAGCTAATTTTTGTATTTTTAGTAAAAATGGGGGTCTCACCATGTTGGCCAGGCTGGCCTTGAACTCCTGACCTCATGCGATCCACCCACATCGGCCTCCCCAAGTGCTGAGATTACAGGCATGAGCCAGCATGCCCAATTTAAGTTTAATTATTTTTTAAAAACAATAAAATTCACTATCTTTCAAGCCAGATGGGTCTACTGGAGCATTTCATCAACCTAAGATATGTTATGGGATCCTAGTGATCTCGCTTTTCCTGTATCTTAAAACACTTTATTTCATCACCCTAAGAATTATTTCACTATTACACATCAATTATTGCCAATTATGCTTAAAAAAAAAAGAAAGAAAACAGAACAGAAAAATGGAATCCTATTTTCCATGATACGATATAATGATGAAATAAATTATTACTATTATATTATCATCCTTTAGTTTTCTTATTGCATTACCCAAAACATTACATAACCTTCCAGAAGAGTTTTAGACTAAACATACTAACTTTATAGTCTGCTTTTAGCTTTCACTGAACACAGTTGAGAATTCAGAATTTTTCATTTTCTGCCCACAATGGCAAAGAGAAGTGACAAATGGAGACACAGCACAGTTACGTCAGAAGATGAATGCAAAGAGACAGATGACAGCACTCTAGCATCAGATTCTGATGAAAGGAGAAGAAGACAGAAGAAAGAAGAAGAAAGAAGAAGAAGAAACTGATCATACAGGCTGAATGTCCCTAATACAGAAATCTGAAGTGCTCCCAAATCTGAAATTTTTTGAGTGCCAATAAGATGCCAGAAGCAGGCAATGGACATTGTTAACACTGCAGAAGAAGTGCTTATTGATGACAGGTGAAAATGGCTGATGGGCTTATTGAAGGCCTAGAGTAGTGTGCATTCTTAACAGAAGAAGGTATCAATCATATCAATTTTTAAAATCAAAGAGAGATGTCTAAGATCAAAACCAATGTTAACGACGCAGATGACTCTAGAGGAAACATTTTTAGAAGCCAACCAGCAGAAAGCCTCCTCATAACTAGAGGACCCACTTCCTGGTCCCTCAACTGCTTCTGACGTTTCTTCTCTCCTAAAAAAGCTCAGTGTACACTAACCTTTTAATCAAAACACAACATCATCAGTGTACGGATGGGTGAATTTTTAAGCAAAAACACAGCATTATAGGTGGAGACTAAAAACCTGCCACTGTTCATTGGGGCTGTTGTTTAACAGATGGTCCAGGTAATTCTGTTGATGCTTTTCTGCTTACAGGCTTAGTTACCATGAACACATTATTTTTTCACTGTATTAATGGTATGTCATATTTCTCACTGTTAAGAACTCATGTGTGAATAAGTATAAGAAAATGATTGCTTAATGGTAGCATATACATTCAAAGTCAGGAACAATGGTGATGCCAAACCACCTCAGATGATCCACATGGATGGCTGAGATAGTGACAACTTTGCCTTCTTTTTTTTTTTTTTTTTTTTTTTGAGACAGTCTCACTCTGTCGCCCAGGCTGGAGGGCAATGGCGCAATCTCGGCTCACCGCAACCTCCACCTCCTGTGTTCAAGCGATTTTCCTGCCTCAGCCTCCCAAGTAGCTGGGATTACAGGTGTGCGCCACCATGCCCAGTTCATTTTTGTTGTTTTAGTATAGATAGGTTTACACCATGTTGGCTGGTCTCAAACTCCTGACCTCAGGTGATCCACCCACCTCGGCCTCCCAAAGTGTTGGGATTACAGGCATGAGCCATCGCGCCCAGACCATCTTTGCTTTCTAAACGTTCAATGTATATACCATCTTTGTTTCATGCACAAAATTATTTTAAAATATTATATAAAATTACCTTCAGACTATGTGTATAAGGTGTATAGGAAACATAAATGAACTTTGTGTTCAGACTTGGATCCTATCCCCAAGATATCTTATTATGTATATGCAAATATTCCCCACCCCCCCAAAAAAAATTCCAAAATCCAAAACACTTCCGGTTCCAAACATTTTGGAAATGGAATATTCAATCTGTGTAAGCGAAATCCAAACTATGAATCTTTAATGAAGACATCCTACATGGATTTTCTCAAATTCAAGAACCGATGCATCACCAATATGTTTCTAAATGCAAAAAGAATGTATGGTGTTCTCATCCAAAAAGTTATTCAACAGAAAGGACTACATGGTGCAATATTCTACAATAAGAATTTGAACCATACCACTTTGCTAAAATGGCCTGTAACAAAACTTCATATGGTTGTTACTGGATTGCAAGTTGACACATGTTAACCAGAGTAGGCCAGGCACGGTGGCTCACACCTGGAATCCCAGCACTTTGGGAGGCCAAGGCAGGTGGATCACCTGAGGTCAGGAGCTTGAGACAAGCCTGGCCAACAAGGTGAAACCCCATATCTACTAAAAATACAAAATTAGCCAGGTGTGGTGGTGCGTGCCTGTAATCCCAGCTACCTGGGAGGCTGAGGCAGGAGAATCGCTTGAAACCAGGAGGCGGAGGTTGCAGTGAGCCAAGATCATGCCAGTGCGCTCCAGCCTGGGTGACAAAAGTGAAGCTCCATCTCAAAAATAAATAAATAAAAATAAAATAAAAATAAAAAGACTAGTAGGAAATACATGATTTGGAAATAAAAAATATTCACTAGATTGATGATGCTAATTGGCTTTTTACAAACCCAGGAAGAAAAATATGTTGCAAACATGGAGGAAAGATGATGGCCTCCTTCAACAGAACTGTGAGTTGTCCAAGATTTCACAAAGTTCTTCAAGCATGGCATTTGATGATGTAAGTACAAGAAGAACAAAAAGTAATGACAAGGTAGAACTTATTAGAGATGTATTTGAAATATGGAATCAGTATTAATAAGATGGAAATGTTCTAGATTCACGTATAACAGTTGATGAACAGTTAGCTGCATTTTAGCACATTACTCATTTGGAATACATCATGGAAGAAGAATTTGGGTATACCATGCTTAAATTCTTATTAAAGTATTCTAATAAAGCTGTTCTCCCTATCCCTTTATTGTTCTGTACATTATTTGTAAAGTGAAAACTGCACAAACATTACAAAAGAGCCATTGGATCCAGACAACAAACAGTAATGGCCCATTTTTCCTGGTATATGAAAGACAGAGCATCTTGGTGACATTTCTGTGAATGTTTAAAAAAAAGATGCATTTTAGACACAAAGAATACATCCTTTGAATCCTCGCATGATTACACAAGAGTTTGTTTAAAATTGTTTATCCTCCCTCCCCACAGCAATCACATCTAGTTATTCTACTCATTTCAAAATCAGAAATCATTTTTTTTCACTTGGTCAATACTTTTTCTAAAATAAAACGCTTCAAAACAGCCTGGCAGAAACCAGGGATTACATAAAATCCTCTTTAAGAACATTCCTACCTCTGGACTTCTGATTCCACAATACTAAAAGGCTTAGTCAAGATTTACATCTAATGTTCCACTAAAATTCAAATATATTTCTGATCTACAATTTCTAATCACACTTGACTTTGTTTCTTTCAGTTAAATAATCTCTGAAAGTTTGATACAGAATGCTAAGCGAATGAGCAGTTCTTAATAATTTCTAGATATCGGAGTTATTCTTTTAAGGACTTAGTCTATCTTTATTATTAGCAATCATTTATAGATGATATATTAAACTTTGAATAGTTTATTTCTAATTCAACCTTGATGATCAATGAGGATAGCAGCCATCACTAACAGACTGTCATCCCCATCACCCCAGAGAATACAGCATATAAATCATTTTCTTGATACCTATAAACTAAAATTATAATTCTGATAGCTAAAAGCTTACTAAGGCATAAATTGTTTGCTTTTATCCTAATAAAACCCAGTTTCCGGTATTTGCTCTCTCTAGTCTTTTTTTCCCCCATCTCCTTTTTCATTGTTAGGTAATCATATAATTTCTCCTCCCCACCTACATAATGGTTTGATTATTGTCACTGAGAATGCCTAGAGCAGCCTCTTTTCCACTTGCATGTTTCTAATATAACCACGTAACTAAGCTCAGCAGAATTATATTTAAAGATAATAAAATTTGATCTGGGTAAGGTTTAGTGACTTCAATTTAGGATAGAGAATTTTCCAACTTATTTTCTCATTTTTGCCTGTATTACAGATAGGTATGGTTGTTAAAGAAACTTTTGTTGTACTGTTTCTGTTGTTTACAGAGTAATGTAATTTTTAAACTTATATTCCAGAGAGATATAAAATAGCCTCCTCCATCATCAGCCAATGATATCACTGTTGAGCTGTTTTCAATAAAAGTTCATGCTGTACTTCCTGCCTCACAGGTCATGTCTGGTTCCGTTTTTTGATCCTCTCCACTGTATTCAATCCCTTTGGTTCTCAAGGTGACTACTGACTGATCAGGGGCTTGAAAAAAGGGAGACAATATTGATTTTTAATTTGTTTTTGTTTTTCTCTAATAATTTCATAGCAGCTGAAATTTTTCATCCAAGCTGTGGCTTCTTTGACTACTACATTGCAGTTCTCAAACTTTTAACTTTAGACTTCTCTGGATAGTTTCTAAGATATAAATTAAATTCGGTGTCAATGAAAACAAACTTACAAAACAGGCCTTCTTGGCAACACCCCTCTCCCCAGATATAGAGGTGCTAATGGATTCTCATCCTCTCCTAGGAGCCCTAAGATGACTTGAGCCTCACGTCAACTCTCTTTGCTACAGTTAAGTCAATTCTCTTTTCTTAGTTATCTAAGTGCCAGCCAAATACTGCATCTTAGCATTTTTCATTCCAAACCACTTTGTGGATGAAGAGGGCCACACTGAAATGGGCCACTCCCTGAACTGATTGGTTTTCTGCTATTGTACTCTATTTCACCAGATAGGAAAAAATAAAACAGCACAATTTCTCTAACACAAAAGCAGTACAGTCTATATTCTCCCCCATACCTCCAAACACACATGCCACCAGATTTAAACAGCTGTTACCCACTTACCTATTTAGAAATGCAATCAAATATAAATATTTTCAGAGACAGATCAATTCTTGCATTCTAAAACTCTGTGGCAACAGTAATTCTTATGAGTCATTACCTAAGATTTCATGCCTATGCCACAGGCAAGTCATGCTCCAAACTGTTCAATCATTTCATTTAAAGCGCTCAAAAACTGAATTGGGTTTTGCCATATATGGGCCGTAACTTTTCATGTACGGAAGAATGGATCAAATCCAACAGAAAACTGCAAATGATTTTCTCTCTAGTTTTATACAGTAATGGGTTTATTCTCCCAAATTCTAGGACTTTCTCAAGTGGTTGCAGGAATTGCGGTTTTGGCTCTCTTAAGCCAATGTAAGCACATTTCCCACTGTTCATTAACTGAGAGAAGGCCAAATAACATTGTGGCACTTTTGAAAAGCTGAAGGAATCTCGGTTTTAGTGGTCTCCTTTGAAATTATGTATTTTAACCTTCCCCATTCCTGTTGGAAAATTAATTTTCCTGATCTGATATTGTCTCCTTTCCATATACTGAGATATCATAATACTATGATTTAGGGCCTGATACCGAGTTAAATGCTCAAAACGAGATATTTTTCATTTGCTATATCCACTCACTGCCACCCCCTCCACCATTTCTTGTAATGCAAGGATCTGGCAGGAGAGTGGCTGGCAGGAGCTAGAATTTAATCTGTGGATGGCAGTTAATTATAAAATAACAGGTCCCAGCTTGTTTCTACTTTCCACCCCCAAGAACATTTATAAATCTATACATCTGTAGACAGTTTATCTTTCAAAAACTTCTCATTTTAAATTTGTTACCCTCACATAACTCTTAAGAGTTAGTGATTGGTAACTCGATTTTAGAGATGAAGTCTTTGGTGTTGAAGTAAAAGAGATTCAATATTTAACACCCTTATTTTTCCAGCCCAAGTTCAAAACCAGTAAGACAGGAAAGCCAGAAAGAAAAATATATATTTATCTGATATATAATATACAGCTGATATATTATATAGAGTGATATAGATACACAGATAATAGCTTTATTACTAATAAAGCGTAGGTTGGAAAAGGTAGCTTAGCTCTATTAGTCGAGTGGTCTTGGCTAATATTTCACCCCAGAATTAGGCCAGTTTCTCTACCTAGTCACAGGTGCAGCTCGACAGGCAGAGGCCTCCCTGAGGAGGCCTGCCCCTATAAAACTCACAGCGTGAACAAGCACAGCAGAATGCAAGATCTGTAGGAAAGGAATGAGCTGAAACTAGACAGGCCCAGTTCCTTTTTCCAAACTCGAAGATAAGTCACTTCTCCTCCCCTAGGGAAGACTAAAGTGAGGGAGTTACTAGAGAGGCCAAGAGTATTATCCCAGTGAATGCCCATCCCATACAAGCATGCAAACACGAAACCAGAAGAAAGAAAGTTATTCCCCAAAATGCAGCACCAAGGAACCTCAAGTTGCCCCCAAAGCCAGGCTGACATTCCCCAGTTCCCACACGTTGAACTTGCTGACTGAAACAGTTTTCCTCTCCACCTATCTAAATCCTATTCATCTTACATTATTAAGATTATCTCCAATTCTCCTTTTCTGTACAAATATATATATTTTATATACATATATATATATATATATTTTTTTTTTTTTTTTTTTTTTGAGACGGAGTCTAACTCTGTCGCCCAGGCTGGAGCGCAGTGGTGCGATCTCGGCTCACTGCAAGCTCCCCCTTCTCGCTCTGTCGCCCAGGCTGGAGTGCAGTGGCGCAATCTCGGCTCACTGCAAGTTCCGCCTCCCAGGTTCACGCCATTCTCCTGCCTCAGCCTCCCGAGTAGCTGGGACTACAGGCACCTGCCACCACACCCAGCTAATTTTTTTTTGTAATTTTAGTACAGACGGGGTTTCACCATGTTAGCCAGGATGGTCTCGATCTCCTGACCTCGTGATCCACCCGCCTTGGCCTCCCATAGTGCTGGGATTACAGGCGTGAGCCACCGCGCCCGGCCCCTTTTCTGTACAAATATTTTATGTCACTTACCCTTTTTGAGAACACATGCATCTTAAAAACTACATGCTTTACCCTGTAGATCTACTTAAGCAGATACATGGAAGCTTTAATAGACTGCAATATGCTGAGAAGCAACAAACAGTGGAAGACCATTAATTCATCTTGCAGTCTTCCCTTGGGTACTTCAAGATATATGAGTAAATGGCTTATAGATCCAATAAAGGTACCAATGCATGCACCAAATATTAGTAAAGCTTAACTTAAGCATAAATACAGCTTTAATATTTTCTTTTCATATCCAAATGTACTTATTTGCATACTTCCTATTATGCCAGCACCCCTCTTTGGAGACCACCACTTCATGCAATGGGGAGTGACATTAGGGCTGAACTTTAAGAAAGAGAACTCTGACAGCAATGAGAAGACAGAAAAAGAGAATGACCAGATATCCAAAATGGGATCGTAGCATCGAACATGAGAAGGCCATGCATAAGATGGGGTAGGTCCAATCAACAAAATTTGAAAAAAGGTCAGCTTTGGAGTGGTCTGAAAAGGGAGACAAAGGAGGAGACAGAATTCTGGATGATTTCACGGTAACAATCCTGAGTGACCTGGAGGATATAATAGTATTAACTAAAAAGGAAAATGCACAAGACAGCAATTTGAGGGAAGGACATTTAGATGAAGAGATCCTTGAGAAATACATGCATTTAAAAGACAAGTGGGAGAGAAACTAATGAAGGAGCTGAAAATGGCCAATGACACTGGAAAAGAACGACGACAGTAAAGTGTCCTAGTAGCCAAGGGAAGAGAGAAAGCACTTTTTAAAGGATGAGATGATCACTTGTGTCAACTTCTGTCAATAATTAAAGGAGACAAGGGACAAGATGACATCCGTGGATATGGCAAATAGTCAATAATAATGAAAGCTAGCATCACATCTGCTGCATGCTTGTCACATGCCAAGCACACCACTTCAAGAGTTGTACAAGTAAGAACCCATTTCATCCCCAAGAACCCTACGTAAGTGTGACTAGCATCCCCATTTTGGTGCTCAGCCTCTCGAGTAGCTGGGCTTACAGGCATGCGCCACCAGGCCCAGCTAATTTTTGTATTTTTAGTAGAGACGGGGTTTCACCATGTTGGCCAGGCTGGTCTCGAACTCCTGACCTCAGGTGATCCACCTGCCTTGGCCTCCCTTGTACAAGTAAGAACCCACTTCATCCCCAAGATGAACGTTAAGTGTGACTAGCATCCCCATTTTGGTTCATCCCCAATTTCATTTCATCCCCAAGAACCATAGGACATAAGTGTGACTAGCATCCCCATTTTGGTAACCAACAAGAAAATTAAATCCATAATAAGGAAGAGGCAGAACCCAAAGTGGATGGGGCTGAGGACAAATGAAAGGTGAGAAAGAATAATCTGCCTATAAATGAACAGAGGTATAAGAAAACAGAACAGCAGCTGCAAGTAAAAATGGTTTTGTTTGTTTGTTTTGTGTTTTTTTGGTTGTTGTTGTTGTTTTTTTTTTTTTTTTGAGATGGAGTTTCACTCTTGTTGCTCAGGCTAGAGAGCAATGGCTTGATCTTGGCTCACTGCAACCTCCGCCTGCCGGGTTCAAGCGATTCTTCTCCCTCAGCCTCCCAAGTAGCTGGGATTATAGGCATGCACCACCACGCCCGGCTAATTTTTGTATTTTCAGTAGAGATGGAGTTTCTCCATGTTGGTCAGGCTAGTCTCGAACTGCTGACCTCAGGTGATCCACCCGCCTCAGCCTCCCAAAGTGCTGGGATTACAGGCATGAGCCACCGCACCCAGCTTGATTTTTAAGACAGAAACTATTTGAGCATTTAAGCGTTTATCAACTGAAGAGACAGAATCTAGGTCTGCCCCATAGAAAAAAAAAAATCTCTGGTGCTACTGGGAAAAGTCACGAAGATAGAGGTATGATGTCAAAGAGTCCAGAAAGTAGACAGAGAAAGAAATACAGTAGAGAATAGCATAGTGTCACCAAACAATAGTGTCACAGCACCATGGACTGACTGACTCTGACAGTGAGAAAACTAAAAAAGAGGGACTGAGAAAGAGTAAGATCTGAGAGGAATCAGACAGAAATAGCAGCTGTGTAGCAGTCTCAGAGTTCCTTCCATCCCAACACAAGGGTGCGATGAGTGACAGCAGTTCAGTACAGACTGCAAAAGGCTGAATGAGGTGTTCGCATGACTTGCTGCACGGGAGACTAGAAAACCTGGCAAAAGGTAGAGTCCAGGGCTGAAGACAGCAGGTGTCCAGGGCCTACTCAACCTATAGGAAAAGCACTGGGTGATCTTCCCCTGCTTTTTGGTAGCGCCCTGCTTCCTCCCGAGTTCCACCGGAGGTCAGAGAACACAGTTTCAGGTTTCACACTATATACTTATTTCAGAAGCATGCAGAGTTATGCAGAAAAAAGGACACTCAAAGAGCAGTAGAACAGACAAGTTACTGCAACCACTTTAGCTGCACAGGTTGGCTACTTCTCTACACAGCTTGGGAGCTCATGCATAGCCCGGAGGGAGAAGTGATTGCTAGAGAACAAAAAAATTAGTAACTGAGTCATACGGGGAAAATTTCTGGATAAAAATTTTAATTGGCTAGGTGGATCCTTAGACTGGTAGACTTTGTGGATTTAGCTGCAAAGTGTATTTAAAGGAGTGTTAAAAAGTAACAACTGTTGTTTTAGATATTTTACAATTTATATTTCTAGGATAAAAACACTAAGAACTCTTTTCCATAAACACCTCTATTGCAACCATTATGGTAAAATTAAAAAATAATCAATATTTTAAAATGAAATATATACATGCAATAGAGGTATTTCCTTTGAGCAATTTATATCCTACTTAGATTCATCATAAAAACCAAGGTCGCAAAATTAAAGAATTGTTCTAATTTTTAAAATTTAAATTCAAAGCATAAATCTACATGAAAATCACGTAAAATCAAGAGAACAGGTAGGGCATGGTGGCTCACACTTGTAATCCCAGTACTTTGGGAGGCCAAGGCAGGTGGATCATTTGAGGTCAGGAGTTCGAGACCAGCCTGGCCAACATGGTGAAACCTCGTCTCTACTAAAAATGCAAAAATTAGCTGGGCATGGTGGCACACATCTGTAGTCCCAGCTACTTAGGAGGCCGAGACAGGAGAATCGCTTGAACCCAGGAGGTGGAGGCTGCAGCAAGCCGAGATTGCGCCACTGCACTCCAGCCTGGGTGAAACTGTGAGACCTTCTCAAAAAAAAAAAAAAAAAAAAAAAAGATAAAAAAATAAAAATCAAGAAAACAGAAGTAATTTCTAGAAAAACACTAGTTTCTTTTAAGGTTTTTTTTTTTAAATAATTATAGAAAGATTATAAACTGAATGGAAAAGACTTGGGTTCAGTGTCAGCCGATAATTATTTACAGGATCCTAAACAATCAATTCCCTCTTTAGGACTCAATCTGTTCAATACAGATGAGTGACGACCTGAACTAGATACAAAGTACATCAAAACCATAGCTTTACAGTCAATTTTCTAGAACAAAAAACAGCATTCTATTTAGCTGGGTGGTGAGGAATACTCATAGCACTTATAATTTATTAATTTAAAAATCCATATTAATTGTTATTAAGAATAAAAAATATTACTTAGGTTTCACATACTAAGTAAAAGCTTTAGATCTTCATTAGGTTTAAGATCATCTAATTATAATGAGGATAGAGTGTAGGACATTTTTCCCAGTATTTTCTAAATCTGTTTAAAAAATGCTTACAGAGGACCAGTGCGGCAGCTCATGCCTATAATCCCAACACTTTGAGAGGCTGAGGCAGGAGGACTGCTTCAGGGCCAAGAGTTCAAGACCAACCTGGCCAACATAGTGAGACTCTGTCATTATTTTTTTAAAAAAAGAAAAATGCTTACAGAAATGTATCAAATTCAGTACCTCTACTTCAAATTTGTAGAAGGCCTGTTATTTTTTCTTTACATTACTAATACCATCATTTCTTTTTTTTTTTTTTTTTTTTTGAGACGGAGTCTCGCTCTGTCACCCAGGCTGGAGCGCAGTGGTGCGATCTCGGCTCACTGCAAGCTCCGCCTCCTGGGTTCACGCCATTCTCATGCCTCAGCCTCCCAAGTAGCTGGGACTACAAGCGCCCGCCACCACACCCGGCTAATTTTTTTGTATTTTTAGTAGAGACGGGGTTTCACCGTGTTAGCCAGGATGGTCTCGATCTCATGACCTCGTGATCTGCCCGCCTCGGCCTCCCAAAGTGCTGAGATTACAGGCGTGAGCCACTGCGCCCGGCCCTACCATCATTTCTTAATAAACCATATTCTTTTAACACCTTGCTTAGAGAACTGTACCATTTAATTATCACCATTCCTTCCAGAATATTTGAAAGAGATGCTGCAATGCTTTTAAGTTTTAACAAGATTTGTCGATCTCCAGAGAGTCTGCACATATGCAGCATTGTTATTAAAAATGCCAGGGAAGTCCAGGCACAGTGGCTCATGTCTGTAATCCCAGCACTTTGGGAGGCCAGGGCGGGCAGATTGCTTGAGCTCAGGAGTTCAAGACCAGTCTGGGCAACATGGCAAAATCCCATCGCTACAAAAAATACAAAAAAACTAGCTGGACAGTGTGGTGGCAGGTGCCTGTAGTCCCAGCTACTTGGGAGGCTGAGGCAGGAGGATCACTTGAGCTCAGAGAGTCGAGATGGCAGTGAGCCATGACTGTGCCACTGCACTCCCGCCTAGGCAGCCCTGTCTAAAACAAAATTAAATAAAACAAAACAAAACAAAATAATGCCAGGGAGACACTCATTCCAAGAGGTATCACTGTAAATTTCATCAAGTTTTGCTAAGCAGGCCACTAATAACAAACAAAAAACCCACCTTGTTTAAATCCCATTTTATATTCACCCTTCCTCTCCTCAAACTCTGAATTCCTACAAAATTAAATTATGTCCTCTAGTTTACAATGTGGACGTGGAGGAAGAAAACTAAAGAAGGGCAACAGAGAGAGCCTTGCACCAAGACCACAACCACTCCAGGGGGTGGGATTATATCCATTCCACACAGGAGGAATCGGAAGCTTTGGGAGCTGACGTAAAACTGGTAAACGGTGAAACCAGGATTCAAACCCAATTCTACCTGGCTGCCAAAACCACACATTGCTTTCCCCAGTTCACAGGCTATCACAGCATCAGCAGCAATCAAGGTAGAAAACCTAATCGAATATCACAAAAATAGGAACCCATCTGTGATGAGAAAACTTACAGATCTCGGACTGCAAACTGAAAATGCCTACAGGGCCAAGGCAAGTAATATAAAATGAAGGGAATTCAACGGGACTGGGAACAGGAGACCATGTGTATCATCTACAGAGGCAGCTGCTGCTTCACTTCATGCAGGAATGTGGGCCTGGTGTTGCCAGATTTTGTGCTTCTTTTCAAGAGACACTGGAAATAATCTCATTATTTCATACTGACAATTAATTTTTAAAAATTAAACACACCACTGATCAAACAATATAAATCTGTAGACCACTAGTATCCATCCCTTAGAACTGCCAGTTTTCAACCTCCAGTATTCTGGGGGCACTACTATCATTTCTAATAGAAACAGAAATACAAAGACAAGTATGGAACCCAAGGGGCAAAGAGACACAGGTCTGAGAACAGCCGGAAGATTATAAAAACTAGATGAATCATATCCGTTTAAGCCAAGATGAAATTAGTCACTAACTATATATTTCATTCCCAGGGTTTTAGTTTTCTATTTCCCAAAGAAAGAGCAAGGCTGCAAAAGAGAAGATTGGGTTGGGGGAGGGGAGGAACAATATAGCTAATGATGAAACGATACATAAATGGTAAGATGATTTTAATGCTCAGGCAAAACCCGCTCTTAACTGAGTCAGTCAACCACCAGTTACAGAAACTTGAAGATATCACTAATTCTGAACAAGATTAATTTGGGTGGGTAGAATTAGTCATTTCGTTATTAGTCCTTAATTTTAGCCATCAAAGCATAGCCAAGGGAAAGTAAGCATATCAGTGTGGTTACATTTCAAGCAAGATCTTGAAATTAAGACAAATATTTAGTATGTTCAAGAGATTTTTGACAAATATTACTTAAGCCAAAGACACAAATGAGAACATACTCAATATAGCTAACTCTTCCCATCTCTCTATGCATCCTCTATCTCTATCTGTTGCATTTCCAAAGAAATATCTTTGTGAATAAATTCAGAAACATTTTAGCTGCAAACACAACAGAATCTCCAAAAGTACACACTGACCTAAGGCTGAAAAGAGTTTTCATTTTACAGGTGAGTGGAGATTTTTTTAAGCTATGGAAATGATTACATTTTTTAAACATTTTCCCAAACTTTTTGAGGTTGCAAGACAATTATTTTTACCTGTGTTTTTTCTGCAGCAGTCTTCTCACTAAATGACAGGGCCATCTGATACACTCCATACCATTATAGGCATGCAAACCCTTGATACGGATCCCACCACATAGTACTAAATCACCCTCTGTCATATTTATGTAATTTTTTAAAGTAGCTACAAGTTTTCTTAAGGACTGTTCTCTCTATCCTGTGTACTTCCCACAAAGCAGACTCACAAATTCAACAAATCAACATTTCCATATAAATCTTGTTTTTGACTCCAGAACATCACAGTCGGCTCTGTAAACATTACACAGGAATTAAACACAAAATTTTCCTTTTTCCTTAGTTTAGAAAGACTTGGATTCAACAAGAGCCTCCATTCTCCCCTTATTGCAATCACCATGTGAAAAGAAGGTAATTTGCATTTGGTTCATTATCCTTAAAAGGAAGCAATTTTCAAAGAGGTGGAAAGATCGTTTTTTTGTTTTGTTTTGTTTTGTTTTGTTTCAACTCCTAAGGAAATCCTTCACTCTGGTGGCACGGGTTTTCCACATGCAAAATGCAAGTGCGGTCATAAACTGAAATTTTTTCTGAAATGGATTTACTAGGGAAAGTTACAAACTTAACAAGATGTCACATCTCTGCCTCAGACCAATCCACTCAACAGTACCTAGTTAAGGTGTCAGAGGCTCTTTACTTTAGCAAAAAGAAGCTAAATTTTTTTATTTGCTTGCTAATTAGGGGTTTCTGTGACTACCCAAAGATGCACAAAGAAATAAAGGTTTTGCTTTTATCTAAAGAAACGGAGTAAGGAGAGAATACTATCATAACAGCATGGGTTGAGCACGAAAGGATACCCATTTACTAGATGACAAATCTTCACCAAGTTACTTAGCTTCCAAGTTACTTAGTGCTTTTCCCTTACCTTGGAAATGTCAGTTTACTGACCTGAATTAGGTGTTTCATTTTGTCTTTTTAAAAGCTAGGTTATTAATCACTGGAAGCCAAAATGATTTACTTTGGTAAAGGTACCCTATAGGGGTAAGAAAAAAAAGTTACAATTACAATTTTACCATCCAAAGTGCAACAACTTTTCTTAGAATAGGGAAAAAGATTTCTACTCTCTGCTAATAATAAACTTTAAATGTATATTTTTTTGAGCACTTGGAGAAAAAGGCATTTTACATTTGCAGAAACTCCGCTCATGGGGTCGAAATGCATGCTGCCTCTACCACACTATAACCGACGAGCTTTTATTTAAAAGTGTCCCTAACCTAGAACTTTCCACAGCTGAAAACTAATTGAACATATTTCTTTCAAATCCGAACACACCAATGAAAAAGGCCTTGCTCACGAAAACAAACACCTTAAGGGCCCAGAGCCAAACGGGCAAGATGAAAACGTTTTTGCAGGAAATATTCACAGGTTGAGTTGTTCACACAGGTCTGCAAGCAGGTGAAAGAGCAAGCCGCAAAAAGAGCTGCAGAACTGGAAAACAGCACAAGGGTGGCCCAAGGTAAGCAAGCACCAAGGCAACCAGGTATTCTGTGCCAGCTGAGGACCACAGGTGTCTTGCTAAAGAATTTAGAGAAGAAAAACTACATGTGTTTATAGCTTTATATTTAAGCTATAATAGACAGAGTCTACCTCTACCAGCACACTGCCAGTTTCAGAAGTCAGCGACGTCAGAAAAGGAGTGAAGGTTAGCCCTGAAAGAATAGAAAAACAGCAAACTTTTCAGAAGTTAAAATGGGGACATCCCATACAAATGGGTAGAAGTATCCCAGTATGGCCTGCACTACAAAGAGAAAAATTAAAACACACCTTTTTCAAAACCTCAAAGAAAACTCCAAGCCTTATTTGAAACACAGAAGGACATCAGTACAACATTACTAACAAATCTCTAACAGTCAGCAAGAAATGAAATAAAAACTAATTAAATTCACACTTGAGTTTTATCTCACTCAAACAAGAACTGTTTCAGAGGCACTAAATACACCGGCCCATTACTGGTTTGCTTCATGTAGGTTTCTGTTTGTTTCAGTAGTCGTTCTATAAACTAATAAGAGATTATGTATTGAGGCCTTGTCTTCCTGTAAAGTATAAACTGGCACCTACCTACTGCAGTATTTTGCATACAATGTTGACGTCTGTACAAATAATGACATTTTGCTTGAAAACCAAGTTTTAACGTTAAGGATACCCCTTGTCCACTCAAGTCTCCCTTTTATGTATCATATTACACTCATCAAAAATTAGCATCTCCCATCACCTCTAGAGACAAAAGTCTCAATCGTATGTACATGCACCGCAGTGAGTATGGCAGACATTGCTGGAGGCTCATTCTACACTTCTCTTCTTGATCAAACCCCACTTTTGTTGAAGTATCTACCTGTCCTGCAAATAGCCATGTGCTTCAGGAGAAAGTCAACCCTGCCCCTAACTCCAACAAAGAGATTCTCATTTCTAAACCAATCATGGTAACTGGTTTAGAATGGGTATATTACAATTCCTCCCACTGATACGTGGGAAACCTAACTGGGGGCTTTGGGGAATTTTTCTTAAGAAAAAGTATCCGTTTCTTCCTATCCCCCTCTTCTCTAGACTGTCGTTTCCAAAAGTGTTATGTAGAACCGCTGCAGCAGCAAATGGCCAAGAGCGAAGCCTGCCTGAGAGCAAACCGCCAAGTCAAGGATAGCAGAGCTCAGAGAGAAAAAACTAAAGTCCTTAAGGACATCAATGAGTTCCTCATCATACCACATATTGTCTAGATCCCAACCACTTCTGGATTCTCAATGTTGTGAAATAATAATCCCCTGATTATTTAAGCTTGTTTGATTCAGGCTGTCCATTACTTGCAGACGATGGCATGCTGAATGTGTGGGCCTCCTCTCCTTCTGGGCACATGGCAGGACTATCCTTCCTAGCTCCCTGGTGGCTGGGTAGGCCATGCCACTTCTGCCAAGTGAGCTGAAGCCCTCTAGAACTTTCTTTTCCCTTTGGTAGCCAGCAGCATTCCGGATAGTGTTGCCTCCATCAGCCTGGCTCCCTGTGTGGATAATGATGTATACACGAAGCTTCCCTCTCCCTCCATGATGATTAACACAACATGAGCAGAAAATAAACCTTTATTATTTCAAGCCACTAAAGTTACTTGGGAATCATGAGCTAGTGTAGCATGTTCTAACACATTTTATTAAAAAAAAAAAATGAATGAGTCAAAGAAAGAAAAAGATCATTAATCTGTGTTCTCACTTGGCACACATTGAAGGGGGGGGGGAACCAAAATATTCTCACAAATCATGTTTCTTTTTGCCTTAACAAGACATAAAGAAACGGCAAAAAGAATAATTTGCTAAGGGAAAGTAAGAAAAGAGAACTGCCCCCAGAAGAGTGAATCATACCTTCTAAGAAACCCCCAATAGAAACTGCCCAGTTCAAGCAAACAAAAAATAGATACAAACTATCTTACCAGCACAAAATAAAGCAATTTTCTATCTGTCTTAGTCTGTTTGGGCTGCTATAACAAAGTACCATAAACTGAGCAGTTTATAAACAACAGAAATGTATTTCTCACAGTTCTGGAGGCTGGGAAGTCCAAGATCAAGGCACCAGTAGATTTGGTGTCTGGTGAGGGTCAGATTCCTAGCTCATAGCTGGCACCTTCTCACTGCATCCTCACAGGGTGGAAGAAGAATAGTCTCTCTCAGGCGTCTTTTATAAGGGCACTAATCCTATTCATGAAGGCTTTGCTCTCATGACCTAATCACCCCCAAAATGGTCCCCACCTCCTAAAACTATCACCTTGGAGTTTAGGATTTCAACATATGAATTGCACAGGGACACACATACACTCACACCACGGCACTATCTAAACTTTGCCCTCTTTCTCCATAGGAATCATTAGAGGGGAAGGAGTTACTTATTGAGAAAATTGGTATTGGTAAGAACCTAAAGGAAAAGAATGAGCCAATGGGTTGACAGAGCATGACAGGATCAGGTTTTGGACGTCCGGGCTAGTTACAGGAGTGCTTTTCAACTTTCACGTATCTACACAGAATGAAAGGATTATAATGATCATCCATCTATCCAGGGGACAACAAAGAAAGAAACATAAAATGTCTAAACCTCTACTTCCTACAAAAAACATCAGCTAATTTCACTATGTCAGTTATTTCAAAATGCTGTTGTCTAGCTGGCTCAAAGACAAAAATCTGTCAATGTCAAGAAGCCTACTGTGGTCCTGGAGACACATATTAGAAATCCTAGAAAGACTACAGTCACTTTTTTTTCAGAGACAGGGTATTGCTATGCTGCCCAGGCCTTGATCTCCTGGGCTCAAGCAATCCTCCCACCTCACCCTTCCAAGTAGCTGGGACTACAGGTATGTACCACCAGGTGTAGCTGACTATGGCAATTCCTACTTTCTATTAAACATTACAGAAATGTAACGCCGTGAACATTACATCCTCAATCCTATTTCTTCTCTCTTAATTTATATGTGGAATCTGGTATGTTGTATATATCATTGTTACCCTTATAGCAAATTACAGGGGGAAGGACTTCCATTACGTTTTGATACAATAGCTAAGCAGCCCTCCCTTCTGATATTTCCCTCAGGGGTCTGGAGAGGCCTACTTTTGATACTGTGGATCCAAAGTACACTAAGCTTTCTCAAACACCTTCTAGTCCTTTCCATGATGCTCCCCAAAGCAAAAACACCTTGCTCTCTCAGCGTTAACTGTAAAATGCAATCTTCTTGTTCCTCTTAACGGAAAGCCTCTGAAAGCCAAACACATTTTATTACACTGAAACTGGCAGAGAAACAGTTTGGGAGGGGAAAAAAAGTATAAAGACTGCAGCCTCTACACCTCTAGAAGAGTGGCCAACTTGCAGACAGGTGCCCTGCACGGATTCCTGTGCACACACAGACATGCCCTACTGCTACCCCAACATTCATACCCAACAACAACTGCCTAGTCTTGTCTCCAAGCACAGTGTGCCAGACTGACAAGACAGGTGATGGGGAATGCCTGTTGCACAAAGATGAAAAGAATTCCACAGCAGAACAGAACAGCTGAGCAAGTAATTCAGGCACAACTGAGAGGCCAGAATCTAAGACAAAGTACAATGGCAACTTCCTTGGAGAAGGTAAGATGGTAAAGCAGTTCAGAAGAACAGCTGAAGTGTTTAAGACAAGCAGGGTGGGAACTACAAGCTGAAGGGCTAGTTACATGGGTGTAACAAAATGCTTTCACCACACAGCCTTTACTGACAATCAGGAATAGGTGACAGCTCAAGAAAATAACCAACCCAACTCCAAAAGGGCTGACTTCAAGGAAAAGCAATAGCCTCAATCTCACAGGATCAAAAATTACTATGGTTTCTCTTTCTTTGGCCCATAGTAAGAAATCTTACAAAACAGTCAATTTCATTAATTGAACTTGCAGAGAAATAAACTGCAAACTTTAAAAAGTCATAATCTTAGGGAAATTATACTTTTATTAGCCTAATTTGTTGGAAGGTACATCAACAATAGTAACATGTTATATCCTGAAAAGGGAGGGTGAAGCCCATCCTAGAGTGGGCAGCATGGACAGGGTATGCTCCTGTCTCAATGTTTAGTAACTAATGAATTTCTAAAGTCCCACTACTTAGTAGAGCACCTGAATGCAGCTACACACATCTACAGTGACCTGATTAAATTTTTAGGAAGGCAGTGAACAGAAACATCTGCTAGGGAACAGGACCAGATGCCAGCAATGCATGCAAAGTGCCTGTGCAACTTATGGGACATTGCTGGGTGCAACAAATGATAGTTATTATATTACTATTATAAAAACAAGCCTTCAGTTATTTTCCTCTAATCAAACTCTATATATAAACACCATATTGTAAAAGTCTTCTTAAGTGACTTATATAAACTCAGTTGATTAAATCAGAAAAGAGCACATTAAAATGATAAATCATATAGAATACTGTGAACTAAAAACATTTTTGTCATCAGCTTCCCATATTAAAAAAGAGAACTTTACCTAAGAAAACATCCTTAACCATAATAAAATGTGCAGCATATCCTCATGCCCACCTCACTAAAAAACAAAACAGAAAAAGCTCTGCACTATTTCTCTCAATGCAAACTACTGATATTCAGTTCTTCATCCTTATTCTATTACCTGGTTTCCTATGCATCTAGTCAAGGGTTCCACGTGTCAGAATTCTTCTTGTCATAACCCTTAAACAGCTATTTTTCTTTGTTTATAATTTTTAAATGTATGTCACAGTAGTAATATGGCACAACACACAACTACACTCTCCACTTTTATTTAGTTTTCATCCAGTTATTCACACTTATTGTCTACTGAAGATTTTTCAGGGATTTGACAAGCTGTTTGATTTTTTGTTGTTGTTTTTAACTGCATGGTCAGCTTCAATAAGGATCTACTGAGACAGTAAGAGAGCAGACACTTGAAATGATCCCAAAAGTTTTGAAAAAGATATTGAACATGTAACAAGAGTGGAATCTAACCTTGACCATCCCCTGATAATGTATTCATTCAAAGCAAACAAAACGCAACAAGATCAAGCTTCCCTTGGGTTACAGAACTACTATTAACCAAGAGAACATCCTGGCAATTCAAAATTGGTGCCATGCTATTCTCAAGAATCCATCTACACTCATCTTTATCTATTTTCTACCACACTGGCCTCTCGAAACAAAACAAAATCATTCTAGTTCCCCTCTTTATCTGCATATCTATTTGAAAAGACTGGAGATACAACAACAATTCAGCGTCTGTTGTAAAAGGTCGCATACTCTAAACCAAACCTAAATAATACTTATTTTTAAAGACCATGCAGAAGAGAAAAGCATTCCTTAGCCTCTTTATCTTCCTGTTTAGATTTTAAAATGTTTAGATGTTTGCTTGAACACCCTGCAGATTCTCTGTGTCAACTCCCAACTTACTACTAACACAACCTTAAGAGCTATTCTTTACTGGGTGGGGGCGCGGGGGGCCTGGACAGGCACAGTGCTCATGCCTGTGGTCCCAGCTACTCAGGAGGCTAAAGCAAGAAGACTGCCTGAGCCCAAGTGTTTAAGGCTGCAGGGAGGCATGTTCATGCCACTGCACTCCAGCCAGGGCAACAGAGCAAGACCTTGTCTATAAAAAAGAAAACACAAAATTTAAAAATAAAAATCTTTTTAAATCCTTTAAAATACATTCACTGTAAGGAATAAATTCCTTTGGAGCACATTACCATTCCAGTGCCCCCTACCCTCATATGACGTGAAAAGCTTTTTCTGAGTGTTTTAGTACTACTTGTAAATAGATGTCAGAAGAAGACATATTTTCTGTTAACAGGAGTTATCAATCCACTGAGTCACTTAAGACCCTCCTTTATAGCTATGTTCCTGAGTGTGCTTTTTGTTTGGTGTTTTGTTTTTAAGGGGCAGAGCAGGAAATGGAGGAGGGGAAAGACCCACATAGTCCTTTGCCTTCCCTCATCTTTCCCCTCCCCCTCCATCCACCCCAAATGACTGTGAGAACTTCCTGCAGTGAGAACACCATGAATAGGGCCTGGCACCCAGACAGGAAAGATAGTGCAGGACTAGGAATGCCCTGAATAAAGCTTCTATGCAGCCACGAAATTAAAGGGATTCAGGAGCGACACAAAGGGCCTGGCTAGTTAATGGATTCAGTCTTTTCTTTTACAGTATAATTAGGCAGCATACAAATGAAAGCCTTTTCCAAGGAGCTGGACTGGACTAACAAGGCCAAATGACTCTCCTCTGCATGCTTGCCATTTTCCCCCTTGAGATGATGGTGTTCTTACTCTTAGAAAAACATTTCAGGAGGAAGCTGAAGTACAAATTCTCTCCTACCTAGAGGTCAAATTCCGAGCCACCTTCAAGTTTTACTCCTTTGGACACTTCCATATACATCACTTGTTTTAGAGACAGTTCGGACAGGGAAAGACTACCCCCTTCCTCCCACAAACATTCTATATGCTTCACATTTATTTTTTAAAATAATAATTATACTAGGAAATGTTTCCAGATCAATTCTGCCAACTAGGCTTATGAATAAGTAGTGGGGAAAACCTCTTACACATCTCAGATGTGCAGTTCTAAGAATCAATTCAAGATTCACTATGGATCACGGACATCTCAGCTGCAGTACTCAAAAAATCAAACGTGGCTAACACTGCTTTTTTGTTGGTGTTGGTTTTTTAAAATGCATCTCTCACTTTGGGACTTTGGGCACCTGAGGAATCAGGGACACCTGAGAAACAGTATTTAAAGTGAACAGACATGTAGACAAATGAACTCCACAAATTTCTCTCTCTTTTCCCACTCTCTATTGTACTTGAATCCTTTCATTTTCTCTTTAATTGTTCCATCCAGGCATTTCACCCAAAATGGGGTCACCTGTCACCTAAACCTTAATAAAGCAGGGAGTTTTTTGAAATGCAGCAAGAAAAAATACATTAATGAATCACAGAAGAAAGTGGAGAACCCAGTAGCTTGTAAAAAAAAAAACAACTAGGAAATTCACCCTCCCTATGTTAAACTATAGAATACAGTGTTTCCTTCCACAACAGCAACAAGTCTCACAAGTAGCTGGAAATTAGGAAAAAGAAAAGAAGGGCAATAAATGCAAAAGACAAAAAGTCAACAGTCCAATCTGAGACAAGCTGAATCTGAGCAGAGCTTTTGAAAAAAACTATAAAAATATAAGTGCGGGGTTTTGAAGACTGTAAAGGCTTTTTCTTTTTCTCCTACGTAAAAGAGAGTGGCTATATTAGTAATCACAGAGCAACAAGTCTGATAGGAGTCTGCAGGTGCCCTATTGTGTGTGTATAGAGGGATGGAGAGAGAGGGAGAGCAGGAGGGAGAGACAGAGAGAGAGAGAGATTATTACTAGACTTGTCTAGGTGAAAGCCTCATGAGGACATGAACTACTTCTGTATCTCCAATGAACACATAACTGCACGTAATAACACCACCCTTTGCCAAAAGAAAGATGAAAAATGGGTGTTTCAAGCTGATTTGTGTCCCCCTCCCTCATAATTTATATGCTGAAGCCCTAACTCTCAGTACCTCAAAATGTAACTATATCTGGAGACAGGGTCTTTAGAGGGGTGATAAGGTTAAAATGAGGCTGTTAGGGTGGGCCTTAACCCAATCTGACTGGTATTCTTTTTTTGTTTTGTTTTGTTTTTTGTTTTTGCTTTTGTTTTGAGGTGGAGTCTCGCTCTGTCACCCAGGCTGGAGTGCAGTGGCGCCATCTTGGCTCACTGCAATCTCCGCCTCCGGGGTTTAAGAGATTCTCCCGTCTCAGCCTCCTGAGTAGCTAGAACTACAGGCATGTGCCACCATACCCAGCTAATTTTTATATTTTTAGTAAAGATGAGGTTTCACCATGTTGGCCAGGCTAGTCTCGAACTCCTGACCTCAAGTGACCCACCCGCTTCGGCTTCCCAAAGAGGGATTACAGGCATGAGCCACCGCGCCCAACCCTGACTGGTATTCTTATAAGAAGAAATCTGGACACACAAGAGACACCAGAGATGTGCAGGCACAGCTGGAAACACCAAGTGAGGACAAAGGGAGAAGGTGGCCATCTGCATGCCAATAGGCCTCAGGAGAAACCAACCCTGCCAACACCTTCAACTTGGCCTTCCAGCCTCCAGACTGTGGAGAAAACGAATTTCTGTTGTTTAAGCCACCCAGTTTGTGGTATTTTGCTATCACAACCTGAGCAGAATAATACAACGGGAAAGGCAGAAACTGGAAAGAGAGAAACTGAAAGGAAGAAAAGGAAGAAGTTAAATAGCCAGAATGTTAAATGTTATCTCAAAGTCTCTAGAAATACATACTTTCTCCCACATACTTTTCCATATTGTAGTAAATTCTTTTTGCAAGTAGGTATCTTTTTTAAGAGTCTTTTTTCCCCCACTCCCAGGAGGTTTGGAGTTTGGTCATATGGGGCTGCAAAACTTAAATTTAAAAAAAAAAAAAACCTTATATATACATTTATTTAGAATACCAGCAAGCCTTTGGGTAAATCTGAACATGTGCCGACCAAATAATAATAATTATGTAAAATTTCAGGAGTAAAAAAGTAAGAAAGCAAAAACACTAGAGAAAAGTGTAACACCTACAAATGAAGACGAGTTATCAGAGTTGAAGTATTCTAAGGTCTTTGTTTTTGGGGTTTTGTTTTAAAGAAAGGATGCTGAAGAAATGGTGATTATACGCTTTTTATGTGACATTTTGAAGTTAAATATTTAAAGGTAACCACTAAAATAATGTATTATAAAACTTCCAGAAGAATGGACAGTAAAATGAGAACTAAAGAACACACTACCAAGAAAAGAGAAAATTAAAACCTTAAAAGGTGTGTGTGTTGGGGGGAGCCACAAAGTCAAAAGTAAACAAATCCAAATATAAATAGATTGAATCCATAGATTCTCAGATTAAATTTTAAACCTGCTATATGTTTAGAAGAAGGGCAACTATGGCAATAAAGTAAGATCATAAAGGAAAAAATATATACCAAGTAAACAGTAACCCAAAAAAAGCTATCATCATATTAATATCAAGCAAAATAGCCACTAAAGCAGAAGTCACTATTAGAAATAAAATGTCACTATATAATGAGAAAAAGATTCCACCAACAAGAAGAATATAACTATTCTGAATTTGGGTGGGGCGTGGTGGCTCACCCCTGTAATCCCAGCACTTTGGTGGCCAAGGCCGGCAGACTGCTTGAGCCCAGGAGTTCCAGACCAGCCTGGGCAATAGGGCAAAAACCCATCTATACAGAAAAACTAAAAAAATTAGCCGAGTGTGGTGGCATACGCCTGTAGTCCCAGCCACTCAGGAGGCTGAGGTGGGAGGATCACTTGAGCCCAGGAGGCTGAGGCTGCAGTGAGCAGTGATTGTGCCACTGCACTCCAGCCCGGATGACAGAGCGATACCCTCATCTCAAAAAAAAAAAAAAAAAAAAAAAAAACCCTATCCTGAATTTGCCTGCTATTTATCAACATAGCCTCAAAATACATTGAATTAAAGGGGGAATTTCGTGAATTCACAATTATGGAAGAAGGACTTCATGCATATAGTACTGTCAATAGTTGAGTAGTAAAAAAATTAGTAAAACTATAGAAGAGGAATGAAATACTTAACAATCACGATCTAAGGAACACATTAGACCTAACCAACACCCAACAATTAGAATGTACCTTCTTTTCAAGCAGACATGGAACAATTATACCAGATCACAAAGTTAATCTCAACCAATACCAAAGAATCAATATCATCCAGGCACTTTGACAATTATACGATAAAATCTGAAATAGTAAAATCTGAATTTACAAATTCTGATGTATTTGAAAACATCAAAATGACCTTTAAAACAATTCATGAAATAAAAGAAAAAAAATCAGCCAGGTACAGTAGCTCACACCTGTAATCCCAGCACTCTGGAAGGCCAAGGCGAGAGGATCACTTGAGCCCAGGAGTTCAAAACCAGCTTAGGCAACAGAGTGAGACCCCGTCTCTACAAAACATTTTTTAAAAATTAGCCAGGTGTAGTGGCAAACACCTGTCAGTCCACCTACTCAGGAGGCTGAGGTGGGAGAATCGCTTGAGCCCAGGAGTTCAAGGCTGCAGTGACCCAAGACTGTGCACACCAGCCTGAATGACACATGGAGACCCTGTTGAAGAAGGAAGCGAAGGAAGGGGAGGGGAGAGGAGGGAAGGTGGGAGAGGAGGGAAGGTAGGAAAGGTAAGAGGAGGAAAGGGAAAGAAAGACAAAAATCGGCTGGGCGCTGTGGCTCACACCTGTAATTCCAGCATTTTGGAAGGCTGAGAATCGCCTGAACTCAGGAGGTGGAGGTTGCAGTGAGCCAAGATCATTCCACTGCAATCCAACCTGGGCAAAAGAGCGAGACTCTGTTTCCAAAAAAAAAAAAAAAAAAAAAGGAAATGAAGAAAGCCTAAAAATTAGTAAGCTAAGCACCTGACCTTAGGAATAAAATGAAAGAGAACTCCTAACAAAACTAATTGATGGAATTAAAAATAAGAGCATAAATTAAGTATGGGAGAGGGGAATGATAGAAATTTCAAGAAAACCTAATGCTGATTCTTTCAAAACACGAATAAAAGTTACAAAGCCATGGTTAGACCAACAGTAAAGAGAAGGAACTAAAAAGGAGACATCTGAAATGTAGTAGACTTAAATAATGCTGAAAAACAGACATGGAATATTTTCTAGAAAAGTATCTCTTCCCAAAACTGAGTCTAGAACAATTAGAAAACCTGAATATAGCTATAACCATTAGATACATTTGAATTTGTAGTTTAAAGGCTACCAGACCCAGAAAGCTTAAGCAAGTTCTACCAAGCGAAAAATAAATCACATTGCTATGCACCAGCAAACTTTTTTTTAGTTTTAATACACCATTTATAATAGAAAAAAAAACCCACATACAATATATAGGAATAAATCTCACAACACATGCGCCAGGTTATGGATCAAAAGTTGTACACAGGTTTACAACTTAAAAAAAAAAAAAATCACATCTGAAGCACAGCAAAATGTTAGATTCAACAAAGCTGGTGGATAGTTACACAGGTGTTCTTTATATTACTCTTGTCTTCAGGCTTGAAATGGCCTATAATACATTTTTTAAAAGAAAAAATACTGCAAAGCTAAAATCATTTGGGCAAAACAAACTAAATTAATTGCTATTTAAGAACATCATTCAAATAGTGTTCATCTTACAATTTTCAAAGGCAACACGCAGAAAAGGAAGAAGAAAAGCAAATTGCCGAAGTAAGTCCTGACTAACAGCAGCAGGAACACAAGAAAGTGCTAACATTTGAGGAAAATTCACTATAAAAAATTAGTTTTGGCTGGGCGTGGTGGCTCATGCCTGTAATCCCAGCACTTTGGGAGGCCAAGGAGGGTGGATCACCTGAGGTCGAGAGTTCGAGACCAGCCTGACCAACATGGAGAAACCCTGTCTCTACTAAAAATACAAAATTAGCCGGGTATGGTGGCTCATGCCTATAGTCTCAGCTACTCAGGAGGCTGAGAGGCAGGAGAATCGCTTGAACCCAGGAGGGGGAGGTTGCGGTGAGCCAAGATCACGCCATTGCACTCCAGCCTGGGCAACAAGAGTGAAACTCCGTCTCAAAAAAAAAAAAAAATTAGTTTTTCTTCCATCTTCCTCCACTTATATAACATATATTAGGCATGCATTTGAGTATTCCCCTTGGGAGCCCAGAAAGAAATCCAGTAGTGGTCAGCAATTCAGATCTAACACCTCTGACCCAGTCTCTGACACAGTTCACTATATACTAGTACAGTATTTGGATTTCAAATCTTTATAGTTTTCCTCCAGATTGTAAAAATTCTTATCATAGATTCATATGTAGAACACTGGCCAACATTTACTACCAGTAACTTTTTTCAATTCAGTCACTAAAAGAGGCAAGAGTAACATTAAGAATTTTAATTTTAATCATGAATTTTTCAAAGATTTGGTTTAGTGATTATAATTTCAATACTGAAATGGTTTAAAAAATGTAAAGTATTTGGTAAATACAGAACGGTGGTACTATTAAAATTACTCCAAAAAACCTCTAATTTCTTGCAACACTATAGCACATCCCCGTCACTCACCACTGCACTATGTGAAGGCACCCACATGCTCTCAATGAGAGTTCTCACCACCCACAAATGCCACTGAAGGACTGCTTAAAATTGAAACACCTCACTTTTAATAGTACCACTTGTTGACAATTTTTAACAGTATAAAATGAGCTAGATTTCTTTTTTTTTTTTTTAACCTTTAATCAATTTTATTCTTCATATGTGGGTAAGGGTACAGATTCTAGACCATGTCTGTGAAGTCACGGTGATATCACTGTGCTAAAGATCATGGCTGTAGGTTGGCCGAGAATTTAAAATGCAAGAAAAATCAGAAGCAGCACATCATTGCTTCTTATTCTAGGACATACAGAGAGTTTCTTCAGTAAGTACCACTCCAGTTGTCTTCACAATTTAATGCTACAGAAACCTAAATGTTTCTACTTCAGCTACGAAATCATTCAATTGGCAGGCAAAACATTTTTTATCACCTATTTATAAAAACACGAGAAAGGGAGGAAAAATAATAGAATGTATAAACTCATGCTATCATAATTCTAATGTCTAGCTATAAAGGCATATGGTTGTAACAATTGCTATCTGAAATTTTTTATTAGCTGCAGTAGCTGCATTCCATTTTCATTACCATTTTTTAAAGTCTTTTCGCTTGGTCATCTAAAGACGTTTTTCAAATAAAATGAGCTAGATTTCTTAATGCAATGTTAGTTTATTGATTGTTTGGAGTCATTCAAACTACATTTTCATGTAATAACCACTAGGGAATAAGAATTTAGCCTATACTAGAACATGCAACTGGTAACGTGTTTACTTTTCCTGTTCTCTTAATCATGATAAACTAAATATTCTCCTGGAGTCAAAGGGTACAGAACCTGACCCCACCCACACTTTTTATCAAAGGTTGTCAGCAGCAAGTAAAGGTTCAGGCAGGCTTAACATCTACCAAAAAAATTAAAACCTCAACTCTAATTTCAAAGTATGCATTAGTGTAACAAATAAGATTACTAAACCCTAAAATGCAATGGTATTAAAATTATTATTGTTTTTAAATGATATCCAAATGCCAGGTTTTAAAACATTACGAAATTACACCAGCTATACCTCCTAAACTATCTTCAAGTTTGTGGGCTCTATCCATGCTGTACTTCCTTCCTTTGGACATAAACCAAATGGAGGAATTCAAACTCCAAATTCTTAGGGCAAGAAAGGAAAGCCTAGCTAATGTTTAAAAATCTATTATTAAGAAGCCTATCCCTGATTTACATGTGACTAATGTCTGAGCTAAACGTGCATATCTACACAAATTATTTATAATATTGTACAGTGTTATACTAGTAACATACCATGATTACAATCACTTCCAGTAACACATGCCAGTGGAGGAAGTAGAGGTGCTAACATCACTGAAGTTTCAAACATGGATGTGCATTACATGATCTGTTTATCTTCCTATGCCTTCATTATCAGGCTGATTTACTGGTTCCTTTTCTCCCTTACTCATTCAATAAGAATTGAGCACCTACTATACACCAAGCCTTCTGTTAGGCACTAAAAAACCAATATCCACAGTCCAAGGGAGAGGCACATGAGAACAAATTCATGCAATGCATGGAGTCAGGCTTAAGACAGAGGTATGAAGCACAGCAGGAACTTCAGCTGGCACTCTGACCACTCTCTGAATAAACATCAATTCTTAGACAGTGAAACAGCTCAAATACCAGCTTGGAGAAAACATGCGGCAAAAAATGCATTGAATTTCAGAGACACCACACAAATAAAGGTAATTTCTGTTGCTCTAAGTCAGGGTTCACAAACCCAGCAGGCCTCTGGGACCAGGCAGGAAGCCTGTATGAGGAGTGTGCTCTGCACCAGGTGCGGGCATGCGCCCTCTGAAGGAGCCCCACCACTCACCAGAGGCATTGCCACAGAAGCTGGGGTGCCCAGATACTCTGATTTTTTAAAACAGAATTTAAAAAAAGAAGAAATCTTGATTCTTATGGGAACTTTACAATGTCTAACTCATGGCAATTAACTTTAAAGTATTTCCAATTGTGCCTACCAAACAAAACACACCTGTGAGCCACATGTGTCCCACGGGCACCAGTTTTGGACCTCTGCTCTAAATCCAGCAAAAGAAGATCCAACTTACCTCTCCACATCAAAGTAGTAAACATTAAGCAAAACTCAAAAAAATTAAAAAGCCTATCAACATATATATCCAAAATTTCAATGTAACCACCACAGAGATGCAGTCACAAAAACTCACCCTATGAGAAACTCTACAGGACAAATAACCTGGTTTTTTCAACAAGTAAATTGCAAGGAAAGAGAGGGAGAAGGGGAGGGTGGAAGAGGAGAGGGAAGAAGAGCTGGAGAGGCGGGAAACCTAAAATTAAAAGAAATTTAAAAGACATAAAAAACGCAATTACTAGGTTTGGACCACATTTGGATCATAATTCAAACCAAAAATGTAAGATTAATGGAAATTTGATCACTGACTAGGTAATTGCTGAAAAATAGGAATTAGTGTTAATTTTTAAGAAAATAACAGTGTCATCGTTTTGACTGAAGTACTTCCAAAGGAGTATTTCTGTATGGAGATACTTAAGTTTAGAGGTATTTATGGATGAAATGATACGAGATCTAGGATTAGTTTCAAAATAACCTAAGCAGAGGAAGGTGATTCGAGATAAAGTAAGACTGGCCATGAGTTGGCAACTGCTGATGCTGGGTAATGATTACGTGAGAGTTCATTACATTATTTTGCCTACTTTTGTAATTGTGTTTAAATTTTCCGTAATAAAAAAAAAATTCTAAAAAAAAAAAAGCTGTTTTTAAGTTTTTCCTATTCACTATCACTTAATCTACTCAAAAATAGGGAAATGATGCAAAGGATTAAGACAACCAAGAGAGGGAAAAAGAACAGAAAATAATACTTCAATAATAACTATAAAGAAACTAATTAACCTGCCCCTTAATTTAAAAATAATTGACTTTGTAAGTAACCCTGGGACCTCTCTTGTTTATGGATAAAAAGTGTTAAAAAAAAATCCTAAGCAAGTATAATTTCATTTAATGTCTCCCTAACAGGACATACAAATTAGAATGCTGTATTCCAACTCCATTAAAATGGAAATTGGTTTTTAAAGTATCAAGAGAACACACTGAATTGGTGATTTTTAATGTCCTCAATCAAACATCCTTGATGTTCAGCACAGTTTATTATCATTGGGGGTGAGTTACGGGAAGCTGGAATATACAGCAGGGAATTTTATATACTCATTCAATAAGAGGTACTAATTTTTCTTTTCTAAGAAAAGGAAAATGAGTGTGCTGGGATGGGGCAGAAACAGAGTAAAACAGAGCTTCCGATAAAAATTTTAAAAGGCCAGCTGCAGTGGCTCACACCTGTAATCCCAACACTTTGGGAGGCCGAGCCAGGTGGATCACAAGGTCAGGAATTCAAGACCAGCCTGACCAACATGGTGAAACCCCGTCTCTACTGAAAATACAAAAATTAGCCAGGCATGGTGGTGGGCACCTGCAGTCCCAGCTACTCGGGAGGCTGAGGCAGGAGAATCGCTTGAACCCGGGAGGCGGAAGTTGCAGTGAGCCAAGATAGCGCCACTGCACTCCAGCCTGGGCGACAGAGCAAGACTCCACCTCAAAAAAAAAAAAAATTACATTAAGCCAGTAAAAAGACTATGCCTTTATTCTCAGACCACACCCCTTTGCATTCTGGGAGCATCTTGGGGCCTCAGATAACATAGAGTCAATCAATATAGCTGTATAAGGAACTACACAGCTGTGTAGGTGGCTAAAAGATGAAGAAAGTCATGTACATAGGAAGAACAGAAAAAGTGGTTGTTCTTGTGTGTTCAGATTATAGAAAAGACCGCGTTACTTTTATCTTCCTTTTCTCCCTCCTACTGATAAGATAAAAAGTTAGAAAATGATAGTCATGGCACCTGTCCTTGAAAAAGACAAATCTAAAGAACATTTGATAACTCAATGGAATGGTTTCCCATTATCTTAAAATCAATTCCAAAACACTGTGGCCTCAAAGGCCTTTGTAGCTAGACTTAACAGAGAATTCATATATCTACCTATTTTGCATTGAATTTAAGAGGAGAAAAACTATAATGACCAAAGCATTCGGTCAGGCAGAAGTTAGCCCCAGACCACACACCCATGATATGGCCCCTTACAATTTCCTGATATTCTCAATCACTACACTATATTCACACTGGTCCTCCCTCTAAGTCCTTAAACTTGCCGGGCTTCCTACCTCAGGGCTTTCAAACACACTGTTTCCCTATTTGCAATGCTCTTTCACGTACCCTGTAACCCAAGCTACTATTCAATCCTCAGGTCTCAGCATAAACAAGAATTCACTGCATACTAGATTTCTTCCTCGTGGCACACATAACAATTACAATTAAACAATTATTTATAAAAGTATTTGGTAAGTTTACTCCCTACTTTGAAGTCACAAGGGCAAGGACCTTCTTGTTAAAGAGTGGCACATAAAAGGCACAAAGTTCAAGAAGTATTTGCAAGAAATTGACAGGAAGAACCCTATAGTACTGCCTTACTCTGCTCTGTTTTATGATAATCTGCGTCCTTGTGCAATTGGCTTAAGCTTCTGAAAAGGCAGAGGATCTGGTGACTCATCTTTTCCCCCAGCCTTCAAAGCACCTTATACCTTGGGAAGCAAGCACTCCACATCTGAATTGACTAAGTAGACTCAGGGAAAAAAAGACAGTGTCCCATATGAAAAAAAGTTTCTGTTACCACTAATCAGTGACTTTTGAACACAAACAAACCTTTGTGCCAACAACTGCTAGCCCAATAAATACAAAGTTCCTGAGCAAGTAAAAAACAACCGAACTCTACAGCCATTCCACCAGGGCCTATAAAATCAAGAACGGTCTATTACTTTTTTCCACTCTTACTGCTGTTTAGCAATTCATCATATGAAGAGTGAGCAATTATGGTTCTTTCTCAAGAGTTTCTATCCTAGTTCTCAAACTACCTTTATTAAAAATCTACAAAACACAACTTTGCTACGGGAATATAAAATAGCTAGATGATCTGAAGACATCAGTAAATATTTGAGCAATTATATTCTTTTTTTTTTTCTTCTTTTTGAGACAGAGTCTGACTCTGTTGCCCAGGCTGGAGTGCAGTGGCATGATCTTGGCTCACTGCAACCTCCGCCTCCCAGGTTCAAGCAATTCTCCTGCCTCAGCTTCCACAGTAGCTGGGATTACAAAGGTGTGCACCACCACGCCTGGCTAGTTTTTGTATTTTTAGTATGTATGGGGTCTCACCATGTTGGCCAGGCTGGTCTTGAACTCCTGACCTCAGGTGATCCCCTGCCTCAGTCTCCCAAAGTGCTGGGATTACAGGCATGAGCCACCGTGCCCAGCCATAATTATGTTCTTAAGAAAAACTAAAATAATGCTCGTTTTCGTTTCAATAACCATAATTTAAAATCTTGGCATCTAGCCCAGTCCTGAGCACAAAATGAAAATACAATGCTTACTACAATTAACAAGATTTCCATGATAGGTTTAGCATGGTTTCTTAACAGTGTTTATTATTTATTAATTGTCCTCTATACCATCTGGTTTATATCTACCTGAACTTAAAATTTACCATGTCTTTATGTTCACTTTATAAACAGATTTAATCCATGAGTTATTTTGATAATCTAAGAATGGAAAATACATTCTTCAGAATCAGCTCTTACCTATAAGTTATAAGAAAAAAGAAGTCATAAGAAAAAAATCAAATCTATCTCAGAAATATCCATAAATGAGTTTATAAACAGAAAGGAAACAGAATATAATAGAAAGCACAATCCCAGCTTGGTTATTTACTACCCGCAGCTTTCATGAAGGCTTCTGAACATCCTGCCTTTCTGCCTCCCGACCTACCCACCCTCCCTCCTGCCCAAACACATACACACCCCTACAGATTAGGAGCAGGGAACTACAAGCTGTGCTTGCTATCAAAACAAACCTACCCAATGCAAGCATTGCCGAACCTGTAAAACCAAGTTTGGCAATCAGCTCCTCCACCTCTCCTTTGTCCCCGCTTCCCTTCCAGTGCAGTAAGGTGCTTTAGGATGGCCCAAGGAAGGATCAATCCTCCAAAAATTCAGCAGTAGTTGAAATCACTCATGAATTCACAACAGATGGTATACACTATGATTAGTTGGTTGATGAGCTCGATAAAAAGCATATTACAATAAATATTGAGATGTGACTCTTCTTTACCTTCTAATTCACTAAGAAAACTGAGGCCAATTGAGACCCAAAGACTTCCAGAGCTCTTACAAGAATCTCTTTATCCATCCTTCCTAAAAGCCTTATGGAAACAGATGACCCTCTTCCCACCTAGGGTTAACTCCTTCATGGATGCTCCATGCCTGCTTATTTCTTTCTTTCCTTTGTTTAAATTTTTCCCCTCTGTTCATCCATCATCCTTAGCCTCTTTCTCCCTCTCTCCCTTCAGGATAGAAATACTGTTCAAATTTCTGCCTTCAGGGCCTCTTCTCTTCTTCCACTGAGATATAACTTACATCTAATAAAGCACACAAACCATAAGGGTACGAATCAATGAACTGTTGTATATGTACCCACCCAGAAAACTAAAACCCAAATCAATACAAAGAGCAATATCAAGACCAGACGGCTCCTCATGTCCCTTCCCATCCATATCCCGCTGAAAGGTAACCACTACAATACATCACCAAAAATTAGCTTTGCCAGCTAACTGACCTTCATATAAACATAATCATAGAGGTGTATCTCCTTCATGTCTGAATTATTTCACTCAATATAACTTGCTACTACTTTTTAAATATAGGCATTCTTCGGAGTTGCTTCCTAAGGCCTTTCCTCACTCTAACAATTTCATTCAATCCAAAGGCTTCAAAAGTACTACCTAAATAGAGATGATCCTGGAGCTCTTACAGACATACTTGAGTATTCTTCAGGAACCTCAGACTTAACACATCCAAATTCTAACTCATCATCTCTCCCCATACCCTAAAACCAATTCCTGCTCGCATATTCTGCCTGTTGGTTAATGGGATTACAGTCACCCCTAAACTAGAAACCTCCAAGTCATCCAGACATATAAAATGTTGTTGGTCTAGTTCACACCATATCCCTAGTTACCAACATGCAGGACATACAGTAGTCTGCACTTATCTGCAATTTTACTTTCCACAGTTTCAGTTACCCACAGCCAACCACAGTCCAAAAATAGATGAGTACAATACAGTAAGATTGACAGACCATATTCACATAACTTTTATTACAGTATATTGTTATAACTGTTCCATTGTATTAGTATTTATTGTTGTTAATCTCTTACTGTACCTAATTTAGAAATTAAACTTTATCATAGGAATATATGTATAGGAAAAAACATAGTAGAGTCATCCCTTGCTATCCAAGTGGTACTGGTTCCAGGACCACCACCCACCCCAAAAGATACCAAAATCAATGGACACTCAAGTCCCTTATATAAATATTTGTATATAACTTATGCATATCCTCCCACATACTTTAAATTATCTCTAGATTACTTATAATACTTAACACAATGTAAACGCTATGTAAATATCCAATAGTTGTTATACTGCATTTTTTTATTATTTTTTATTGTTGCATTGTTGCATTGTTTTGGGGTTTTGTTGTTTTTGAGACAGGTCTCACTTTGTCGCCCAGGCTGCAGTGCAGTGGCACCATCACAACTCACTGCAGGCTCGGCCTCCCAGGCTCAAGCCATCCTCCCACTTCAGCCTCCTGGGCAGCTGGGACTACAGGCATGTGCCACCACATTTGGCTAATTTAAGAAAAAAAAAATGGTAGAGAAAGGGTCTCACTATGTTACCTAGGCTATTATTTTTTACTGGTTTTTTTTCCTGAATATTTTCGGTCTGTGGTTGGTTGAATCCATTAATGCAGAACCCATGGATACACATGGCCTATTGTATATCTAATGTTCTACCTATAGGTATAGGTACTACCCCCAGCTTCAGGCATCCGCTAGAGGTCTTGGAACATACCCTTCTCAAATTAAGTGGGAACTGCTGTACTCAAATTAGTTCAGGAGTGAATAAAAAATCCTGAACTGCCCTTCCCCCCTCCACATATAATCATTCATTAAAACCCAACAATTCTACATTGTAAACAATTATCCTATGTTCATGGTTCGTCATCTGCACTGACCTCGTGTAGACCTTCATCTAACTTCTAGGTCCCCTGCCAAAAATGTCCTATCCCATCCACTCCAGCTCCTGGTCTACTCTTCCTAATCCTCAAAAGCATCTCCCACCGACCCTATCACAACTGCAGCAGAGGTGATTACCTCCCTTTTTGGAACGACAAATACCTTGTACAAACCTCACAAGCAGCACATTCCAAGCAGCACTGCATGCTTTCCTTCCCTGCCACTAGGCTGAACTCCCTGAGCCAAGGGCAGCATATCATTCCTTCGTCAGCTCCTAACAGGCTGTTTTAACACACAAAGTCAAAACATGTTTATCAAAGGCCCTACTAAGGCAGTCTTCAAGTTTCTAGTTAGTCCCTCGCCAATCTATCCTCCAGCTGGCTGCCCAGTTAATGCCAAAGACTACAAATCTAATCACGTCATTCTCCACTTGACTTGCTTATCGAGTCAAGTCCTTAGCATGTGAGGCCTTTCACCACATGGCCTCAACCTCTCTTTTAGTCTCATCTCCTACCACTTTTCATCTCATCACCTAAAATTTCACCACTCCAAACTACTCACCATTCCCCACCCACATCGAGCCCTGTCATTCATGCTGCAGTACCTGGCATGCCCTTTTCATGCAATGCTAGTCTCTCATTTTCTCAGAGAATCTTTCCCAGGAATCCTTTCCAGAGGATTCTACTTCCAGGGAGCTGGTATGTCAGCCTTTCTGGATTCCCCTGGCACTGTGTAAATGCCTCCAATAAGGCATTTCAAGTTTTATTATTATTATTTATGTAAACGTCACCTCCCATTAGATAGGAAAAACTCAACATTCAAAAGACATACATCCTAAGAGCTTCATAAATGTAATACATATTCTTTTTATACCTCCTCACTTCTGTCTGATAGCCATAGCTAGTGCTAGCATTTATTTTGTATATGGAAAAAAATAAATGGCTCCTAGAAGAAAACCAAGTAAATAAATAATGTCTATATCACTTCCTGAGAGTTACCACACATATGGTAACCAGTAGAAAGTGACAAACCTCCACTGAGATTTGGAAGCTGGGTGGTGAGCCAGGCCCATTTACCAACTAAACAGATGGCTGCAGTCAGCTTAACGTGTATTACCATTTCAAACTCAAGCCTCAGCAAAACCAGTCCCTTCAATGTTAAATTGTAAATACCAAGAACAGAGGACACACTTTCATTCATTATGTCGCCAACTCCTAAGTAGTGCCTGGTCCTCAAGGATCACTGAATTAATCAGTGATATCCGCTACACAATCTGTTGCTTCCTACTTTTATGAACTGATCCACAATTCTTCCATCACCCAACTGTAAACTTGTCATCTTGGAGCTTCTGTTGCCAAAAGAGCCAGTTAGCTACTGAGTCCCAGGATAATTTCCACATCAATCTCCTTTACTCCCTCCCACTGCCCTAGCTCAGGCCCTCAGTGTCTCGCCTGAACCACACAGTGGTTTACCTCCTTCAACTTCTACTCTCTCCCACTCCCACCATGCAGATGAAACTCCTGGGGATCTTGTTAAAATGCCGATTATGCAGTAAGTCTGAGGTGGGGCCTGAGATTCTGCATTTCTAACAAGCTCCCAGGAGAGGCTGATGGTGCTGGTCCACAGACCATATTTCAAGGGGCCAAGGCTCAACACAATGCAGTCAACAAGCAGAGGCCAGCTAACCATCAATCAGGAATGGACAAGCAGAGGTTTCTATGCTAGGTAAGAAACTATTAGATGCTCTCTGCCCCCTTCCGGTGCAAAGATTCCAGGCCATCTCTGGGCTATCCATGAGGTTCTCACCGATTTTATACAAGTGAAGCCTGGCAAAGCTATACTCTTTTTTTTTTTTAATTTTTTTATGTATTATTATTATTATACTTTAAGTTTTAGGGTACATGTGCACAATGTGCAGGTTAGTTACATATGTACACATGTGCCATTTAACAGACATTACTTCACTTATGGCATTTGTCAGGTTCTGATTTAGTAACTGTCTACAGACAACCCTGGTTTAGTCTATTCCAATATTACATACGTTTCTAAAAGATAAAGAAGATACTGTGCATGGGGTAAGTTTAATTGTGCCTGTGATAGTACCCTAAAGATAAATGAACTGTACTACTTTCTTTTACCCATCATCAGGATTATCTGGAGGTTGATGCTACCTGGGGTAATCTGTCAGTTTCTTAAAACCAAGAGGGTGGTCAACTGGTTTTGTTGTTGTTGTTGTTGTTTTGATGGGGGGCTGGGAAGGGGAAGTATGCATATCTATAAAAGTAGGAAGCAATGACACCTTCCAATTCTAATGGCTACAAGCCAATTCAGGATATAAAATAAGCATTCCAACTATACAAACAAGACAATCCCTACTCTCAGAAATGAACTTCTGTGTGGTATCTTAAGAATGACATCCTCGGCCAGGCAGGGTAGCTTATGTCTATAATCCCAGCACTTTGGGAGGCCAAGACAGGCGGATTACTTGAACTAAGGAGTTTGAGATCAGCCTGGGCAACATGGCAAAACCTCGTCTCTACAAACAATACAAAAATTAAAATTAGCCAGATTACAAAAATACAAAAATTTAAAATGCCAAATTACAGGTGGCATGCACCTGTAGTCCCAGCCACTAGGGAGGCTGAGGTGGGAGGATGCCCTGAGCATAGGAGGCAGAGGCTGCAGTGAGAGGAAATCGCACCACTACACTCCCGTCTAAGCAACAGTACCAGATCCTGCCTCAAAAAAAAAGAAAAAAAAAAAGAATGACATCCTCTTAAGCAGTTCCAAGATATGTTTGTAGAACTTTTCTCATCACATATTCATTTTGTGAATTAAACACCAAGTCCCTCACATGACTTGGTTACAAAGCAAGGGATCATTGAGCTTCTGCTTCATAATCACAAGGGCCAATAACTATTCTCCTCCTGATTACATTGGTGCTAACATTTCTGTTAACATCCCCCATAAAAATCAGCCTGTCAAGTGTTGATATTGCTCTAATGAGTTAACTGAAGTCTCTGTAAAAATTTTCACATAGGGCAAATAGGTGTTATTTAATAATAGATGGTGGAAAATACCCACTGGCAGGTAATTAACCTGAATGTTGATTGGTTTGAATTAGAAGTATTTTATTTGGATTAGAAGCATGACTTATTTTAGTCAGACAGGCTGAAATAATTTTTTTTGTTACCATGGTGTTTCTCATAATTATAAAACACAAAAAGCAAAAAGCAGCTCATTTTCCAGTGTTGTCATCCACATTACTACAAGACAATATTTCACAGAGCCACTGCCATCTACTCAAGATAAAAATAATTTATAATAGGTCATTAGTAAAGACAACTTGCCATGTGTGTAGTACAGGTTTTACAGCCATGGATAAAAGAGCTAATAAGTTGTTTTATGCTTATATGAATGCTGAAAGATTTTGTTTCTTCCTAGCATAGACGAGAGGTTTTTATAAAAATTCCTTCTTCCATGAAGATCCAGAGAGGAGATACAGAGGTTTTTAAAAAATGACCCCAGGTCATGACCAAATCATCATCTTCCAATTTTTACATGAATGTGGTGTACGTATGACACCAAACTAAAAAAAAGTACCTCCCTTCAGAAGATAAACAGCACTTCCCATCAACCTCATAAATCCATAGAAAAATAAAACCTCACAGGCCTTAAAAAAAAGAAATACAAGAATGTCCCTCAGTGTACTCTAGGCTACTGTCAGGCTTTAGTGCAACCTCCAGCACATGCACATTTGCATTTTTTTGTTTCAAAAAATCAAAATGAATATTTGCTTAACCCAGAATTTAGATCCTCACAAACTATAATACAAATAGAGCCCAAAACGATTCAAGTGATAAAAAGGCCCAGATGCCTGGAAGTATTTGGTAAATGCTAAGGATTCAACTGGAACTATTAATCCTAAACTCGGTCGACTGTATCTGGAACCAATAATTTAGAGTTGCTCCTAAAACAATTCAGGATCCCAGAACTGAAGCAACAGTCTACTCCTAGTCCTTCGAGGGCAACACAGTGGAGTTTGGAGGCTCTCTCTCCCCATTCCTGCTACTACAGTAACCTGCGAATACTATGTCTCCATTAGAACACTTTTCACCTTTTTATTGTTAATGTTGGCTTGTTTCCACAAACATGCCCTCAAAGTGGTAACTAATTCAAGGGATCCTAGACAATTCACATTAATCATCTTTAATTCAAAGGATCACGATATAGTAAATAATCACAGTAATTACTGATTAAATGAATGAATGTGTATAGGCATACCTCAGAAATACTGCAGGTTCAGTTCCAGACCACTGTTATAGGGCGAATATCACAATAAAGTCACATGAATTTTTTGGTTTCCTAGTGCATATAAAAAGTTATGTTTACACGGTATAGTCTATTAAGTTTGTAACAGCATTACGTATAAAGCACAATGCACACACCTTAATTTAAAAATACTGCTAAAAGGTACTAACAATGATCTGAGCCTTTGGCAAGTCATAATCTTTTTGCTGGTGAAGGGTCTAGCCTCAATGTTGATGGCTGCTGACTGATTCAGGTGGTTGCTGCTGCAGATTGGAGTGGCTGTGGCAATTTCTTGAAATAAGACAATAAAGTCTGCTGCTCAACTAACTATTCCTTTCACAAAAGATTTCTCTTTGATAGCACTTTACTCACAGAACTTTTTTCAAAATTGGAGTCAATTCTCTCAAACCCTGCTGCTCCTTTATCAACTAAGTTTATGTAATATTCTAAATTCTTTGTTGTCATTTCAACAATGTTCACAGCTTCTTCACCAGGAGTAGATTCCTTCTCAAGAAACCACTTTCTTTGCTTGTCCATAAGAGGAAATTCCTCATCCATTCAAGTTTCATCATGAGATTGCAGCAATTCAGTCTCATCTCCAGGCTCCACTTCTAATTGTAGTTCTTTTGCTATTTCCAACACATCTGCAGTTACTTCCTCCATGGAAGTCTTGAACTCCTCATTATCATCCATAAATCAACTTCTTCTAAACCCATGTTAATGGAGGTTCTCCTCCCATGAATCACAAATGTTCTTAATGGCATCCGGAATGGTGAAACCTTGCCAAAAGGTTTTCAATTTATTTTGTCCAGATGTATCAAGGGAATTACTATCTATGGCAGCTATAGCCTTACAAAATGTATTTCTTAAATAATAAGACCAGAAATTCAAAATTACTCCTTGAAACATGGAGTACAGAATGGATGTTGTGTTAGCAGGCATGAAAACATTAATCTCTATGTACATCTCCATCAGAGCTCTTGGATGACCAGGTACATTTTCAGTGGGCAGTAATATTTTGAAAGGAATCTTTTCTTTTTCTGAGCAGTAGGTCTCAAAAATGGGCTTAAAATATTAAGTAAATAATGCTACAAACAGGTGTGCTGTAATCCAGCTTTGTTATTCCACTCATAGAGCACAGACAGAGCAGATTTAGCAGAATTCTCAGGGGCCCTAGGATTTTCAAAATGGTAAATGAGCATCCGCTTCAACTTAAAGTCACCAGCTGCATTAATTCCTAACAAGAGAGTCAGCCTATCCTTTGAAGGAAGCCAGGTACTGACTTCTCCTCTCTAGCTATGAAAGTCCTAGATGGCCTCTTCTGCCAATAGAAGGCTGCTTCATCCATCTACACTGAAAATCTGTCGCTTGGTGTGGCTGCCTTCATCAATGATCTTAGCGGGATCTTCCAGATAACTTGCTGCAGATTCTACATCAGGTTCTACACATCATAACTTGTGCAGCTTCACCTTGCACCTCTGTATTATGGACACAGCTTATTTCCTTCAATCTCATGAACCAACCTCTGCTAGCTTCAAACTTCTCTTTTGAAACTTCCTCACCTTTCTCAGCCTTCAAAAAATTAAAGAGAGTTAGGACCTTGCTCTGGATTAGGGTTTGGATTAAGTGAATATTGTACCTGGTTTGATCTTCTATGTAGACCACTAAAACGTTCTCCATATCAGCAATAAGGTTGTTTTGCCTTCTTATGATTCATGTGTTCACTGGAGTAGCACTTTTAATTTCCTTCAATAACCTCTTTTGCATTTGCAACTTGATTAACTGTTTGTGGCACAGGAGAACTAGCTTTTGGCCTTTGTCAGATTTCAACATGCCTTCCTTTACAAAGTTTAATCATATTCAGCTTTTGATTTAATGTGAGAGACTTGTGACTCTTCCTTTCAATTGAACACTTAGGCCTTTATAGGGTTACTAACTGGCCCAATTTCAATACTGTTGTGTCTCAGGGAACAGGGAGGCCCCAGGAGAGGGAAAAAGATGGGGGAATAGCCAGTCGGTCAAGGAGTCAAAACACACACAACTTTATCAAGCTTGCCATCTTACATGGGCGTGGTCTGTGATGCCCCAAAACAATTACAATAGTAACATCAAAAATCACCGATCACAGATCACCTTAACAGATATAACAATGAAAAGGGTGCTCACTTCGGCAGCATATATACTAATAGTGGAATGATACAGAGAAAATTAGCATGGTCCCTGTGCAAGGATGACATGCAAATTCATGAAACGTTCCCTATTTTTTTAAAAATTATAAACAATGAAAAGTTTTGAAATATTGCAAGACTTACCAAAATATGACACAGAGACACAAAGTGAGCACATGCTGTTGGAAAAAACGTTGCCAACAGACTTACTCAACACAGGGTTGCCACAAACCTTCAATTTGTAAGAAATGCAATATCTGCAAAGCACAACAAAAGCAAGCACAATAAAACAAGGTATGCCTGTACAGTCTTCCATGTAACTGAGCATCAGTGCCCAACAACAGTAGATCCCATCTTCCTTAATGAGCCCTAATTAACTCTAATTAACATCTGTGGCAATTTCCCATTGCTAAAAATAATAAAACCACATTACATTTGTATAACATTCACAGTTTACAAAGCACTTCCACACGTATCATCAAATCTGAATCTCACAAAGTTCTTCAAAACAGTTTTTTTTGTTTGTTTGTTTGTTTGTTTTCTGAGACAAAGTTTTGCTCATTGCCCAGGCTAGAGTGCAATGGCACGATCTCGGCTCACTGCAACCTCTGCCTCCCATTTTCATAGGATTCTCCTGCCTCAGCCTCCCGAGTAGCTGATTTGTTTGTATTTTTAGTAGTGACAGGGTTTCACCATGTTGGCCAGACTGGTCTCGAACTCCTGACCTCAAGTGATCCACCTGCCTCAGCCTCCCAAAGTGCTGGGATTACAGGCATGAGCCACTGCACCTGGCCGAAAACAGATTTTTTTAAAATCACCTTTTTTTCTCTCTCTCTCTCTCTAATAAATGAGGCTGAAGGAGGTTAAGGGGTTTACTATAGGTCTCACATCATGTAAAGAAGCACAAAGACCAGAGAAGGGCTCCAGTGCTCTTTCCACCCCAAGAAAGAGCAGCAACAGACATCCCAAAATGTGGAGGGATGGTGTGTAAGAACTAGTACTGTCGTCACAGACACTTTCATTCATTATCTTACTTGATCCTCTCAACAACCTCGTGCAGCAGGTAAGAAAGAATGCAGAAAAGCCGTGTCAGTGGCACAGCCAGAACTCAAGTCCAGGTGGTAACTAGTTTAAAGTCTATGCTTCACAAATGCTGATGTGCCCAAACTGACCACAGAAGCTCATTAGGGATACGTTTTCCATATTCAGCAAATCAAGGGGGACACTTACAAGTTAACTCTGACATGTGATGCCTGAACTTGAATTCTGCCTCTCTCTTGCTCACTGTACAAATCTAGACAAGTTACCAAACTGCTCTGTAACTCCATTTCTCTATCTGTAATACCGGGGTGATAACCTACCTCATACGGTTGTTGTGAGAATTAAATTAATAGTTATAAAGCACTTAATATTTATAAAGCACTAAACAGTAATTAGCATACAGGGTGATAGAAATGTTTACTAAATACCAAAATACTATACAATTTCTTGAACATTAGGTAGCAGGATACAATTATGCTGAAGCAGTTCAATTCTTTTGCACTTGCTTATTCAAATTTTTTAAAAATAACATCTGGTTTGTCATTGTGGAAGAAAGCACTGTTACATACAAATACCTAAATGTGGTGACCACAGTTTCATTTCATTTAGGTTTTTTTTTTTTTTAGACGAAGTCTTGCTCTGTCACCCAGGCTGGAGCGCAGTGGCATGATCTCAGCTCATTGCAACCTCCACCTCCCTGGTTCAAGCGATTCTCCTGCCTCGGCCTCCCGAGTAGCTGGGATTACAGCAGCGCACCACCTTGCTTGGCTAATTTTTTGTATTTTTAGTAGGGACAGGGTCTCGAACTCCTGACCTCAAGTGATCTGCCCGCTTCAGCCTCCCAAAGTGCTGGGATTACAGGCATGAGCCACCACGCCCAGCTTCATTTAGTATTTTACAGCAATGGGTCCGGAGATTTTCTCCTTAAGTGTTCATGTATTAAAAAGTCTATAGTCAACTACAGCAAAGGTGATTTGGAACTTCTGCAACACAACTAAAAGCCTACAGAAGAGAAACCTAGTTGTCCAACAAACAGAATCTTATAAAGCCACCAAACCCAACAGCAGTACCATTTGTGTCTTGTAGTCATTTATATAATAACTAAGAATTGGTCAATAGACCATGAAAGCCCGTTTGCCAAAGATGGCAGATGTTCTAATTTGACTTTTCTATATTTGACATGTGTTCCTTTTCCCTCCCCCATTCCCACTAAAAAAAACACTTCATTTTTTCTGGGAATTAACTGACTCAACAGCACTAACGTACCATGGGTACAATTAGAACACTGGTCGCAGGATCACAGAGTTCTATCTCAAGTTAGAGCTATTTCAAATTATTATTCCTGTAATCAAGAACTGTCATCAGTTCAAGACAACACATGGAACCCCCTTCTCAGGCTAGCCAAAAAAAAACTCAAGGCACCACTGGCAGAGTCTACTAATTTCAATAGGCATGTTAGCCTTCCTTGTTTAAAATTAAAAGATAAACCAGGCCAGGCGCAGTGGCTCATGCCTGTAATCCCAGCACTTTGGGAGGCCGAGGCGGGCAGATCACGAAGTCAGGAGTTTGAGACCAGCCTGGCTAACATGGTGAAACCCCGTCTCTACTGAAAATACAAAAAGTACCCAGGTGTAGTGGCGTGTACCTGTAATCCCAGCTACATGGGAGGCTGAGGCAAGACAGGAGAATCACTTGAACCTGGGAGGCAGAGGTTGCAGTGAACCAAGATCGCGCCACTGCACTCCTGCCTGGGTGGCAGAGTGAGACACTGTCTCAAAAAAAAAAAAAAAAAAAGATAAAGATAAGCTATATGTGCTTCACAATGACCTTTAAGGGGTAGCCCCCAGAATTTCTCCAGAAGGTGAAAAAAGTTCAGTGAATCTGAACAGTATAAACAGCTGAGACTGCTGCCTAATGCAAAATAAATTAGTCAAAGAGCTCAAATTCAGAAAACAGAAATCAATGCTTTATGTCGCTTCTTTAAAAAAAATATTTTTTTTTTTTTGAGTCAGTCTCACTCCATTGCCCAGGCTGGAGTGCAGTGGCACCATCTCGGCTCACTACAATTTCTGCCTCCTGGACTCAAGTGATTCTTCTGCCTCAGCCTCAGCCTCCCGAGTAGCTGGGATTACAGGGATGCACCACCACGTCCAGCTAATTTTTGTATTTTTAGTAGAGACGAGGTTTCACCATGTTGGCCAGGCTGGTCTCAAACTCCTGACATCAGGTGATCTGCCCGCCCGCCCGCCTGCCTCAGCCTCCCAAAGTGCTAGGATTATATGCGTGAGCCACCGCACCTGGCCTAAAAAATTATCTCTAATACGTAAAGGGTGAAAAATACACATAGAAGCAATATTTTATATTCCAGCCCCCCTCCCCTTCCCATCCAAGCCACTTAGAGATGATACAGAATCCACAGGAAAGGAGTATCCTGATAAGTCCATATCCAGAAGCACATAAGCTGCCATCCTAAAAGTGACGATGGCATGGGAAATTGGGGCATCAAAAAGAAATGCAGTGGTAAGGCTAAAGAGCCTTCCCTTTCTCCCTACTGTCCCTCGACAAATCCTAATACCTACCCTAAACTTACATTACTCCATATTGTAGATTTTAATCCCGGCCTGCCAGTTAAAACAGACTAGCAAAAATGGCATAAACTCTGGAGAAAAGTGCTTTTTTTTTTTTTTTTGAGACAGGGTCTCGCTCTGTCACCCAAGCTGGAGTGCAGTGGCATGACCATGGCTCACAGCAGCCTCGAACTCCTGGACTCAAGAAATCTTCCCACCTCAGCTTCCCAAGTAGCTAGGACTACAAGCATGCTACCATGCCCATCTAATTTTTTTTATTATTATTATTTTGTAGAGAATGGGTCTCACTATGTTGCCAAGGCTGGTCTCGAACTCCTCAGCACAAATGATTCTCCTGCCTTGGCCTCCCAAAGTGTGGGAAATACAGGCATGTGCCACATACCTGCCAAAAGGGGCATTTTAAATCAGTGAAGAAAGAACACAGTTATTCAATTAAAATGTGCGAACAATTTGTTATTTTTCCTCCTTCCTTTTTTTTTTTTTTTTTTTTTGAGACAGAGTATCACTCTGTCACCCAGGCTGGAGTGCAATGGCTTGATCTCGGCTCACTGCAACCTTCACCTCCCAGGTTCAAGTGATTCTTCTGACTCAGCCTCCCGAGTAGCTGGGATTACAGGTGCCTGCCACCATGCCCAGCTAATTTTTGTATTTTTAGTAGAGATGGTTTCACCATGTTGGTCAGGTTGGTCTTGAACTCCTGGCCTCAGGTGATCCACCTACCTCGGCCTCCCAAAGTGCTGGGATTACAGGTGTGAGCCACCGCACCCGGCCTCTCCTTCCTATCTTAAATGATGATACATCAAATTTTTATGCATAGAAAACTATAAAATACTGGCCGGGCATGGTGGGTCACGCATGTAATCCCAGAACTTTGGGAGGCCAAGGCAGATGGATCACCTGAGCTCAGGAGTTCAAGACCAGCATGGCCAACATGGCAAAACCCCATCTCTACTAAAAATACAAAAGTTAGCTGAGCGTGGTGGCAGGCGCCTGTAATCCCAGCTACTCAGGAGGCTGAGGCAGGAGAATCGCATGAACCCGGGAGGCAGAGGTTGTAGTGAGCCGAGATCACACCACTGCACTCCAGCCTGGGTGACAGAGCAAGACTCCATCAAAAAAAAAAAAAAAAAAAAGAACAGAACAGAACAGAACAGAAAAGGAAAGGAAAGAAAAGAAAATGATAAAATACTACAAGTACTAGAAAATTTTTAAAATCCTGGAGTAGAAGAGATATTCCTAAGCATGACACAGACCCTGAAAACCTAGAGGAAAAGACTGATATAAAAGTGAACAGATAAAGAAAATACTAGTGACTCAGTAAACAAAACTAGTTTCTCTATGTAACTCCCAAAGAAATTAATAAGAAAAAAGCAAACATCCAACCCCAAAAAAAAAAAAGCAGGCAAGGGATATGAGTTACCAATTAATGTTCAACAAAATTAACTGCAAATTTTTTTAAATTGAGATTTTTTTCCCTAGGATCAGTTACCCTACTCACCCCCTCCCATCCATAAATACAACTACTACCTCTCATCATATCCTACCTCAACACTCAATGGAGAACATGCGTGTGTGTGTGTGTGTGTGTGTGTGTGTGTGTGTGTGTGTATACCCATACATATATATAGTGTGTGTGTGTGCATAAGGAAGAATAAGTTTGCCAACTATAGCAGTGTTTATACACGAGAGTTCCTTGTTACTTAAAACTGAATGTCAGCTGCACCCCAGCCATACCACCTCTCTAAGAGACCATCAAGAGAAATTTTTCCTCTGCTTCAGCATCTGGGATACTCAATATGACAGATGCAATATATTTTTACCCTTGTGTACTTACGCATTTTTTTAAAAGTTCCTTTACTCATTTAAAAATGAACAGTAATCTTAGGGGAATTAATTGACTTAGTAGGCTAACTCTCATAGAAAGGAAGCTAAAGCTTTTGCTTAAGATAAATAATTAAATTAAAATGAAATCTAGCATAAAAGGAAATCTGTCATACCCTAAAATTAGCTGGAAATATTTGTTTCCACAGTTCACAAACTATCTTTTTGCTAATGAGAGCAGGATATTTCTTTCTCTCTCTCTCTTTTTTTAAGAGACAGAAAGAGAGAGAGAAAGTATTCAAAGCAATGGCATATTTCTGATAAAGACTTCCAAATCAGCACACAACAAAAGCCCAAAGATAACTGAACAAGTTGTTTCAATTATGTCACAGAAAGGTAGAACTGCGTACATGTACCTGAAAAATAAGCTAAGTTGCAATTAATTTTGACACATCTTTTTAAAAATAATTCAAAGAAGATAATGTTGAATTTTTTTAATACATACATATTTATTTTTTTATTTATTATTATTATTTTTTTTTTTGAGACTGAGTTTTGCTCTGCCACCCAGACGGGAATGCAGTGGTGCAATGTTGGCTCACTGCAACCTCTGCCTCCCGGGTTCAAGCGATTCTCCTGCCCCAGCCTCTGGAGTAGCTGGAATTACAGGCGTGCGCCACTAGGCCCAGCTAATTTTTTGTATTTTTAGTAGAGACAGGGTTTCACCATGTTAGCCAGGCTGGTCTCGAACTCCTGACCTCAGGTAATCTGCCCGACTCAGCCTCCCAAAGTGCTGGGATTACAGGTGTGAGCCACCGCACACAGCCAACACACACATATTTAAAGGGAAATTTTTTTCAAAATTCATGCTTAAATTTTTCTCCCGAATTATTTTTTTAATTCAATGATTTCTTTTTCTAACACTTTTATTCTTTTAACAATTTCACCTTCAAAGTACTGAATGAACTAAGAACATTGATTTTCTAACACTGTACCTCTTCTCTGCCAACTGTCAATAGTTCTATCATGCATCCCACAAAGGTAACATCACTGATGAAATCTAATTTCTCTCTCTGCAATTAAAATACCCACCTGTTCCATCAGAAGTTCCTTTCTTACAATCTGTCAAAGTGATATGCAACCCCTCAAAAGCACTGATTAGAATGAAAAGAACTAGGAAAAAACCTTGAATAGAGAAACGACTAACTGTGTAAAGCACACAATTTCTTTAACTTTCATTTTTAATAGTATTAATATAAAGAACCACCAAAGACAGTAAGTATACACATTCACAGTGTGGGAAAAAAAGAACACTGGACAGATCATCAAAATCCTAGGTGGTGGTCCTAACTCTGTAACTGACTTAACCAATGATTCTGGACCAGATTCTTCACCTCACAGGTTTACTTTTCTCATCTATAAAAATACAGATGTTGGACTAAATTATCTCTACAACATCCTAAATTCTATTACCTGTCCAAAGTAACAGTGCAAAAAATCCATTTTCTTAAAATGTTTTTTCTCCTACTGACTCTAAGCACCGGTAGGCAAGCACACAGCTCACCATAAATAAAGCTAACTAGCCAGCAAATTTTACACATTTGTATCCCTCTAATACAGTTATTAGAGTAAACTTGATGAACTAGACTATGAAGGCATCTTGCTAAGTTAATTTAAGAATTTCACTTTAACTTAAAAGAGGATGTACTTCTTTATACTCATCTCTGGCATGCTGAATTTTACTTTAGGAGTAGGAATGACAGGGAACGGGGTAATCAAACATCGATTCTTGTCCTAATCTACACCAAAGAGGAGGTCTGCTTTGTTTGGTTGGCAATCTCCAGCTGACTTGTGTACATTAGGTCCAAGTCCATAAGAAAAGGCAGGGGATTTGACAGTTTTAAGCCCATAGCCATGTCTTACAGAACTTAAAACAACTACAACTTTCAAAGCCCTTCAAAAAAAACAGGCTCTCTAATGAAGCCTCAGAATGTTACGAGTTGGAAGAGACCTTGGACTTGCTCTACTCCAACCCCATCGTCTTACAAATGAGGAAATCAAAGCCCAGGGTGGGTTAAAATGAATGCCCAAAGTCATGCCAAGTTTCCCAACTCTCAGACTACTTTCTCTAAAAAGCAGTACATTTTCTCTCACAGTGTGAGACAAAAGGAAAAAATTCTTTCCCAAAGTTCTGTTTTTGAAGAGGAGAGTTACTTTGACCCAACCCCCACCCCCAACACACCAGCCAAGCTCTTGCTGTATTTAAAAACATGCCTGGTATTTGAAAAGAAAGCCCAAACACTCTAACACATTATTAACTGAGGCAGGTATATGAAAAGATTCATTCTCCACCTGCTCTTCCTCAGATGTCTGACTCAGAAGAAACAGAGAGCAACAAATACAAATCTCTTCCTGCTTAAACAGAATGTGAGAAAAACCCTTTAAAAAAATTACAACCAATTCAAATTCTCTCTAACTTCACTTTCTAATTAGATTTTTCACTCATTATTGAAATGGTCCAAAACCAAATATTTCAAATTTCATCAGTCTTCAACTGAATGCTTTCACAAACTAGAAGCAAGGCTAATTTACTTTTAGCCAAGCTCCAGTTAGAAAAAAATATGCCAAAATTCTGGATGTTTTTTGCTTGTGTTTTTCTAAAGTATTGATATCTCCAAAATCATACAATATGTGCAACCTCCAAACAAAGTATTTTATGGAGTATTCATTATTAACTTCTAGGTCACAAACTCAGAGGCCACTAGGCTTACACCTCCACAAGACACTTTATTGTTAAACACACTTTACAATGTATAAAAATCTCAAACGTAAAAAATACAACAGGGAAAAAAATTACTTCAGTATGCATGTGGCATTACAAAATGGTTATATGAGGCCAAGTCATGGTAACACAACAAAACCATTCCAACTCTAAAATCAAAGAATAACAACACTTCATTAATCCAGTAACTGTTATTATGCTTGATAAAAAGCATAATATCACACAACTTCAAAGAGTTGCTATTTCACAGTTACCTAAATATACTAACATCTTTTAATCAAAGTATCATTAAAGTCTATTCTTCCTAAGTACTTGAGTTTCAATTTATCGTAAGTTTCTGGAGTTGAAGTTTCATACAAATCCAGTCAGTCATACAGCCTTAGGTTATAAATATCTAATATATCTAATGAATTCATATGGTGGATTTTTTTTAATTATATTATCTTTAGAAAGCCAAAGGTAAGTATAAAAAAGGGTTTGCCGTAGAATCACAGTGACGTCAGGCCAGATTCAAAACCCCTCATTACCAGTGTTCCACCAGATGCATGTGATTAAAGGGATGGAATGGGTTTAGAAGGTGGAACTTTAAAGAAAAAAAAAGACTTAATTTTCCCAGGCTGTTTTAGACATTTTGATAACATCTCTTTCTCTTTTTCAAAATGTCAGGCGTCTTTAAAGGAATCGTTTTTCTATTGAGCGGCTTCAGGATCTCTGGACTTTCACAGTACAATCAAACCCTTCTCCAGTCCAGATAGACTGAATTATGTTAAACCCTGGCACATAACAAAATCATTAAATCTAAGATGCCTCATTTGACAGATGTCTCATTAAATTCACTGCAAAATTAAGTACAAGATGCCTTTGAAAAGTTAGGGGAAACCTGTTAACTCTAAGAAAACTTTCAGAGAGAGCTATTCTCTCAAAATCCAGAGTTCACTCACGTGAAATAGAAGATATTAATAGTATGTAGCACATCTAAAATCTCCTGCCATGGGAGAAATGCCGCTGTGTGTATGTGTGTTTAACACATCCCTGGGGACCCAAACAGGATGGAAGCTGAAAAATCAGGGCACACACCACCAGCTGCTTAACAAAATTCCACAAATTAAATTCAACAAATGTTAAACTAAAATGCCAAGGATTATACTAGGCTTAGATCACATACAATGTCAGTGAATGTTATGTTACCAGTAAATGAAAAGCTAATTTCAGGATTCTAAGAAGAGAATGAGAAACAACAAAAACATTTTACACTTAAAAAATAACTTATCTTTGTATATATCAATCATTTAAGGTGGGTGATTTGATAATCTTATAGCAACCAAAAGATAAAACTTTCAACCTAAAACTTTACACAAATTCATTTACACTCATCTCCTGCCCCTACAATTACTTCAATGAGTACAAAAGACACACGAATTTAGGAATAACTATGAAATTCAAGGAGAAGAACTTACTATCTCTAGCACTATATAACATATGAATTATAAAAATTATACAAGAGCACAGTAACATCAAGAAAGCATCATTAAAAGACAACTCGATTTTTTAATAATAGGTTTAGGCAAATAAGATATTTAATGAGAAATATTTTCAGTTACTTTAAAAGCCATGTTTTAAAGCAACTGAACTGTCACACATACACACACACACACACACACCCCCCTCAAAAGTTACCCACTTTTCAGGCAAAGTGTTAATTCTCTACTTCCCAATGAAGATTTACAGTTTAACAAATAGGTATGCTTGAATAAGAGAATAAAGAACTATTACGTAAACTTTAATTCATATCAACTTAAATCCCAGCATGACTATTTGCAACCAGGATATTTAGAACACTTCAGTACTCTTTCCATACTGTCTCCTTATTTGTCCGTCTTGGTTCTTTACATTTTTAAAGGCACCATGATAAACAGAACCATCCACATTTCACAAGAAATACCACTTTGAACTAGAGGATAATACCACCTCATTACCAACAAAAACAGCATATTTTTGGAATGCTTTTAACCAAGGGAAAAATTCAAGTGTAAATTTAATTTAGCATCGATTCATGGAAAGTGATACGAATTGCAAAATAAAATACCCAAGCTCTCTATTCTTCGCCCTCCCGAGGACGGAAATACGACGAGTCAGATCTCTCTGTGCATCAGTTTCTCCATCTGAAAAGAGGATTGCCACTGACTCCTCCTTAACACTGTTTTTGAAAGGGCGAATGAAATAATTTATGTAAAAACCCTTCAAGATGTTTGAAGATAATAAAAACCAATGTATTGTAGCTGTTATCACACCATGGTAGTGAAGGGTGGCATGTACTTTACAACAAAAACAAACAAATATAAAATATAAATATAAAAATGTAAAATACTAAAAAAAAAATTTAAACCCTCTGTACTGAAAATTAAAGGGACTGTTCAAGCACACACTGGTGTCACACGTTCGAACCGCGTTACTCAATACTGCTGTAATTATAGTAATAAGAACCTGCTTGTCAATATTATAGCTTAATGCTGAACCACCTCTCCCCTCTTGGTTTGCATGTAGGAAACCACATTAAGGTTTGATCATTCCCAGAAGAGAAAATAAATAAAATATGAGAGGGATAAAAAGATTGTTCCCGCGAAATCCCAAGGAGTCACACACAAAAATACCTTGTCCGAGATTCACTAGGTGCAGTGAATGTGCACTTTATTCTGTCAACACCCTTTGTCATTATTAAAATTCGAACAGAAATTGCTAGACTACTCAGATCTAAGTGCTGGGAGAAAAGAGTCAAAAAATATAAAAAGATATAGTTTAATGCTGCCCTACATCAATGACAAAGGCTCCCCAGAGAGTCTAAAACAAAAGCTCATTCATGTTTAGGAGTCCATAACTTATGTCGGGCAACCTTAAGTTCTTGAATTTTTTAACCTATAATTACTCTCTTTCAGGCAAAATTTAAGATGTCTGATTTTAAAAGGATATTAAATACTTAAGTAACTTCAGATAAAGCTAATTAAATTTTCCCATATCTTAAGTCAGCTAAGAGAATGGTGGCCTGGTAGATGCTATAACAATTTTCAAACCAAGTTTTCATTAACAACTCTGTAATTAAATAGTACCTTTATCCAAGGCCTTCTCGCTCATTAAAGACTTTCATTTTACTTTACCCAGATAAATATTTAAATATTCAAAGCAACCACAAATGGCTTTCAAAGCCTCTAAAAAACAACCCTAGTCAGGTCATAAATACTAAAATTGAATAGAAAGGTGATCTTCAAGAGAGCAGACCCTCAAGACAGTAGATAAGCTCAATTTAAATGCAGAAAAATATTCAAAAGAATTTGAAAGCAACTTCCTAGCTATCCTTAACCCCAACTATACGTAAACAAAACAACATGCAGCAATAAATTTAAAAATAAGTTATATATAAAATTACCAATGGGGTACAGAATTTTCAAAAACCCTGTAAAAGATGTCATCTAAAACAAACATTAATTATCCTCTTCCTACAGAAAAAAACTACTACCAAAATGTAACTCTGTCCTGTTGAGGTGTCCTATATTCTGTTGGAACACAGAGATCATTTCTAGGAATCACTTCCAGCCTGGTGCAAACCTTCACTATATGTGGAGTCCTGACAATGTTTCCGTAAGTGAGACTACGCTTTTGTTCATCAATAACTGAACTTCTTTGCAAAAATTCAAGTGGATTCACCATACACTAAATTTTGTTCTACTGCAAATGAATAACAGCAGAGATGTCTGGTATATTAACTTAGGCTTAAAATAAGCTCAACCTTGCTTTAAAGCCAAAATAAGCAATTAGACAACTTTGCAACAATCAGGCATTTTTCTTCTAGGACACCTGTACACTGGCTTCATGTTCAAGAATAGGGTGGATACTTTGTGTGGCATCCCCACACATCTGAGTATATGTAAGCACATACTCAGAGGCATACATGCATTTATGCTGTACATATAGAAATAAGGCAGTAAGTGCAGAATGAGGTAACAATTACTGCTTTTCATAAAGAACAAAACAAAAAGATTAAAAGATCATGCCAAACATTTTAAGATTTAACCAGGAAAGACTTTTTTAACATTGAGATGAGGTTTTGAGAAAAAAGAAAGTGCTTATTACCCATTAGAATATTTTAGACACTCTTGAAGAGAATCAAAGGGAAACACAGATTCAAACTTTGTTAACTGTGACACCCAAAACCTTTCCACGGACACTTATCACAATGGATATATCCAATCATAAGCAAACTCTTTCCATATAAAATTTGTTCAAACTCTAATACATCCCTTGTTTTTATATACAGTTCCTTCCATGTAGTTAAAGGGCACCTATTTTTAATGCTTTTGTAAAATAATAATATTTTACAAATTACATGAATTAAAGGAGAAAAGAATACAGTTGTTGATCTTACATAAAAAATCATCTATTTCCTGGACCATAAACTTTAAAAGCCATGTCATCGAGTTGACAAATTGTCTTCAGATACTGCAAATGCTACTGTATTACGATTTGGTTTTCTTTACAAGTAAAAGATTCATCAGAAATCCACTTAAATTTCAGAAAAACTTCCAAGAAATTTAAAGGGCATCTCTCTCACCAGGAATCCTGTCAGTCTTGCATATTTCAATGTGGGAGTAAAGATGTAAAGATTTCTTCATGCAAACTAATTAAATTGCCACTGGGACACACAAGCTGGACCAAAAGACATTAAATTGTAAAGAATGGCTACAAATTAATGGAGTTACAAGTATGATTATTTTCCACCATCACCTACAACCTAAAAACCTAAAGTTAGCGAAGAGTTAACACTCTTGATTTAATTTTGCTATGAGAACTTTATTTTAAATAAAATTCCTTATCACTGAGAACATAATTATTCAAACCAGAGGAGGAAAGGGATGTAAAACTACTTAGAAAACTCAAGTACAATATCCAGCATCTATAGCTCCTGAATTTAGTACTAGCCAAATCTTCAGCCAAAAGAGAAACATTACATGGGTCACCCCTAGTCAAGAATTTGCTAATGTACTGAAACAAGACGGGGGAAGATTTCAGGACACATCTGAAGAAATAGCAACCACTTAAATCCTTCTTGTGAACCTTCCTGCAAGGCGTACTGCGGTGGTCAGTTCTGACCATAAAGGCTGGAAGAAAATGAGAGAAACAGGCAAAATCATTTTTTTTATGCAAGACAAACTTGCAGACGAAACAGAAATCGAGCAAAAAAAGCGCTGGGGAAAAGTATCAGTTAAAAAGGGACCCTTTTGTCAGATTTCTAATGAGGGCTCCGTGGGTAATTTATGAGTGTGGCAGAGCTGAATAAACAAAGGCACCAGTTGACAAGTCAGGAGCTCCCGGTGGCACACACAGCTAGAACGCTGAACTGGACAGTCAAATGCAGGCAAAAGTGTGATAGAGCATTTTTATTGTCATTTCTTCTGTCCGTCTTATGCTCACGTGACAGTTTACCTGAAATCCCAAACAGCCTGAAACCCAACATGCCCCTGAGGAAGCACCTTTATGGTTAAAGGTGCTCTTGCCGCTTTCAGAGGGATCTGCTTCCTGTACTTCCTGGTGATTCAGCCACCTCTTTCACATTGCTTTCCAACCTCTAAGCCCTCAAGATTGATAAAACGTGCAGATTTAAAGATTGCTCAATCTAGTACTACACAGACTGTATGAAAAAGCTGTAAAGTTTAAGACAAAGACTCATCAGGACCCGCACTTACTCTTGGGTTGGGCAAACTGACAAGCAATTTGAATCACTCCTCGGTCCTCGGCAGCTTTTGCAACCACCCGTCAAGGCAGGTGACTTCCTTACCTGCATAGAAGCGGATGAGGCAGCCAATCTCCGAGTCCATGCCTTCCTCCTGCACCCTCCACAGCTCCCCAAATCCCAGTTGGAAGAGGTAGTCATTTTGGATCTGCAATGGCTTCTCCTCCGCCTCCAAGCGCCGGGTGGTCTCTCCGTGGAGCTGCACGTACAGGGTGGGCGGCGGGGGCGGCGGAGGCGCCTTCTCCGCGGTCACCCCCCTCCTCCCGGGGGTAGACTGGAGGCCTCCCGGGGCCACGGCTGCCGCTGCCCTCTCCTCGCACGACCCCTCGCGGACGGCCCCGCCCGGGCTGTCAATGGCCCTCGGGGCTTTCTGCTGCGGCTGAGGCGAGGAAGCCGTCTGGGGAAGCGGGAGGGGCTGCGCGGGGTGGCCGGGACGGCGGGGCTGGCCCGGGACCCCCGTCGGGGCCGAGGCTGCGTCGGCCTCGAGCTCTTCCGACGACGAGGAGCCGCCGCCGCTGCTGTAGGGGTCCAACCGGTCAGACACGCTCTCGGCGCTGGGACTCAGACTGAAGCTCTCGGTGTCGGAGACCACAGGCCGTGGGGCGCGGGGCGAAGAGACAGGGCCCCCAACGAACGGCTCGCCGGGGCTGGAGTCCGAGGGCGCTGGGCTGGCGCGGCGCGACCACCCGCCCGGGCCGCCGACGGGCAGGGGTAGGTCGGCGGGGGGCGCGCGCGGAGGCCCCCCGACGGCACCCGGCGCGCTCCTCGCGGGCGGTACCTCCGAGTCCCGCGGCTCCGGGGGCGCCAGCCGGGGGCCGGCCTCGGGGGGCGGTTCAGCGGGCTCCCGGGCGGCGGCGGCTCCGGGCCCCTGGCCCAGCACCTTCACCACGCCGCCGCCTTTGTGGCCCAGCTGCAGCAGGCGGGCGGCCACCTCGCCGGCCGTGGTGTCCAGTGTGCAGAGCACCGGGCGCAGGTAGGTCGAGGCCATGTGGCGGTCGAAGACGTGCACGCAGCCGCGCTGGAGCTGGTGCCTCACCCAGTCCCGGTCCGACGGCTGCAGCTGCAGCGTCTGCCGGTGCTTCAGAAGCAGCGTCTTCCTGTCCAGGCTCCGGGTGCACAGCGACGCCGAGGCCGAGCAGGAGGCGGGGAGGCCGGCAGCGCCGGGGGAGTGCGAGGCAGCAGCGGCCGAGGACGACGACGACGACGAGGCGGCCGCGGCGGCCGCGGACAGATTCCTCTTCAGCCGCCCTCTCCTCAGCAGGAGGGAGTTGGCGCCGCCGCCGGCCCCGGGTACGGGGGCAGCCCCGCCGGCAATGGGCTGGGGCGCCCCACGCCGCCTCCTGCGCCCGGCACCCCCTGCTCTGCCCGGCAGCGGCCCCGGCGGCGCCTCGCCTGGGGCCTCTTCCCGCGCCCCGCCGCCGCTGCCGTTCCCGCCGCTCGGGGCCGCCGGGGTCAGCGCGGGCTCCGGACTCCGGCCGCCCCCGGCCGCCGCCGCCAGAGCCGCCGCGGCCGCCGCTGCTGCTGCTGCTGCTGCCGCAGCGGCGGCCGCCGGAGCCGAAGCTCGGTCCTCCCTGCCGAGCTCGGGGAGTCGCTGTACCGTGGCCGCGGCGGCGGGCTCCATTGCAGTGGGGCTTCGCGTTTCCCCCCCAGCTCCGGAGGCAGCGGGCGGAGAGGGAGGCGATGAGGCGGAGGTGGGAGACGGCGGCGGCGCGCGGAGAAGGGAGAAGCCAATGGCGTTGTGCGCGGCCGTTCCAGGGGATTATGTGGCGATTCGGAGCATTCCGTCGGTGTCTCAGTGTTCCATCCCGCGCGCCCGCCTCGCCGCCACCGCCCCCCCGACACACGCCCTCCCCGCCCGGGTCGCGGGCTCCCCAGCGCCGGCCCCGCCCGCTACCCCCGCCTCAACCCGGCGAACCAGCCGCGGATCTGGGCTCATTGAATATTAATCATGCGCCGGGAGCGGGAAGGCGGGAGGCTGGCAGGGCGGGAGGGCCGCGTGTGCCTCATGAATATTCATCGCCGGCATGACGGCATTCCAGGGAGGAGTGGGGAGAGCCGGGGGATGGCCGGAGGCGGAGCTTCAGGGTAAACAAACGTGACGCGTGCGTACGAGGGCGGGGTGGGGGGCAGTTTCCCGGGAGGTTCCTGAGCCGGCCTCGGAGAGGGCAGTGAAGACCGACGCGCGCGGTAAACCTTGGGAGTTGTGGTTCTCGTAAGGGGATCAGCAATCCCGAGGGAAACATGGTGGACTACAAGTCCCAGCGGTCCTTTGGTTCTGCTTCTCCTGGCCGCCAGCAGCTGGCCGTGGCCAGTGAGTATTGTGCCCTCTGCCGTTGAACTCTGTGCCAGAGTTCTTAATGAACACGAATGCTCATGTTCATTAACTTGTATTTTACCCGCACTCCAGCTTGCCAGATGACTTTTATTTTCCCTACTAATTAAAGGTGAGGGCTTTCAGGGACTGTAAACAGTACGAAGGTCCCAGGTCCTGGTCCTCACCTGCGCCCATTGTATGAGATAGAGATACACACCCGTCACACCACAGCATCACTGGCAGTCTGAGTGGGCCAACCTCACTTTTCCCCCCACTTTTTCAAGACCCAGGAAGACAGGCAGCGTCTGGGAATTCTAACTAAGGCTGTCGTTGAATGTGCTTGTTCGAAGGCACAACCCTAAGTCTGTCCTCTCCCTCTCCTGTATCTGAAAAGGAAAATAGCAAAGGACTGAGGTTTCATTGTCTCCCATTGCTCTTGAAGTCTGAAGTAGTTTAATGACACGGAAAGCACTGGTAAGTAGAAGAAACATTAGAATGGAGTATGAGATGGGCTTTTTCCATGTGTTCTGTCTTAACGTCTTCTCTGGTTTTTTTCTTTCATCATTCAGGGGAAACAAAATAGTTTCTACTGCCACAATGTTTAGTCGTGGTCTGAAAAGTTGTATTTTTCGTCAGTTGAATCAATGTTGTAATCATTGGGCAGTTTACTATTTAAAAGAATGTTGTACACCTTTTTAATTGAATTACCATTCCCCCAATTGCTTTGTAATTCGGGGTTTTTCTTTTCTTTTCTTTTTTTCTTTCTTTTTTTTTTTTTTTTTTTTTGCCACAGAGTGGGTCTGTCGTCCAGGCTGGAGTGCGGTAGCGCGATCTGGGCTCACTGCAACCTCCGCCTCTCGGGCCCAGGTGATTTTCCCACCTCATCCTCCGAGTAGCTGGGACTACAGGGCGTGCCACCAAGCCCGGCTCATTTTTTGTATTGTTTTAGTGGGGGTGGGAAGTCCCTTCATGCTGCCCCGGCAGGTCTCAAGCGATCTGCCCGCCTCAGCCTCCCAAAGTGCCGAGATTACAGTCGTGAGCCACCGCGCCAGGCCCTAAATCTGGATTTTCACATGTGAAACTTTTAAACAGTTTTAAACCACATACTATCTAGGACCTGTTTTAACCTCAATAAAGTGACTAAACTTGCAGATGAAGAGTGAAGGGGGTTGGAGAGAGAGACCAACTGGAACTTACCTGCTTAGGTTATCACAGTTTCATTGAACAAGAATGAAGAAGCTGTGGAGATAAAAATAAATATTTCTCAATGATTTTTTACATTCCTGATGATTTTCTGTATTTTCATTTAAAGTTTCACCCCTTAGCCTCATGAATCTATTAATAATATGTATTTTATTTAAATTCAATCAACAGCAACATATGAAAAATTAGGGAGATTGCAAGTTCTCCCAAGAGTGATAACATTTTCAAGTCAATTAATTTAACAGATAATTACAAACATTTATTATGTACCAGTCACCGTGTTATAGCAGTTGAATAAATCACACACTGTCCCTGCCTTCATAGAGTTTACAGGTTAGAAAGAATAACATTCAAAAAATGCAGCAGAAGTACAGAAGGGGAAAATACAAGGTGCCACAGAAACAGACATAAAACAAGGGGAACTAACCTAGTCTAAGAAGTCAGGCAATACAGACCAAAGTTTGAATGAAATTTTTTGGAGTCAGTGAAAATGTGCATTTGTTGAAGGATCAGTCTCTGAAAGAAAGGGAAGAACCAAAGAGGTAATTATATTGAGATAAATTTCAACTACACTGCTCTATGTTGTGCCTTCAGTAGCCCCGACACAAACTATTTGTTCTAGAAATTGAAAGAATAGTCTTTTAATTTAGGCATCCTTTAATAAAATTTAAAAAACAAGGCACATGTTAAATTTCAGTACTAAAACATGGAATTTGTATACCTCTTTATATTCCTTAGTTGATTTCCTACAAACCCCTTTATATTTATTTATTTATTTTATTTTTATTTTTTCTTTTTTTTTTTAGACGGAGTTTCCCTCTGTCACCCAGGCTGGAGTGCAGTGGCGCCATCTCGGCTCAATGCAACCTCCACCTCCCAGGTTCAAGCGATTCTCCTGCCTCAACCGCCCAAGTAGCTGGGATTACAGGCACACACCACCACGTCCGGCTAATTTTTGTATTTTTAGTAGAGACAGGGTTTTGCCATGTTGGCCAGGCTGGTCTCAAACTCCTGACTTCAGGTGATCCACATGCCTCGGCCTCCCAAAGTGCCGGAATTACAAACGAGAGCCACCACGGCCGGCATGTTTATTTATTTATTTATTTATTTTTTGAGATGGAGTTTCACTCTTGTTGCCCAGGCTGGAGTGCAATGGTGCCATCTCAGCTCAATGCAACCGCTGCCTCCGGGGTTCAAGCGATTCTCCTGCCTCAGCCCCCTGAGTAGCTGGGACTACTGGCGCATACCACCACGCCCAGCTACTTTTTAAATTTTTTTGTAAAGATGGGGTTTCACCATATTGCCCCGGCTGGTCTCAAACTTCTGACCTGAAGTGATCCACCTGCCTCGGCCTCCCAAAGGGCTGGGATTACAGGCGTGAGCCACCACACCTAACCCAGAATGTTTCTTCTAATCATAAATTCTATCGCCATTGCTCCTTCTCTAAGAAATTACAGTACCGCATTGAATCCACCCATGGTTCCTATTATTTAACATTACACAATCACCGCAACTCTGCCTTTTTTATTCTCTAGCAATTTTGTTTACTCTTTGAAGGTATTTATAACTAAAACACCTTTTTCAAGGGGAAAAAAATTTGTACCAAAAACATTGCTCAGGTTGGGCGCAGTGGCTTACGCCTGTAATCCCAGCATTTTGGTAGGCCAAGGCGGGCGGATCACCTGAGGCCAGGAGTTGGAGACCAGCCTGGCCAACATGGCGAAACCCCGCCTCCACTGAAAATACAAAAAATTAGCCGGGCGTGGTGGCGGGTGCCTGTAATTTCAGCCACTCAGGAGGCGGAGGACTCAGTGAGCCGCGATTGCGCCATTGCACTCCTCCAGCCTGAGCAACAAGAGAGAAATTCTGTCTCAAAAAAAAAATAAAGACATTGCTCAGAGGATTTAGTATCCAAATAATGGGGAAAGGGGGACTGGAGAGCCATCATACACTCCTGGCAGATAGGGGCTTGGTACTGGGATACCTAATACTAAGTGGTGTCGGGAGGAGGCAGGAAATGAACAGGATGAATATTGTTACAGTACCTCAGCATAACGAAGAAGGAAATACATTCCTACCTCATAAAAACAGTGTTTGGAGGGGTGGGGACCTAAAATACAATTTTCCTGGATTTCATGCATAGAGTCCATCATCTGAAGATGACATATTCCATTGTATGCAGAATAATGTAAATCAGAGCTAAGGGGAGAGCAAAAGGGCCGGGGTCCACTGTGTAATCCTTCCCTTGTTCTGATCCAAGCCCCCAGTGATGTTACTAAGCTTGGGGTAAGAGAAGAAACAGAAAGAAAATGAGAGCTCCTGAAGAATAAACAATCCCTTACCGCCAGATCAACTGGATCCTTGTAGTTGAAAGAACAAATTGATAAAGGGCAATGAAACTTGTACTTAGAGCTTGCTAGTATCGGGAAACATCACCCAGACCATCTGTACCAATGCACTCTATACAATTTCTCCAAATAAGAAAAAGATTTCAATAAAAGACAAATGTGTTCCAGACACCCATGAAATAGCAGCTTCTCCTACTTGAAAGTGGAGTGGGGAATACACCAGTATCCTAAAACCACATACATCATGAATGCCCCCCTTTAAAGTGTTCCAAATGTACGTTCTAATACCACATTTCTGACTAACCACACTTTCCAAAGAATCCCATTTTGAAATGCTAAAAGATAATCCTGAAAAGAAACATCAGATGCAAAAGTTGTGAATCCTGATGCCAACTTGTTAAAATATTTTCACATCTAAGTTTAGAAAAGGAGAACATAATTTTCAATTTATTGCCACAGTTTACTTTATGCTGTGTGATTTATAACTGACTTGCTATGATCTGCATCTAGGTTAATTCTGTTTGAATCCTTAGAACTAAGATAAAAGAAGTCATCTTTGGAGGTTTCTTTTCTAATATAAGCAGTTGGAATTTTAATGGAGGCATAAATTGATAGCTGGGATGATTTCAGTCTGAGTTGTTAAGGGCTCAGCTGTGTCCAGAAATAAACTCAGAAAGATACAATATACAATGTAATACATTTAGTTCCTACATTATGAACAAGGGATCTAATTATAGTTTCACATTTTTATATCCCTTGAGCTACTAGTGGTTTACCATGCCTAAATTGTTCACTGTTTACTCATTCTTTTTTACTATGAGGGACCCATTTAGCAAATTACTGCTCTAGTGCACTAAATGGGCCCCAGGTGGCCAAACTGAATTAATATGTTCCCTGTTCACTGGCAGGATGAGACCTTATGGTCTCTCTGAAGTCTTACCCCTCCCTCATAAAATTTACAATCTGAATTCAATCAAGAGCTTGGATTGCTACTATCATTTTAGGTAATCTGTTTTATAGATGCGGCTTGATAGCTTTTCAGATTTTAGTGCACCCTTTTTAATCCCATAATTCTTTGTCTTGTTCTTATTTCTCACATCCTGCCTCACCAAAGTAAACAGATGTTCCATACGTGGCAACAATTAAGTTTTAGAACAGAAATACAGGCGGCGTAAACCCACCCCAATACCCTAATAATGTAAATTACCTGGGACAGTCATTCAACAAGTACTTATTGAACTTTTTTTTTTTTTGAGATGGAGTCTCGCTCTTGTCACCCAGGCTGGAGTACAGTGGCGCAATCTCGGCTCACTGCAAGCTCCGCCTCCGGCGTTCAAGTGATTCTCCTGCCTCAGCCTCCCGAGTAGCTGGGATTACTGGCGCCTGCCACCACACCCAGCTAATTTTTGTATTTTTTTTTTTTTTAGTAGAGATGGGGTTTCACCATGTTGGCCAGGCTGGTCTCAAACTCCTGACCTCAGGTGATCCACCCATCTCGGTCTCCCAAAGTGCTGGGATTACAGGCGTAAGCCACTGCACCCGACTACTTATTGAACGTTTAAGTGTAGGTATCATTCATCCTAAGTAAACAGTATAGACAAAAATACCTGATCTAATGAAGCCTATTTATAGGCATTGGCATTTAATAAAAAATCTTCAATTAAAATCAACCTATTCTCTTCCGTTGTACAGATAATTTTTGTTTGGGGCAAATAGGATACATGAAAATCTATATATACAAATTACATATTAGAGTATAAATATTTCTTCTCGAAGTCTCATTTATTCTTTCCCTTATGAATGAAATCATCATACAATTGTTTTAAGTACTCTTATAATATGAATACATTTAAAATATATTAATTTTAAAAATTAATTTATACCTAGCTTTTTAGAAACATATTTTGGATTCTAACCTCACACAAGCACCTAATACTTGTTTGCATCAAGATTCTTATCTAGGACAGGCACAGTGGCTCATGCCTGTAATAAGAGCACTTTGGGAGGCCAAGGCGGGTCGATCACCTGAGGTCAGGAGTTCCAGACCAGCCTGGCCAACATGGCGACACCCTGTCTCTACAAAAATACAAAAATTAGCCAGGCATGATGGCTCGTGCCTGTAATCCCACTTACTCGGGAGGCTGAGGCGGGAGAATCGCATGAACCTGGGAGGCAGAGGTTGCAGTGAGCTGAGATTGGGCCATGGCACTCCAGCCTGGGCTACTGAGCAAGACTCCATCTCAAAAAAAACAAAAGATAAAAAAGATTCCTATCTAACAAAAATCTATCCTACGTCATCCCAAAACATTTATTCTGATTCTTCCTTGACTAAAAAGAGAAAAGTATTCTCCAGATAATGATTCATCCATACTTACATTCATTAATTATACCGTGAAGAAGCAGCATGGATATTCTTTTCTTTTTTCCCCCTCATTGTAGAGAGTTAGGAGACTCCATCAGTCCCTAGAAATCTTGCCCTTTTTCCCTCTACTCCCTGCCACATCGGTCTAGACTCCTAAGCTTATTAGTTTCCTGGGGCTGCTGTAATAAACCGCCATGAAATGGGTGGCTCAAAACAACAAAAATGTACCCTTTTGTTACTGGTAAACTTAAGGGCCCCAAAAGATGGGGTCTTTCCTCCTTCATTGCTGCAGAGCCAATACACAACTGAAAGTGAGCATCAACCACAGCAAGGTTTAGTCTGTGGCCAGGGAATGAAGAAGTGGGAGCATGGCTGACAAATCACCTTCTCAACTAGTGCAGGGTGAGGGGGCTAAAATGTAAGGCTTCTTAATGAAGGAGTTGGACATTAAAAGTGAGGGGAGAGTCCGGGCATGGTGGCTCACACCTGTACTCCCAGCACTTTGGGAGGTCAAGGCAGGCGGATCGCTTGAGGCCAGGAGCTCGAGACCAGCCTGGACAACATGATGAAACCCCGTCTCTACTAAAAATACAAAAATTAACTAAGCATGGTGGCCTGTGCCAGTAATCCCAGCTACTTGGTAGGCTGAGGCAGGAGAATTGCTTGAACCTGGGAGGTGGAGGTTGCAGTGAGCTGAGATTGCACCACTGCACTCCAGCCTGGGCGACAGAGCGAGACTCTGTCTCAAAAAAATACTATTTTGGCCAAGCGTGGTGGCTCACGCCTGAAATCCTAGCACTTTGGGAGGCCAAGGTGGGTGGATCACCTGAAATCAGGAGTTCGAGACCAGCCTGACCAACATGGTGAAACCCCGTCTCTACTGAAAATACAAAAATTAGCCTGCATGGTAGTGGGCGCCTGTAATCCCAGCTACTTGGGAGGCTGAGACAGGAGAATCACTTGGACCGAGGAGGCGAAAGTTGTAGTGAGCCAAGATTGCGCCACTCCACTCCAGCCTGGGCAAAAGAGGGAAGCTCCATGTCAAATATATATATATACTATTTTTAAAAGGATATTTTAATACATACAAAAAGTAGGAAGGATAGATCTCAGCATAGAAAAAGTGGTCCTTCTAATTGAACAAAGTTAACTTTATGAAAATCTTCTTGATATGTCCTTTTTTTCTCTTCTATTACCAAGATCAAGAAAAATGCCATCCCAGGTCAGTTTCAGATCTCAAGCTGGCATTTGAGAATCAGAGCCAGAGCTTCACAGAAGTCCCTGTCTCCAGCACTTTACTACTATTCCATAGTCAGCACTAGATGATCACGGTAAATACAGAGCTGTGACTTTCAAGAATTTAGCAATTTACAGCCATCTGTTGCCATGTGTATCAAAATTTCACAAAATATGACCACTGCCTCCTCACCTCATAATGTCTGCGATCTTACCCGTATCTCTGTTGTAAAATTGAGTTGGCAGAAAAATCAAGCAGCCGGGCTCATGCTCAGGTGGGTGCATTAATTAATAAATCAGATAGAGTGACAATGGCAATGGCATAATAACATTCTTAGTCTCCTACACATGCCATAGTTTGAAAGGTAGTGCCATGTAATATTTTTAGGAAGTTTTATAACATTCAAGGTTAGAAGTCAGAAGTCCTGGTTCTAAACTCCCTAGCTAAGTATGGCCTGGAGAAGACATTTGACCTTAAAGAGCTTTTTCTTACTATTTATATAATAAGGGATTGAACTACATAGTGTCTCTAAAATCTCTTCTGGTGCAAAGAAATTTCTAATTCTGACTCAAAGCAAAACTGTCTAATTTGGAATATTGACAAATGTTTTTATTAGTCACAAAGCAGAAACCTTCATATTTAGATGCTATCATTTTGAAATAAAAAGACTATTTATTTATTTATTTTTTGAGACAGTTTCGCTGTCGCCCAGGCTGGGGTGCAGTGGCACCATCTCGCCTCACTGCAAGCTCTGCCTCCTGAGTTCAAGCGAGTCTCCTGCCTCAGCCTGCTGAGTAGCTGGGACTACAGGCGCCCGCCACCACGCCGGCTAATTTTTTGTATTTTTAGTAGAGACAGGGTTTCAGCATGTTGGTCAGGTTGGTCTTGAACTCCTGACCTCAAGTGATCCACCTGCCTCCACCTCCCAAAGTGCTGGGATTACAGGTGGATCCACCGCATCTGGCCTAAAATAAAAAGACTTTTCAGACTTTTTCTTTCCATTTAAAAGAATTGCTAAAGCATTTAGACTAACAGCAGGTTTATTCTGATGTGTATGAAAACTGCTGGGTTTTTAGTCCTCTGAAATATGAATTTGTCACTAATAGGAACTAATTCATGACAACAAGATCCACAACTTCAGATCCCCAAACTCCAGTGTCTGTATCAGTTTTCTCTTTTACAGTCGTGGATGTGTATAGATATAAATCTCATTACCACAAAGTTAGGTTAGCTGACAGAAGCTAAAACATCAGCTCACGTGAGTACATGGGCCCAGGAGACACAGACAAGGATATTGATAGCAGCAGCAGTTTGCCATGCCAAAACTTGGGAGTCACCCAATTGCGCATCAACAGTAGGATGAATCAAGAAACAGGAGCATAGTTCTACCTTGAAGTGCTAATATGGCAACAAAAATGAAGAAGTTTAAATTAAAGTGGTAAGCAATATGAGTGAATCTTTTTTTTTTTTTTGAGACAGAGTCTCGTTCTGTCACCCAGGCTGAAGTGCAGTGGCATGATCTCGGCTCACTGCAAGCTCCGCTCCTGGGTTCAAGCGATTTTCCTGCCTCAGCCTCCCAAGTAGCTGGGATTACAGGCATGCGCCACCATGCCCGGCTAATTTTTTGTATTTTTAGTAGAGACGGGGTTTCACCATGTTAGCCAGGATGGTCTCAATCTCCTGACCTCACGATCCACCTGCCTCAGCCTCCCAAAGTGCTGGGATTACAGGCGTGAGCCACCATGCCTGGCCATGAGTGAACCTTTTTAAAAGCATGTTGGGTGAAAGAAGCCAGACACAATAGAATACTTACCAGATGATTCCATTTATATCAAGTTCAAGAACATGTTTTTTAGGAACACAATTTAGATGGTCAAACTGAAAGGAAAGGAAAAGGAAGTAAATAACAAACTGACTAGGGAAATTGAGGGGATTGTGACTGGGCAAGAGAACACTGGGCTTCAGCGGGGCTGACAGTGTTCTTGTTCTTGACCTTGCTGGTTACCTGGGTCTCTGCTTTATGAAAACGTGTTCAGCTGTACATTCTTGTTTCATCCACTTTCTTGTTTGTGTTATATTTCATAACAAAGGTATTTTTAAAGATCATATGGTTTTGTTATACCCTGAATTTCTATATTACGTCCATTCTTAAGAGTTTGAAGTTATATTTCCCGTAAGTTGTTTAATTCATTTAGAATTGTATTCATAATGTAAAACAATGATAAATATAACTTAAGAGTTATATTTATCATGTAAAACAATGATAAACATAACTTAAGAGAGAACTTTCAGATTAATTTTAAGAGTAGTAAGTTCATTATAGAAACTTTGGATAATATTGCCAGGTATAAAGATGCAGGGATGAACATAAATCCCAATGACACAGTTATTTTCACATATTTCCTCCCAGATTTTTTTTCTCCTATGCAGTTTAATGTGGTAGAGATCACAATGTAGCTACATTTTTTCCCTGCTTTTCTTGCTTAAAATGATGCCATAAGCACTTTTCCATATCATCATAAACAGAATTTTAAATTTCTAGATAATAGTGAATTATTGGGAGACCCCGTAACTTATTTATACACACCATAAAGGGTGAATTCGTGATCACGCAGGACACTGTACTGGCCTTCAGTATTTTTATACTATTTTTATGCTCTTCTACTTGTGGACATAAGGTTGAGATCTTAGCCAATTTTTATACCTTCACCTTCCTTATCTCCCCATTCTTCAAACCACAACGTAGCAACATTGAAATCAGGCAGTGTCTAAAGCCCTTTCTTCTTTTTTTTTTTTTTGAGACAGAGTTTTTCTCTGTCGCCCAGGCTGGAGTGCAGTGGCACAATCTCGGCTCACTGCAAGCTCCGCCTCCCAGGTTCACGCCATTCTCCTGTCTCAGCTTCCCGCCATTCTCCTGCCTCAGCTTCCCAAGTAGCTGGGACTACAGGCACCCACCACCACGCCTGGCTAATTTTTTGTATTTTTTTAGTAGAGACGGGGTTTCACCGTGTTAGCCAGGATGGTCTCGATCTTCTGACCTCATGATCCGCCCACCTCGGCCTCCCAAAGTGCTGGGATTACAGGCGTGAGCCACCATGCCTGGCCGTCTGAAGCCCTTTGTAGATGGGCTTGTGAGGAAGTCAAAACGTGGAAACATTTACCAACTCCTGTAATATGCCAGGGTACAGTAGCCAGATTTAGCAAATAAAACTATAGGACACACAGTTTTTGCAATAATTGCACATATGAAAGAATTACTTCATATTTATTTGAAATTTGAACTTAACTAGGTTTCCTGAATTTCATCTGGCAACACAATGCCAGGGATCTGCCAGGGCTGTCAGGAGTATATTCTAATTTAATTCCTTTGACCCCTTTGAGAGTTACATGCGATTCCCATTTTAAAGGAGAGCTCAGGCCGGGTGCAGTGGCTTATGCCTGTAATCCCAGCATTTTGAGAGCCCGAGGCAGGCAGATCACGAGGTCAGGAGTTCAAGACTAGCCTGGCCAACATAGTGAAGCCCCGTCTCTACTAAAAATACAAAAAATTAGCGGGGTGTGGTGGCACATGCCTGTAGTCCCAGATACCCGGGAGGCTGAGGCAGGAGAATCACTTGAACCCGGGAGGCAGAGGTTGCAGTGAGCCGAGACCATACCATTGCACTCCTGCCTGGGTGACAGAGTGAGACTCCGTCTCAAAAAAAAAAAAGAAGAGCTCAGTAAGGATCAGTAACTTCTCTAAGCTCACACAGCTAGAAAGGAGTAAAACAAGGATGGAAACCTAAGCTTTCTGACACTAAGACTATGGCTCCAAATTGGTGGGGCTTACCCCCTAATGCTTGGGTAAAATGGACCCAACTCTCCCTCAGTGAGAGAGGGTGTTTTTGGTTTTCATTTGTTATTGTTGTTTCTTTTTACAAAACAGTTCATCAACCCTTTTGTACTGTTATGTCAAAAATGAGTGGCTGGGTGTGGTGGCTCACATGTGTAATCCCAACACTTTGGGAGGCAGAGGCAGAAGGATGGCTTGAGCCCAGGAGTTCACGACCAGACTGGATAACATAGTGTGACTCCATCTCTACAAAAAAAAAATTGAGAAATTAGCCTGGAGTAGTGATGCATGCCTGTAGTCCTAGCTACTCAGGAGGCTGAAGCAGGAGGATCTCTCAGGGTCAGAAGACCAGCCTGGATAACATAGCGAGACCCTGTCTCTAAAACACATTTTTATAAAATCAACAAAAATTAGTTGGGCGTGGTGGTGCATGCCCGTGGTCCCAGATACTTGGGAGGCTAAGGAAGGAGGATTGTTGAGCCTAGGAGTTCAAGGCTACAGTGAGCTATGGTTCCACCACTACACTCCAGCGTGGGTGACACAGTGAGACCCTATCTCTAAAAAATAAAAATAAAAAATAAGTTAAAAAATGAGTATGGGGTAGGGGAAGAATTCTGGACCCAGGCGGCAGGGCCAAGCCACTGAACTAATTCAAAACAACCAGGTCCAGGAAAAGGGGCTTTAAGCTACCACAGGGCAGCAAAGAGGAAGCTCCAACACACCCCCTAGCCCCACCCTTTGGAAGCCAGAAGACTCACCCACCAGCACTCTTCCTGATGACCATCAGATGAGACATTTTAATTTCATTTGCTCCTGGAAACCCCAAGGAAGGATTTGGGTTTTGATTTGAGGTAGGGGGCAGGGGCTTTATTTACTTATTCAGGTTTAAAATAAATAGTAAAAAGGGTGAAACTTCCAGAAGTGGTTCCACTGTCATATGGGAGGAAACATGATCCAAGCTGTGTGCGTTATGTTCATCCCCTCCTGTCCAGCCAAGACGCTGGCCCCACAGCATGGCACAGGCCAAGCTCCCCTCTCTTGTGCCCTCGCATTCATTCCTTTACACCTTGCTGCTTTCCTTCCCCACACAAGCAGATTCTAAACGAGCCATTTGGCAAACCCTTCAGAGTACTACCACTCCTAGCCAGGAGGTGAAACTTCCCTAGGCCCCAAACGGAGGAGGTGACAGAAGTGCTAGTGTCTGAGGAGCGTGGGTGCAGGAGACAGAATGGAGCTGAATCAGGAAAAATGACAGAGGCCCCAGCCTCAGTTGGGCCTGAGATTCCCCTGAATGTGGCTCTTGTGGCAATCCTAGGTGAGGTCTTTGGTAGGACTTGGGAGAAACACACAGACCCCCACAATGCCACCCACTAAAGCCCCCAGCCTTACTCCAGGCAAGCATATCTGCTCAATGGCATCTAGCTTTGAACCAACGAGGGCCTGAGTCTCTCTGCACCAAGGGGAAGCAAGTGTCAAACCCACACCCAGCATCTGGCAGCAAACAGCAGCTGCACTTCCCCTCCCTAAGTCTCTACGGCCTCAGACTTGCATTCTGTCGGTCCCCAAAGCAGTTCAGGGTCCTGGCACACTTGCCAACGTGGCTTTCCTGCAAAGCTCAACCAACCTGCAGGCAGGCATGCAGCAAGCCCAGGGAGCAGCTTCAGTGTGCGGATACGGGTTCCATTTTCACTGGCTCTCAGAGGAAAGCCAAGATGGACTCCACATGCCCCTCAGCTTTACTACTGAAAACCAGTTCCTACTGCCTCTAGGCCCTTGGGTTTCCTTTTCATAGAGCATTTACTTCATTTTTTAAAATTTTTATTTTATTTTAAATGGAGATGAGATCTTGCTATGTTGCTCAAGCTGGTCTTGAACTCCTGGGCTGAAGGGATCCTCCCACCTCCACTTCCTGAGTAACTGAAGTTACAGACCAGAGCCACAACAACTGCCCGCAGAGCATTTACTTTAAAAAACCTGTCATTTTAAATTCTTTCTCTACCTCTTTTTTTTTTCTGTCTTTTAACTCATCTGTATTCATTACAACTTTAAGCAGAATGTGACTCGGGCACTACATTTCCATCCGCAAGCCTGGCTCTGAGTTTTTGTTATTTTATCTTATTTTATTATTATTTTTTTTTGAGACAGAGTCTTGCTCTGTCTCCCAGGCTGGAGTGCAGTGGCCCAATCTCGGTTCACTGTAACCTCCGCCTCCTGGGTTCAAGCGATTCTCCTGCCTCAGCCTCCTGGGCAGCTAGGATTACAGGCATGCACCATCACGCCCAGCTAATTTTTGTATTTTTAGTGGAGACAGGGTTTCACCATGTTGGCCAGGCTAGTCTCAAACTCCTGACCTCAGGTGATCCACCTGCCTCGGCTTCCCAAAGTGCTGGGATTACAGGCGTGAGCCACCGCAACCGGCCAATTTTTTGAACACTTTATGATGCTTAGAGTAGGCTAATAATTTTGCTCCTCCAAGCAATACTTTTCTTTGGAAAACAAGCCCTGTGGAGAGTTCCTTCCATCGAGTTGCTTCCGTTTAACCTATTTCTAGAGGACTAGCACATGCAGAACTGGCAACTACAGGGAATGAAAAGTTCAAAAAGTAGATCCTAGAAGATGTAACAAATACTTTTCTCCTAAACATCAAGGTACACCTCAGAACACTTTGATAATAAGACTTGGTCTACTAGGGAATCTGGCTTGATAGCTAAATACTTTAGACCACAAGGTTAGTATCAGTTTACATACTTACAACACACGTTACCTTGATCTGTTAAAATAAGCCAATGTGAAACTACGAAAGCATTACTAGCTCTGCCTTAGTGCCTAAGGTATCACAGTATCATTTAGAAGTAGAAAGAAATCTTATCTTCCCCTTAAAGTAGTTATTGTCATGCCATACCGATTTTTATTTTTTTTATTTATTTTTTTTGAGACAGAGTTTCGCTCTTGTTGCCCAGGCTGGAGTGCAATGGCACAATCTCAGCTCACTGCAACCTCCGCCTCCCAGGTTCAAGAGATTCTCCTGCCTCAGCCTCCCAAGAAGCTGGGATTACAGGCATGCACCACCATAGCCAGCTAATTTTGTATTTTTAGTAGAGATGGGGTTTCACCATGTTGGCCAGGCTGGTCTCAAACTCCTGACCTCAGGTGATCCATTTGCCTCAGCCTCCCAAAGAGCTGGGATTACAGAAGTGAGCCACCATGCCCAGCCGCCATACAGACTTTTTAAGTGTTAACAAAAATAAAGAAAAAAATCTTTGAAAATATACTATCAGGGGAATTGTAGAACATTGAACACATGTAGAAGTCATTCCTCAGCCAGAGCTTAGTCTACTTCTTCTATGCATGATGTGTCATCATCTCCTTTGAGGGGTGGCATTTGTTTCTCAGCGGCACTGGTCTTTCTCTACCTCTTTGAGATGTATGTAAATATATGTGTGTGTGTGTGTGTGTGTGTATATATATATATATATATATATATATATATAATCTCCTCTTGCCAGCTTTACCACCCAGGAATGTCTTTCTCAAGGACCCAGGAGCCACCTCTTTGAAATGTAATCATCAAAGCAGATAGTGCCCTATCTCCTCAGTGTGGGAGGATGGGAGCCTAACGTCAGTGAGTGTTGTGCTCCCACTTGAAAAGCTACCTCGTATCAAAAAGATAGGAGGAGTTTACGTTCCAGTTCTTTTCTTTTTCTTTTCTTTATATTTTTTGAGAAAGGCCTCACTCAGTTGACAGGCTGGAGTACAGTGGCACCATTATAGCTCACTGCAGCCTCAACATCCCAGGCTCAAACGATCCTTGCACTTCAGCCTCCTGAGTAACTGGGACTACAGGTGTGCACCACCATGTCTGGCTAAAGTTTTAATTTAAAAAAAAAACAAAACAAAACATTTTTTTGTGTAGAGACAGGATCTCTCCATGCTGCCCAGACTGGTCTCAACCTCCTGACTCAAGTGATCCTCTCGCCTCAGCCTCCCAAAGTTCTGGGATTCCGGGTGTGAGCCACTGCACTCGGCCCAGTACTCCTCAACTTGCTCGCTCCAACCCTTAAAAAACCCTACTGCCCCCTGCTTCAGTGGAGTTGAGTTTAGACTTAGCTCTGGTCTCTCTCCTCTATTTCAATAGCCTTCAATAAAGTCTTCCTTCCCTGTTTAACTTTGTCTGGGGCAATTTTTGCTTTGCTAGGGAACATTTAGTTTCTGATTTTTGCCCAACTTTTAAACAAATTATAATGTTTCCACATTGGCAACATGCTTGTAAATTAGAATTACCCTAGAAAAGAATTGGACATAGATTCAAAGCTGCAAAAGTAGACACTTAAGAAATGTGACTTGATAAGAAAGGCTTCCATTCCCCTAAAATATCTCCACAGCTTCTCCACTACCCTCACTTGACTTAAAATGGCCACATTTTGATAAAGAGATGGAAGGACCAAAATCATCAAGGGTGAGAGAGAGAGCTCATCACTCTTAGGGGACAGTTAAAATGCTATGGGACACCATACAAAAAAATAATTTGAGATGGATCTTAGATCGAAACTTGAAAGATAAAATAACAAAACTTCTGAAAGTGACCTTGGGGTAGGCAAAGGTCTTAAGACACAAGAAAGCTCTTAAAAAAAGAAAAAATGGTAAATTAGTCTTTTTTTGTTTTTTACCATTAATAACATCTTTTTATCAAAAGACAACACCAAGAGAATGAAAATGCAAGCCACAGACCACTGGGAGACAACAATTTCTATTCAGGATATGTAAAGAGCTCCTACAAATCAATAAGAAAAAATCAATCCCTTCAATTAACAGGCAAAACAAACAAACATACTATCCACAAAAGAAGATCTCAGAAAGCCAAGCAGCATGTGAAATGGTGCTCATCATCATTACTTACAAGGAAAATACAAATTAAAACACCCTAAGATACCCTTACACATCTTTAAAAGACTAAAATTACTAAAGTGACAATACCAAATGATGGTAAGGTTGTAGAGCAACTAGAACTCTCATGCATTCCACTCTGGAAAACGGTTTGACAGTGTTTACTACAGATAAACATCTGTCTGCCTGATGAACCAGAAATTCCACTCCCAGATGTGATACCCCAAGGAAATGAGTAAGTATATCCACCAAAAAAACAAAACAAAACAAAACAAATATATGAAGATGCACAGCAGCTTCATTCATAAATAGCCCAAAATAGAAAACAACCCAAATGCCCATAAACAGGGGAATGGAAAGATAAATTGTAGTGTATACTTAATTGTGCAATAGAATTAATGAGACACGCAGCAACATGGATGAATCTTAATGCTATTATGTGGAGCAGAAAAAGACACAGAAGAGCCCATATTATATGATTCTGTGTATATGAATCAAGATTAAGAATAGGCAAAACTATGAAATAAGCCAGTCACAAAGAGGTAAATACTATATAATTCCACTTATACATGGTACCTAAGAGTAGTTAGATTTATAGACAAAAATAGAGTGGTGTTTGTCAGGGGCTGGGAGTTGGGTGAAATGAGTAGTTGGATGGATATAGAGTTTGAGTTTTTCAAGATAAGCTCTAGCAATTGGTGGACAACATTGTGAATGTTCTTACCTTTGCTAAACTGTACACTTTAAAATGGTTAAGGCCAGGTGCGGTGGCTTACGCCTGTAGTTCAAAGACTCTGGGAGGCTGAAGTTACCGAATCATTTGAGCCCAGCAGTTCAAGACCAGCTTCGGCAACATGGCGAAACCGCATCTCTACAAAAAAATACAAAAATTAGCCAGGCGTGGTGGCATGCGCCTGTAGTCTCAGCTACTCGGGAGACTGAGGCGGAAGGATAGCTTGAGCTAGGGTGGTTGAGCCTGTAGTGAGCTGAGATCATGCCACTGCACTCCAGCATGGGAGACAGAGTGAGACTCTTTCTCAAAAAATAAAATAAAAACAAAAACAAACAAATAAATAAATAACATGGTTAAGACGGTAATTTTTAAGCTATATATATATATATATAGTAACACAATTTTTTAAAAGAATAGGCAAAACTAATCTGATGGAAGTCAGCATACAGGAGACCTTTGACAGAGGGCAGTGGCTGGAGGGGACCTCTGGACTGCTGGCAAATATTCTATTGATTTATTTGGATTGTGCTATTGAGCCAGGAAAGTTTAAAGGTCTGTGCCATATGAATACTTTACTTTGTACCTATCCCTTTAGTAAAAGGTTTTGCCTTTTTGTTTAAGACACAGGAATATTGGATTTGCTTCACACATTTATTACATAAAACTCTGAGCTCTTACGTGTGACATAGGAAGAGGTGGAATGTTGAGTAGAGTAGGCAGGCCCAGAGAAGGACGAAGCTGTGGTGAATCTATGGAGATAATGCCAAAACAGGCAGCAGAATCTGGAAGAGAAAATAAAATGGCAATCATCTTGCAACTTCATCTAGGGGTCTTAATTCCTACATTTTTTCTGTAAGATAAATGTTCTGACCAAATGCATGTGAACCAGGAGCTGTCTTCTCTGTTTGAGCTCCATGTGAACCTAGAAACCTGGACTTCAAATGAGTTGTATTTATTGTCTTCAGATAATACAATGCCATTATCCAAATTGTGGTGGGCCATTTATGCAGATGAACTAAATCAAGAAAGTTTTATTGAACAACTACTTTGTACCAGGGAATTTGCTAAGTATGAGAATTACAATGATGACCACATCCTCCACAGACCCATCCCTCTTGGATCTTAGAGCCTTGGAAGGGGAAATGCCTGCTTGTTAATTCGGTATTGATTTTCTGGCTCTATAAAAATAAATTAAATGTGTGTTGGCTGGGCGCAGTGGCTCACACCTGTATTCCCAGCACTTTGGGAGGCCGAGGCGGGCAGATCACGAGGTCAGGAGATAGACACCATCCTGGCTAACACGGTGAAACCCCATCTTTACTAAAAATACAAAAAATTAACCGGGCATAGTGGCACGCACCTGTAGTCCCAGCTACTCGGGAGGTTGAGGCAGGAGAATCGCTTGAACCTGGGAGGCGGAGGTTGCAGTGAGCTGAGATGGCGCCACTGCACTCCAGCCTGGGTGACAGAGCGAGACTCTGTCTCAAAAAAAATAATAATAAAATAACTGTGTGTTAAGTCTCCAATAAGAATCAGCTTCTCAAACTGGAATTTAGTTCTGTCCTTTAATATCACATAATCTGGGAAGGGAGGGAAGGATGGAGGCAGCAAGGCAGGGCCCAGGAAAAGGAAGGCAGGGAGGAAGGGGCTGACTACTCCACTGGACTGGAATGGGATATATGCAGCTTTTAAAATTAAAAGACAGAAAAAACTTAAACCTATAGACAATAGATGATAGAAAATAGAAGACGTTTCTTGACTCCAGAATATTACAAAGAATGAACGATGATTTTCTAATTATACCTTTTCTGTATTCTGAAGGTGGACACTTTAATATTAACATCAATTTTCTAAAATTATGACCTACTCTGCCTCTGGTGCTTGCAAGAATAAAGACTTCACTGAAATCAATGCATGTTAGACTTAAATTAGGCAAAGGGCATGAAGAATAATAGTGTAAGAAAGCTCATGTTTTTATTTTCCCTACTTAAATGTAAGTACTAAATACTATTAGTCAATGTTGATTGATAACATTTATTTATTTATTTTAATTTTTTTGAGACAGGACCTTGCTCTGACATCCCCACTGGAGTACAGTGGCACAATCATGGCTCACTGCAGCCTTGACTTCCTGGGCTCAAGCGAGCCTCCCGCCTCAGCCTCCCGAGTAGCTGGGACTACACGTGCGCATTACCACACCCAGCTAATTTTTGTATTTTTTTGTAGAGACAGGGTTTCACCATGTTGGCCAGGCTGGTCTCAAACTCCTGGGCTCAAGCAATCTTCCCACCTCAGCCTCCCAAAGTGCTAGCATTACAGGCATGAACCACTGCACCTGGCAGATTGATAATATTTACAATTAATAGTGATACCAAAACACAGGGAGAAAAAATAATTTTAGTTAATGTGTTTTAAAAAGAGAGAAAAAAAATTTGGAGACCCATAATCCAAGATTAAAAGACTCAGAGAGAGAGAATCATATAGAATTTTTGGAATAAATAACAGTTAATATATAGTATTTTATGGTATCTGCAGCCTACTTCAGTTCCATTTTAGGTTAATTATAGTTGCAAATGAATACAATTTCTATATAAGACTGAGCACAGATGATTTGTTTATTTATTAATATTTGCAGGGGATAAACTGGCACTTCCAAATGAAAAATCTTTTTCTTTTTCTTTTTTTTTTTTTTGAGACAGGGTCTTACTCTGTTGCCCAAGCTGGAATGCAGTGGCACAATCACGGCTCACCGCAGCTTCAATCTCCCAGACTCAAACGATCCTCCCACCTCAGCCTCCTGAGTAGCTAGGACCAAATGTGTACGCCACCACCCCTGACTAAAGATCAATTACATTGTGGAATTTTTTTCCAGATTAATGGTCATTTCCTAATCCATTGAATGTTTTTTTTTCAGGGTGGACTATAAACAAAGAATAGGATGTTTTGAAAAAAGTGACACCTTAATGTGTCAGCCTTCCTGCTGACAGAGTGTTTTCATGTACATCCTCTTACCTGACCCTCCCAACGGCTCTGGGAAGTGGATAAATGACGAACATAATCAGGATATGGGCAGTTATGATTAGGGGCTCCCACTCATGGAATTTGAGGACAAGGCCTCTGAAAATGAAGAATGGTTGAAAGTAGACACTTACAGAAATAACCCATACTAAAATGTAAATATATTTCTATGGAGACCTGAAAGCTACCCAAGATCAATCAAAGTAATTATAGTGTATCCTTAGGACTAGAATGTACCTGAGGAAAGCTGCACTTTTGCCAATTATAGAGTAATATAACTGTCTGAAAGAAGGATGTTTTAGTGGAAGGACTGTTAAATTTGAAGGGAGCCAAAGAATAAGACTTTATCCACATTGTTTAGCAAAAAAGATGGGCTGGGTATGGTGGCTCACACTTGAAATCCCAGCACTTTGGGAGGCCGAGGCAGGTAGATCCCTTGAGCTCATGAGTTTGAGAACAACCTGGGCAACATGGCAAAAATCCCATTTCTACAAAAAATATAAAAATTAGCTGGTTGTGGTGATGCATGCCTGTACTTTCAGCTACTTGGGAAGCTGAGGTGGGAGGATGGCTTCAGCCCAGGAAGCGCAGGTTTCAGTGAGCCAAGATAGCACCACTGCACTCCAGCCTGGGTGACAGAGGGAGATACTATCTGAAAAAAAAATAAATGCTCTCATCAATGATAAAGGTAAGCACAACCTGTTTGAGGAGCATCTGGTAATTAACCCCAAGTCAGCCTGGAAGAGAGCGGGCTGGTGGTGGTAAAGGAAGGCTTCCTAAAAGAGATGGCACCTGAGCTGTATTCTGGAAGACAAGAGGACATTGACCATGTCAAGGGGAAGAGGTTTCTGCAGAACATGGGGCTGAATTACTGTGTGATGTTGACCTCTCTAGATTTCACTCTTTCATCTATAAAAGTCAAGAATTCCAGCTGGGCGTGGTGGCTTATACCTGTGATCCGAGCACTGTGGGAGGCTGAGGCGGGCAGATCACTTGAGGCCAAGAGTTCGAGACCAGCCTGGCCAACGTGGCAAAACGCTGTCTCTACTAAAAATACAAAAATTAGCTGGGCATGGTGGCTCACATCTGTAATCCCAGCTACTCAGGAGGCTGAGGCACAAGAATTGCTTGAACCTGGGAGGTAGAGGTTGTAGTGAGCTGAGATCACACCATTGCACTCCAGCCTGGGTGACAGAGTGAGACTGTCTCAAAAAAAAAAAAAAAAAAAAAAGAATCATTTGACTCCAGCGTTTTTCATGCTGAGCAATCCCATACACCAATAAAAAATCAGAAATGTTCCTGCTTAAGGCCAAAATAAAGTACAATCCCTTTGTATCTTCTCACCTAGCAAAAAACCATAAAAGACCTTTCTATGCACTTTCACCTGTTAGTAGGAATATTATGTCTTCTCTTTCCAGTTTGCAAAGTCAAAAGTCCAAGTCATTCAAGGTCAGTGCAAAAGCAGGCAAACTGGCCAGGTCATTCAGATTTGCAGGAAAAATGTGTCATCTGCACTGAATGCATGATTTAACATGTTCAGTGTGATTTCACAGCACAGTGTCTCACAGTACAATGGTCCACGTGTGTATATTCACCTTAGAAAGTGGTTATCACCAACTAAACCTGGACAAAGACTATGAAAAGACCAAGGAGAAATGAAAAAGGACAAATACAAGGATGAGACTATTGAGAAAAAAAGTCATAAAGTCATCTTATGTACAACTTTTATTAAAAACTGCTAAAATGAGCCTTGTAAAAAGTAACACCAATTTTTGTTTAAAGAAAGCTGGCTGAAAAATACTTATTTAACTCTGATCTCTCAAGAAATCCTACTAAAATTACAGTGGATGTTCTAAAAATATAGAAAATTTGCAAAGATATGGAAACAACCTAAATGTTCATCAGTGGATGAATGGATAAAGAAAATGAACACACACTCACAATGCAATGTTATTTGTCTTTTTTTTTTTTTTTTTTTGAGATGGCGTCTTGCTCTATTGCCCAAGCTGGAGGGTAGTGACACGATCTTGGCTCACTGCAACCTCCGCCTCCTGGATTCATGTGATTCTACCGCTTCAGCCTCCCAAGTAGCTAGGATTACAGGCACCCGCCACCGTGCCTGGCTAATTTTTGTATTTTTAGTACAGATGGGGTTTCACCATGTTGGCCAGGGTGGTCTTGAACCCCTGACCTCAAGTGATCCACTCACTGTTGGCCATTCTCAGGCCCACCTTGGCCTCCCAAAGTACTGGGATTACAGGTGTGAGCCACCTTGCCCGGCCTAAGAAACCTGAATTCTAAGCCAGCAGCAGGGAGAGCTGACAAGCAACCTACTTTGCAATGCAGAACCTCCTGAAGATGTGGGAACTGGTGACACCAGGCCCTTCTGGAACTGTAAGTAAAGATGGGTACAAAAAGAGGAGGCTGCAAATGGACTTGGGAAGCAATTGTGTCACTAGACATCAGATGCCTTGCACCTTCTGGGAAATAGTTGCCTTTCAGAGTTTATTCTCTTGAAAAAGTAGATAAAATTGAGAGTTCCTGGGATGGGAGAGGCACTAAACAATTTCAGCTGGGGTTACTGTGCTGGAAACAGGGGGATTAAAGTAATGTTTTACATACTCCTCCCTCTTCCTTCACTCAGCCCCCAGCCCCAAAGCCACCATGTGCAGTTGAACAGGTTTGTCCTGCACAGGGCACCTGGCTGAAGGGCTGGGTGGGGTTGAGATTGAGCTCCTCTCTCCGGCCTCCGGCCCTGTGCCTGGAGGAAGGTGCCCCTTTCCCTCATTCTCCAGAAGGTGCCATCTGATCACCAATGCTGCTCCTGCAGGGCTGCCTCCTGGAGAGAAGGTGCCTCTTCCTAATTTTCACAAAGACCTGGCATGGACTTGCAATGGCCCGCCCTGGGACTCTGGCAGCCAAACTTATACTCTTCATGAAAGATCCTTTTCAGGGGTATCCAACAAGCCTTCCCCCAAAGCACCCAACAACAGCCCAGCCGGGTGACCCTGCAGCAAAGCCCATAGCTGAAAAGCTGTGCAGACCCAGCTTCACACCCAACCACCAGCAGGCAGTTGAGAATCCATCTGAAGAAAACCTTTATCAAGAAAACAGAAATGAGCTGAAAAAGGCAATTGGACGGAAATAGACTTTTAAAAACTACTCATCCGTGTCTTCAGAAATGAGAAATATTGTTACCTGCATGAAACAAGACGAGATATATGTATGTAAAAACACAGAATAAGAAAGAGCTTTTTGAAATTAAAACAGGATAAAAGAAATGAAAATTTCAATAGAAAGCTTGGGAGAAAAGTTGAGAAAGTAGGATAAAAATGGAAAAGAAGCCAGGTGCGGTGGCTCACGCCTGTAATCCTAGCACTTTGGGAGGCCAAGTATATCACTTCGGTCAAGGAGGTCAGGAGTTCAAGACCAGCCTGGTCAACATGGTGAAACCCCGTCTCTACAAAAATACAAAAAATTAGCCGGGCATGATGGCAGGTGCCTGTAATCCCAGCTACTCAGGAGGCTGAGGTGGAAGAATCTCTTGAACACAGGAGGCGGAGGTTGCAGTGAGCCAAGATCATGCCATTGCACTCCAGCGTGGGCAACAGAGTGAGACTCTGTCTCAAAAAAAAAAGTAAAGAAAAGAAAAAAGAAAAAGAAAAGGAAAGAAGAGAAAAGAAAATTAGGCCGGGTGCTGTGACTCACACCTGTAATCCCAGCACGTTGGGAGGCCAAGGCGGGCAGATCACTTGAGGTCAGGAGTTCAACACCAGCCTGGTCAAAATGGTGAAACCTTGTCTCTACTAAAAATACAAAAATTAGCCAGGCGTGGTGGTGCGTGCATGTAGTCCCAGCTACTCAGGAGGCTCAAGCGGGAGAATCCTTGAACCCGGGAGGCAGAGGTTGTAGTGAGCCAAGTTCGTGCCACTGCACTCCAGCCTGGGTGACAGAGCAAGACCCCATTTCAAAAAAGAAAGAAAGAAATAGAGAAATAGGAAAGCAGAGCTCAGGAGGCAAAACAAGGTTTGGAATAGAGACTTTATAATTATTTAAACTGGAAGAGAATTCACTCTATAAGAAAAATGGTGTTGAGAAACAAGAGAAGAGGGCTTGAAGGCAAACATTTTATAAGTGCCATTTACAGTGTCAAGAGAGAAGGAACTTCCATTGAGAGAATAGCCAAGAAACCCAAGGAAAATGGGAGTTTCATTAAGCGGGTAGGGAGTAATGATTAAGGTCAAGGGCTCAGGAGGTCTAAAAGGCCCAGATCATTAGAATAAACAATGAAAAATTTCTAAACAGGGTTTTCTAATCTGAGGATTAAGCTCATACCCTTTAACAGGCATTAAATTTTAGAGAAGATTTTGAGTTTTGGAAAGATCTTGTATTTTTCCAGGACACCACACAATGAATATGACCCTGTTTTCAGTAAATACACAGTTGTCTTTCATGGTGCGGTAGCACAAACCCTGCATTAATAAGAAAGTGAATCTTAGGGCATATTGTCATTACCATTCCCATACAAAGCTCTGTCCCTATTTTTCATCCACACAAGGGATGGCATTGTCTGCCAGAGATGAGCATTTGAACTAAAGTTCATGGCTTGGCTGGGATCTTCCTTTTGGCTGCACTTTCCCAGCGATCAGCTGCCTGTCATAGGCTCTGGTGTTACTGACACCCCAAACAAGACGGAAGCTCAGGAAAACAAACAACTCGGAGCTGCTTTCCCTTCCTGGAGTGTCAAAAGCTACATTCAAAATACCAAATGTTATATTAAATCTCAGCTGAAGATGAAAGCACGCTCGGTGAAAGATTCATTATTTCATTTTGCTGAGTCGAATTCAAGGCTTGGCTTCAGGACTGAAAGCCATAATTGGTAGCAAATGTTCCCTAATCTTTCCACAAGCTATTTTCTCATTTTCTCTTTCTAGCATAGATTGCACTCCACACTTCCACACTCTCCAAGCAGATGTAAGATGAACAGAAAAGTCTAGTTTTGTATTTTTTAAAAGCCCACCACAACACTTTACGACTGAATTTTCCCATTTGCCTGTTTAAGTTTCCGCTGCCATCCAGACATTTCCATCTCAGACACATCAGAGGCAAAATAGAAGAACTGTATTACTTTGGAATTCAAAAAGTTTACACAAGTCCATTAGTAAGGCTCCAAAGAGCCTGGGTGGCAAACATTTTTAGTGCCAGCATATTAATCAGTTTTTCCCTAAAGTGTTAACTAAATGGATAGTCTTCAGGATTTCCTGAGGCCCCCTGGTCAGAGTTGCAGGAGCACAGCACATGAGCATGCCACAACACCACTGCTACCTGCCTGTTCCCATGACACCATGCTACATGTCTGTTCCCACAACATGCTACATGCCTATTCCCACAACATCACTGCTACACACCTGTTCCCGCAACATTATGCTGCATGCCTGTTCCTATGACACCACTGCTACATGCCTACTCCCACAGGACCATACTACATACATGCCTGTTCCCGCAACACCATGCTACACACCTATTCTCACAACAACATGCTACCTGCCTACTTTCCCAAACAAATTATAGGAACTTCTGTAAAGCAGTGAATAGTTGAAATGTCATTCTAAAATGCATATTTTAAAGACAACGAGGGAAATTTCTAATTTGCAAAATTAGAAATTTGCAAAGATTTGTGATGCTTGATAAACAGTCCCAGGGTAGAATGCGCTTTTATCTATGGGAATGTATTCATACATACTATCATCTTACACTTCTTTCATTCATTAAAATACTTTTTAAGCAAAAAGTACAATGAGATCAGTTGTAAATGTTACATGAACCTTCGAAGTCCATTGGCTTAGTTCCATAATAGGGCCACTCTGGAAATAGAAGACAGGAGAGACTCTTCTAGTATGTAGCCGTGTTCCTCTCCAGTGTCTGCTGAGAGTCTTCAGAGACGAGCAGGGGTGAGGATGGAGCGGAGGAAAAGGGATTCCTCTCCGACCGCACTTGCACTGCAGGTGGTTGAGCAGGTGTTCTCCTTAGTGAAGGTCCCTTGATGGAGCTGATCTCCTGCAAGCCTTGAAATGCAGTCCCTGAAGCAATGGAAAATGTCAGATCCTGTATGGGGTGACCAGTTAGGAAGAGAAGAAATTCTCAGTTGAACTTAGACAAACCTAAGCCAGAGAAAAATGTTTTAACATGCTGTCTTAGAGCTGGGATGATGAGCAAGGAGGAAGAGAACTCATACTTCCCATGTGCCTAGTTTAAGCTCGGTATTCTGAAGTGCTTAACTCACTTCACCCTCACAGATTTCCTGGAAGGTGGCTAACTCTAAAATCCCCACCTTGGTCTACAAGGCAACAGGGACTCTTCTTCTGGGCACCTCCCCTCCAACGTCTTCACCCTTCCGGCTCTCCTGCCCCAGCCACCAAACAGGCTGTGACTCTGCTGTGGTGCTGTGCCCCTGCCTGGGTATTCTGCCCCTAGATTTGTGACTGGGTCCCTCACTGCCTTCATTTAGGCCTCCTTGCAAATGACACCTCCTTATTTAAATGGCACCACCCCCATGCTCTTTCCCCAACGCTGCTTTATTTTTCTGCACAGCATATATGCTGAGTTGAATAATGTCCCCCAAGAATTCATGTCCACCCAGAACCTCAGAACGTGAACTTGTTTGGAAATAGGGTCTTCAGAGATGTAATTAGTTAAGATGAAGTTATATTGGATGAAGGTAGGCCCTAAATCCAATATGACTGGCATCTTTACAAGAAGAAGAGAGGACACAAAGGGACACACACAGGAAGAAGGCCATGTGACTAGGACGCAGAGACTGGAGTGATGCAGTTGTAAGTCAGGGAATGCCAAGGGCTGCAGGCAGTCCCCAGAAGCCAGGGAGAGGCAAGGAAGGATCCTTTTAGGGAACCTTCAGAGGACGTATGGCGCGGCTGACACATTCATCTCAGATTGCTGGCCTCCAGAACCATGAGAGAATAAATTTCCGTTGTTTTAAGCCACCCATGTTTTCAGTACTTTTTCACAGTAACCCCAAGAAATGAATACAGCATTTGTCACTACCTGACATATATATATGTATACATAAGGGGTTTTTTGTTGTTTTTTTGAGACAGAGTTTTCGCTCTTGTTGCCCAGGCTGGAGTGCAATGGTGCAATCTCGGCTCACTGCAGCCTCCGCCTCCCAGGTTCAAGTGATTCTCTTGCCTCAGCCCCCCAAGTAGCTGGGATTACAGGCCCATGCCACAACACCTGGCTAATTTTTTGCATTTACTAGAGACAGGATTTCATCATGTTGGTCGGGCTGGTCTCGAACTCCTGACCTCAGGTGATCCACCCGCTTCGGCCACTTAAAGTGCTGGGATTACAGGCGTAAGCCACTGCAGCTGGTCCTATATATTTTTTTTTATCAGTTAGTTCATCTCTGTCTTTCCCCACAGGGACATACAGTCTTTTTTTTTTTTTTTTTTTTTCTGAGACAGAGTCTTGCTCTGTCACCCAGGCTGGAGTGCAGTGGCATGATCTTGGCTCACTGCAAGCTTAAGCAATTCTTCTGCCTCAGCCTCCCCAGTAGCTGGGATTACAGGCGTGTGCCACCATGACCAGCTAATTTTTGTATTTTTAGTAGAGACAGGGCTTCACCATGTTAGCTGGGCTGGTCTTGAACTCCTGACCTCAAATCATCCACTTGTCTTGGCCTCCCAAAGTGCTAGGATTACAGGCGTAAGCCACCACGCCTGGCCAGACATACAGTCTTTAAGACAGGGCTTTGTTGTTCTTGTTCATTCTTGTGCTTCTAGTGACTAGATCCTTAAGCCATTGCTAGCTTTGGGGATGGAAGGGAACAGGCATTCAGGCAGTCCTCCAGGAGCCGAGAAAGGGAAGGAACGCGATTCTCCCCTACAGCCTCCAGAAATGAATGCAGCCCTGCCCACATCTTGACATTGGGACTTCTGACCTCCCAACATAGGATAAAAGATTTGTATTAAAGCCAGAAAATTTGTGATAATTTATTATCACAAAAATAGGAAACCAATATGCATTGTCACCTAGAATGTGTTTTTTGCTCTCTTTCTGTCCCCTGGTTGAGCTCTCCCATAACCTAGGGCCAAGGGAAGGGTCAATTACGTGCCCACTGATACCTCTGACCTGGAGACCTAAAGTTGCAAATAGGATGTTAGTGATTAGCAGCAAAGGAAAAGATTATAAATGCTAATGCCTCTGCATCCATTTAAGAGCGAGTGCCAACAAATTTCCAAAAATAGAATTCAGTGTTCTCTGAAACTCTTGAAAATAAAATAACTTTGAAAAAGTAATGTAAAGCCATGAATAAAGATCATGGGATGGAACATTTTCTTCCTTCCTGACATAGAAACTCCTTAATAATATCCTTACATAGGGATCTACTAAAAGAAGAGGGGGAGGGATACCAAAGAGCAAAATTCTGCATGCTTGCCAAAAGAAATATAAAATATTGAATAATGGTAGGGTGGTTTGCTAGAATATTTTTTAAAAATATTTTTAAATGAGTCCCCCCACCTCCCCACCCAGTTATAGAGGAGTGGTGAGAGGAGTTCTTGTTTATTGAAGAAGTTGGGAGCTTGGACAGAGGAAGAGCAACTCCACCTTCTGCAGGAAAACTGAATGAGCAGGAATCTGGGATTCTTACCAAGGCTCCTGATTCCAGATCTAATGATCTTCTGCATCATGTATCATTGCTGATTACAAAGGAAAAGCAAACCAACAAACACATCTCCCCAAAACTGGGGAGGCAGCCTTGGACCTGGCTATTTCAGTTGAAAGAGCTGAGGATTGGCCAGATGCGGTGGCTCACGCCTGTAATCCCAGAACTTTGGGAGGCCGAGGCAGGCGGATCACGAGGTCAGGAGATCGACACCAGCCTGGCCAACAGGGTGAAACCCCATCTCTACTAAAAATACAAAAAATTAGCTGGGCGTGGTGGCGGGTGCCTGTAATCCCAGCTACTCGGGAGGCTGAGGCAGGAGAATGGCATGAACCCGGGAGGCGGAGCTTGCAGTGAGCTGAGGTCGCACCACTGCACTCCAGCCTGGGCGACAGAGTGAGACTCCGTCTTAAAAAAAAAAAAGAGCTGAGGATTTAGAATCAGACACACTTGGGGGAGTTCTCACTGTTTCTCCTGCACCAGCAGTGGGACCTTGAGAAAGGGGCTTAACTCCTTAAGCCCCTCAGCTCCTGTGTTTGAAAAGTGGCCATTATAACCCCTGCCTAGGAGAGACTATAAGGAGTCAATAACCAACACTTCGCCTATGGGCAAATAGTCAAAAAATAGTAACTGTTACTATCATTATTTTTCAATTACTATTTAATCTAGTGCCTCAAAGTCCACTGTTAGAGAGAATTCATTTAGGTTATTGACTTAATCTTCTTTTAAAACCAAAATACCCTGGCAGGGATTGTACACTATATCACAATCAGGAACTCACATCTGAGTGTGAATGCCTTTTTCAGATAGAGGGAGAAGGAAGCCAGGTAAGGAGCTAAAACACATTTTGCTTCAGAAGCGCATTCGGCCATGACCTTGCCAGTTACTAGCTGGGTGATTCTGGGCAATTCATGGAAACTTCTTGAGCCATGTTGCCCTCGTCTGTGAAATGGGAATGCTGTATTTAAATGGTTATTGAGTGAATCAAATGAGCGAACATGTGAACATGCTTTGTAAACTGTAAAGAGTATAGATGAAAAAGCCAAAGTCTAAAATATTTGGAGAGGTTTATTCTGAGCAAATGTGAAGACCATGACTTGTGACACAGCATCGGGAAGTCCTGAGAACATGTGCCCAGGGTGATTGGGTTGCACTGCTTCATTTTATACTTTTTGAGGAAACAGAAGTTACAGGCAGAGACGTAATCTGTACGTGTAAGTTCTAAATTGGTTTGCCCTGGAAAGGGGACATATTGAAGGGCAGGGAGAGGTGGCTTCCAAGACATAGGTGGATTCAAAGATTTCCTGATTGGCAATTGATTGAAAGAGTTAAGCTTTGCCTAAAGAGTTGAAGTCAGCAGAAAGAAATGCTTGGGGCTAAGATAACGGGAGTTGTGGAAGCCAAGAATCTATTACATAGGCTTCAGAGAGAGTAGCTGGTCAATGTCTCTTATCAGAGCTTAAAAGCTATGAGGGGCTGGGTGCAGTGGCTCATACCTGTAAACCCAGCACTTTGGGAGGCCAAGGCTGGTAGATCACATCAGGTCAGGAGTTTAAGACCAGCCTGGCCAACATGGTGAAACCCTGTCTCTACTAAAAATACAAAAATTAGCTGGGCATGGTGGCACACACCTGTAATTCCAGCTACTCAAGAGGCTGAGTCAGGAGAATCACTTGAACCCGGGAGGCAGAGGTTGCAGTGAGCCTAGGTAGTGCCACTGCACTCCAGCCTGGGTGACAAGAGCGAAACTTCATCTAAAAAAAAAAAAAAAAAAAAGTTATCAGGCTCTTAGTGAAATCTCTTGTGGAACAGGAAAAGACCTGGAAAGAGAAGGAGGCTGTCTGCAGAATGTAAATTTTCCCCACAAGAGATGGCTTTGAAGGGCCATTAAAAAATATGTCAAATAAATATATATTAGGGTAAAATACTTTGATTTCCTTTAGGGCCTGTTATCTGTCACATGATGTTATCAGTATCTTACTGCTACAGAGAGTCTGTTCTGTCAGTCTGGGATGTGTATGCTAATGTCAGTGTTGGTCGGTTGAGTCTAAACTCCAGAAGGGAGAGGGTGTAATGAGGCATGTCTGACCCCTGCCTTCCCATCATGGCCTTAACTAGTTTTTCAGGTTTCTTGGAATCCCTTTGGTGGATTCCATGAAACGCAGTTCATTCAGCCGGTTGGGGGACTTAGAATTTTATTTTTGGTTTATAAGAGCTATGGCAGCTTTGAATTATATTACCTTGGGGCTTAGAAGAATTTTCTCAACTGATATACTGATATATTCCAAGCACGAAATTATTCACTATTATTATCTAAAACCATTTATAATTTATTATTATACATTATTATATTAAACATTATAATTTTCTGTTATAAATATGATTCAGATTGAACTCTCATTTTCTTCCTTGGTGGTATTACTCTGAACTCAGCTGAAGAAAAAGAGTTATATTAGAGTAAAAAATGGGCTGGGCACAGTGGCTCACGCCTGTAATCCCAGGACTTTGGGAGGCCGAGGCAGGCAGATCACTTGAGGTCAGGAGTTCGAGACCAGCCTGGCCAACATGGTGAAACCCCTTCTATACTAAAAATACAAAAAATTAGCCAGGCATGGTGGCTGGCGCCTGTAATCCTAGCTACTTGGGAGGCTGCGGCAGGAGAAATGCTTGCGCCTGGGAGGTGGAGGTTGCAGTGAGCCAAGATTGCACCACGTACTACAGCCTGAGTGACAGAATGAGACTCCATCCCCAAAAAATAAAATAAAATAAAATAAAAGTAAGATTGGAAGTCAGAGAACAAGAAAATCATAGATGTGGATCTAATGTTTCCTTTGATGAAACTGTCCCCCTCCCGCCTCCCCGTTTCTCTATGTTGGATGCTGCTGAGAGTTCTACATTGTTGGCATAAAGGCTAGAAACCAGTAATAAAATATAATCAGAGCAGAAAGTATTAGAAAAAAAGCCTGGGGAGGAATTTACTTTAAAACAATGTTGCCAGGTTATTTCAGCAGGTAATGTGAGCCACCAATATGTTTTATTTTATGGAAAAGTAGATGATTCAATTCGCACACATGCACATTTATGTATTCAGATACATCCGTTTATTCAGAGGAACATTTAATTTTAGCATGAATTCAAAGAGGTTGAAAGCTGCTTCAAAAGGAGTTTTGAGGACATACCTTAATTAGATGTCCTCATCAACTATCTCCCATTTTTTTCATGTTCCCTGATATGAAGTTGAAAGCATAGTTAGAATTGGAAGTTATAGCATTTTTGCTTTTAGGGGGCTACATATAAAAATTGTGTGACGGCTCATCGTTTAGCAAATTAATAATGCCCTAGTAAATGCACCAGGGCACAGTAAGGCTGGATCAATTTTTACGCAGCCTGCTCTGGAGAGAGCCTTGCTTGAGAACAGCAGGAAACCTTATCATTAATGAATGCTTTTCTCTACTTCCTTTCCTTTGCCTACAACTGATTTGAATAACAATGTCACTTTGCAATCACTAAATTGAAGACATATATTTTTGAGGAAATAATAATCACCTTCCCCTACCCCACTCTCAAGCCAACCAAAAAATCTCCATTAATACATATAGCAGCTGCGTGCAAAGTCTCGAAAGCCTTGAGACTGTCTGCTTGGCTGACTGAGCACATGAGATGAGGATCTGGACCTGGCATGACAGTTTCCTCAATGCGATGCTTGTGAGTTTTCTCTTTGTGAGGGCTGAGCAATTACAGAGTATAATTTAAACAGAAGTGCTTAACTGCAAAGAGCTCATTTTACACAAGTGCCTATAGTAACCAGGGCCACACAGCCAGATAGAAGGGAGAGGAAAGAATTAATAACTGATATATTCTGGGTCTCTAAAGAATTCTAAAAAAGAACTGTTACGTTTCTAAAGAAAACAACTGCTTGATTATAGGAATCTCTTCTATGATGCCATTTTATTGAGTTAGAAAAAAAATTACCTTATCCTCAATTTGCATGACACCACTAGAACAATGCCAAAGGGAACAGAGAGATCAATAAACAGTAACAGAGTCTTGGTATGGTGGCACTTTGGGAGGCTGAAGTGGAAGGGTTACTTGAGCTCAGGAGTTTGAAACCAGCCTGGACAACATGGCAAAACCCCATCTCTACTAAAAATACAAAAAATTAGCTGGGCATAGTGGTGTGCACTACTTGGGAGGCTGACGTGGGAGTATGGCTTGAGCCCAGGAGGTGGAGGTTGCAGTGAGCCCAGATCATGCCACTGTACTCCAGCCTGGGCAACAGCCTTTTCTCACTTTCTCAAAAAAAGAAAAAAAGTAACAGAAACATCCTATATAACCACCTATATTGTTAAAAAGAAAAGCAAATAGTGTAAGATAGTTTCCTCTTTAACTATGGCCCACCAAGTACTTAAAAAATAGTATGAATATATGAATATGGTCTCCCCACTCACCTCCCAATCACAGTTATTGTTTTAATGGTTTAATGTTTGTGTGGTCCTTTTCCCTGCAACAGTTTGCATGGAAGAATGTTCCCCAATTTTCCTGTGTAAAGCAGGTAGACAAACCAGAAAGACAGAAAATTTCTGATTTTGTACATGGCTACATAATTAAAAACTCTGTACCCCTCATGGAAACTAGCTTGTTGGTGGAGGTGAATGAATTATTCTTAGCACATGAGGATAAATATCAGATATGGACGGATAGTTTATTAAGTGACAATCTTGTCTATTGGGGGAAAATTCATTATTTTTATTTTCTGGAAGGCCATCTCCAATGCTGAGTGTATATTTTGGTTTGTAGAGTACAGACACCTTTAAAAATGTCTAATCACTCATGTTTTCAAAGATGTAGTACATACACATGGGACCAAATTCAAAAGATACAAAATAATTTACAGGAAAGTCCCCATCTTATTCCCACCCTCCAGGGAAAACCACTGTTAACAGGTTTTTGTGTTACCTTCCAGAAACATTTCTATGCACGTACCAGCAAATACATACTGTCCCAATCCTTATTTTCTTCTCACTTATCTCTTTATCTTGGATATGGTTCCATATCTGTACGTAAAAATGAACTTTGGTCTATTTCACATGGGTTGAAGACATATTTTATATCCTATAAATGTAAAATGGGGCTGGCATGGTGACTCACGCCTGTAATCCCAGCATTTTGGGATGCTGACACGGGAGGACTGCTCGAGCCCAGGAATTAAAAACCAGCCTGGGCAACATAGGGAGACTGTCTCTACAAAAAATTTTAAAAATTAGCCAGGCACTGGGTGTACTCACCTGTGGTCCCAGCTACTCAGGAGGCCGAGGTAGGAGGATTGCTTAATCCTGGGAGGTCAAGGCTGCGGTGAGCTATGACTGTGCCACTGCACTCCAGCCTGAGCAATAGAGTAAGACCCTGTCTCAAAAAGCAAAACAAACCAACCAACCAACCAGGAAAACAAAACCAACCCTGGTCAGTGTGGTGGCTCACACCTGTAATCTCAGCACTTTGGAAGGCCAAGGAAGGAGGAATGCTTGAGCCTAGGAGTTTGAGACCAGCCTGGGCAATAAAGCAAGACTCTATTTCTACAAAACATTTAAAAATCAGTAAAAAAATAAAAATAGGCCAGGCGCAGTGGCTCACGCCTGTAATCCCAGCACTTTGGGAGGCCGAGGCGGGTGGATCACAAGGTCAGGAGATCGAGACCATCCTGGCTAACATGGTGAAACCCTGTCTCTCCTAAAAATACAAAAAATTAGCCAGGTGTGGTGGCAGGTGCCTGTAGTCCCAGGTACTCGGGAGGTTGAGGCAGGAGAATCGCTTGAACCTGGGAGGCTCAGGAGATCAAGACCATCCTGGCTAACATGGTGAAACCCCGTCTCTACTAAACATACTAAACATACAAAAAATTGGCCAGGTGTGGTGGCGGGCACCTGTAGTCCCAGCTACTCGGGAGGCTGAGGCAGGAGAATGGCATGAACCCAGGAGGCGGAGCTTACAGTGAGCCGAGATGGCGCCCCTGCACTCCAGCCTGGGCGAAAGAGCGAGACTCTGTATCAAAAAAAAAAAAAGAAGTTACCCATGGTTCCTTGCCAGATGACTTCCTTACAACATGGTGGCTCATTTCTCCAAGGCCAACAGGAGAATCTCTCACTCTAGTCAGCTAAGACAGAGTCCTCCACAGTGGAACTTAATCACAGGACTGATATCCCATAAACTCTGTCATATTCTATTGGATAGACACAAATCACAAGTTCCACCCTTTTTTAAAAATTTTTATTTTTTTTGAGACAGAGTCTCGCTCTGTTGCCCAGGCTGCAGTGCAGTGGCGCAATCTCGGCTCACTGCAACCTCTGCTTCCCAGGTTCAAGTGATTCTCCTGCCTCAGACTCCTGAGTAGCTGGGACTACAGGCACCTGCCACCATGTCTGGCTAATTTTTGTATTTTTAGTAGAGACAGGGTTTCACCATGTTGGTCAGGCTGGTCTCAAACCCCTGACCCCAGGTGATCCACCCACCTTGGCCTTCCAAAGTGTTGGAATTACAGGCATGAGCCACCACACCCGGTTATGTTCCACCCATATTTAAGGGCAGATTATACGAGGGTGTAACACATTGGAAGTCTTCTTAGAATTCTGCCTAGTACAGAGGGGTAAGTCACTCTGCTGTTCCTAGCCCTTGAATTGTTTTCCCTAAACCTGGCCTATACCTTTAAATGGTCCCTCAATTAAATTCTCCTCAAATTACCCATTGGAGTGCTCCATCTGTTCCTGCCAGGACCCTTACTGGTAAAATCCCTCTGCAGGTGACCTGCTTTGATAATGTGCTTTCCTGAGTCTTTTTTGAGCCTGGGCCAGCTGGTGGCTGGACTTGAGAGAGCTCGGACTGAGCTAAACTGCTTAGCATTGCAAAGGAAAAGGTGGCAATGGCTTCCACTTGGCTGCAGCCAGGGAGAGTGAATGAAGAGAGAGCAGGGCTCCACAGCAGAGAAACTCGTAACAGATAACTAATGGGGAATCTGGGGGGTGAAATGCTGAGTGATACGCAACGGAAACCCTCTCACAGTCTGTACATTTCACATTGTTCGCTCCTGCCTCAGGTTGGCATCTTCTCTTTGGGGAACAAAGGGAAGAACAGAGTCCTGCTTTGAAGCTCGTTTGAAGCATGAACAAACGGTGCCTGTAAACAACCATATCCGGGGTCTATGTGGCATCTGAGCCGCTGTGACACTTGGGAGTCACACTGCTCTCTATCAGCATTTTGAACACTCATCTTTTTATTGTCTTCTTTTTCCTTTAAAAAAATGTAAAAACAAACAAAAAGATTAAACAAATAAGAAAGAAAACAAAAACATAAAAACAGACTTCTCATTTTAAAAATTATATCACTTTAGGCCGGACTCAGTGGCTCACGCCTGTAATCCTAGCACTTTGAGAGGTCGAGGCAGGCAGATCACCTGAGGTCAGGGGTTCAGGACCAGCCTGGCCAACATGGCGAAACCTTGTCTCTACTAAAAACACAAAAATTAGCCGGGAGTTGTGGCGCTTACCTGTAATCCCAGCTACTCCGGAGGCTGAGGCAGGAGAATTGCTTGAACCCAGGAGGTGGAGGTTGCAGTGAGCCGAGATCGCACCACTGTATTCCAAGCCTGGGCAACAGAGTGAGACTCCAACTGAAAAAAAAAAAAAAAAATTATATATATATATATATATATTTATATATATATATATTTATATATATATAACTTTAGAACATTCACTGTCTTTTTTTTTTTTAATGTGCTTGTTAAAAAGTACAACAGTTCCTAGACAACTGGTCCCAATGCATAAAGAGGCCCTGTCTGAAGCTTGAAAACTTGCCCTATTACTTAGCATTGCACATTTGCGATTATTTCATTAACTATAATGCACAATAATCCAGTGACCTATCTTCAAAGGATCCAAGGCTAGAGAAGCAAAACTACTAACCTAAAAGCAAAATATTTTAGAAAGCAGCCCAAACAAGGTGACGGTTTACATCCTGCAACGTTACATTTATTTGAGTATTTGAGAAGCATAAAAACATAACCTTAAATCCCATTTAATTGCATCCTGAAGACCATCATGTAAGTCATCATGGCCATTCTCAGAGACAGCATGGAACAGTGGTTCTCAAAATGTGGTCCCCAGACCAGAATCACCAGCATCACCTGGGAAGCACTTGTGGGCAATGCAAATTCTTAGACCCCGACCCAGACATGTGAATTGGAAACTCTGGGGCTGGATAAAGTAATCTATGGTTTAACAAGCCTCCAGGTGATTCTTACATACTCTATAGATTGATAATCACTGGCTAGAAACAGAAAGACTAGTACTTAATGACTTTCACCAGTGTGTGTAAGGATAGTGCTCTTTAAAGAGACAGAGAGAGAAGGAGGTATCAGTAACTTGAAAACTAAGGTTCCTTCTCCTGGCTATCTGGGATGTCAGGCAAGAGCAAACCTATTGCAGGCGCTGTCCATAGGTTACTAGGCAACACCACCTCTTCTCCACACCAAATCTCTCCACTCTTTTCCTTTGAGCTTATTTTAGTATTCGGTTGAACAGTTTTAGTTCAGCAGGTCGAGATTTTGTAAGGCTCATTGTCTGGGGATGGTTCAGGATACATGAAACTACTTTTAAAGGGCATCTTTTAAAATGAGCATTTTTTTTTCATTTTAATTATTGTTCTTCAGAAACTAGAGGTTGAGACAGATGACCTCTTATAATCTCTCCCAATTCAGAATTCCATAAAGTTCAAATGCTACTCTAAAAATTGCTTTAAATATGATGACTTTAAAAAACCAGATTAACCAGCAGTGTAATGTTTTCTATTTGAAAGATTTCTCATGATTGTTTCCAGTTACTCCTCCTAATTTCTCTTTTGCCAACTCTTTCCCATAAGAAGGGAAAAAAAAAAATCTGTACATCATTTGTTCATTTATTCATGCATTCATTCTATTAACTTTGGCTGAGGATAAAAAATGTGGCAGGAGATGCAGAAAAGGCCTTCAACAAAATTCAACAGCCCTTCATGCTAAAAACCCTCCGTAAACTAGGTATTGATGGAACGTATCTCAAAATAATAAGAGCTATTTATGACAAATCCACAGCCAATATTATACTGAATGGGCAAAAACTGGATGCATTCCCTTTGAAAACTGGCACAAGACAGGGATGCCCTCTCTCACCACTCCTGTTCAACATAGTCTTGGAAGTTCTGGCCAAGGCAATCAGGCAAGAGAAAGAAATAAAGGGTATTCAATTAGGAAAAGAGGAAGTCAAATTGTCCCTATTTGCTGATGACATGATTGTATATTTAGAAAACCCCATCGTCTCAGCCCAAAATCTCCTTAAGCTGACAAGCAACTTCAGCAAAGTCTCAGGATATGAAATCAATGTGCAAAAATCACCAGCATTCCTATACACCATTAACAGACAAACAGAGAGCCAAATCATGAGTGAACTCACATTCACAATTGCTACAAAGAGAATAAAACACCTAGGAATCCAACTTAAAGGGATGTGAAGGACCTCCTCAAGGAGAACTACAAACCACTGCTCAACGAAATAAAAGAGGACACAAACAAATGGAAGAATATTCCATGCTCATGGATAGGAAGAATCAATATTGTGAAAATGGCCATACTGCCCAAGGTAATTCATAGATTCAATGCCATCCCCATCAAGCTACCAATGACTTTCTTCACAGAATTGGAAAAAACTACTTTAAAGTTCATATGGAACCAAAAAAGAGCCTGCATTGCCAAGACAAGCCTAAGTAAAAAGAACAAAGCTGGAGGCATTATGCTACCTGACTTCAAACGGTACTACAAGGCTACAGTAACCAAAACAGCATGGTACTGGTACCAAAACAGATATATAGAGCAATGGAACAGAACAGAGGCCTCAGAGATAATGCCACAGATCTACAACCATCTGATCTTTGACAAACCTGACAAAAACAATAAATGGGGAAAGGATTCCCTATTTAATAAATGGTGCTGGGAAAACTGGCTAGCCATATGTAGAAAGCTGAAACTGGATCCCTTCCTTACACTTTATACAAAAATTAAGTCAAGATGGATTAAAGACGTAAATGTTAAACCTAAAACCATAAAAACCCTAGAAGAAAACCCAGGCAATACCATTCAGGACATAGGCATGGGCAAGGACTTCATGTCTAAAACACCAAAAGCAATGGCAACAAAAGCCAAAATAGACAAATGGGATCTCATTAAACTAAAGAGCTTCTGCACAGCAAAAGAAACTACCATCAGAGTGAACAGGCAACCTACAGAATAGGAGAAAGATTTGGAATCTACCCATCTGACAAAGGGCTAATATCCAGAATCTACAAAGAACTCAAACAAATTTACAAGAAAAAAACAAACAACCCCATTAAAAAATGGGCAAAGGATATGAACAGACACTTCTCAAAAGAAGACATCTATGCAGCCAACAGACATGTGAAAAAATGCTCATCATCACTGGTCATCAGAGAAATGCAAATCAATACCACAATGAGATACCATCTCATGCCAGTTAGAATGGCAATCGTTAAAAAGTCAGGAAACAACAGATGCTGGAGAGAATGTGGAGAAATAAGAACAGTTTTACATTGTTGGTGGGAGTGTAAATTGGTTCAACCATTGTGGAAGGCAGTGTGGTGATTCCTCAAGGATCTAGAACTAGAATTACCATTTGACCCAGCAATCCCATTACTGGATATGTACCCAAGGGACTATAAATCATGCTGCTATAAAGACACATGCACACGTATGTTTACTGTGGCACTATTCACAATAGCGAAGACTTGGAACCAACCCAAATGTCCATCAATGATAGACTGGATTAAGAAAATGTGGCACATATATACCATGGAATACTATGCAGCCATAAAAAAGGATGAGTTTATATCCTTTGCAGGGACATGGATGAAGCTGGAGACCATCATTCTGAGCAAACTATCACAAGGATAGAAAACCAAACACCGCATGTTCTCACTCATAGGTGGGAACTGAACAATGAGATCACTTGGACACAGGGCGGGGAACATCACACACTGGGGCCTGTTGCGGGGTGAGGGACTGAGGGAGGGATAGCATTAGGAGAAATACCTAATGTAAATGATGAGTTGATGGTTGCAGCAAACCAACATGGCACATGTGTACCTATGTGTCAAAACTGCACGTTGTGCCCATGTACCCTAGAACTTAAATTTAAAAAAAAAAAAAACAATGTGGCAGGAGTGCAATAGCTGATGGTTATATAAGCAGCTTCCAACCCAGTAAAGGGGAAAGACATGGAAAGAGATCACCACAGAACACTGTACGAATGCAACCACTAGAATAGGCCCAGTGTATTCCCAGAGCTCAGAGTAGTGACCTTGAAGATGAAGCCAGGGAAGCCTTCATGGATGATATAAGTAGGTGTTATGGAGTGGGAGAGGGAGGGAAGGCACAGAGGTGAGAAAAGGCCTGGCAAATGCAGATGAATGGCTGCAGTCCAAGGGTTCTGTAACATAGTCAGAAGCAGGAGGTGTCAATAGTGAGGTTTGTAGGGACCTGATTGATGAAGGAGCTGAAGGAGATGGGCAGCCACTGAAGAACTAAAAGCAGGAAGGATATGATTATATTTGCATGGAAGGATTTCCTCTTCAGCAGCTGAGGAAGAAATTAGGGAGCCGGGCATGGTGGCTCATGCCTGTAATCCTAGCACTCTGGGAGGCCGAGGCGGGTGGATTGCCTGAGCTCAGGAGTTCAAGACCAGCCTGGGCAACATGGAGCAACCCCGTCTCTACTAAAAAAAAAAAAATCCACAAAGTATCTGGGCATGGTGGTGTATACCTGTAATCTCAGCTACTCGGGAGGCTGAGGCATGAGAATCGCTTGAACCCAAGAGGCGGAGGTTGCAGTGAACCAAGATCATGCCACTGCACTCCAGCCGGGGTGACAGAGCAAGACTCTGTTAAAAAAAAAAAAAAAAAAGGAAGGAGAAGAAATTAGGAGATGATAGCACTGAGCAAGACAGACTGCTGAGGATGAGGATGCTGACACAGTGGTCCAAGAGAGAATGACATAGACTTGGATTGGGACATTGGTAATGAGGATAGAGAAAACTGGACTAACTTGAGAAATACCCAAGAGGCTAAACAGGCAGAACTGAGTGATTCCTTGGGTGTTGATAATGAAGGACAGGAAGGAGTTTAGAATGAAACCCAATTTCTAACCTAGTGATAGGTGGTGTTTCCATTGGAGATTGAGAATACTGGAGGAAGAGATAGTTTAGGTTCTGTTTTGGTACATGTGAGATGTTTATCTATCCATCTAGTAGGAAATAGGATATATGAGTTATCTTCTTAAGGAGGAAAATAAAAGTTTTAGAGTAACAGATTTGGGAGTTGTCAGTGTAGAGATAATGTTGAAACAATGAGTGAGTGTGGAAAACATCACCCAGAGAAAATGTAACAAAGACTGGGGTGGGGGATTAAGCCTTGGGGGACCTTGGAGTTTAAGGAGTTAAGGAGTGAGTGGAAGAAGATAAACCCATAAAAGAGAGAATGATAAATGTCAGGAAGAATCAAAAGATTCATAAATGTCAGGAAATGTAAACCAGTAAATGTCACAGAAGTCAAAAGGAACAAATGTTTCAGGAAGGAAGGATAAGTTAGCAATGAACAATGTCTCCAAAAGATACAAGAAGTTGGCTGAAAAACACTCACGGCACAGAGCAATTAGGAAGTCATTGGTTGTCTTTAAGGAGCATATTTTTAATAGAAAAAAGAACGCAGGGGTTTGTGGGGCAAAAGGAAGTTGAAGGGGAGAGAGAGAATGTAGACAACTCTTCGGAGAAGAGAGAAGCTGGGCAGAGATTATTTTCTTTTTAGATGAGTGAGGCTAGAATAATTTGTCATTTAAAGCAAGATACTCATGAGAGGGAAATGATGAAGAAAATCAGAGAAATAAAGGGCCAGAGCAAAATCTAGCAGGAGAAGGAGTGGTGCCACAGAAATGGTGAAAGCAAGTAAAGACATGCACTATCCATAGCTGCCTGGAGTAAAGGATGCAGGAGCAGGCAAGCAGAAGACAGACTCAAAAGCCTAAGAAGGAGACAGTGAGGAGGAATAGTCTTGGGGGAGGAGTGGGGAGGAGGAATAAATGCTCTGAAGGGCTGCCTTGCATACTGTGGAATCTAGTGCAACACACAAGCTCAAAGCCAGATATAGGCTCAGAATAAATCATACACTTGCACCTCTGGCTGTTCTTTGGGCTCCACACAAGCAGGAGGTAAAGGCTAAGGCACAGTTGAGGGAGCACCCCAGCCAATATGCAAAGACCAATGGAGTTGCTTTTATTTTTCTTTTTGGCTCCAGGCATTCAAGGAAACCTCTGTCAGGTCACTGGCTGACCACTGAAATAATAGAACACAGACTTCAGTGACTACGCAAACAAAGAACATGGTCTGTACAAAAATAGTTTGGAAAAGTCACTAAACAAACAGATTACTGCAGTCCTCAACAATCAACAACAGCACACCCTGCGGAGAACAGAAAGTATGCTATCTAGAGTTACCACAGTATAGTATTCAAAACGTCCAGTTTTCAACAACAAAAAATACAGGCATACAAAGAAACAGGAAAGTATGGCCCATCCACAGAAAAAAAAATAGACAAAACCCATGCTAGAGGAAGCCAGACATTGGAATGACTAGAGAAAGAGTTTAAATATATAAATATAACATATTAAATAATATAACTTTAAATATCAACCACCTTACATTTGCTCAAAGACCTAAAGGAAACCAATAGATGAACAAGTAAAGGTTATCAATAAAGAAATGTAAATTGTAAAAGAAACCAAATTTTAAACAACTGGAGCTGGAAGTTCAATAGCTAAAAAAAAATTTACTAGAGGGATTCAGTGGTATATTTGAACAGGCAGAAGAAAGAATCAGTGAACCTGAAGATAAAATAATTGAAATTATCCAGTTCGATGAGCATAAAGATAAAAGAATGAAAAACGAACAGAGCTTAAGAGACTTGTGAGATACCATCAAGCACACAAACATGAAAAAGAGTTAGAAAGACATTTGAATGGCCCCAAAGTCCCAATTTGATGAAAGACATAAGTACACATCCAAGAAGTTCAATGAACTCCAAGTAGGATAATCATGAAGAGATCCACACTATGATAATCAATCACATTTATAATCACACTGTCAACATCCAAAGACAAAGAGATAATCTTGAAAATGGCAAGAGATAAGTGACTCATAATGCATTGATTATTCAATATATACCCCAATAAGACTGTTAATGTAATAATCATCAGAGACAATGACAGCCAGAAAGCAGTATAATGACATACCCAAGTGCTGAAATTAAAAAAAAAAAAACTGTCTAGTAAGAATTCTATATCAAGCAAAATTGTTCTTCAAAAATTAGGAAGATATGGGCTGGGCATGGTGGCTCATGACTGTAAGTGATCCCAGCACTTTGGGAGGCCTAGGCAGGTGGATCACTTGAAGTCAGGAGTTCAAGACCAGCCTGGCCAACATGGTGAAACCCCGTCTCTATTTTAAAAAAATGCAAAAATCAGCCAGGCATTGTGATATGTGCCTGTAGTCCCAGCTACTTGGGAGGCTGAGGCAGGAGAATCACTTGAACCCAGGAGGCAGAGGTCGCAGTGAGCCAAGATCGTGCCACTGTACTCCAGCCTAGGCAACAGAGTAAAACTCCATCTCAAGAAAAAAAAAAAAAAAGGAAGATATTAAAACATTCCCAGGTAAGCAAAAGCTAAGGGAGTTTGTTGCCCCTAGACTTACCCTGTAGGAAATGCTAAAGGGAGTCCTTTGGGCAGCAATGAAAGGACACTAGACAGTGAGTTGAAGTTGAAGTCATCTGAAGAAATAAAGAACTCTGGTAAAGATAGCTACATAGGTAAATATAAAAGCCAGTATTATTGTATTTCTAGTTTATACTTCCTATTTTTGATTCTTATGATTCAAAATACAATGCATCAAACAATAATTACAAATCTATGCAGTAGGCACATAGTGTATAAAGATGGAATTTGTGACAATAACAATATAAGGTGGGTACAAAGCTGTATAGGATAAATTTTATATGCTATAGAAGCTAAGTTTGGATCATTTCAAACAAGCAATGGTGTTATAAATTTAGGATGCTAAATGAAATCTCCATGGTAACCATTTTTAAATAACTTTTAAAATTACATAAAAGGAAACATGGATAAAGTAAAAATAGTCCACTAGAAAAAAATCAAACACAGAAGAAGGTAGTACTGAAGAAAACGAGGAACAAAAAAGATAAGACATTTAGAAAATAAATGGCTAAATGGTAGAATATAATGACTCAGTAATTTAATGTACAACATATATTTAACATATAATTATGTATATTAATATAAATATATTAAATAATATAACTTTAAATATAAATGGATTAAACTCACTAGTTAAAATACACAGACTGGCAGACTGCCAGCGAAACTATTCAGTGCAATACTTTAATAGTGGATACATGTCATTATACAATTGTTAAAACTCATAAAATGTACAACACAAAAAGGGAAGCCTAGTGTACTACATTAATGTAAGATGGTAACAATAGGAGAAATGGTGTGTAGGGGCAGCAGTAGGTATATGGAAACTCTCTGTACTTTCCACTCAACTTTTCTATAAACCTAAAACTTCTCTAAAAAAATAAATTCTATTAATTTAAAAATGTTTCAACTATATGCTGTTTATAAGTGACTCACTTCAGCTCTATAAGATTGGAAGTGAAAGGATGTAAAAAGAGATTCTATGCAAATGGTAACTGAAGATGAGCTGGGGTAGCTATACTAATATGAAGCAAAAGAGGCTTTAAGTCAAAAATGATTAAAAGACACAAAAAGGTCATTATATATTGATAAAAGGGTCAATTCATCAAGAAGCTATAACAACTATAAATATATACCCACCTAATAACAGAGCTCCAAAATATGTACTACATACCTTGACAGAACTCAAGGAAGAAATAGGCAGTTCTACAATAATAGTTGAAGACTTCAATGTCCCAACCTTCAATAATAAATAGAACATCTAGACAGAAGATCCATAAGGAAACAGAGGACTTGCATAACACTATAAACAATTAGGCCTAACAGACATATATAAACCATCCTATCAAATACAGCAGAATATACATTATTCTCTAGGACAGACCATATGTTAGGCCACAAAAAACAGTCTCAATAAATTTTTAAAGATTGAAATAATAGAAAGTACCTTCTCAGATCACAACAGAACATTGTTAGAAATCAACTACAGGAGGAAAACTGGAAAAAAAAGTGCAAGTACATGAAAAATAAACAACATACTCTTAAACAACAAAGGGGTCAAAGGATAAATAGCAAGAGAAATAAGAATACTTTACAATAAATGGGAAAAATCCCCAATTCTTATACAGAAAAAGCAGTGTCCAGAGGGATATGTGTAAGTATAGATGCCTACATTAAAAAAAGAAAAGAAAAATCTCAAATCTATAACCTTTAAGGAACTAGAAGAAGAAAGCAAACCAAATCCAAAGCCAACAGAAGGAATAATTATAGCAGAGATTATTGAAATAGACAATAGGAAAATAACAGAATCAATGAAACTAGAAGCTGGTTCTTCAAAAAGATCAACAAAACTGACAAACCTTTTGCTAGACTGACTAAAAAAGTAGAAGATGCAAGTAACTAAAATTAAAGGTGAAAGTGGGTGTATTACTACCACTGTTGGTGAGGATGTGGAAAAATTGAAACCCTTGTACATTGCCTGAATATAAATGGTTCAGCCACTGTGGAAAATATTTTGGTGGTTTCTCAATAAGTTAACCATAGAATTACCATATGATCCAGCCTGGGTGACAGAGGGAGACTCCATCTCAAAAATAACTAAATAAATAGATAGATAGGTATGGGATTTTATTTGTGGGTGATGAAAATATTGAAACCAGATAGAGGTGGCTGTTGTACAACATTGTTAGTGCGTTAAATACCACTGAATTGTTGACTTCATTTATTTTTATTTTTTTTGAGACAGAGTCTCACTCTGTTATCCAGGCTACAGTGGTGTGATCTCAGCTCACTGCAAACTCTGTCTCTGAGTTCAAGCTATTCTCATGCCTCAGCCTCCTGAGTAGCTGGGACTATAGGTATGTACCACCATACCCGGCTAATTTTTGTATTTTTAGTAGAGACAAGGTTTCACCATGTTGGCCAGGCTGGTCTTGAACAACTGGTCTCAAGTGATATGCCCAACTCAGCCTCCCAAAGTCCTGGGACTACAAGCATGAGCCACTGCACCCAGCTTGAATTGTTGACTTAAAAATAGTTCATTTTAAGTTATATTAATTCAACTTCAATTTTTAAAAAATCTGGCAGGTGCTGAAAGAATAGGTCAGAACATAGGTAGAAAAGTTGACCTTAAACCAAAAAGGGAGAAGACAGATTTTAGAACACTGTGTAGTAGGAAAGGGTGAGAAATTGAAGGAAACGATTTTTGACAATGGCCTCAATTTTCTCAATGGAGTAAAAAGAAGAGCCACATTTATTGAACTATTACAATGTGTCAGGTACAGATGTATAATCTCCCTTAACTATCATAACAACCTAGTAAGGCAGATGCACTTGTTTTTCCCAATTAATAGATAAGGGATTGACTTTGAGGAACTAAGTGACTGGTTTAAGGTAATATAATTAGTCAGGGTCAAAGTCAGCATTTAAACTTCTGCAGTCTGACTCCAGATCTGGTTGTATCAAACTTTGTTCCTTGATACCGCCACTCTTGAGGCCAAATGGTTGAACCTAGATTGGGTTAGAAGTGGTGGAAAAGAATCAGAGAAGAAGCCAGTCAAGGTCAAGTAACACGGGTGATGACAAAAGCTGAGGGTCCAATTGATGCCTTCACACATTCATCAACAAGGTGTGATTGCATGCCTACCAAGGTGCATGTGAACCTGCTTGGTGGTGTGATTTTTCTCTGGCAGCACTCAGTCTCCTGAGAGTAGGAGAGGAGAACCTTATCAGAATGATTGACTTGTGTTTGCATTTTCACTGAGTGGGTTTGGTAGAAGACAGAAGTACAAAAAACTTGACAGGAGGCCAGGAGGGGATCAATAGATTCAACTGTGGGGTTTGTGAGGTTGACAGCCAGGCATGGAAGGAAGGAAGGTGGGAGAAGTCTAGAAAAAGAGAAAGTTATGGCCAAAAGCTGGATGTTGATGTTTATGATTGGTTTTAGACAGGGGTATTTCCTAGAGAGGACAGGGCCAGGACGTGGCCATAGCAATAGGTGGCTGAGGGGAAGTCCTTGGGCCTGAGACGATTAAGACTTGGGAGGCTCTGAGGCAGGAGGGTAGCTTGAGACCAGGAGTTCAAAACCAGCCTGGGTAACATAGTGAGATCCTGTCTCTACACACATACACACACACACATACACACACACACACAGACCTGTGAAGCTAGCACATTGGATTGGGCAACCATATAAACCTTGAAGGTACCAAAAATTAGGACAGGACTTGGGTGGAATCAGCTGCCACAGTCTTCAATGACTATTGAGGAGTGGCCAAGTTGTCAGTGCAAGGCAGAGATGAGGAGGATAAATAGCTTAATGGCATAAGTCACAAAGGGACAGAGATTTTTAGAAGATGATGGTGGTATAATTGCAGTGGAGACCAAAAATAATGCAAACAAGCCACTTCCAACCTCTGACAAAAGGTGTAGACAAAAATTAGTTTTATTAGACTGAGAGTGGTGGCTCGTGCCTGTAATCCCAGCACTTTGAGAGGCTGAGATGGAAGGATTGTTGAGCCAGTGAGTTTAAGACCAGCCTGGGCAATATAGTGAGACTTTGTCTTTACAAAAAATCAAGGAAAAAATTAGCTGGGGATAGTGGCACATGCCTGTAGTCCCAGCTACTAGGGAGGCTGAGATGGAGGGATCGCTTGATTGGTTGAGGCTGCAGTGAGCCGTGATTGTGCCACTGCACTCTGGCCTGGGCGACGAGTGACATTTGTCTCAAAAAAAAATTGGTTGGTGTACTTGTGTTACCATAAAGTCTCACTGCTGCTATAATAATCATAGTACTGATAGTAATATTAATAACAACAAAAATATTACGTTATAAAGTGCTCTTGAAAATAAGTTGGAAAGATGCTTAGTAAATTCATGCTTTAAGAAATCACAGTTGGGTGTGGTGGCTCATGCCTGTAATCCCAACACTTTGGGAGGCCGAGACAGGTGGATCACTTGAGGTCAGGAGCTCGAGACCAGTCTGGCCAACCTGGTCAAACCCCATCTCTACTAAAAATACAAAAAATTAGCTGAGCATGGTGGCAGGCGCCTGTAATCCTAGCTACCCAGGAGGCTGAAGCAGGAGGATTACTTGAGCCCAGGAGGTGGAGGTTGCAGTGAGCCGAGATCGCGCCATTGCACTCCAACCTGGGCAACAAAGCGAGACTCTGTGTCAATAAATAAATAAATAAATAAATAAATAAATAAATAAATAAAGTCACTGAGTGGGTATGGTAGAAGATAGGAACACAAAGAACTTGACTATATGCCACATACTCTGCTTAGTATATTATCTGCATTATCTCATTTAACTATGTCAGTGATCCTATGAAGTAATAATTCTATTATCAGCTCCAATTTACAGATACGGAAAATGAGACTAGGTGAGATTAAGTAACTTATTTCAGGTTATACAGTGGCAGAGCCTAGATTCCAGCCCACATCTGCCTGACTCTAATACTCTTAAGGCCCTTCTATTAAACATCAGGGAAGTATCTGGGTTTATTTGCTCAAACTGGAAAGTGCCGAGGTTGAATAATCCTTAACTAACACCTTAGCAGATAGGAGGCTCGCTTTGGTTTACAACTCCAATTCCCTGAAGAAATCTAATTCTTCAGGGAAGGCTGAAGGCAATAGAAGACGCTATTGCCCCAGCATTAACTTGGTTTGCCTTGCTTTATTAGAATCTTCTGAAAGCACGAATTTACTAAACGTCTTTCCAACTCTATTTTCAACACAGCTGTGAGCCACCGTGTGCTTTGTCATGCCGAGCTTTCTTCTCCAGAAAAGACATTCTTCTAATCTGGGGGGAGACAAATGATAAGTGAAGCAGTTCCAAGGCTCAACAAAGTGCCATAGAGTGACTCCTGTGAGAGAACAGACCAAAACGATTGGAAGTCTCTGGTCTAGATACACGAAGGCAGATGAGCACTGCGGAAGGGTGCCGAGATTGTCCACTGCGCAGGACAAGGAAAAGCAAGACGCTGGCTTGTTCACTGTCATAGGTTGAGTGGTGGCCCCACAAAACCGATGTTCAAGTGCTAACTCAAATGTGATCTTATTTGAAAACCAGTTTTTTGTAGTTGTAATTAAGAATCTGGAGATGAGATCATCCTGCATTTATTTATTTATTTATTTTGAGAAGTAGTTTTTGCTCTGTCATCCAGGCTGGAGTGTAGCGGCACAATCTTGGCTCACTGCAACCTCTGCCTCCCAGGTTCAAGCAATTCTCCTGTCTGAGCCTCCCGAGTAGCTTACCCAGCTAATTTTTGTATTTTTAGTAGAGATGGGGGTTTCACCATATTGGCCAGGCTGGCCTCGAACTCCTGACCTCAGGTGATCTGCCCATCTTGGCCTCCCAAAGTGCTGGGATTACAGACATGAGCCACCACACCCGGCCAACTCTGCATACTTTAATATTTCCATACCATATTCAGCTTATTGTACAGTTTGGACTGTCAAAGTTATGCACATTTTAAGAATAATTTCTTGAGGGCAGGTTAATTCTGGTGTGTGTTACAGTCCTTTTGTAATTTCAGTAATTTCCTGAGTTGCAGAGGCCTAACTGAATCAATGTTAGGCATCTTGATGGAAAATAATGGTGATGGTTTAGGGGAGTGAGGAAAAAAAGATTTTCCAACTCAAAATCCTGATAAAAACATTGGGAGAGGTGGGTATACTATTGTATAAAAATGTTTAGGGCCGGGCACGTTGGCTCATGCCTGTAATCCCAGCACTTTGGGAGGCCGAGGCAGGTGGATCACCTGAGCTCAGGAGTTCAAGACCAGCCTGGCCAACATGGTAAAACCCCATCTCCACAAAAATACAAAAATACAAAAATTAGCTGGACGTGGTGGCATGTGCCTGTAATCCCAGCTACTCAGGAGGCTAAAGCAGGATAAGCGCTTGAACCTGGGAGGCAGAGGTTGCAGTGAGCCGAGATCGTGCCACTGCACTCCAGCCTGGGCAATACAGTGTAACTTCATCTCAAGAAAAAATAAATTAATTAATTTAAAAAATAACAAAAAATAAATGTTTAGATAAAGAAATCTAAACATTATGTGCCATATAACATTTCAATCGATGATGAACTGAATATACAACAGTGGTCCCAGAAAATTATAATACTCTATTTTTACTATACTTTTTCTGCATTCAGACACACAAATACTTAGCATTGCTTTACAGTTGCCTACAGTACTCAATGACATGCCATAGAGGCTTGTTGCCTAGGAGCAATAGACTAGACCATCCAGCCTAAGTGTGCAGTAGGCTATGCCATCTAGCCTTGTGTACGTGCTCGCTGTGTTGTTTACACAACAAAATCACCTAATGACACATTTCTCCAAACGTATGCTCATCATCGTTATGTGGCACCTGATTGTTGACTATGTGGGTAAACCTTAATAAAGCAGAGAAGTATTGGCAAAAATAAATTATCTGGTGGGCAGAATAATGGCTCCCAAAGATGTCCATCCCGATCCCTGTAACCTATGAATATGTTGCCTGACATAGCAAAAGGGACTTTAGAGATGTGCTAAAGCTAAGGAACTTGAGGTGGAAGGATTATCTTGGGTTCCTCTAAATATAATCAGAAGGGTCTTTCTAAGACAAAGAAAGGGACAGGAGAGCCAGAGAAGGAGAGAGGACAGAAAGCAGAGGCTGGAGTGATGTGAGTGCCAGCTTTGCCAGGCCAGGGAAGGCAGGCAGCCTGCAGAGGCTGGAAAAGGCAAGGAAGAAATTCTCCCCAGAACATCCAGAAGGAGCACAGCCCTGCCAGCATGTTGATTTTAGTCCCATGACTCCCAGATCCAACCTGCAAACTCCAGGAATGCAGGATAATAAATATGTGTGGCTTTAAGCCACGAAGTTCATGGTAATTTGTCACAGCAGGAATAGGAACTAATACAGATTCTCATCTGCGCTAATGAACACAGGAAAGAAGGCCGGGGAATAGCCTTGCAGAAAGGACCTGGCTGTCAGCCTGACGCACTGTGCGGCTGGCCATCTCCTGGCAGTCCAAGGGCTCAGGCTCAGTTTACCCTCCAGGCAGTAGACAACAAGCTTCCCTGTCCTTAATAACACCCTGCATCCCACCTCCCAGTCTCTGCAAAATGCTTGAGCAAGGCATTTGGTCCTAAGAAGTTATCTCACTCTGGGCAGCCATACAGCTATTACTTATGGTGTCATTTCAAGGACTGATGAATGTCCTGGACCCCAAAATGACTCATCACCGAGTAGTGTTATCTTAAGGGAGAGGCTTCTGCCCTTGGGGCAGCTCCATGGAGACTTCAGTTAAACTGGCTGCTGAGCAAGGCGCTGATGATTCAAATTGCAACTGTTTTTCTGTTTATTTTAAGCTCAAAATGAAAAAAATCTCTCGAGTGGGTTTTGCTTATTTGAAAACTTTAAAAGGTACTCCAGTCTCCCCACATGGCAGCTTCAAGGCCCTGAAGGCTGTGCTTAACTGCAGGCCCTGGCTTGGCTTCTGGTCAAGTCATCAAGAAGCTTCTAGAATTTAAGATGGCAGTTCCCTTATCAGATCCTCTCTGCGAATATACAGGAGGGATGCTTTGTGGCCAGAAGGCAGGTTGGGTTGTAAGACCTGTTTAATTTCTGTCAGGAAAAAATACAACAGTAAACAAAACAAATTCTGAGTACTGGCAACAAGAAAAACCAGCTTTCTGCCTAGAAATGTTTACTCTTTTACAATTGTAGAACATTCAGGAAAATCATGGACTCCAAATAAAAAACCCAACAAACAAAAACACTTCCAGTCACCTCCTAATTTTTAGAATGATTGGAGGAGATAGATGAATGATTAAATGAGTGATTAAAATGGGTTTAATTATTATAATTAATCAATGAAAACATGATCACACCCAGCTTCCATCCTGGATCTAGCTGGCAAGATCCCAATTTTGGAAGCATGTAAAACTCAGAAGTCTTTATTACAAATGACTGATTCCATTTACTCCAAATATGAGATTCTAATGTCACCCTGGGATAGAGAAACCCTCTAACTGCACAAAGTCTGTAGGTTAACAGTAAAGCCAGGGGACCAGGCCCAGTGGCTCATGCCTGTAATCCCAGGACATTGGGAGGCTGAGGCAGGCGGATCACTTGAGGTCAGGAGTTTAAGACCAGGCTGGCCAACATGATGAAACCCCATCTCTACTAAAAATACAAAAAAATAAAAATTAGCTGGGTGTGGTGGCACATGCCTGTAATCCTAGCTACTCTGGAGGCTAAGGCAGGAGAATCACTTGAACCTGGGAGGCGGAGGTTGCAGTGAGCTAAGATCACACTACTGCACTCCAGCCTGGGCCACAGAGTGAGACTCCTTCTCTAAAAACAAACAAACAAAACAAAAACAAAACAGTCAAGCTAGGGACCTAATGATTGGAGGGAAAGGTCTCCATATTCCTTGGGGAAATCGGCTTTATTTAGACATGATGTTCCCTCTGTAAATGACTCTCAGCTGGCCTTGGGCCTGCTCTTCAACTCTCTCCACCTTGTTAAGTGTAGAATCTAAGTTTCCCATCACGTTCCTTAGATGTGGAGTGTCTGTTATTCCAGGAAATCTCTTTGATTAAATGGCAAATGTGCTGGGAGCGGTGGCTCACACCTGTAATCCCAGCACTTTGGGAGGCTGAGGCAGGCAGATAATGAGGTCAAGAGATCGAGATCATTCTGGACAATATGGTGAAAGCCCATCTCCTCTACTAAAAATACAAAAATTGGCTGGGCGTGGTGGTGTGTGCCTGTAGTTCCAGCTACTTGGGAGGCTGAGGCAAGAGAATTGCTTGAACCTGGGAGGCAGAGGTTGCAGTGAGCCGAGATCGTGCCACTGCACTCCAGCCGGGCGACAGAGTGAAAGTCCATCTCAAAAAAAAAAAAAAAAAAAAAAAAAAAGGAAAACAAAACCATGCCAGGCAGGTCCGCACTTTACAAACACTCAACTTATCCTTGACCTTTCCTCAGCCCCCTTCCAGGCTCCCTCCACCTCCAGGCTTTCGCCCTCCAGTGGGAGGGGCTGCCGCCACTACTGGGTCCTCCCTTGTACCTAAATTCCTCTCCACCCTAGGCCCTGGAGAGCTGCGGTTACTGTGGTAACACTAAGGAACATCCTAGCATTTGTGGGCTAGCCTACACACCTACTGACCATGACTCACATTATTTCTATGGGAAAATACCTTCTGAGTTTTAACCAACAATTCACAATCTGCTCTTGAATATATCTATTGCTTTTATAATGCCTCCTCTTCTTGGCATCCTATGGAAATGAATTTTCATAATCATCAAAATGAACCAGTGAAAGGGCTGAGCTTAGGGCTGCAAAGTACTATAAACCTTAAAAACAAAGCGCATCAGTGTTATCACTAGGTAAAACAGTAAGGTAAACTGCAGATCTCGGATAAGTCAAATGGGCTTTCAGCGTTCCCAACTGTAAAATGGGACTGTAAGATCAATGAGATCAGGTGAAAATGCTCTTGAAATTGTAGGGTGATAAATAAATTCAATTATTATTATCTATATTGCATTTGTTTTTTATTTATTTATTTGAGAAGAAGTCTTGCTCTTTTGCCCAGGCTGGAGTGCAGTGGCACAATCTTGGCTCACTGCAACCTCTGCCTCCTGAGCTTAAGCAATTCTCCTGCCTCAACCTCCTGAGTAGCTGGGATTACAGGTGCACGCCACCAGGCCTGGCTAATTTTTATATTTTGAGTAGACGGGGTTTCACCATGTTGTCCAGGCTGGTCTTGAACGCCTGACCTCAGGTGATCTGCCGACTTCAGCCTCCCAAAGTGCTATAGTGCATTTATAAGAGCAAAGACTAGAGAATGACATCCTTGGTTCAAATCCTGGCTTTGAACCATTCTATTCTATTTACACTATTAACCATTCATTCTATTTGAACTATTCTAGCTGTGTGAACTTGAGCAGGTTACCTAAGTGCTTTGTGCCATACAACAGTTGCCCCTCAGTATCCATGGGGGATTATTTCCAGAACCCCCTGCAGATACCAAAATCCATGGATGTTCAAGTTCCTGATAAAACGCTGTAGAATTTGCATATAACTTACATCTTCTCCTATACTTTAAATCATCTCTAGATTACTTATGATACCTAAAACAATGGATGTACTATGTAAATAGTTGCTATACTGTATTGTTTAGGGAATAATGACAAGGAATAAAATCTGTACATGTTCAGTACAGATGCAGATTTTTCCTGAATATTTCCAATCTGAGGTTGGTTGAGTCCACAGATGCAGAATCCACAGAGAGGGCCAACTATATTATCCTCCTGTAATAACAGTAACTCTAGAAAACGATGGTTGTGAGGATTAAAGTGTTAAAAAATGTAAAGTGCTTGGACATATGAAGTGCTATGTAATATTGGCAATGAGCAGCAGCAGCATAGCCTAACAGAAAGACAGCGTCCTGGAAAAACAGTAGCCTGGGAATCTGACAGGTCTAAGTGGATGGGGATGTCTTGTATTGTTGTAATTACATGCAGCTGCTTTATTGGTGACTCAAGAGGAAACTTGGTAATTATTTTAAATATTTGTTTCTTTTGGCTGAGGCATCACTAGATACAACTGTGAAGTAGATGAATGATTTTCTTCATAATTTGCTAATCTATTTTTTTAAGTTCACAGCCGTGGTGGCCTCCAGCCTGAGGATTCTCCTGATACATGCTACTAAGGGCTCACCTGCGCTTGCCTTCACCCTGGGAGCTGTCAACTCGCAGTTAACTCTGTAGGTTGAATACATGCCATCTGCTCCACTCCCTGTTCAAAGCCACTCAGATAGCCATGAAGGAATAAAATAGGAAGAAGCGAATGGCAATGGAGATGCAAAAAGTGTCAACAATATTTTGGAAGACATAAGTTGTTTGGACAAAAGACTTCGAATTTAATGTCAGCTTTCTCCATTCTGCTGAGTGTCTATACCTGAAGAAGCCAATAAAAGATCAATTGAATCCGGCCTGGGGTGGTGGCTCATGCCTGTAATCCTAGCACTTGGGCAGGCCGAGGCGGGTGGATCACTCGAGGTCAGGAGTTCGAAACCAGCCTGGCCAACATGGTGAAATCTCATCTCTACTAAACATACAAAAAAAATTAGCCTAGTGTGGTGGCATGCACCTGTAATCCCAGCTACTTGGGAGGCTGAGGCAGGAGAATCACTTGAACCCGGGAGTTGGAGGTTGCAATGAGCTGAGACGGTGACACAGCACTCCAGTCTGAGCGACAGAGCAAGACTCCGTCTCAAAAAAAAAAAATACAAATAATAAATAAATACAAATAATAAATAAATAAATAAATTGAATCCACTATGAATCCTCCAAAATCTCAGAAACTGGAAGCACTAGACATCTCTGAATTCAGGGGATTAGGATGGCGCTGAAAATGATAGAATTCATTCAATGTCTGTGTAAGAAGGAGCTGGACCTCAGCTCTTCCTCCTCACTCCACACAGCCAGAGGCTGTCACTCCTCTACCACCCAGCAGGTGACAGAAGATTTGCTCTCTGAAGAGGGCAAACCAGAGATGTCCTGATCCAGGAGACATGAGGCATCACAGAGGGCAAGAAAACAAGGCATTTCTGAAATGAGTAAGGCTCTCAGAAGTCACATATGACGGGCCATTGTCCCCATTCCACCCCCAAGATGCCACATTAGCTCACTGCTTTTTCTGTGCAGGGTGACAGCATTGCAGAACTCTAGGGAACCATCATTCCATAAACTGCAAGGTCAAGGGTGCTCCCTGTATCACCTGGGGGAACTGGTTAGCTTAAGAGAAAAAGCCGGTACTCCCCCTGTCATCTCACAGTGAGGCTACCAGTTGACAAGCCTCGTGCACATACACTAAAATTCTGATCAGTAATTTGGTGAATGGTCAAGGATCACCAGAAATTTGAGGAAAGCCTCTAGTATGAAGAAGGCCAGAGATCAAAACAAAAGCAGAAAAAGAGCCCAGAAAAAACAGACGGTGCAGGAAGAAGATGACTTCAGAAAAACAGTGATTAATATCTTCACAAGAGAAGAGAAGAGAATGTATCCATGACACAATTACATCATTCTATGAAAAGGAAAAAAATTCAGAGCATATGAAAGAATTCTTAAAAATTAAGAATAAGATGTACTATTATCCACACAATGGAATATTACTCAGGTATAAAAAGAATGAAGTACCGATTTGTGCTAAAACACAAATGAGCCTTGAAAACATGGTGCTCAATGAAAGAAGCCAGCCACAAAGGAACATATGTTGTCTAATTTAATTACATTTACATGAAATGTTCAGAATAAGGCGAGTCCATAGAGATGGAAAGATTAGTGTTGTTTTGGGCTGGGGGAGATCGGGAGATTGGAGGGTGATAAATAAAGGGTATGGGTTTTCTTTAGGGTGATGAAAATGTTCTAAAACTGAGGGTGGGAACAGTTGTGCAACTCTGTGAGTATACTACAAACCATTGAATTGTATACTTTTTTTTTTTTTTTCACAGTCTCATGCTGCCACCCAGGCTGGAGTGCAGGGGCACGATCTCAGCTCATTGCAACCTCTGCCTCCTGGGTTCAAGCGATTCTTGTGCCTCAGCTCCCAAATAGCTGGGATTACAGGCGCATACCACCACACCCAGCTAATTTTTTGAGGGTATTTTTAGTAAAGATGGGGTTTCGCCATGTCGGCCAGGCTGGTCTTGAACTCCTGGCCTCAAGTGACCCTCCCACCTCAGCCTCCCATCGTGCCGGGATTACAGGCGTGAGCCACTGTGCCTGGCCAATTTTTATACTTTAAATGGGTGAATTGTATGGTAGGTAAATTATATTTGGCCGGGTGCGGTGGCTCACACCTGTAATCCCAGCACTTTGGGAGGCCGAGGCAGGCGGATCACAAGGTCAGGAGATTGAGACTATCCTGGTTAACACGGTGAAACCCTGTCTCTACTAAAAATAATTGGTTTTATTTTTATCACATAATGGGTGGTTAGCAGATATAGGGTCTCTATGTTGTTACCAGAGAACCAGATTATTTCTATCTTTGAGCTTAGACATCATTAGTTTTGCTTTCATCCTCACACAAAATGTTTTCTGCCCATTCTCTTCCCATCTCAGGCATTGCAAGTATGTTTCAAGCAGGAAAAAGATGGGAAAATTTGTGTCAACTGTAACTTCAACTTACAGCTCATTGGACAGAACTGTGTCACATGACTTCATCTACCAACAAGATGGCTGTGAAGCACATTGCCATCCTGCATAGAGATATGCTGTTACTAAGAAAGAAGGAAAGGTGTATTCAGTAGACAATTAGAGATCTCAACTACAGAAATAAACAGTTTCCCAAGAACTAGAAGATGGCCCCAGATTTAAAGGGCCCATTAGCACCTAGAACAAAGAATGAAAAAAGATCCACAATAAGTCATAACCCTGTAAAATTTAAGAACACCAGGCCAAGTGCAGTAGCTCACTTCTGTAATACTAGCACTTTCGGACGCTGAGGCAGGAGGATGGCTTGAGCCCAGGAGTTAGAGACTAACCTGGACAACATAGTGACACCCTGTCCCTACAAAAAAAATACCCCAATTAGCTGCGTGTGGTGGTGCATGCCTGTAGTCCCAGCTACTCAGGAGGCTAAGGTGGGAGGATCACTTGAGCCTGGGAGGTCAAAGCTGCAGTGAGCCATGATTGCACGACTGCACTCCAAACCTGGGTGACTGTCTCAAAACAAACAAACAAACACACATAGTTTTTTTTTTTTTTAATCTAAAAGCTTTCAGAGAGAACAAGCAGGCCACATACAAGGATCCAGAATCAGTACTCATTCCTCTCAATAGCAACACCGACACTATGTCAGCAGTATAGTAATCACTTAACGTCTTCCATAGGTTCTCTGAAACTGCGACTTTAAGCAGAACAACATATAACCTAACTAATTTTGCCATAAGCTAATTGATGTAAACAAGAATTAAGTTCCTATGGCATATTTCTGGCCCCCCAGATATCACCAGACTTTTTTTTTTTTTTTTTTTTTTTGAGATGGAGTCTCTCTCTGTCGCTCAGGCTGGAGTGCAGTGGCTCAATCTCAGCTCACTGCAAGCTCCGCCTCCCGGGTTCATGCCATTCTCCTGCCTCAGCCTCCCGAGTAGCTAGGACTACAGGCGCCTGCCACCACGCCCGGCTAATTTTTTTATTTTTAGTAGAAACGGGGTTTCACCATGTTAGCCAGGACAGTCTCGATCTCCTGACCTCGTGATCCACCCGCCTCGGCCTCCCAAAGTGCTGGGATTACAGGCATGAGCCACCGCGCCCGGCCTCACCAGACTTCTAAATAAAGACCCCAAACACTTCTAATATTAAACATTGAAATAAATATAATCTATATATACATTTAAGAAGGATGAATAAAAACAAGCAAGATAATTATTTCCCACTTTCAGGTGAATCAGTGAGGGACCATGGTTGTTGTGGTGGGGGGTTAAATCAGGGAATAACTATTTGCAAAGTGGAAATTGTCAGGAGCACCTCCTGCTACCATGTAGCTCAGAAACAAACAAGAACAAATTCCACGGGCTCTCTGAGCACTTTTGTACCACGTCATTTATTTGTTTGTTTGTTTATTTATTTGGAGACAGAATCTCACTTTGTCGCCCAGGCTGGAGTGCAGTGGCACAATAGCGGCTCACTGCAACCTCCACCTCCTGGGTTCAAGCAATTATCCTGCCTCAGCCTCCCAAGTAACTGGGACTACAGGCACCCGTCACCACGCCCAGCTAATTTTTTTATTTTTATTTTTATTTTTTTGAGATGGAGTCTCACTCTGTCGCCCAGGCTGGAGTGCCGTGGTGCAATCTCCACTCAACCCAACCTCTGCCTCCCCAGTTCAAGCGATTCTCCTGCCTCAGCCTCCCAAGTAGCTGGGATTGCCAGCATCTGCCACCATGCCCGGCTAATTTTTTTGTATTTTTAGTACAGATGAGGTTTCATCATGTTGGCGAGTCTGGTCTTAAACTTGGCCTCGCAAAGTGCTGGGATTACAGGTGCGAGCCACCACACCTGGCTGTGTATTTGTTTATTGCTGTGCATTTGTATGATTATCACAGACTTTACAAGTTTTATTTGACAATGATTTGTATCCATCCAGTTATGGTTTGGAAATGATTTGTTTGTCCCCACCAAATCTCATGTTAAAACTTGATCCCCAGGGAGGTGGTGGTGGAGGAGGGGTCTGGGGGGAGGTGTGTGGGTCATGGGATGGAACCCTCATGAATGGCGTGGGCTGGTCTCAGGGTAGTGAGTGAGTTCTCGCTCTCGTGAGACTGAATTGGTTCTCAGCGGGATGGATTGGTTCTAATGAGAGAGGGTTGATATAAAGTCAGTGCACACCCCCAGGTATGAATCCCTCTTCACGTGTGCCTGCTTCCCCTTTGTCCCCCTCTGCCGTGTTTTGACATAGCACAGAAGCCCTCACCAGAAGCTGCGCAGAGGCCAGCACCATGAGTCTTATGCAGCGCGCAGAACTGTGAGCTAAACAAACCTCTTTTCTCTAAAATTACCCAGCCTCAGGGATTCCTTTATAAAAACACAAAGTAGACTCAGACACATTCATTTATTTATCATCTAAGTCACTGACTCCAGTTCAGGATCGAGGGTGGCCGGAGCTTTTCCTGGCTGCTTAGGGCACAAGGCAGGAACCAGCTCTGGACTGGACGCCATCCCATTCCTGTGTGTGTGTGTGCGTGTGCAGGAGAGTCACTTGAACCTAGGAGGCGGAGGCTGCAGTCGGCTGAGATCACGCCACCGCACTCCAGCCTGGGTGACAGAGCAAGACTCTGTCTCGGAAAAATAAATAAATACATACATACATACAAAAATTAGCTGGGCGTGGTGGCGGGCACCTGTAATACCAGCTGCTCAGGAGGCTGAGGCACAAGAATTGCTTGAACCTGGGAGGTGGAGGTTGTAGTGAGCTGAGATTGTGCCACTGCACTCCAGCCTGGGTGACAGAGTGAGACTCTGGAGTCGTACACACACACACACACACACACTCACTCACTCACTCATTCTGGGGCCATTTAGACACATCACTTAATCTAATGGGTACATTCTTGCCATGTGGGAGGAAATCGGAGTATCTGGAGGAAACCCACACAGACATGGGGAGAATGCAAAACTCCACACAGACAGTGGCCCCAACCAGGAATCTATTTTTTTTCCTTATAAATGTTATAATGTGGCTGGGCATGGTGGCTCATGCCTATAATCCCAGCACTTTGGGAGGCCGAGGCAGGTGCATCACTTGAGGTCAGGGGTTTGAGACCAGCGTGGCCAACATGATGAAACCCCGTCTCTACCAAAAATACAAAAATTAGCTGGGTGTGGTGGCGGGCGCCTGTAATCCCAGCTACTCGGGAGGCTGAGGCAGGAGAATTGCTTGAAGCCGGGAGGCAGAGGTTGCAGTGAGCCGAAATCGTGCCACTGCACTCCAACCTGGGCAACACAGTGAGACTCCATCTCAAAAAAAGAAAGTAAATAAATAAATGTTATAATGAGATGACGTTGAACAAAACCATGTTCTTCGAGGACCTGCTGTAACTTCAGAACCTGAGGAAAATTTTCATCCTAGAATTCTCCATTAGGTAGTAAATTTGTGTACATCATGAAAGTTGTTGATTAATGTGTAGTTTTGTCAAAATGTTTCTTGACATTTACCATCCACCCTGGGAGCTGTCATCCTATCACTAGCCATGCAAAACCCAGAAGGCACAGACCTGCTGACGAAACATCAGCATCTCTTTCAGAAGTTAGGACTTACTTTAGGAAGTTATTTTAAGTAGTTATTCCCAAAGACAACATTTTGACTTTTGCAACTGTCATTTACTTTTCATTCCATGAAGTTTGACCTTTTTTGGAGACAGGGTCTCACTGTGTTGCCCAGGCTGAAGTGCAGTGGCATGAAAATGGCTTGCTGCAGACTCGAACTCCTGAACTCAAGCGATCCTCCCACCTGAGCCTCCCAAAGTGTTGGGATTATAGGTGTGAACCACCAAGCCCGGCCGACTTTTTGTTTATATCAAATAACTGTTCGCCTAAGTTAATTTTGCTTTTTTATTCCAAGTTTTCTTGCAGATACAAAAAAATCAAGCAATAGTCGTTTTGTATTTCATTTTATTTTTAGAGACAGGGTCTCACTCTGTTGCCCAGGCTGGAGTGCAGTGGTGACATCATAGCTCATTGTAACCTTGAACTCCTGTGCTCAAGCAGTTCTCCCACCTCAGCCTCCCGAGTAGCTAGGGCTACAGGCATGGGCCACCATGCCAGGCTAATTAAAAAAAAAATGTTTGTAGGGAATGGGGTGGGGGAGGGGGTCTTGCTATGTTGCCCAGGCTGGTCTCAAATTCCTGGCTTCAAGTGATCCTTCCACTTAGGCCTCCCAAATTGCTGGGATTACAGGCATGAGCCATTGTGCCTGCTGATAGCTGTTTGTATTGGCTCCATTAGCAGCAGTAGAACTTAGCAAATGGTTAATGACAGTAGTTTGATAATGTCATCAGATGTTTCAAAAAGAAAAGCAGTTTAGCCCAATAATGGCCTTTTTTTTTCATACAATTAATTCCTGGAATCAATATATGGAGGTTCATTCTGCCAAAGGTGAAATGTCTGACATCATTGCTAATTCTATTGTAAACTCGACTTTTAAAAACTGGTTAAAATTAAAAACTGATTCCAAATTAAAAGGATTTCTCTTTTGCAGGGATAATAGAAATACGATTTTTGGAGGAGCACTGCACTACGGGAAAAATAACACACTCTTAATACTGTTAAGAAACCAAATGGTCTTGGCAATGATTTCTTGGATGTGACACCAAAAGCACAGGAAATAAAAGTAAAAATAGACAAGTGGGACTACATCAAACAAAAAAGCTTCTGCACAGCAAAGAGAACCACTGACAGAGTGAAAAGGCAACCTACAGAATGTGAGAAAATATTTGCAAATCATATATCTGAAAGGGTTAATATCCAAAAATATATAAGGAACTCCTACAACTCAATAACAAAAAATTAAATAACCCAATTCAAAAACAGGCAAAGGACTTGAATAGATACTTCTCCAAAGAAGACATACAAATAGTCAACAGGTATAGAAAAAGATGCCCAACATCACTAATTGTCAGGGAAACACAAATCAAAACCATGAAATATCACCTCACGCCTATTAGGATGGCCGTCGACATGGTTTGGATCTGTATCCCCAGCCAAATCTCACATTTTTTTGTTAATTAGCCAGGTGTGGTGGCACATGCCTGTAGTCCCAGCTACTTGGGAGGCTGAGGCAGGAGAGTCACTTGAACCTAGTGTAGCAGGACAAGTCACAGACAAAACTCCTCAGACACCAGATTAAAGAAGGAAGAGGTTTTTTATTCGGCCGGGAGCGTCGGCAGACTCGTGTCTTAAGAGCCGAGCTCTCCGAAAAAGAAATTCCTAGCCCTTTTAAGGGCTTACAACTCTAAGGGGTCTACGTGAAAAAGTCATAATAGATCAAGTAAGCGTGAGAAACGTGACTGGGGGCTACACACATCAGCTAACAGAACAAAAAGTTTTACAGTGCTTTCTCATACAATGTCTAGAATTTACAGATAACACCAGTAGTTTTGGTCAGGGGTTAATAATATTATTATTATTTTAGCCACCAGGGCCAGGTGGTGGTGCCAACGTTGTCTAACTATTTATCTTACTTCTGTTTCTTTCCAACTTTTTTGCTTTCTCCCTTTTCTCCTGTCTTATAAACTAGGGAAAAGGGGAGGTTGGGGAGAAACTGAGAAGGCCAACAGGAGAAGTGGTGGCCTCATACCATACTAGGAGGTGGAGGCTGCAGTGAGCTGAGATCACGCCACTGCACTCCAGCCTGGGTGACAGAGCAAGACTCTGTCTCGGAAAAATAAATACATACATACATACACACATACGTATGTACGTACAAAAATTAGCTGGGCGTGGTGGCGGGCACCTGTAATCCCAGCTACTCAGGAAGCTGAGGCACGAGAATCGCTTGAACCCGGGAGGCAGAGGTTGTACTGAGCCGAGATTGCGCCACTGCACTCCTGCCTGGGTGACAGAGTGAGACACCATCTTAAAAAAAAACGAACGCGCCCTTGCCTGAGTAAGACCTCACTAGACACACAACAACGTGTATTTTAGGACCACATACACACGTTTAAAGGAAACTCATGCAACAATCAGTGTCTCAGTCAGGGCCGAAAGCCGAGAGTCATGTGATAGTGTCTTAAAAGCTGGCCGAAACAGAAAGAAGTCCCACGAAGCTGCATTTATATTTTCCAAGTTAATTAAATTTATTTAATCAGTTGTTTCGGAGCTAGTTTTCCCTTCAGGATTGGTAGCCCATGACAACAGACAGAGAGAAGACAAAGAAACAGCTCTACCAGGTGGCAATACAGTTGTGTCTCTATACAATTTATGAATGTTTAAGGTCTCCTGGGACCCCTTTATTTCCTTAGAATATAATTCCTCTCCCCTGTTCCTGAGCAATTCTAGCCATTTTGAGATTTTTTTTCTATCTTCTCATTTTCCCTTGGTCCCATGAAGCCAAATTGGCATCTTGTAATAAATTCTTGTGTGTTTACATTTCTTTCACTTTATTTTATGAGTTAAGAGACTGAGTCGAGAGGTTAGCTATGCATCAGTGATGAAATAACCACCAACGGCTGCTTCTCAGACAATTTTAGCCACCATTCTATTTTCTGTTTCTCAGGTTTTCAACCTTAAAACCATCCTCACACCTCTCTGCTCCTGTCAATTCTCCTACTGCACAATTTTGACCCTCTTTTCTGCTCTTTTATTTCTACTCCCACTGCCCTGGTTCAGGTCCTCGCAACTCCTCCCCCTGTTCTCTGTTTCCTCTCTTTGCCAGTCATCCTGAGTGCATTTCCTCATTCATTCATTCATTCACTTGGTATCAGTTATTGAATACTCACTGTGTGTGTCAAACAAAGCAGCGAGATGAGTGTCTCTTCCCTGTGAACCAGCCATGGCTGGGATGTGCCTTGAACTCCCCCCTAGAGCCTGGATCGTGCCTACGTTTTCTCTGGGACACTCCTTGCATCTTTCTTGAAGTCCTCTCCCAGCTTCAAGGTTTCGGTTCCCCAGATCCCCTCATTCACACTCTCGCCTTGCCCTGTTCTCCACTGGGCATGGTGGTCCCCTTTCATGTAAATTGCATCATAGTAGTGCATCTTCTGCATTACTGGGGTACACGGTGGGTCTGCTTCTTGGCAAAATTGTGAGCCCTGGATTTGACATGGTATCTATCATGTGGTAGTTCCTCCAGACATACTTCTAGAATTTGCTGGTAGTGAAAGGATTCTAAAAGGTACAATAGGCGGAGCGCGGTGGCTCATGCCTGTAATCCTAGCACTTTGGGAGGCTGAGGCAGGTGGATCACCCGAGGTCAGGAGTTCGAGACCAGCCTAGCCAACATGGTGAAACACCATCTCTACTAAAAATACAAACAATTAGCTGGGCGTGGTGGGTGCTTGCCTGTAGTCCCAGCTACTCGGGAGGCTGAGGCAGGAGAATTGCTTGAACCTGGGAGGTGGAGGTTGCAGTGAGCTAAGATCCCACCATTGTACTCCAGCCTGGGCAACAGAGCAAGACTCCATCTCAAATAAAAAAGGTACAATAGTACTATGTTCAACTCTAAGGTAGCATAAATGTCACTAGAAATACTATGTCTTGAGAGAAAATAATATGATGGCATATGTTTATTACAGCACTTCAGTGGCTGTCATGTGGTGTGCCTATAGCTCCACCTATTTGGGAGGCTGAGGTAGGAGGATCACTTGAGTCTAGAACTTATGGCTATAGTGTGCTCTGCCAATTAAGTGTCCACACTAAGTTCGGCATCAATATGGTGACCTCCTGGGGGTGGAGGACCACCAGGTTGTCTAAAGAAGAGTGAATCAGCAGGGGCAGAAACAGAGCAGGTGAAAACTCCCATTCTGATGAGTAGTGGGATCATGCCTGTGAATAGCCATTGCACTTCAGCCTGGGCAACATAGTGAGGTCCAGTCTCTTTAAAAAAAGAAAGCGTTTTGAATGCTGGTAAGTTCTCCCCTCGTCCCCATCCACTAAACAACTAACTATTTCCTTAGCCTGGGCAACATAGTGAGACCCCCATCTCTAAAAAAAATAATAAAATGTAAAAAATTAGCTGGGTGTGGTGGCACACGCCTGTGGTCCCAACTACTCAGGAGGCTGAGGTAGGCAGACTGCTTGATCCCAGGAGGCTGAGGCTGCAGAACTACTCAGGAGGCTGAGGTAGGCACACTGCTTGGTCCCAGGAGGCTGGGGCTGCAGAACTACTCAGGAGGCTGAGGTAGGCAGATTGCTTGGTCCCAGGAGGCTGAGGCTGCAGTGAGTGGTGATTGCTCTACTACACTCCAGCCTGGGCAACAGAGCAGGATCCCATCTCAAAAAACAAACAGAAAAAAACCCCCAAAACCAACCAAACAAAAACACATGTCCTTCACCTGCTCTAGCTTTGGAGAATCCTCTATGACAAATGGCATTTAAATGGCATTATAGTCAGTTGTGTCACAAAATCCACTAAACCAAAAATTTCTGAAACTGCACTCTGTTGTCTTATTTTCACTCCTCATATTAATTCCACTGCTGCACTTGTTTTTGTTTCTACCAATTACAAAACCTCTATTAAAATAACATAAAAATACCTTTTTTTCCCCCCTGAGACAGAGTCGCACCCTGTTGCCCAGGCTGCAGTGCAGTAGCATGATCTCGGCTCACTGCAAACTCTGCCTCCCGGGTTCAAGCGATTCTCCTGCCTCAGCCTCCCAAGTAGCTGGGACTACAGGCACGCACCATCACGCCTGGCTAATTTTTGTATTTTTAGTAGAGATGGGGTTTCACCATGTTGGCCAGCCTGGTCTTGAACTCCTGACATCAGGTGATCTGCCAGCTTCAGCCTCCAAAAGTGCTGGGATTACAGATGTGAGCCATCGTGCCCAGCCAAAAGGAACTTTTGAAAGAACCCCCCAGACACCTCTGTTGCAGCATCTGAATATATTTGTTCTGATTTTCTTTAGTCCCTTCCAGGCTCTGTTCTTCAGACATTAGTATTTTTTACAGTTTCTTAATCAGAGGGCATGTACAATTTTATATTCTGCTGTTTCTACTTAATATGATATTATTGACATTCTTCTACGTTGTTACATAATTAAACTTTTCAATTGCAGCATAACATTCTACAGGATATATATGCTATAATTCACATAGCTATTCAAGTAATATTGAATAAGTTATGTATCCCTTTTTCACACCCATCCCTCCTTACAGATTCCACTGCAATAAACATCTTTAAATACATAGCTTGACAAAAAAGATTTATTAGGATCAATTTCCAGGAGTGAGCGAGATTGTTATTTTATTTTTATTATTATTATAATTGTTTTTTAGAGACAAGGTCTCACTCTGTCTCCCAGGTTAGAGCACACTGGCATAATCACAGCTCACTGCAGCCTCAGCCTTCTGGACTCAAACAATCCTTCCACTTCAGCCTCCTGAGTAGCTGAGACTACAGGCATGTGTCATCATGCTCGGCTAATTTTTTTTTGTAGAGACAAGGTCTTGTTATGTTGCCCAGGCTGGTCTTGAACTCCTGGGCTCAAGTGATCCTCCTGCCTCGGCCTCCCAAAGTGCTGAGATTACAGGCGTGAGCCACCGTGCCAGGCTTGAGTGAGATTATTATGTGAAAGGGGATAAACATTTAAATCATTCTCGACACCACAGCTGAACTGCTTTCCTAAGGGCTATTACCAGTTTATGTGGCAAATTTGTACAATACATTGTCAGGATGCCCCATAACAACAGAGGAAATGGTCTATTAAATGCCAGTGTACTCTGATAGGATTTTCTGAGGGCCACACCCAATGTGTAACTCAGGAGTGTTACACTCACATCCACTTATGATTTCCAAAATTTAGGCACAGTTTATGCAAGCCCGTGGTGATGTGTTTTCTGCTGCTGGGCAGCTTTCAAAATACTGTACGGTTAATTTTTCCTTGCAGATTGACTTTTCTGGAGATATATCCATATCTCCATTGTAATTGGCCCAATTCTAAAACGCTGAAAAAGGAGGCGTCGGAAGGAAGGGAGGGAATGGATGTTGAGAGTCCACAGAAACGCAAAGCCAGGGGATTTCCCAAGCTTCAGCAAGAAACCAGGGAGGCTCAGTATTTCACAGAACGTTCATCTTTGGGCTGTGATTGTTCCATCTCTCTCTCTCTCTTTTTTTTTTTTTTTTTTTTGAGACATGATCTTGCTCTGTTGCCAGGCTGGAATGTAGTGGCAAGATCTCACTTACTGCATCCTCTCTCTTCCGGGTTCAAGCGAATCTCGTGCCTCAGCCTCCTGAGTAGCTGTGATTACAGGTGTGCACTACCACACCCAGCTAATTTTTGTACTTTTGTAGAGATGGGTTTTCGCCATGTTGGCCAAGCTGGTCTCAAACAAACTCCTGGCCTCAAGTGATCTGCCCGTCTCAGCCTCCCAAAGTGCTGAGATCTGCCCGGCCCTGTTCCATCTCTTAAGTACTTTCTTTAAAATCACATTTTGGCTCAAAAAGCAAATGGGTATTTGACGGATGAAGAACAATATGGATTTTAAAAATCTCTCTGGTAGGGGAAAAGAGCAACCTAGTGGCACCCCTCATTGCTCCTCCCTATCAGAATATTTCTCACCTGTTTTCCACCCCTCGCTCCCTGACTAGGTCTCCTGGAAGAGCAGTTGGTGCACTTTGCTGTCTGTTTTGTGATAAATATTCAGCACTTTTTCCCTCTTGCTATTTCATGGATATATGTGAGGGTGAAATCAATAATACTATACGTGAAGACTTTTAAAAACTAAGAAAAGCACGAGGTTTCAAGGGTACAAATACTTATTAGTATTATCATCACTAATATTTTCAAAACAAGAAAAAGAAATAATATCGCTAAAAATAAGAAATTGGAAGAAATTGCTGACAGAAGTCAATTTAAGAATAAAGTTGAACATGATTTTGGAAGGCTGGTCATAAATACAAATAAATAAATAAATAAATATATATATGTTGGTATCAAATATATTGAATTTTAGGTCTAGATAAATCGGCATTTTTTGGTTTCCTAAGAAAATATTCAAAATTTTAGTTGAAAATGGTGAATATTTTCCTTCTAAACTTTATCTTAAGGCAAATATATAGATAAGACTGTATGAAATTTCAGCTGATATACATTACTAATTATACACTGTTGGCTGGGCATTGTGGCTCATGCCTGTAATCTCAGCACTTTGGGAGGCCAAGGCAGATGGATCACTTGAGGTCAGGAGTTTGAGACCAGCTTGGCCAACGTGAGAAAACCCCGTCTCTACTGAAAACACAAAAATTAGCCAGCTGTGGTGGTGCAAGTCTGTAATCCCAGCTACTTGGGAGTCCAAGGCAGGAGAACTGCATGAACCCAAGGAGGTGTAGGTTGCAGTGGGCTGAGATTGCGCCATTGCACTCCAGCCTGGGCAACAGTGCAAGACTCCATCTCAAAAATAAATAACTAAACAAATAATACACTGTTAAGACTGACATCAAGGCTATCTCTGGGAATGCATTAATAGGTAAAACTCTGATATTTACCCAATAAAGTCATTGAATGCTTACACTGTTCATCTTGCTATGGTAGACACTTTAAAGGATTGAGTAAGAAAAAAAAACTATCCTTTCCATTTATAAGCGTATTTTTTTCTCATAAGGAAAGATATGATGTTTGGGTAATATGGGGTTTAAATTGCTTGTTGTTTAATTGAGGGTTGAGGGAGGTCTTATAATGTCTGGAAACTGGAATTGAATCAGCTAATGAATCAACGGTCATTATTGTTTTAAATCCCCATTTGCCAATTCTGAGATATTAAAATAGGGAATGCGGGGAACATTACAAACTGCCATTTGGTCATTTAATGTGATTTCTGGGGCACCAGGAAAGCTTCTTTGAGCAACAAACTCTCCCTCTTCCTTGTTTACTATTCCTTAAAAGCGAATAATATCCCTATTCTCTAATTTAAGTGCATGAGGCCTTTGCTTTCAGACTCTGCCTCTTTCAAAATGGTAGAGTTAACAAGTTGAGCTGATAGTTGTTGACAACCACTTACGCTTGGGATGAGTTGGTTTCAGATTTTGTCTTGAAAAGGATTTTGTTTGGGAAACAGCTTAAGATCCAAAATATGGGATGGAGACTACAATAAAGAGTAGAGAGGGAACTCCAGAGAAAACTCTGGCTCCCATCACAATTTGGGTTAGGATCAGCATTGTAGAAAACACTACCAACAAATCTGGAAAAGCAGGTAAATCTGCAGTCTTTCTGCAACAACATGGAACAACATGACATTCTATGAGATGACTATATAAATAGGGAAGAAAGTGAATTAATCTCTAGGAGAAATATCTAGACACTCTATTTTTATTTTTTGATACAGAGTTTCGCTCTTATTGCCCATGCTGGAGTGCAATGGCATGATCTCAGCTCACTGCAACCTTCACCTCCCAGGTTCAAGTGCCTCTCCTCCCTCAGCCTCTTGAGTAGCTGGGATTATAGGCATGCACTACCATGCCCAGCTAATTTTTTGTATTTAGTAGAGACGGGGTTTCACCATGTTAGGCTGGTCTCGAACTCCTGACCTCAGGTGATCCACCCACCTCAGCCTCCCACAGTGCTGGGATTATAGTTGTGCACCACTGCTCCTGGTCCTCTCTCTCTCTCTCTCTCTCTCTCTATATATATATATATATATATATTTTTTTTTTTTTTTAGAGACAGGGTCTCTGTATCTTGTCGCCCAGATTGGAGTACAGTGGTGCAATCATAGCTCACTGCAGCCTTGAAGTCCTGGGTTCAAGTAATGCTCCTGCTTCAGCCTCCCGAGTAGCTGGGACTGCAGGTGCTCACTACCACATCCTGCTAATTTATGTTTATTTTTTGTAGAGAAGGAGTGGCACTACTGTTGCGCAGGCTGGTCTTGAACTCCTGGCCTCAAGTGATCCTCTTGCCTCCGCCTCCCCATAGACCACTCTAGAGAACATTGCACTCAGATGGAACTTGAACCATCCAGAATAAATCAGGCCTGGGAAAGAGAGAAGAGAGGCAGCAGAGAGAACTGTCTGAGAAGAGTATGTTGGCAGCCCAGCTGCCAAAAAGCAGTCCAGATGGTCCCAACTTAACTGAAAATGGAAATTTTCCCTGACCCTTTCATGGGCCTTGTGACAGGGATGCCTCATTTACTCAGCCCGTGGCTTTCAACCCCTCGTGGGAAGAGGAGCACACAGGTGAGTGGGTGCAGGAGCTGGAGTTAATGCTTTCAGGCGCTGGCAGGTGCAAAACTCCATGCAGGCCCCACGGCAGCATCTTGCAGGGGGTGGTACCCGCGACCCTTGAAGCCCCAGAGGGCATGTATTACAGGCAGCGCTTTGAGCTTGGCTGTCCACAGACGGCTTAAGTGTTTAACAGCTCAGTGGACCCTCTGCCTTTTCACGAGGGCAGAGGGTCAACGTGACAGCTTTCTGTACCCCAAGCTGTTGTCTGGTGTCCAGGAAAAATCAGGTCACACGAATGAATTGAAGGATAGTAAACATGGGGGATTTTATTGCCAGTGGAAGTGGTTCTTAGCAGGAAGGGGAGCTGGAAAGAGGATGGAGTGGGAAGGTAATCTTCCCCTGAAGTCTGGCCATTTGTGTTTGTGGCTAGACTCTTTGAAATTCCACCATCAAGCCATCCCTCTGAAGTCAAACTGCTTCTCTCCAACATTCATCAGCTTCTTCTCTTCTCTCCTTCCCTGCTTCTCTGCCCTCTGCCAGTGGAGCCTGGGGTTTTTATGGGTACAGGATGGGGGGCGGGCCAGGGGTGGTTTTGGAAGAGGCAACATTGGAGCAGGAAATTGGGGATGTAAAGTTCTCACTTTGGGCCATGGTTCCAGGTTTGAAGGTGGGGCTCTCACCAGGGACCCCACCCTTTTCTGCCTAGAATTTCTCTGCCTCCTGTCTCTATCATTACCATGGCTTGAGTTAGGAGTTTTTGACTTTACAATGGGTTTGTTGGGATAGTAAATGCATCCAACTTACGATATTTTTGACTAAGGCTGAGTTTATCTGGATATAGCCCTATGGCTAAGTCAGGGAGCATCTGCGTTAAATGGGTGAGGCTGATTGTTGGGAACCCACACCCTGTATCAGGTGAGCATGCATTTTACTAGACTTGGCCACTTCTTACATGTGGAAGATGTGAGAAAGTCTACATCACCCAGTGACTTTCATTCGCCAATGTTTTTTTTTTTTTTTTTTTTTGAGATGGGGTCTCACTTTTTCACCCAGGTTGCAGTGCCGTGGTGCAATCTCGGCTCACTTCAACCTTTGCCTCCGAGACCCAAGCAATCCTTCCATCTCAGCCTCCTGAGTAGTTGGGACTACAGGTACGCACCATCATGGCCAGCTAATTTGTTGTATTTTTGGTATGGACTGGGTTTCTCCATGTTGCCCAGGCTGGTCTCGAACTCCTGAGCTAGGAGATTTACCTGCCTCAGCCTCCCAAAATGGCAGGATTACAGGTGTGAGCCACCATGCCAGCCCCAAACTTACTTTTCTGCAAAATAGTTTGGGACTGAACACAGAGATTCTTAATCACCTTGTTTCTTTCAGATGTGGGGACTCAGTGGAATGTACCCATCCAGGCAAGCAGTGGTTTTGCCTGTACCTGGTGCCTGATCCCTGGTCGGGAGCAGTGTCCCTGCTTTCCCTAAGGGAGGATCCGTTCCAAAACCTTTCATTTGCACAGCCGTCAGTTACAACCTTCTATGAAATTGTTCTCAGGACTTAAGTCTTGTAAAACAGCCCAAACTCCCTTAAATTCTTTCTTGAAAGGACCTGTATTATGTGAGGAAGTGCTAACCCCACCCTTGGGCCTGGTTCCTGCTGGGCAGTTTAGAAAGAAAGCTGAACAGTGAGCTTTCCCGGCCCATTATTCAGCTCTGAAAGGTAATCAAAGGGAATACCTTTCCTTCTATTATCCTATTGCTGAGTTTTACGGAGTTTTATGGAGGACTGCCTCTGAATACAGACGTGTTCAAAGAAGCCAAGAACCTAATATAAACAATTTCCAAACAGTGCTTGTTCAGATGATCTTATTCAGATGGCTTAGCACTGCCAGGTTCCTAAAGGTCAAGGAGCCGTCACCACTGGGGCCTCCAGAGGACTGAATTCACCTCCACAACTGAATCTCCTGCCTGCCAGATGCCCAAATAGGCCATGGGGGCAGGGCACTTGCTTTACATTTCATATAAATGGGATCATACGGTGTGTACTCTTTTGCATCTGGCTTTTTTGCTCAAGCTCATTTTATGAGAATTCATCATATTGTTGCATGAAGCTATAGTTGTTCATTTCAATTGCTGTATGGTTTTCCATTATAGAAATAGACCACTATTTATTTATTCCTTCTACTCACATGATATTTGGGCTATTTCCAGTTTGGAGCATCTATTGGTTTCCTAGTGTTGTTGTAACAAAGGAGCATAAATTTAGTGGCTTAAAATAACACACATTTGTTATCTTATAGTTCTAGAGGTCAGAAGTCCAAAATGGGTCTGCAGGACTATTTTACTTTTGGAGGCTTTAGAAGGGAATCCAATTCCTTGCCTTTTGAAGCTTCTAGAGGCCACATGTATTCCTTGGTTCATGGTCCCTTTTTCCATCTTCAAAGCCAAGAACATAGTATTGATAGATGCAGGAGGAAAATAAGGGGGAAGGTACCCAGAGAACCTCCCACTGGCCTGCACACTGGGAGGATGAGGTGCAGCCTTGGGAAGTTTGTGCCATTTGCAGCGGGGAGGAGCCCAGCCTCTCCTGTTCCTGTGTGGTAACCTGGGATTCATTCTGTGAGATGGGGGTCTGTTAACAGGAACCCCTCTCACTTTGCTGAGTTTTTTTCCTTTTCACCCAATAAATTCCACTCCTTACCCTTCTATATGTCCGCGAGCCTAATCTCTCCTGGTCCTGTGACCAGGACCTGGCTTTTTCTACAACAACATTTTTCTCTCCTCTCTCAACTCTGCTTCCATCCTTATTTCTTCCAACATTGACTCTCTTGTGTCCCTCTTAAAAGCATCCTTGTGATTACATTGGGCCCACCTGAATTATCCAGAATAATCTTCCCACCTTATCTTTATCACATCTGCAAAGTCCCTTTTGCCATGTAAGGTAACATGTTTACAATTTCCGAGGATTAGGCTGTGGTTATCTTTGGGAGGTCATTCTTCAGCCTGCTACAGAGCCTTATGAATAAACTTGCTCTTGACATTCATCTATATGTCCTAGGATGTACACATTCTGCATTTCCTTTGGATGTACACCTAAGAATGGAACTGCTGAGTTAGGGTATGCATATGTTCCGCTGGTAGATCCTTGCAAAAACAGTTTTCCAAAGTGGTGCGAAGTTACATTCCTACCAACAGCATATGAGTTCCAGTTGATCTGCATCATCTCCAACACTTAACCACTGCGATTATATAGAAGTGTCTCATTGTGGTTTAAACTTGCACATCTTCGATGACTATTGAAGTTGAATAGCTTTTCATATATTTATTGACCATTTGGATGCCCTCTATTGTGAAGTATCTGTTTTTTTTTTTTTTTTTTTTTTTGTCTTTTGCCCATTTTCCTAATGGGTGGTCTTTTCTTTATTGATTTGTAGGAGTTCTTTATTGTATTCTGGGTCTAAACCCTTTGTCATGTATTTGTGCTATAAATACCTTCTCCTACTTTGTGGTCTGTCATTTTACTCCTTTAATGGTATCCTTTGATGCAAAAATGTTTCTAATTTTAATGCAGTCCAGTGTCTACAAGGAAATCTCAAGAAAAAATTTTAAAAATATTTTTAACTGAATGAAAATGAAAACACAATTTATCGAAATTTATGGAGTGAAGCCAAAGCAGTGCTTGGAGGGAAATTTATGCCGTGAAATACTTATGTTAGAAAAGAAAGGTCTCGAGTTGCTAATGTAGGCTCCCATCTTAGAAACTAGAAAAGAAGAGTAAATAAATCCTAAAGCACGCAAAAGGATAAAACAATTATAAAGAAAAAAAATAAATGAAATTGGAAACAGAATATAATTGAGAAAATCAATAAGACCAAAAGTTGGTTCTTTGAAAAGATCAATACAACTGAACACCTTGATATCAAGATTTTCCTGGCTTCATAAAACATGTTGAGAAGTATTCCCTCTTTATTTATTCTTTAAAAGAGTTTCTTTAAATGTTGGTAGAATTTAAATAGCCAGGGGTGGTGGCAGGCACCTGTAATCCCAGATACTCCAGAGGCTGAGGTAGGAGAATCGCTTGAATCTGGGAGGCAGGGGTTGCAGTGAGCCAGGATCGCACCACTGCACTCCAGCCTGAGTAACAGAGTTAGACTCTGTCTCAAAAAAAAAAAAAAAAAAAGTTGGTAGAATTTACCAGTGAAGCCATCTCGTTTTGTGTTTTTTTGTCATACCATTTTAAATTCATTGCTTTAATTGCTTTATTATAATTTTTTAGTTCTTTTGTTAGTTTTTGCATGTCTTGGTTTTTAATTTGTTCATTTCATTACAATTTTCAAATTATGGGCATAAAGTTTCCCATGATATCTTTTTTTTTAAAAAATGTAGGTTTGATTGTGATGTCCTTCTTTTGAATTTCATGTATTGTTTGTGTCTTCTCTACGTTAATTGGTCTTGTCTTTTATTGATCTTCAAGGTGCCAACTTTTGGTATTGTTGGTTGATTGATTGTAGATTTATTTTCTATTTTACTAATTTCTGCTTTTTTTCTTTCTTTTTAGAATTAGATTGGATTTTTTTATTATTTTTCTAAATTATTTCGATAGATTTTTTAATTTTTAATTTTTTATTTCAATAGGTTTTTGGGGAACAGGTGGTCTTTGGTTACATGAATAAGTTCTTTAGTGGTGATTTCTGAGATTTTGGTGCACCCATCATTCAAGCAGTGAACACTGTGCCCCATATGTAGTCTTTCATCTCTCACCACCCCCCACCCTTTCCCCCAAGTCCCCAAAATCCAATGTATTACTCTTATGTCTTTGCGTCCTCACAGCTTAGTTCCCACATATGAGTGAGAACATATGATGTTTGGTTTTCCATTCCTGAGTTACTTCACTTAGAATAATAGTTTCCAATTCCAACCAGGTTGCTGAAAATGCCATTATTTTGTTCCTTTTTATGGCTGAGTAGTATTCCATGGTGTGTGTGTGTGTGTGTGTATATATATATATATATATATATACCACATTTTCTTCATCCACTTGTTGATTGATGGGCATTTGGGCTGGTTCTATATTTTTGCAATTGCAAACTGTGTTGCTATAAACATGTATGTGCTATAAACATAGATTCTTAGATCATTGGTTTTCACTTTTTTTCTTTTTGAATATGTGCATTTTAAAGCTATAAGTTTTCTTCTAAGCTTGGCTTTAAATAAATCCCACAAATTGTGAAATGCAGAAATTTAATTGTGGCTTAATTCAAAATATTTTCTAATTTCCATTGTGAGTTCTCCTTTGACTTATGGGTATTATAAGCATATTGATTAATTTCCCAACATATGGAGATTTTTCTCCTTAACTTTTTGTTATTTATTTTTAGTTTTAACTGCAGTTGGAGAAAATACTCTAATCTTGGTATTGCAAATTCTCAGTACCTTGGTAGTTCTCCAATGTCCTAAAAAATGTTTTTATATTTATCTCAGCTTTCTAGTTGTTTTCAGAAACAAGTTTGATACAGAGTAACCTATCAGTTATTGCCAGAAACATAACTACCACCAGTGATAATTTAATTAATTGTGACACCATCACAATCTGTAGATCACCAGTATCCCATTTTCCATTAGTTAAAAAACAAACAAACAAACAAAAACCAAAAAAAAAAAAACAGTCATCATTGCATCCATGGCCAGAGAGTTAAGCAACTCAACCTCAGCATTCTATCTCATTTTCTCCAAAGCCCATGTTCTATTACTAACATGCTGTTTATTACATTTATTACTGCTTCCAAGGTCTCCTCTGACAGATTCCACATTTTCTGTCTAAACTTATTTATAGGGCCGGGTGTGGTAGCTCATGCCTGTAATCTCAGCACTTTGGGAGTCTGAGGTGGGTGGATCACCTAAAGTCAGGAGTCCGAGATCAGCCTGGCCAACATGGTGAAACCCTGTCTTTACTAAAAATACAAAAATTAGTCAGGCTTGGTGGTGTGCACCTGTAGTCCCAGCTACTTGGGAGGCTGAGGCAGGAGAATCGCTTGAACCCAGGAGGCGGAGGTTGAAGTGAGCTGAGATCGTGCCACTGCCCTCCAGCCTGGGTGACAGAGTGAGACTCTGTCTCTAAACAAACAAACAAACAAACTGATTTACCTTCTGTCTTAACTTGGTCCTCTCACCATACTTTTTCAATAGTCTTCTCCCTCTTGTTTACAAACAGCAAATGCATGTCATATTTCTCTGCTCATGTTATTCTCAGCCTCTTCTCACTTCTCTTTGGAATATCTACTCTTTGGTTATTTTTTTTTAACATATAAGAAAAGAAGGGAAAAAAAGATGAAATGTGTGTCACTAAAATTGCCTCAAACACCAGTAGTGGCACGAGTCACAGTTTTAGAAACTCTGAGCTGGTGTGAGAAGCAGGGCTTCTGCCCCCTGGTGGGGAAAGGAGGATGCCCCAGGACCCACAGTGACTTATTGGGGGATGTTGTTCACGGAACTGACATGTCTGGTGGGGAATCCATCACAGGACCTGCATAACAATTTACATTTTGAGTTTTCCATTCCAGCCTCAAAATCCCCCAAATGGCACATGATTCTAGAAACACTTGTTTTACTTAGGTAGGATTTTATAGATACATACATGTGCTACAAATAAATATTGCTTCCAAAGCTGCTCTGAAACCTTAGCCAGCTTCTAAGATGGGCACTGCTCTTGACTGGAGATAGAAATAACTGTAACGTTCATATGAACAGGATTCACAGTATTACTCATATTTGAGTGGTTCCTGGAAAGAGGGCAGTAATGACTGGATTCCCCAGGGCAAAACAGAAACAAAAAGCCCTCTTTTGATGAGAATGGGTTTGGTCAAATGTTTTTGGTGCCATGGGTTTGTTATTTCTTTCTGAAACTTATTTGAAGAGTATCGCCAACTGTCCCAGGCAGACTAAAAGTGACCCTAATTGTCAAGCTCTCAAGAAAAGGCAGTTCCACTGAGTCCCTGTGTCTCCCTTTCCAAGACTCAACCCCTCTGCCACAGCCTAAGGCTACTTCCTCTCCTTTCCTTAGTGGAGATGAACACTAGCTGGTCATTAACTGCCAAATAACTACCCCTTGCTACTGGATTCCACGACAGTGAACCTGCTCTTCAGCTTTCTCCCTACAATAATCTCCTTTGCTTTAACCTTTCCTCACGGGCCCTAAGTTTGTCTCATCCCTAATCACAGATAAAAAAGATGGAACTGAATACAGCATGGAGTTTAACAGTGGGACAAAGAAAGGAACCATTTCACCCTAGACTTGTGTGTTCTGCTGAAACACAGGGCTGGTTTCATGTCTTCCTAAGTATTTCATTACAATGAAGAAAACACAATTCTTGTTGGATGAGATGCCTGTTGAGGTGTTGCAAACATGATGATGTCATGTCCAGGGGAGGAAAATGAATATCCCAGGGTTTGAAACCAACTCCCTAGGCAGATGAAGCCAGCAGAGCAAGAACCTTGCCAGCACAACCAGTGGTAAACACACGAAGGTAAATATGGATATGGCCTTTGCTTTAATGGGATTCCAAGTCCTGGGAATGCCAAGAAGCATATATGTCTTTGGGGCCGCCAAATACCTACAGTGTTGTCTTATACATCACAAGCAGTAAATACACTTACCAACAGACATGGAGAGGGAGTTTCCTTAGCCTCTTTCCTTTATGTGAATTTGAAGCCGCCTGATCAGAGTACAGATGTGGCAATTTACTCAAGTTCTGCCCTTGGTTTTCCACTTCTGTTAGGGTCTTTGAGGGATTCCAACAGACAACATTCCCTTCACTGCCTGATTTATGAACCAATTAAGAAACAAAGTGGCCAGGCGCGGTGGCTCATGCCTGTAATCCCAGCACTTTGGGAGGCTGAGGCAGGTGGATCACAAGGTCAGGAGTTTGAGACCCAGCCTGGCCAAGATGGTGAACCCCGTCTCTACTAAAGATACAAAAAATTAGCCTGGCGTGGTGGTGTGTACCTGTAATCCCAGCTACTGGGGAGGCTGAGGCAGGAAAATCGCTTGAACCCAGGAGGCAGAGGTGGCAGTGAGCTGAGATCCTGCCATTGCACTCCAGCCTGGGTGACAGGGTGAGACTCCGTCTCAAAAAAAAAGAAAAAAAGCAAGTGTGGGCACAATGGCTCATGCCTGTAATCCCAGCACTTTGGGAGGCTGAGGTGGGAGGGTTGCTTGAAGCCAGGAGTTTGAGACCAGCCTGGGTAATATAGCGAGACGCCCATCTCAACAAAAAATAAAAAGTTAGCCAAGCATGGTGGTGCATGCCTGTAGTCCCAGCTACTCAAGAGGCTGAGGCAGGAGGATTGCTTGAGCTTGAGAGGTTAAGGCCTCAGTGAGCTGTGACCGTGCCACTGCATTCAGGCTGGGTGATAGAGTGAGACCCTGTCTCAAAAAAGAAAAGAAAGAGGCTGGGCGTGGTGGCTCATGCCTGTAATTCCAGCACTTTGGGAGGCCGAGGTGGGTGGATCATGAGGTTAAGAGTTCAAGACCAGCCTGGCCAAGATGGTGAAACCCCATCTCTAATAAAAATACGAAAATTAGCCAGATGTGGTGGCGGGCACCTGTAATCCCAGCTACTAGGGAGGCTGAGGCAGAGAATTGCTTGAACCTGGGAGGCAGAGGTTGCAGTGAGCTGAGATCGCATCACTGCACTCCAGCCTGGGGGACAGAGCGATACTCCGTCTCAAAAAAAAAAAAAAGAAAAAAGAAAAAAGAAAAGAAAGAAACAAAGTGAGAGAGATGACAAGTGGAGGCTACAATACCACTTTCTTATGCTGACATTGAAAAGATAGCTTATATCTGTGAGCAAATAAACCTCCCAATACTGAACCCCCCTCACAGCAGCCTGGACTATGGCAGCCTCCCACCCTGGACTTGCCCTGCTCCAGCCCACCCCTGACTCCTGCCCTCTGATGGCATGGTAGCTGTCAAGGAGGAAACCAGAGAGGGACTGAGCCAACCACACCAGTTTATTCTCTCTAAAGTTCCTATCAGCTAAATCACTCCAACTTCTCTGAGCAGAGGTAGAGAGAGAGCCGGATGTAACATAAACAGAGCCACTTCCTCCTGAAACAACTATTCATTGTGGGAAATAAGTTACTTCCAAATCCTACCTACCCTGATGCCTTACCTCCCTTAGGGACTGTGGTCTTGAGTCCCTCACCATTGCACACCCAAGCATCCTTGGCAGAGCTAATCTTTCATAGAGATGATAAAGTGTGTGTGCATGAGCAGGCATATATGTGTGCATGTATGTGAGGATGAACAAATCTACATATATGTATACATATATATCTGAGTTTGCATGTGTATGTGTGTGTGAATGTGTGTATAGGTTTGCCTGTGGTGCAAGTGTGGTGTGCGTTATGAGTTTGCATATGAGCTTGTGAGTGTGTAAGTGTACATGAGTGTGTGCAAGGGCACAGGTGTAGGCATGCAGGTATGGGTGTTCATGTGTGCCTAAATGTTCATGTACATAATGTGCCTATAGTATAAGTAGGTGTGTGTGTAAATATCAAGCTTTGGAACCAGGCTTTCAGGTTTCATATTTGGGCAGATTCATTCCAAGAAACATTCCTTGAGTATCTGTGATGACCAATGACTGTGGCAACCATAAGGAGGAGTATTACATTTCTCTGGATGCAAAAGGCTTATAAGCAAGTAGAAGAGACAGACACACAAGCAACCCTCTGCAACACAAGACAAAAGATATTAAATGCCATTGTTATAACACAAGAAGAAGAATTGTTCTGACTTGCTGAATGTTTGAGGTCAGCTTGAGAGGAGATAGGAGGTGACAGGAGGGCCGTTCAGGCACAGGAATAATATGAGCTCAGGCCCTAGGTAGAAATATAGGGCATGTTTAAGCAATGAGTCATTCGTTGTGCCAGGCACATAAATTAACATGAGAGTTACAACATCAGATCAGATCAAGGATAACATCTGGCCATTCCTCACTATATTTCATAGGGCACACGCTGATGAAGGAGGGGGATGGCCAATTAGTGGGGAACTCGGACTATTGTACTAAGAAGTGTGAACTTCCTTTCTTAAGGTAAAGGGAAGCCATTGTGTTAGAGTGGAGCCGGGAAAGGCAAGGGTGGGATAAGAATTTCAGGGTTAAGAAGCTACTGCATTGGTCTACATGAGTGATAATGAGGGGGTCAAAGGGGTGACATAGTTTACAGATACACTCAGCGGTTTTTTATTAGGCTGAAGGGAGGTTTTGCAAATCTGGTGACTGGTCATTTAATGGTGTCACTAACAGGGCTAAGGAGGAAGTGGATGATGGGGTAAAGAAGTTGAACTTAAATTTGAACTACTGTGTCTCCCCTGATAATCACTCAGTGCTATGCTTCGTGCACCCAACCCCCACACAGATGTGGACTTTTGGGAAATGCGTCCTCTTGCTGGCTAGGCATCAAAGAATGAGTATTTCCCTTGTCACCATTGCCTCATCTTCCAGAGAAAACTCTTCACTTCTGGAGGAAGCCAATTTCTCTTTCATCTAGAACCTTTTATCTCTAATAACATTATCTCTATAGTTTTAACTCAAGAAAGGTCTCGGTTTGAGTCTTCAGTTGGAGCCCTGAGGAAGCAGGTTCCAAGAACAAAGGAGAGATTGCTCTTTCTCTGGTCTTCTCTGCTCAAACAATAGCAAGCTCCCTTCTGGACACTACAGTGGGCATGTCCAGTGGTGCATGACCTGACAGAGAGATGCAGGGACTCAAAACAGGTACATTTGTTGTGTCAAGGTACATTTGTGAGTACAAGGAAGAGTCACGTCCAGGAGAGGACAGGCTGAAGAGGAGCTTCAACCAATAGATGGGGCTCTGCTGGGGCCACGAGGATGTCGGCAGGGAAGCCTCGGAGCGCCACAGCAGCGTAGAAGGCCTCGGGCTGCAGAATTCAGCAGGACTAGGGGCTAAATGTGTGATGAAGTTGGAAAGGCGAACACAACAGCAATTGAAGTGGATTCCAAGAATAAAAAATGATTCGCCAGAAATACGCCAGGACACAGGCAGCTAAAGCCAACAAAGGGGTGGATTCCCAAGATGGGGACCTGAGAATCCAAAGGGATCGAAAAATCAAACATAGCCAGGCACGGTGGCTCATGCCTATAATCCCCACACTTTGGGAGGCCAAGGAGAATAGATCACTTGCACTCAGGAGTTCGAGGCCAGCCTGGGCAGCATGGCAAGACCACATCTCTACAAAACACAACAATTAGCCAGGCGTGGTGATGTATACCTGTAGTCACAGGTACTCGGGAGGCTACCGTGGGAGGATCACTTGAGCCTGGGAGGTTGAGGCTGCAGTGAGCCATGATTACGCTACTGCACTGGAGCCTGGGTGACAGAGTGAGACTTTGCCACAAAAATTATAATAATAAAACAGAAAAACGAAACATCAAATAATGCAAAGACACATGGGCTTGGGGCAATTCGTGGCTTTAAGGGGTGAGGTGCAATGTCAGAAAGAGGCGCAGGCACTGGGGTTCTTTAGTCTGGAGAAGAAGTGGTAGCTGTTACCTAAATCATAAGCTCCTGGAAGGCAGAGAATACAGATCTGATGTCTTGATTAGTAGGTAATAAATGGATATTGGTTGAATGATTGCTTACTTAAGTAAGCCCTTCAAGGGGAGATTCTCTTAATTGCTACCTCATACCTCAGAATGGCTTTGATTTTCTCATTTCTCTTTTTTGCCCTGGCAGCTGTTATTGCCTCAGCAAGCTAAAGCTGTTGCTATTTCAGCATCATTGCTAAGAAGGGCATTGAAGCATCTTTATGTCAGGCTGAGCTCACTCATCCAGATTAATTCCCTAGATGTCCAGAATAATTTCTGGTAAAGTCACCTTTTGGTCTGAACAAAAAGCAGATAACTCACTTTATCTGTGAGTTTTTTATCTTGTTGACAAACCAAAATTCTTATCCATTTCAATTTCTGTGGCAATTTAAGAAATTGCTAGCAGAAGAAATGTGGACTTTGGAAGGACACATTAAGCCTGCACTTTGCTCCTCGCTATCATGTGAATGCCTCAGTGTCCTGGCCATTTCTGATTCGGTTCTGAGAGGATTACAGAAACATCATGATTACTGTGCTCTCTAAGCCTCTCACTGGTTTTAAGGAGGAGGCTGATTTCCACTTTTATTTATAGAAACTTCGAGAATGATCTCCAAAGCTCAAGAGTTCAAGAAGCTATGGAGAATCTTAGTGATTGACAGGACATTTGGGTTCATCTAAACCAGGGGTCCCCAACCCGCAGGCCATAGACCAGTACTGGTCTGTGGCCTGTAAGAAATGGGGCCACACAGGAGTGAGTGGTAGGCGAGTGAGCACGACCACCTGAGCTCCGCCTCCTGTCAGATCAGCAGTGGCATTAGATTCTCATAGGAGCGTGAACCCTATTGTGAACTGTGCATACGAAGGATCTAGATTGCATGCTCCTTATGAGGACCTAATGCCTGATGATCTGAGGTGGATCAGTTTCATCTGGAATCCATCAACCCCAACCAACACGTCCGTGGAAAAATTATCTTCCACAAAACCAGTCCCTGGTGCCAAAAGGGTTGGGGACTGCTGATCTGAACCCCTTCTGTGTCAGAGTGTGGCTTGCCTAAGGTTCTTTGACTAAGTGTCATGTTGGTGCTTTGAACTGAGCAACTGAGAATCTACTATGTCATGCCTTCTCATCGATGGAAGTACTTGCAGTGGATCCAGATATTTAAAATGAATGCAAAAAAGGGGGATTAAAAATGCAGTAAAAATGCAGTGAAAACAAAAAAATGTAAAAATAAGGAAAAGTCCTTTTTTATTTTTCTTTTTTGAGACAGGGTCTTGCTCTGTCATCCAGGCTTAAGTGGACTGGCACAATCACAGCTCACTGTAGCCTCAACCTCCTGGGCTCAAGCAATCCTCCCACCTCAGCCTCCTAAGGAGCTGGGACTACAGGCTCACGCCAACATGTCCAGCTAATTTTTTATTTTTTCAAGACCAGCCTGGGCAACATAGCAAGACCCCATGTTGCCCAAGCTGATCTTGAACTCCTGAGTTCAAGCAATCTGTCTGCCTCGGCTTCCCAAAGTGCTGGGATTACAGGTGTGAGCCACCACACCAGGCATGAAAAAAAGTCTTAAACAACAACAAGAAAATAATGCATATAGTATTTGCTCTCTAGACCAGGGAATCATTCTGCTAAACATGTTGCTGTGTCCAAAAGACAAAGCGTTCTCAAACCGTCGAAACGTGTTTCTCAAAAGGTTCATTATATTCTTTCTTCTCTGCAAAAATGACAAGCAGTTACCATCTTTTTCTGAGCAAATAATGACAACCCCTAGCACCCAACACTATGAAAATTCAGGTATATTAAGTTTAGCCCATCATCTGTCTCAGTTTTTGTCCCCTAAAACAAAGGAAAATTATAGGCACAGTGCTAACAATGGAAATGTGAGTTTTTTCCTCCTTTGGTCTTTTTGTTGCTAGGGTGTAAGTCCATGTGTGTTGTAAAACTCTCTCCCATCTGGCTGGTTCTTGAAACTTCTCTGGGTCGCAGTTCTTACAGTTGAGCAATTAATTCTAACACTTGGGAACTGCGGAAATGAAGGAGATTTCAGAGAGAATAGCTCATGACCTTATGCCTTTGTGTGTTTTACTGAGAACTGACCTCCTGCGTTACTGGGAAAGAAAAATCTATTAAAATCTCTTGGGTGAATACTTCAGCAGGCTGATTTCATTTTGAAGTGAATCATTTGGTGCATTTTAGAAGGCATGATAAATGATGTCATCTCAAATATTAATATAAACCCTGGATAACATGCTTTTTACTCAGATTCAGAGTTTTATTACGATATTGTAAGAATTCCATTAGGCCACACCTACACCATTTGAAGTCTGGTGAGATGCAAGGGTGGAGGAGCAACACTACTTGATGCTGTCAAATCCCCAAAACTAGAAAGTATCTATGAATTAACCTGACAACAATAAAACCACACAAAGTTATGGGAGAAAAATTCTAATAAAGGGTATAAAAGAACAACTAAGTAAACAGATATATATATATCATGTCTAATGGATGGGCAAACTTAGCACCAAATAGATGTTAATGCTCCCTAAATTAATGTCTAAGTCAATGTCATTTTAATCAAAATCTCATGATAATCTGTAAATTGGAAAAATTAATTCTAAAATGTATAAAGAAAAGTCCACAAATAGTCAAGGGAATTCTGAGAAACAAAAGCAAAGGACTAGCTCTATTAGACAGTAACCCACATTACAAAGCATAAACATATGGCAAGGTTATACCCTGATGGGCAGAACAGGAAGTTTAGAAACAGAATCATGTGGCCAGATGCGGTGGCTCATGCCTGTAATCCCAGCACTTTGGGAGGCCGAGGCAGGTAGATCACTTGAGGTCAGGAGTTTGAGACCAGCTTGGTCAACATGGCAAAACCCCATCTCTACCAAAAACACAAAAATTAGCTGGGCATGGTGGCGGGTGCCTGTAATCCCAGCTACTCGGGAGGCTGAGGCAGGAGAATGGCTTGAACCTGGGAGGTGGAGGTTGCAGTGAGCCAAGATCGTGCCACTGCACTCCTGGGTGACAGAGTGAAACTGTGTTTCAAAAAAAAAAAAAAAACCACCACCCCCATCACCAAAAAGAAGAAACAGAATCACTCTGCAGAAAAACAAATAGATTTAAATAAAATTCAAAATTGAAATTTATTTTATTTATTTAGAGACAGAGTCTTGCTCTGTCACCCAAGCTGGAGTGCAGTGGCATGACCTCGGCTCACTGCAACCTCCATCTCCCAGGTTTAAGCGATTCTCTTTCCTCAGCCTCCCAAGTAGCTGAGATTACAGGTGCCTGCCACCACATCCGGCTAATTTTTATATTTTTAGTTGAGCCAGGTTTCACCATGTTGGCCAGGCTGGTCTCGAACTCCTGACCTCAGGTGATCCACCCGCCTTGGCTTCCCAAAGTGCTGGGATTACAGGCATGACCCACTGTGCCTGGCTGAAATTTATTTTAACAATATATGATAATGTATAATTATACTGATACATAACACATATATTAATATTTACTGTTTATAAAGATTTAAATGATTTCAATGAATTAAAAATCACAATATAAAGAAAAAAAGAAATGCCAAATAGTTTTAAGACTATAAAACTACTAATAAGAAATCTAGAACTATCTTTTTTTTTTTTTCTAAAGGCAGAGTCTTGCTGTGTTGCCCAGGGTGGAATGCAGTGGTGTGATCATAGCTCACTGCAGCCTTGACCTCCTGGGCTCCAGTAATCCTTCTGCCACAGCCTCCCCAGTAGCTGGGACTGCAGGCATGAGCCATCATGCCCAGTTAATTGCTTTTTTTAGAGACAGGGCCTCACTACGATGCCCAGAGTGGTCTTGAACTCCTGATGTCAAGCGATTCTCCCACCTCAGCCTCCCAAAGTGTTGGGATTACAGGCATGAGCCACTGCACCTGGCTAGAAGAAACATCTTTATAAGCTTAGAGTGGCACAGTAGATTGAGAAAAGTAACAATGGCACTGGCAGCTTCTCCCAGCAGGAGGTAGGGGGTTTTATTTGACTCCTTGACTTTGGATGTGGCCATGTGGCTTGTTTTGGTCCGCTGGGCAGTAACAAATGTGAAGAAGGAGAGGCTTGGAAAGCTCAGGTCCACCAGGCTTGCCCTCTCCTGCGCTGGAATCCCGGAGCCGCCGTGTGCGGAACCCTGGGCTGCCCTGTTGGAGGGTGAAAGGCCGTGTGGAGTAAGAGGCCCAGCCATCCCAGCTGGTGCCATGATGTGAGTGAGGCCCCCCAGATCATCCAGCCCCCGCCCATCAGGCCCCGTTCAGAAGCAATCAATCCCACAGCAATGAATCCTTGTTGGCTTAAGCCACTATGTTTTGGTGTGGTTTGTTACATAGCAAAAGCTAACTGATTCAAGCAGGGCACAAAAAATGTAAATCTCAAAGGAAAAATTAATGGATTTAACAACATCAAAAGTAAACACCCTAGATGAAAGGTAACAGACAGGAGATGGGCTGGAAGAAAATATTTTGCAGAACCAGGAGTGAAGATTAAAATGTAAAAAATCTAAGGGACACTTGCAATTGCAAGAAAAAAGTTTTAAGTAGGCAAAACCTGAATGAGAAGTGCACCAGAAGTAAAACCAGAGTAGTTAATAAATATGTGAAGAGACTCTCAAACTCATTAGTAATCAAAAAAATAGAGTATGTTAAAAATGAGATACTACAACTATTAGAATGGCAAGAAATAAAAAGTTGTATGATATCAAGTGCTGACAAGGACATGGGGAAATGAAACTCCTCATTACACTACAGATGGGCAGGAGTCACCTTCTGTTGTCATTTGTGAAGGTCAGTTGGGAAGCATTTTGTGAAAACATGCACATATGTATACTCTCATGTGATCCAGCAGTACAGTTCGTGGGTGATATCCCAGAGAATCCTTCTGACAGATGCACAAAGAGATTTATGTCAGTTTGCAGTAGCATCGTCTGCCAGTGTAAGCCATCCCTTAGTGGGAGGGTGTGTAAGGAAAATGTGGTATATGCATAGGATGGGAAAACCATAAGGCAGCCAGATCAGTAAATAAGATTTACTTCTATCAACATGGCTCGATCTCAAAAACACGTTGAATGGGCTGGGCGCGGTGGCTCACACCTGTAATCCCAGCACTTTGGGAGGCCGAGGCTGGCGGATCACGAGGTCAGGAGATCGAGACCATCCTGGCCAACACAGTGAAACCCCATCTCTACTAAAAATACAAAAATTAGCCGGGCATGGTGGTGCATGCCTGTAATCCCAGCTACTCAGGAGGTGGAGGCAGGAGAATCCCTTAAACCAGGGAGTTGGAGGTTGCAGTGAGCCGAGATCGCGCCACAGCACTCTAGCCTGGCGACAGAGTGAGATTCCATCTCAAAAAAAAAAAAAAACCACATGTTGGATGAAGAAAATCAGTAGAATGAGATGTATAGCACAATGCCCACTGGTAAATTAAAGTCTATATTATATAGATGATGTTATGTATATGAAGGTATGGAAGGTGAGTTGGAAGAACACACATTAAAACATAGGTACTGGCTGGATGCAGTGGTTCACACCTGTAATCCCAGCACTTTCGGAGGCTGAGGCAGGAGGATTGCTTGAAGGCAGGAGGATTACTTGAGGCCAGGAGTTCAAGACGAGCCTGGATGATATGGTGAGACTCCATCTCTAAAAAAAAATTAAAAAATTAGCTGGATGTGGTGGTATGTGCCTGTGGTCCCAGCTACTCAGGAGGGGAAGGAGGAGGATCACTTGAGCCCAGGAGGTTGAGGTTGCAGTGAGCTGTGATCACGCCACTGCACTCCAGCCTGGGTGACAGAGCAAGACCCTGTCTCAAAAAAAAAAAAAAAAAAAAAAAAAGAAGTGAAATAAAACCTGGGTACTCATGGGAAGAGAGTAAGATTGGGGATGGGTCATTAAAAGACTGTAATGAAACCAAATCAGAACATTTGTCTCATCAGTGTACTTACTGCTTAGGATGACTGCGTGAGGTTTATGGATAGAGCTGTGATTTGGAAAACCAAGTAGAAAAAATATAAACAAAAAGGAAGAGCCTCCTCTATTTAAAAAGGATACAAAATACAGTGACATCCCCCAGTTTTGGCAACATTCTGCTGGTGTCACTAATATCACTATTAACCTGTAACTCTAAATGGACACCCAGCAGAAACCAAAACAAGACAAAAGGCATTGTTCTCCTTCTTAAAGGAAGAATCCATGTGGGGAAAAACCCCAGGCTTATTGTTTAAATCATGTAATAAAAGGCATCATATTAAACCCTTTACTGGTTTCTACATTGCATCCTGCTCTATGGCCTTGCTGCTTTTTAACAACCACTTGCTTAAAGATAAAATCAGTATCTATGCAGGGCCTCATACATTATACCTCTTTTGAGCATAATTTATTTCATCTACTTTATATCCAAAGGTGAAACTAAAACTATTTTATATTCTTACCTGAAAAACCACTCACGCAAGAATCAAGATGTTGTTCTCTGAGTTAAGGATTTTTTCTGGCCCCAGTCCTGTTACTTTGGTTACCACTGGCTAAGCTTTTCGTAGCCATTTGAGTTTGTGAACACACAGAGTAACCCGGATGAGACTATGGGTGCAAGTGTGGTGGGCTGGGGTGGGAACTGTGTCAGCACCGGGGTAGACAGAAGTCAAGGAACTTCTGTGGGGAGCTGATCAGATCAGCCAGAGTTTACACTGTCAGCATCTGACCTCAGAGTTGGTGGGCCAGGATCAGTGATGAGTCACAACTTAAGAATATTACAGTGGAGGCCGGGCATGGTGGCTCACGCCTGTAATCCCAGCACTTTGGGAGGCTGAAGCGGACGGATCACCTGAGGTCGGGAGTTCGAGACCAGCCTGACCAACATGGTGAAACCCTGTCTCTACTGAAAAAGCAAAAATTAGCTAGGCTTGGTGGCACATGCCTGTAATCCCAGCTACGTGGGAGGCTGAGGCAGCAGAATTGCTTGAACCCAGGAGGCAGAGGTTGCAATGAGCCGAGATCACATTACTGCACTCCAGCCTGGGCAACAAGAGTGAAACTCAGTCTCAAAAAAAAAAAAAAAAAAAAAAGGATAGCACAGTGGAAAGACATGCTCAGGTTTAGTGTAGCAGGGGCTCAATTTCCAACAAAGGAAACTGTTTATATGAAAGGGAAAAATCCCTAAAACAATAAGAACCCATCGTCAACCTCAAAGCCTATCGATTGGAAACAACTGTTCACCAGATGGCTCAGCTTGATTTCCCAGAATGTGAGACAATTCCATGAAGGAAAACAAGCTGATTTCAAAAATTAGAAATAACTCAATTAACTAGGATTTCCTTTTAGTTTGGTTTGCTCTGCTTTTTACTTTAATTACTCCATAAGGTCCAATTGCTGTAATGTAAGAATCCTAAATGAGTAAAGTTGGATGCCAAGTTACATGCTAAGAAGACCTGGGGAGAAGCTGGGCGCGGTGGCTCACGCCTGTAATCACAGCACTTTGGGAGGACGAGCCAGGTGGATCATTTGATGTCAGGAGTTTGAGGCCAGCCTGGCCAACATGGCGAAACCCCATCTCTACTAAAAATACAAAAATTAGCCAGGTGTGGTGGCGTGTGCCTGTAATCCCAGCTACTTGGGAGGCTAAGGCAGGAGAATCGCTTGAAGCTGGGAGGCGGAGGTTGCAGTGAGCCGAGATCGCATCATTGCACTCCAGCCTGGGCGACAGAACAAGACTCTGTCAAGAAAAAACAAAGAAAAAAAAAAAAGCCTCAGGAAATCTCAGAATGATGAGTGGGAAGAAAAGTAGGGTGGGCTAGTCTGTTGGAGTAGTAGGATTACAGGAAATTTTTCTCTTTGTTTTAAACTTTTAATATTGCTGTTATCAAGTTGAGCAATAAATAATCTCTTCTAAATGTAAGCATTCCTTAGGGAAAAACAAACAAACATGCTAACCTTTCCTCTCCATCACGCTGTGGGGAAGCTTCACTCGTTCCTTAAGGAGATTATAATCAAACCACTTTTTTCTTGCTCATCATAAGGTTTAACTAGGGGCAAAAGAGGACAAGAAAAATAATTAGAGCCATAATTGGTGGGTAGATGGAAACAGAGTCCTAGGGTTGGAAGGAATCTTGGAAATATGTTTTGCCCATCCCCTCAGCTCTCGGGCCACACCTAAACTCTTAAAGCCCTCAGGAATTTACTGTGCTGAGGACCGCCAAGGACAATGCCTAATCTGTCTTAGAAACTCATTCTAGTGTCTAAGAATACTTACTGGCAGGAAATTCAACTTTGTGAGTAAATTCGGGCTCCACTCCCATCCATTTCCTCTGGCTCTGATTTCGGGTGGAGATGGACTGCAGCTGGACACACATTCAAGTACACTCAGCAAACACACGTGAAGATTGTTACCAAAATAGCTCCCTCCCGTCCCCACCTCAGCTTTCTCTGCTCTGGGTTAAATGATCCCAGCCCCTGTATGGGATAAATGATCCCAGAAATCTCTCCTGATCGGTTTCATTATCTGAACTTAGACCTACCTGTGCCTAATCTTTGACCAACAGTCCAGTAGGGGGTTCACCACCACTGGCTCTAGGGTGATCAACTGTCGCAGCTTGCCAGAGGTTGCCCAGGTGGGACTTTTAGTGCTAAAACCAGGAAAGTCCCAGGCAAACTGTGATGAGTTGGCCTAGCTGGCTCTCTCTGGGGAAAAAAATGCAACCACCGGAGGAATGATCTTCATTGCTAAAATGCAATGTTTTAATTAATGAACGACATGTCATGAATGTGGAGACAGAACCATCTGAAAAGCTGCTGTGGTTTGAACGTCCCTCCAAAACTCATGTTGAGATATAAGTGCCATTGTAACAGCATTAAGAGGTGGAGCCTCTAGAGAGGTGATTAGTCATGAGAGCTCTGCCCTCATGAGTAGATTAATGCCGTTATTGAGGGAATGGTTAGTTATCACCTGAGTTGGTTCCTGATTAAAAGGATGAGTTTGGCTGGGTACCGTGGCTCACGCCTGTAGTCCCAGCACTTTTCGAGGCCAAGGCAGGAGGATAACTTGAGGTCAGGAGTTCAAGACCAGCCTGGCCAATATGGTGAAACCCTGCCTCTACTAAAAATACAAAAATTAGCTGGATGTGGTGGCGGGCACCTGTAATCCCAGCTACTTGGGAGGCTGAGACAGGAGAATTGCTCAAACCTGGGAAGCGGAGGTTGCAGTGAGCCAAGATTGTGCCACTGCACTCTAGCCTGGGCAACAGAATGGGACTCCATCTCACAAAACAAAGGATAGTTTGGCCTAATTTGATCTCTCTGTCTTGGGTGCTCACTTGTTCTTCTGCCATGTGATGATGCAGCAAGAAGGCCCTTGCCAGATGCCAGCACCATGCTTTTGGACCTCCCAGCCTCCAGAAATGTGAGAATAAATTTCATTTCTTTATAAGTTACCCAATCTCCAGTATTTTGTTTTACTAAAAACAAGTAACAGAAAACAGCCTAGGAAAGGGCCACGTCTGCTGTCCTGTTTCAGCACAAACCCCTGTCTGGAGGGGATGAACACAGTGTCTGCTCTACTGCACACAGCCTGTACCTGTCCCCCACCACTGTTACCTGGGTGCATGGGCACACCTGGGGATGCAGCACTTATGGTTTAAAAAAAAGAATCAGGTGCAAAACCAGAAACAAATCTAAAGTGTGTGAAGGGGAGGAGAAACAGGGCATGAATGGGGGGGAATTGCCACAAACAAGAGAAAATAGCCTAACAGTCTGGAGCAAAAGCAAGAGGGAGAATACAGTTAGAAACATACCCAATGAGAGGGAGAAATTGGTGAAGGAAAGAAAAACATGAGAAGGAAGAACACGAGAGCACGAAGAGAAGTCTGTGGTGGTAAAAGAAGTAGAAGATACACCTGCCACGCTCACGCCCTTGGACCAGCAAGCAGAATCACTGAGCCATTGCCCAGCCCACCCCTCTTTGTATTTTCTCACACCCTTTCGAATGGTTCCCGGACACTTGGATTTCATGGTCCAGGAAGAAAAAATTAAAGACTAACGTAAAGCTGCAAAGAACATGAAACTTAAAATATCTTCTACTACGATCATTACTTCCAAAAGCAAAGGACATTGTACGTCCTCAGAGGAAAGAGCATTGCTTCCCAAGAAAGAACACTGTCCTTGGCCACTGAATACCACCCTGCACGCAGAACATTCTCCTCACTTCTCCCCTTTGCCAAGGAATGCTGAAAACTTTGTCACAGGCTGGTGCCAGGTCTTACCCTAGCATTTGGGAGGCACTGCTTTAGGGAACCTGAGAGTTTAGCCACGCAGTTCTGTAGAAAAATGGTGGAAAGCTAACATTTGTTGAGCACTGACCATTGCCTACCCCTGTACATAGTCATTATCTCATAAAATCACCTCAATAACACAGTTCTAATTAGTCCTCCTATTTCAAATAAGGAAACTGAGGCTCAGAGATGTTGAGAATCACGCCTGTAGTCAAGTGGTAGAGGAAGGTTTTAATCCAGTTCACTTGACTTCAGGGCCAACTTTTTTTATTTTTATTTTTTACTTTTTTGAAAAAAGTCTTGCTCTGTCACCCAGGCTGGAGTGCAGTGGCAAGATCTCAGCTCCCTGCAACCTCCACCTCCCAGGTTCAAGCAATTCTCATGCTTCAGCCTCCCAAGTAGCTGGACTTACAGATGTGCACTACCACACCTGGCTGATTTTTGTGTTATTAGTAGAGACAGGCTGGTCTCAAACTCCTGGCCTCCAGTGATCTGCCTGCCTCAGCCTCCCTAAGTGCTGGGATTACAGGCGTGAGTCACCGTGCCCGGCCTCCAAACCTTTTTTAAATTAAAATTTTTGGAGACAGGATTTTGCTCTGTTGCACAGCCTGGAGTGCAGTGGCATGATCACAGTTCACTGTAGCCTCTAAATCCTGGGCTCAAGCAATCCTCGCCGCAGCCTCCTGAGTAGTTAGGACTACAGGCCTGTGCCACCATGCTCAGGTAATTTTTTTAATTTGTAGAGAGAGGGTCTCTCTGTGTTGCCCAGGCTGGCCTCGAACTCTTGGCTTCAACTGATTCTCCCCACTCAGCCTCCTAAAGTGCTGGGATTACAGGTGTGAGCCATCACATCAGGCCCAAGGCAAACGTTTTAAACCATGATGCTGCACATTACAAACATGCTTCTTCACAGAAGGAGCCTCCTGGATTTTCTAAACAGAGTGAAAGGGTTTCATAAACTCTACATCCGTTTTGTTTTTTGTTTTTTGTTTTTTTGAGACATGGTCTCAATCTGTTGCCCAGGCTGTAGTGCGGTGGTGTGATCATAGCTCACCGCAGCCTTGACTTCCTCGGGCTCTGGTGCTTCTCCCATCTGAGTAGCTGGGTCTACAGGCACATGCCACCAGGCCTGACTAACTTTTGTATTTTTTGTAGAGACAGGGCTTTGTCATGCTGCCCAGGCTGGTCTCAAACTCCTGGGCTCAAGCAATCCTCCTGCCTTGGCCTCCCAGGGTGCTGGGATTACCGGCGCGAGCCACCTCGCCCGGCCCGTCTACATCAGTTTTGGGTGTGCCGCCTACTGAAAAAATGCAAGCATCTGACTAAGACAATCTTTCCTGAATCAGAAATGCTTAAGAGATTTAAACCCCGTGATGGCTGCGTCCCTTCTGGCCTCGTCCCCAGCTGGGTTCACTGCTGGCTCTGACGCCTCTGTCCTGGCGCGGTGTCAGGTCCCCGCTTTATATCCAGGGTGGGGGCCTGTTCTCTCAAGCTGCTATTCCTATCTGTGTTTGTTCAGAGGCTTCCTTCCTGGCTCTCTTTCTACTTTAAGATCTTCCCTTTTCAGCAACCTTTGCCTTGATGTCTAATTCCAACTGTAACTTAAAATCAGAACCACAGAAAGATATGATCAGGTAGAAGTTGATTTCTATTTTTTTTTTTTTTTTTTGAGACAGAGTTTCGTTCTTGTTGCCCAGGCTGGAGTGCAATGGCGCCATCTTGGCTCACTGCAACCTCCACCTCCTGAGTTCAAGCGATTCTCCTGCCTCAGCCTCCCAAGTAACTGGGATTACAGGCATGTGCCACCTCACCCAGCTAATTTTGTGTTTTTACAAACCAGTCTGGCCAATATGGTGAAACCCTGCCTCTACTAAAAATATAAAAATTAGACAGGGTTTCTCCATGTTGGTCAGGCTGGACTCAAACTCCTGACCTCAGGTGAACCGCCTACCTAGGCCTTCCAAAGTGCAGGGATTATAGGCGTGAGCCACCGCACCCGGCCTGGAAGTTGATTTCTTATTTTTCTTTATTGGAGACTTGGTTCCCGTAGGACAAATCTGTGGAAAAAAGCTGAAGCCTCTTAAATCATTCACAGAAGATTAAGTGACTGGCAAAGGAGACGTTGGGCTTTCCTCCTATTGAAACCAAGGTCTTATTAGTGTATTAATATTGTATCTATTCACCACTTGCTAATTCTGTTTTACTAGCAATCTAATAGTGGGGGAAGCTTCCACTTAAGACTCTTTTATAAGCTTGAGGGACACAAGAGTCCCTATTAGTTTAATGTGCTGTTATGTAGATGTGAACATCAGAATCATGGTTAGGAGGGAATTTAAAATGTTCCCCCAGCATCATTCCAGACAGATGAGAAGCCATCCTTTAAAAATTCTCCAGAGAAGAATCTTCCACAATCAACTATTTTAGCTCATCCCAGTGTTTAATAATCCTCATTGCCAAGAATACTTTTTTTCCTTTAATGCAATCCTTTCTGCTGTAGTTTAAATTCATTTCTTACAGGCACTGTTAGTGGAGTTGAAGACACCATCATCCATGTTAGTTTTTAATGTAGACCTCTTATGTGCAGAAGAAAATTCTTTAATCTTTTCTCACTTTCCAACCCTTAGAAACTAAACTTTCAGCCGGGCATGGTGGCTCACACCTGTAATCCCAGCACTTTGGGAGGCCGAGGTGGGTGGATCACCTGAGGTCAGGAATTCGAGACCAGCCTGGCCAACATGGTGAAACCCCGTCTCTACTAAAAAAAAAAAAAAAAAAAAAAAAAAAAAAAAAAAAAAAAAAAAAGCTGGACATGGTGGTGGGTACCTGTAATCCCAGCTACTCAGGAGGCTGAGACAGGAGAATCGCTTGAACCTGGCAGGTGGAGGTTGCAGTGTGCCAAGATTGTGCCATTGCACTCCAGCCTGGGTGACAAGAGCAAAACTCCAACTCAAAACAAAAACAAAAACAACTAACCTTTCCATCCTCTTTTGTACAGCCCAAGAATTTAGAAAGGACATCAAATATATCTGGTTTAGTAATTCTCAGATCAGGTGCTTCGGAATCACCTGAGAATCGATGCAATGAGAGAGTCGCCCTCCCCAGGTATGCCCCAGCCGAATCTTTGTGGGTGCCACTCCAGAATGGATTTTAACAATCCCGGGTGATCCTGATATTGATGTTGTTTAGAGAGTCATCGGGAACCCTTGACCCAGTCTAGTTTGTTCTTAGATTTCCTTATGACCTGCACACGGACTACCTCCCACAACAGCCCACTCACTACATCCCCAAGAACAGCTTGCTCATGGCCACAGCCCTTCCAATGGGAGAAAGCGGCTCCTCTTCCTAAGCCAAAATTTGCCTCCTTGAAGTTTCTTTTTCTTTTTCTTCTTTGAGACAGAGTCTCGCTCTGTCACCCAGGCTGGAGTGCGGTGATGTGATCTTGGCTCACTGCAACCTCTGCCTCCCGAGTTCAAGCGATTCTCCTGCCTCAGCCCCCCAAGTAGCTGGGACTAGAGGCACACACCACCATGCCTGGCTGATTTTTGTATTTTAGTAGAGATGGGGTTTCACCACGTTGGCCAGGCTGGCCTCGAACTCCTGATCTCAAGTGATCTCCCTGCCTCGGCTTCCCAAAGTGCTGGGATTGCAGGCGTGAGCCACTGTGCAGCCCCTTCCTTGAAGTTTCTATCAATTATGTTAGATGTGGCCTCCAGTGTCAGAGTATTTCTAATTCTCTTCATTAACCTTTCCAACCCCAAGAATATACAAATTACGTTTCTAGGCCAATATGAAAAAAAAAAAAAAAAGGAATAGGCCAAGTGTGGCGGCTCACACCTGTAATCCCAGCACTTTAGGAGACTGAGGCAGAAGGATTAGTTGAGCCCAGGAATTGGAGACCAGCCTGGGCAACATGGCGAAACCCTATCTCTACAAAAAATACAAAAATTAGCCAGGCATGGTGGTGCATGCCTGCAGTCCCAGCTACTCAGGAGGCTGAGGCGGGAGGATCACTTGAGCCTGGGAAATCAAAGCTGCAGCGAGCCATGATTGTGCCATGGCACTCCAGCCTGGGCAATGGAGCCAGCCCTGGTCACATACATGGTGAAACTTCCCATCCATTGTCCAAAAGCTCTTGCTTACCATCAGTATATCAATGAGAAAAGAGTTGTCAAAGATCTAACTCAGTGATTCTCAAACTTGAGTGTGAATCAGAACCACCCAAAGGGCTTGTTGAAACACAGATTGTCGGGCTCCACCCCCAGAGTATCTGATTCAGTCGGTCAGGGTGGGGACTGAGGTTTGGTTTTCTAATTAGTACCCAGGTGATGCTGTGGCTGGTGGTCCACAGACCACACTTTGAAAATCACTGGGCTAATTAATGCATGCTTAAGGCAGCACTTATCAGCCTATGGAATGAGCACCTGCTGTATCAGAATCGGGGGGGAAGCTTTAAAAATAACATATTTTTATAGGGCTTAGGAATCTGGAATTACAACAACATTGCAGGTAAATCCTGCTACAGAAATTTGAGAACCCCTTGACTGTGGGTTTTATAGTTTAAAGAGATTTGGATAGGCCAGCGGTTTTCAAAGTGTGGTACCCGAATTACAACATCAGCATCACTTGGGAACTTGTTAGAAATGCAAATGCATCTTTTCTGAAAGATTTTATGTAAAAAAAAAAAAAAAAAGAAAGAAATGCAATCCATGTTTTCACCATCCCTCTCAGTATTCTGAGGCACGCTGACCTTTGGGAGCCACTGGCACAGGCGAAGCTCAAAGAGGTGCCAACTCCTCATTATTTCCCCTGCATCTGCTTCTTCCTAGTTTGGTTTTGTATTTTTCACTAGAGAACATGTTCGTTTATCCTTTGCCATTTCCTAAACTTTGAGGAGCTGCTATGCTAGCTGGGGAAGACGGCTCCCCTACAGAAAGATTCTGAGTTTGAAGGAACCATACCTTTTTTTAAAATGTTTTCTTTTTCCTAACTCTGGTAAAATCTACGTAACATAAAAGCTACCATTTTAACCATGTTAAGTGTACAGTTATGTGGCACTAAGTACATTCATTTCCTTGTGCAACTATCTCCACTATGCATTATCTTCCCAAACTGAAACTGTGTATCCATTCAACAGTAACTCCCCATTCAGTTCTGTATGCTAACCATTGTATTCATGTGGTTGTGCAACCCATCTCCAGAACTCTTATCATCTTGCAAACCTGCAACTCTGTGCCCGTTAAACAAGTCCCCTTTCCCTCTTCACCCAGCCCCTGGCAACCCCCATTCTGCTTTCTGTCTCTATATATTATAAATTAACTATTTTGGATGCCTCATAGAAGTGGAATCATACAGTATTTGTCCTTTTATTTCACTTAGTATAATATCTTTAAGGTTCATCCATGTTGTTATCGGATGGAGGTTTCCCTTTCTTTGTAAAAATTTTAATTGTATTTCTATATTTTAGAATCCCCTTCTTTGTAAAGGCTGACTCACACTCTACTGTATGTATGGACCACATTTTCTTTATCCGTTCATCCATCCATGGCATTGGCTTGTTTCTACCTTTTGACTACAATGAATAATGCTGTTATGAACACGTGTGTACAAATACCTGAGGCTTCTTCGCAGCTTTCCTGGTTGAGTCCACTGAGGTTCCTTAGACACTGCCCCATCTCTTACTTGAGCAAAATATGAGGAAGATAAGAAATTGATTAATAATCTGGCAAAGTTTAGAATTAAGTCACAGCTAGGCACGTTGGCCCCCGCCTGTAATTCCAGCACTTGGAGAGGCTGAGGCAAGAGGATAGTGCATGCTTATAATCCCAGCTACTCAGGAGGCTGAGGCGGGAGGACCTTCAGGAGCCCAGGAGTTTGAGGCTGCAGCGAGTGCTTCAAGCCTGGGCGCTGCACTCCAGCCTGGGTGACAGAACGAGACCCTATCTCTAAAAAATAATGAAAATTTTAAAAATGAGAATTAAGTTACTAGTTCAGGTATGTGTTCTGGGCTGTAGTTAAATGGTAAGTTTTTCTATCACCCCCAACTCTTCCTCCTGAAAACTCCCTCCTCAAAGTATATTCCGCAGGAAGGGGTGCATGCGTGTCTCATACAGTGCCAGGCTCCTAGCCCCTGGGACTCTGGCCAGCTAAAAGAAGAGCCTGGTCTATGCATTGAATGACTGAACCATAATTGGAGCTCAGAATCCCTCAGTGAAGACTGGGGGGTCCCAGAACATCTCTCCCCCCTCGTCTAGTGTCCAGAACTGAGCTCTACCTAGCCCTTGCTGCTTACTCTGATGGCCATCCAAGCCGGTGCTCTCAGCGTGGAGCCCTTCCTGCCGTCCCAAAGCCCAGCCTTTCAGAGTCATTCCTGACCCCTTTCCTGGTCCTGCTGCCTTGCTTTTCCTGCTCCTGATGGCCAGCTGGGCTTTTGCCATGTAGAGACTTCCGGGGGTCACTCTGGACTTCAGTCCATATTCCCTGCCTCCATCCTCCAATAGCGGCGGCGCTCCTGCCTCGCCTGTCTTTGGCCTGTGGGAGCTGCGCTCAGAATTAGCACGGAGAGACCCCGGCCTGCGCCACTCTGCTGTGCATCACGTCTGGAGCTCAGGTTGTGCAGGAAGTTGGAAAGAGGACAGAACACATACTCACTGGTTGATCTGCAGCTTCGTGGCCTTCGTGCCGGCAAGCCACAGCTGTCCAAGCAGGCCTGCGGGGCGGCAGAGGAAACTGTGAGATGTAAAGTCTTCTGGACTCAGAAGGCGCTGGGTTGGGGCCAGATGTGAGTCAAGAGATGCGGAAGATATTTCATATTCCCCTTGATTCGTACCAGCTGCCCTGGGAACCCACAAATGGGACTGATGGTAGATGTTTATTTTCCAAAGGACACTTTCCTCATTTATCTTGAATTTGTCATTTAAATTCTTTGGGGGAGAATTAAAAACCCTGCTGGAGAGTGAAAGACAATTCCTACCAAGTGAAACTTACCATTCTAGAAACGATTAGCCATCCCCTTCACCCTCACCTAACCATCTAGATGTTTTGGTCCAGTTGCCAAAGCTTGGATTTGAGCTCTAGGTTGAGGATGCTGTGGTCTCCTCGCATATTGAAGACTGTGCCAGTTCAACAAGACTGACTCCCATCAGTCTTTCAGGCTCCTGTCATAGTAGGAGGAGGAGTCTGGAAGACAATGTTAGGTGCTGGGATCTCTGTTGAAGTCAGTGGAATGTGGAGAGTTTAGAATCAAAGCATTTGCCAGAATTATTCTGATACTCTAGAGGATTTGCTGTATGGATATGCTATACTAGTATGTCATTTATAAAAGCGTGTTTAGGCTGGGCGCGGTGGCTCACACCTGTAATCCCAGCACTTTGGGAGGCCGAGGCAGGCGGATCATGAGGTCAAGAGATCGAGACCATCCCGGCTAACACGGTGATACCCCGTCTCTACTAAAAATACAAAAAATTAGCTGGGCGTGGTGGCGGGCGCCTGTAGTGCCAGCTACTAGGGAGGCTGAAGCAGGAGAATGGCGTAACCTGGGAGGTGCAGCTTGCAGTGAGCTGAGATTGCGCCGCTGCACTCCAGCCTGTGCGACAGAGCGAGACTCCGTCTCAAAAAAAAAAAAAGCGTGTTTAGTATTTTCATCTTTATAATATTTATTGAGAGCTATGCATTTATAGCACTGTGCCAAAACTCTTTATATAACTGACACCTCTGGCTAATGTCTTTCATTGGCCATGTGAGCTTCAATTTGTATACTGTGTGAAAGCAGCGAAATTTTTGACTTTCAAATACCGTTCTTCAGTTGTCAGCAGGATAATAAAGTATTCAGAATTAGTTTGGTAGGCAATGCTTACTGGGCATATTATTGCCTTTTGCTTCTCTATTGCTACTTATAACACATTAAAGAAAATTATATTTTTGGAACCCATTTTCACACACACACACAGTTTGGAAGAGAGAAAAGAGATGGAGCTATTTTAGGATCTGTATTTTCAAAGAATAGCAACTCTCTAAGTGACAAGAGAGCAAGTAGAACCAACTTTATAATTAAAGGATGGTGTAGGTTGTAGAAAAGGGATGATACAGGTTTGGAATGATGAATAAGACAGTCCTTACTCTTAATAAGCTTGCGTTCTAGTGGAGTGTGGGAGACCAATACATCAAAATAGTAGTGACCACATGTCCCCAGTCCAAATTTGGGACATGTGGTCTCAAAAGAATGAGTGGACTTTCTGGGGACAACTGGACCACCTGTTTGAAATGTTAGCAGATTTAGGACATGTAGTTGCCATACTTAGAACAGAAGACGGGGTAAGAAAAGCTGTTCAGGAGGCATGTGTAGTTGCTATGCAGCTTCGGGGAGGAAGCGCTCACAGCATCACACTCTCCTTCAGGCTCCACGAAGCAGCTAGCTCAGCGCCTACTTCTGGATGGTCTACCCTTTGCCAGGTACTAAACTAATGGTTGCCGTGCCATGCTCCAGAGCAGCTATGCACTTTCCTTTAAACCAGTCACATGCGTGTGTGAGCTGGCCGTCTGGGCTTGGGTCTTGAAGAAACTTCCCTCTTTCAGTTCATACACATGTGTGTGCAAGGAGACTGTCGGGGTGAAGAGGCTCTGACACTTTAGGGTGGCATCAGGGGCACAGGCTCTCCCCTAAATTCAACTTCAGAAATACAGATTTAAAACAATTCTTTCGAGAAATATTGCATATCTATGAAACCAAAAAAAAAAAAAAAAGGAGAAGAAAAACAAAAGAAAGAAAAAAATCCGGCGGGTGGATCACGAGGTCAGGAGATTGAGACCATCCTGGCTAACATGGTGAAACCCCATCTCTATTAAAAATACAAAAAATTAGCCGGGCGTGGTGGTGGGCACCTGTAGTCCCAGCTACTTGGGAGGCTGAGGCAGGAGAATGGCGTGAACCCGGGAGGCAGAGCTTGCAGTGAGCCGAGATTGCACCACTGCACTCCAGCCTGGGCGACAGAGCAAGACTCCATCTCAAAAAAAAAAAAAAAAAAAAAAAAAAGAAAAAAAAATCCATTTGACATGAAGGGGACTGGATATTCATATATTGCTAGTGGTACTAACAATAGATGTATTCTTTTTTTTTTTTTTTTTTTTTTTTGAGACAGAGTCTCACTCTGTCACCCAGGCTGGAGTGCAGTGGTGTGCTCTTGGTTCACTGCAACTTCCAACCCTTGGGTTCAAGCAATTCTCATGCCTCAGCCTCCTGCGTAGCTGGGATTACAGGCATGTGCCACCACGCCTGGCTAATTTTGTATTTTTAGTACAGACAGAGTTTCATCATGTTGGCCAGGCTGGTCTTGAACTCCTGATCTTAGGTGATCCACCTGCCTCGGCCTCCCAAAGTGCTGGGATTATAGGCATGAGCCACTGTGCCCGGCTTGCGTTTTCTTATAGAAAAGGAATCTGACACTATGTGAGAGGGCATCAAACACTTTAGACCCTTTGATCCAATAGTTTCACTTGGGAAAACGTACCTCAAAATGAAAACACAAAACATTGATTTTCTTTTCTATAAAAAAATCAATTGCAGCACTGTAAAATGAACAATGGGAAACAACCGATACTCCACAATGGGAAAACATTAATTAATAAAATCTTTTTAGCCCCTAGATATCATGAGAGTACACCAATAAATGAGAATGTGTAGATGAAATATTTAGTGAAGAAAAGTAAAACATGAAATTATATGTACATACTGATTACAACCTTGTAAGCTGATGGAGATACCAATTTATATCCAAAGAGACTTTTTAGGAAAGGAACAGCTGTTTAGTATTGATGAGATTTTTCTGTAAGTTGTTGGCATTGATTTTTTTTTAAGAAGGAAGAGTGAGTATGGCAGGGGTGTTAGTTGAACTATGAGTCTTGAATCTCACTGAGTTTTTTGTTGGTTTATGTTATTGAGAGGCATGGTGCAAGTACTTTGTGACTAAGAGTGAAACGACCATTCTTTGGTTTATTTTAATATATTAATAAACTAGAGGTGATTCAAGTGTCTCTACAGTGAAGTCACTACCACACGCTTGCATTTTGAGATGCTTTCTTTAGTGGCGGCAGAAGGGACAGAGCCACTTGCCACTTTGTAGTTATTATTGGCTCCTGGTCCTGCAAGTGTGAATGTCAGCTGTCATTCACATGAGGGAAGTTGGAACTGACGAACTGTCGTGATGTGTATGACAGTCTTGTTCCCTAATCATTCATACAATGCCACCTGATCTCTTCAGTCTCAGAAATAATTACATTTCCTCTTTCCTTCTCATGTGAAAGCCTGCCCACTGGAGTAGGCAGGAGAGTAGGTCCTTCCTACCCCCTCTCTTGCCAACAGGAAGACCTCTCAGCTAAGATCCCCAAAGGAGCAGTGCCCAGGTGTTCTTTGCAGCTTCCCCATCTTGACGACCTCCTAGTTATGACATCCACTAAATGCTTTCCTTGAGCTCTCTGCAGCATTGCATGCTGGAACCACTCGTCTCCTTGAAACTTTCCTTGGGGTTATGCCCGACTCTAGCACTTAGGAGAAGCTTATGTAGAAGATCAGGCAAAAAAGGGCTTCCCCTCCGCGGAAGGCTGGCACTTCTGCACTCCCTCGGGGCCACCCTGATCCCATGCAGAGAACAGAGTAGAGAGGCAGGGTTCAACCCCCCATGGGGCTGCTTCCCTGCCAGTCTGTCTGGCATCCTAACTCCATAAGGTGGCAGCAGGGCAGGAGATTTCTGACACCAGAGAGACCTGACAGCAAGAAGCCTGCAGAAGCAGCCAGACCCAGCCAGACCCAGACCCAGGATTGAGAGTGGGTCTACGAACCACTCCTCTGTGCACTTAAGCTGCAGCCAGGCCATTCGGAAGGAAGTAAGGACATTTCCCCCTGGAATCGCCTAGCTTCTGTCAGCTCTGTGTGACATGGATGGAAATACATCCCACTTGCCTTGCTAGCAAAACTCCCCACCCCTGCAGAGTCAGCTGCAGGAACGGAGGCAGCCAGGATGGTGACGCAGGAGGGAGGGCGGCCTCCCCCACTCCACGGAGGGCCGCAGGAGCCAGTAGGCAGCAGATCTTTAGCCTGTAAAGGAGAAAGCAGCCAACCCGAGCCAGGTCGGGCCTCCCCAGCAACACCCTGTGTTGTGGTTCTGTCCCGCAGTCAGAGGCTGGTCCCTGACTTCCCTGGTTTCACGTGATAACCTGGGTATGAACAGGCAGGCCCTGACTGCTGCGGACAGGGGAACAGGGAGGCCCCAGCTGTCCTCCCCAAGTCGTGTGGCTGGTGGTGGCAGAGAGGCCGCTGACCCACAGATTCCCCTGTCACAGCCCCTGGAGGGGTGGCCACTCGCACTCCTGTGTGCAACTCTCCCCGAAGGCTTATCTCTGTTTGCAATGAGGAGAGACTCCTTTCTGGGTTTCCCGTCTTAATCCTGCGCCTGCAGGAATGCGCTGGTCAGCTTTTCCCAGGAAGCCCGGGTCTCTGTGGCTTTAGAGTTGGACGTCCTGGTGGTGGTCTCAAGGAGCGCCCAGGGCAGGAGACTGAGAAGGGGAGGTGGAGAGGGGCGCGTGTGTGCAGGCGCCGGTGGGGCGTGGGGTTCAGGACACAGCCTGACCCGATCCTGTCGCCGGGGCAGGAATGTGAGCCCTGGCAGCGGCAGGCCCAGTGGGTCTTGAGGGGAACAATACCTGAGCCCGTCACAGGCCACTAATGGGCTCCTTGGAACTGAAGAAAGAGAAAGAAAGTCGCTTCTCCCACGTGTGAACGGGCAAGGACAGCAGCCTCAGAGCAGGCGCTGGCGAGTGGCTTTCCCGCTCCCCTTCACCTGCTGATGGGAGCCTTTCCCAGCTGCTGGAGCCGGGGAGTAGGCGGCAGGTGGGCCCTGTCTGCAGGCTGCAGGGACGGCGGTGGAGGGACTGGGCTCCCTGCACTAAGGCAGCGGCGGCCCCTGTGACACTGACCGGTGAAAAAGGCTCGAGAATCCCCAGGTCTCAGGGCAGAGCCTTACTTGGGCAATTAGCCCATCCCCCAAACAGCCGGTTTCCACCTCCTCATTTTCTGTCTTTCTCTGCCTGTGACTTCTCTCCCCCGCATTCACGGCCTTATTCCACCTTTCAAGGTCCTCTCCTGCTCTTTCTTTTTCCGCTCCATGCCCCTTTGCTCTTTCTCCCTCCTCCTCTTCTCTGATGCCGTCAGCTCCTGGTTCTAACTAAATAGAATGTGCTGCTTGTAGCCTAATGATATCCAGCCCCAGGGATTTGACAAAACACAAAACAGAAACAAACACCAGCCCGCCCAATCCCAAATCCCACCATCACCACCCCACAGCTGCGCTCACGGGCTACCACGGCGGTGAACAGCTGCCTCCGATCTGCTGTCGTTCCCTCTTTTCCAAATGACATCTTCCAATATCAAAGACACTGCCAGCTGTCAAAATAAGGCTTCATATTTTCACATATAGGACAATTACTGCTGAAAACAGATTATGCAAACACACAAACAAGTGAAGTGGAGGAAGGGGAGGCTGGTGGGTTGCTTCCTCCGAATTCATCCTTTTTACAGAAGCAGGGACTGAAATGACCTCCAAGTCCTTAGAATAGCAACTGACAAGCACATCCTCCCAGTCATAAAGCTTGCATCAAAGGAAAATAGGAAAAGGGATAAGAGTTTGATCTCTGGAGGAGAAAGACAGGGGAGGATGCAAAGTGCTTGAGACAAAGAGAAGGCAAAGCCTGGGAGTTAATTAGTCGTTCTGCCCCCCCCACCCCCAACCCCAGCATAACGATGCGTAATGAGCATGGAAGACAGCAAAGTGAATTTCTAACAAAGAAAATGAGGCAGCAAAGACAGGGCAACCCAGGGAAACTGGAGGAATAAGTAGGGTGACCTTCCTCTGCATTCCTTAATGTCGTCCTCCCTTCCTTGAGAAATACCACGAATGTACCCATCTCCCTGCTAAAATGACAAACAGCTGTTAACATCAAACTAAAGGCCCGGAATAGGACTGGAAGTTAGGGAATGAAGGTTCTTAGTCTTGCCCTGTAATCCTGAACAGAAAGTTTAAATGTTCTGTGTCTGTTTCGCCAGTTATGAGGTGGAATCCTAAAACCAGACCCCAGGATTGTGCTGAGGATCAAATGACATCATGGTTGGGAAAACAGCATGTGTCCCTCAAGGAGCCCTCCATGGGGGCGAGTGGTACTGTGTATGAAAATGCCAACAAATTGGCAGCTTGTTGAAGTGACTGTGTTTATTTTTAAATGTCATTGAATTTCATATAACATAATGATAGTCTGCAGTGTGTGTTCACAGCGCCTGCCCCACCCACAACTTCTACAATGAAGCCGTCCAGCCTACAATCAAGCAACAAGGTCAAAATGAGATCAACATGGGGAAAGTACTCAGCTGCCCAGCTTTAAGGGGCGGGGGAGGGCCTTGCCACCCCCTGGCAATTAAGGTCTTGGGGCTTTGGTCTTTTGGGCCCAATTGTAGCTATTGAGAGCTGGCATCTCCAAAGCTGTGGTGACCCAGATGCACAGAGAGGCAAAATCACTCATCTCTAAGACAAGAGACCCCAGAGTGGGAATTGATGGGCAGCCCCCAGGGGTTCTGCAGGAAGTGTATCATCATAAAAATCTCAGCCTAGGCTTGGCGCAGTGGCTCACACCTGTAATCCCAGCACTTCAGGAGACTGAGGTGGGTGGATCACCAGAGGTCAGGAGTTTGAAACAAGCCTGGCCAGCATGGTGAAAACCCATCTGTACTAAAAATAGAAAAATTAGCCGGGGATGGTGCCGGGCGCTTGTAATCCCAGCTATTCAGGAGGCCGAGGCAGGAGAATCTCTTGAACCTGGGAGGCAGAGGTTGCAGTGAGCTGAGATCATGCCACTGCACTCCAGCCTGGGCAACATGAACGAAACTCCATCTCAAAAAAAAAAAAAAAAATCCCAGCCTAATAAAAAGGGACATGTCACTCTTAAACTAAGATTGCAGGGAGTTTTGGTTCTGCATTAATCCTGAGGTTTTTGTTTTTTGTTTTTTTGTTTTTTGTTTTTTGAGGCAGAGTTTCGCTCTTGTTGCCCAGGCTGGAGTGCAATGGCGTGATCTTGGCTCACCGCAACCTACGCCTCCTGAGTTCAAGCTATTCTCCTGCCTCAGCCTCCCAAGTAGCTGGGACTAAAGGTGAGCGCCACCACACCCGGCTAATTTTTGTATTTTTAGTAGAGATGGACCAATCACCATATTGGTCTGGCTGGTCTCGAACTTCTGACCTCAGGTGATCCACCTGGCTCAGCCTCCCAAAGTGCTGGGATTACAGGCATGAGTCACCACGCCCAGCCTAATCCTGAGATCTTTTAACACATCTGGAGAGCCAGGTGGCTTTACCTTTGATAAGGGCACCAGCAGACATGTGGCTCAACCCTCCCAGCAGACAGAAACTCTGGAAGTCAGATACAGCAACCACAGAACTCACTTTAGTGCAAAGAAGTCAGGTCACATGGGGATCCCCAAATTCTCCTACCACCCATAGGTGGTCAGTGTAATGATGATGGTCCCACATTGTGAGGCTAGGAGAATGTCTGTAGGGCTCAGGACAGACTGGGGACAAGTTACCAAGAATAATGCTGCCCCTGCCACTGCCGAAATGTGTTGGTCCAGGACTCAAGTGGAGGAGGTGGCTCTCTTTCTGCCCATGCAGAAATTCCATTTTTGTTCCACCGTCTATAGAATTGATATTGGCAGTGGTTACATTAATCATTTATTACATGGATTGTAGAATGCAGAGAACTATCTAGAAAGGATCTCAACATAACCAGGGGAGAAATAGACTCTGTGATGAGCAAGTGGTTTCCGAAGGGGCCCTACCCTATTGTTTCTGGGGCAGTACCTGGATGTGGCTTTGGAGGAAGTGGAAACACTTCAGGCCTTGCGTTTAGATAGCTGGAGGGTATTAGGTGGGCGCATATTTGAAACCATATCCTGGAAGGTGAGTTCACGGGGCCTCTTAGGTCCATGCCTTTGCTAAGTGAAGCGAGTTGTCCCACTTTCAGCCATGGTGTATCACACAAGAGACACCCTCTCCCAGCTGACTAGAACAGAAATGACCCAATCCAAGGGGAAGCCAGTCACAAGATGGTCACTGTTACGGGTTGAATATGTTGAAGTCCCGACTCCCTAAATCTGTAAATCTGACCTTATCTGGACATAGGGAAAATTCCTTTACAGGTTTCAGAGGGAGCATGGCCCTGCTGCCACCTTGATTTTGGACTTCCAGCCTGCAGAACTGTGAGGCAATACATCTGTATTGTTTTAAGCCAGTCTGCCTATGGTAACGAATACAGCCAGGTACATGCCTACAGTGTGGCCCAGTTCCAAAAGCTAAGGAGACCTGTCACGGGTTGAATCGTGTCCTTCAAATGTATATGTCCTAACCTCCTGTACCTCCAATTTGACCTTATTTGGAAATAGGATCGTTGCAGATGTAACTAAGATGAGGTTATACTGGAGTAGGGTGGCCCCAATCCAAACACAATGGGTGTCCTTCTAAAAGGGGAACATTTGGATACAGAGACAGACACAGGGAGAATGTCGTGTGAAGAGGAAGCCAGAGGTCAGGGTCATGCATTACAAGACGGGGATTGCCAAAGATCGCCCGCAAAGCACCGGAAGCTGGGGGGAGGCTGGAACAGAAGCCCTGGCCCCGCCCTCAGGAGGAGCCAGCCCCACCAGCACCTTGATCTCGCACCGCGGCCTCCAGAACTACTTTTATTACAGCAGCCCTAGAGAGCGAATGCAGAGCTAGTGCAGGGCTCCCTCCTGGGAAATGAGCTAAGAAATAGCACGAGAACAAGGCAGTTTCCGATGAAGGGTAATCGGAGAGGTCTAGAGACAGCACCATGGGCCGCATCAGTACCCAGCAGTAGGCAGAGGAGAGAGGGGCATGCATGGGAGGGTGTCCAGGGGGAAGCAGACTCATGAAGGAACGCCCCGGCCTGTCCACAGAGCCCTTCCCACCCTGACGGCACCCCCTCCAGCCATCTGGTCTCAAGCGATCCTCTTGCCTTGGCCTCCCAAAGTGCTGGCACTACAGGTGCATGTCACTACACCTGGCCACCACCACCGCCTCCTCCTCCTCCCCCTTCTCCTCCTCCTCCTTCTTTTTTTTTTCCCAGTAACTTAAGCCTCTTGCTATGGAAAGAGCCTAACTAGAGCAAGTAGAATGGGCCCTATTGGCTCAGGAAATGCTAATATTCTATGGGTAATGGGAATCTGGTGATATAACAACTGTCCAGAAATTGGGCCTTCTGTGTTGTTATCCAACACAAAGGAGTATAGCTTTCTCAGGATCTCCAGCCCCAATACCTTTCAACAACTTAATGAGTGCACTCACTGCTTTACTTTGATGTTCCTTATTCCTGTTATCATTAATAAGATTAAGGGCTTCTTTTATTGTGGCTACTGCTGGAGACTTTCCATATTTTCTAAGCTGAAAAGGGGAAGGCGGGGAAGAGGGAGAGCAAATGGATCGTTTCCTTTTCAAGGAGAGAATGGGGCTTGAAACAATCGCTGAGTCTTCCCAGCATTAAATGAAAAGAGAAAAAGCCAGGTACTCCTCGGGGACCTAGAGGAGGGCGCTTTTGGCCAGCGAGCTATTTCAAGGTTCTGCCAATTCCCCAAGGGGTATTTGCAGCAAGACCTTGCCAGAACCCTCTAGAGCCTCCTAGAATGCTGTCTGTTCCCCATCCCCACCCCCCACCAGCTAAACCCTGGTGCTTTGTAGGAGTGACTCACTTCTGAGGATCCAATAATGACTCCTAGAACTCTGTCCACTTGGACAAGTTGCCCCTATGCTCTGTTCACAGGCATAAGTCAGTGTTTAGAGTTGGGAATGGTTGTTTATTTGGAGATTAGGACTTTCTCATGAGGTTGTGGGGGTGGGGAGAGCGGGGGCCCTAGAAATTCTAGATCCACCACAGGCCAGGCCTGGCTTTTTAGACTTGTGTTAGGTGAGTACAAAAGAGGAGCCCCTGGGAGCATCCCAGACAGGGCTAAACAGTTGGATTGATGACACACTTGATTCCAAAGGGCTCGCTAGCAGGCTGGTGACCTACTTAGCACTGTGTGGGGCAGCGGGGTGCACCTTTATGAGCCCTAAATAGGGACTGAGTAGCGCAGAAACGCCAGGCCACTGGCTCCCTGCTGATGAGTCTGGCCCCACACACTTTAATCCTAATAGGTTCTCCTTTGTCCTGGTGTCCAGGCAACCGGCGAGGGAGATTGCTGACCAAGCAGTGAGATGCCGCAGTGGTGGCGTGGTCACTTGGTTCTTCATAACTGGGAGCTGTGAGTGCAGGTCACACCAGGGCCTCTGTACCGCTTCCATCCCAGCCCCCACTTCCAGCTCACCTTAGCTCCGGGAGAAAAGGGGGATGTGGCCGGGCACGGTGGCTCACACTTGTAATCCTAGCACTTTGAGAGGCCAAGGTGGATAGATCATTTGAGGTCAGGAGTCCGAGACCAGCCTAGCCAACATGGTGAAAACCCGTCTCTACTAAAAATACAAAAATTAGCTGGACGTGGTGGTGGGCACCTGTAATCCCAGCTACTCGGGAGGCTGAGGCAGGAGAATAGCTTGAACCTGGGAGGTGGAGGTTGCAGTGAGCTGAGATCGCTCCATTGCACTCCAGCCTGGGAGACAATAGCAAAACTCCATCTCAAAAAAAAAAAAAAAAAAAAAAGAAAAGAAAAGAAAAGAGAAAAAGAAAACAGGGATGCCAGTGAGATATGGGGGCCCTTGGGCAGGGGCTTTAACCTGGGGGCTTTGGATGGGTTTCTTAGAGTTCAAGACCCCTAGAAATGCCAGGCAACACCTTGTGGACACGTGCATTTATCTTGAAGATATCTGTGACTTCCAAAGGGTTAAAACTACTGACATACAAGTCTCCTTGATAGAAACAGCAAGCGGATGGGGCTCCCAGGGGTCTGTGGGTCAGAGTTAGGCATGCATGTGGCCCCTGTACTTCCTGACTGCTGTGCTAGCAGCTTGGAGCTGCCATCAGAATTGCATCTCATTGCAAATTAAAGGGCAGATTCAAAAAAAGAATCGTGTCCCTGTCACTGAGCAGTTTTGTGACCCTGAGTGAGTTTCTGACCCTCTTTGAAGAAGGACAAATGTGTTCACTGGATGTTGAAGATCAAACTCCTTCCCGAGGAGCAGAGTCTTTTGTGGCTTCTGCTGCTGCTTCTCCTCCTCCTCCTCCTTCTTCTTTTCCTTATCCTCCCTTCTCCTCCCTTCTCCTTCTCCTTCTCCTCCTCCTCCTTCTTCTTCTTCTCCTTCTCCTTCCCTTCTCCTCCCTTCTCCTTCTCCCCCTCCTCCTTCTTCTTCTCCTTCTTCTCCTTCCCTTCTCCTCCCTTCTCCTTCTCCTCCTCCTCTTCCTCTTCTTCTCTTCTTCTTCTTCTTCTTTTTTTTTTTTAGACAGATTTTTGCTCTGTTGCCCAGGCTGGAGTGTGCAGTGGCGCGATCTCGGCTCACTGCAACACCTGCCTCCCAGGTTCAAGCAATTCTCCTGCCTCAGCCTCCCAAGTAGCTGGGACTGCAGGTGCATGCCACCATGCCTAGCTAATTTTTTTTGTATTTTAGTAGAGATGGGGTTTCACCGTGTTGCCCAGGCTGGTCTCGAACTCCTGAGCTCAGGCAATTCACCTGCCTCAGCCTCCTGAAGTGCTAGGATTACAGGCGTGAGCCACTGCACCCAGCCTGACTGTGGCCCCCTTTCCTACCCACACCCCCAATTGCTGAAATTTCCTACATTCAAAACCTCTTCTGTGAATGTTCTCATCCAAAATCTGGCTTCATCCCAAGGACACTGCAGCTCCTGAGCCCTCTCAGCAAATGCCTGTCCTCTCTCCTCCGCCAGAGCGGGCATGTTCCTTCCTTGCTGCTCCCAGGACTCCCCTCCTCCTCCCTCAGCCCATCTCTCCCCTGCCCCACACACCCCTCCTACCCTCAGACGTGGTGATTCCAACACCCACAAACATGACATTTGCAATCCCCGAGCTATGCCTCTCCTTGCTCTCCCCGCCTCCCGCAATCTTCTAATCCACCCGACTCTGCTCCTCACTGTCATGGGGAACCCTAGTAGCGCAAACCTGCTGTCGGACGGCACCTCTTACCTTTCCGGCCCACTCTCTCACTCCCTCTGCCCTCAGCAATCCTTGAGTGCAGGGCGACCTTTCGGCCCATTGATCCACCTTCTCAGCAGCATCCTTTACCCCCTCCAAATCTCACTTATCTGCTTAAAATAAACTTCCTGGTTTAGCACTACAGAAAATTCCTTTTTTTTTTTTTTTTAAAGATATAGGGTCTTGCTCTGTGGCCCAGGCTGGAATGCAGTGGCACAATCGTGGCTCACTGCTGCCTCAAACTCCTGGGCTCAAATGATCCTCCTGGCTCAGCCTCCTAAGTAGCTAGACTAACCAGCACACCCCACCATGCCTGGCAAATTTTTTTTTTAATAAATGGGGGTCTCACTATGTTGCCCAGGCTGGCCTCAAATTCCTGGTCACAAGCTATCCTCTGGCCTCAGGTGTAGCTGGGATTACAGGCATGAGCCAACTCTCCCAGCCTCAAGAATTCCTTTCTTAACACCCTTCGATCCCTCGTTTTTTTTCTCCATCATGCCTTCCTGCAGAACCCCAAGTTTGGTTAAATCCAGCTCACTGCCTGCTCCAGGCCTGCACCCACACAGCTGTGCTCAGCTGAAGAAAGGCACACAGCCCTGGTGGGGTGGTCTCACATCAGATGACCACAAGCATCCAGGGGCCCTTCCCATTGCCCAGCAATCCGGTCCATCCCCCATCTTGGCCACCCCTGCACACATTTCCCTCTCAGCTCAGCCCCTGCACTGCCTCTTCATCTTCACGCTCAGTTGCTGACCTGGCTTTAATTTCACTTTACGAATTTCACCTCCCACCTTGCAGCATCTATGGCCACGTCATCCTCTGTCTTCTTTCAAGCTGCTTTGAGTGAATTGTTCCTGCTCCCCTGGGCACCAGATCCCAGCCTATTTCTCTGCTGCCCTTTAGAGCAAGACTATTCTGTTCACATTCACACTCACTCCATTTTCTTCGTTGACCCAACCCACCTCAATCAGACTTTCCCTCCACTACTTGGTGGAAGCTACTCTTGTCAATGACTCCCCTCATCGACCGATCGGCACCACTTGAATTAGCTGAGCCCACCTCCTCCTTGAGACGTGTTCTTCATGCGTCTTCCCAGACACCACACTCTTCTAGATTTTCCACCCACCTCCCAGACCCTTCCTGTACATCTACTGGCTGGTGCCTTCACCTCTCCCTGGCCCCCGGAGTGGCCCAGGGCTCTGTCTCTGGCCCTCATCTCCTCTCTGTCTGCATGGGCCAGCCTCCTGATGCATGTTGCCTATATGCTGATGTTCCTCCGGCATCTCTCCAGCCTCGGCCACTCCCTTGAGAACCACATTTTTTGTTTGTTTGTTTTTTGTTTTGTTTTGTTTTTGTTTTTGCTTTTTGACAGTCTTGCTCTGTTTTTCAGGCTGGGGTGCAGTGGCACAATCTCAGCTCACTGCAACCTCCGCTTCCTGGGTTCAAGTGATTCTTGTGCCTCAGCCTCCTGAGTAGTTGGGATTACAGGCACATGCCACCATGCCTGGCTAATTTTTGTATTTTTAATAGAGATGGGGTTTCACCGTGTTGGCCAGGCTGGTCTCAAACTCCTGACCTCAGGTGATCTGTCTGCCTTGGCCTCCCAAAATGCTGGGATTACACGTGTGAGCCACTGCGCCCGGCCGAGAGCCACACTCTTATATCCAATGACCTAGTCTATGTCTCTGCTAGGGTTCCTAGCAGGCACCTCAAACTTAACATGCCTTTCCCAGCCAGAGTGTTCCCTGAGAACTTAAGCAGAGGCTCTATTCTTACAGCTGTTGAAGCCAAAAAAACACCGAGTGTGCCTCAACGCCTCTCCTTCCTCTCCCAGGCCACGTCCAACCCATCAGCCAATTCTAGTGGCTTTACTTTCAAACTACATCTGACATTCACGACTTATCATCATCTCTGCAAGCCCCACCCTGCTCTAAGCCACTGTGATTTCTTTCCTGGGTAATTGCAGCAGCCTTTCAGAAGCTGCCTTTGTGTGGCTGCTCTGTCCTCAGCATGGTGGCCATGGGGAACTCTTCAAACGTCTAAGTCAGAGCATGTCTCTCTCCTGCTCACAGCTCTCCAATGTCCTCATGTCACTCAGAGTCAAAGCCAAAGTCCTCAGAGACCCTCTATGACCCGGTGCCCTGTTACCTTCTGACGAGGATTCTCTCTCACCATGCCTGTCTCTGCTATGCGGACCCCTTTGCTGTTCTAGAAACACGTCAGGCCCACTCCCACCTCAATGACTGTGCGTGCCGTTCTCTCTGCCTGGAATGTGTTCTCTCACGTGTCCCCAGGCTGGACCTTTGCTCAGATGCCACCTTCTTCCCGAGGCCCTCCCTGGTCACTTTCCTCCCAGCTGCCCTCTCCTCGCCCTGCTCCTTACCCCAGGCCGCCCCATGTTCCTCCATACCACATGGCACGATTGCACCTGACCCGTTTTCCCTCCATGCTTTGTGGCCGTCTGTCCTCCGCCAGATTCATAGGAAGGAGGACAGCTGTGTGTCTTTTGGTCAGTGTTGCTTCCTGGCATCTGGGAAACCTGTGAGTCTCTGTGCCATCAGCAGAGTGGTGAGCTGTTCTATGGGGCAGCAAAACTTGGTAAAACCATTGCCGGTGGAGACCTGAAGGGCAGACCACATGCCCCCTGAGCTGTGGGGAGACTCTGGGGAGGAGGCTGGCGACTGGCAGGGAACAGGGTGTATTGCTGTCACTGGTGGTGCTAGGCCAGGTGTTACAAGAAGGAGAGAAGGCTAGAAAGGACAGGCCCGTTGGCCAGAAGTGAGGCAAGTGGGTGGGAGAGAGCCCAGAAGTGTGGAGGTGGCAGAGTTGGAAAAGTTCATTGCTTCTAAATTCCAAGCTGCCAGAGATAAAAGATGGAAAAGAACTTTGAACAGCAAAGGCCCAGGAAAACATCTTGGTTGGACCTGCCCCCTTGCTAGGGCAGGGGACCCTCACAACGCCTGCGTCACAGAAAGGAGTCGGTCACTTCTACGAATTAGGGCTATTGCCCTTCCTCTTCTCAATGGAAATTGCATCATTTCTACTTCACCACTGTATATGGGGTGTTGGGATGGGGGCGCATACCCCTTTAGTTCATTGGTTACCAGAACAATAGGATCAGTCTCTAGTACTAAGGAAGAACATGCGTGACAGAGATCCTGGATACAATGACTGATGGGACTTCGGGTTGTCTCCTCAGAGAAGGGGATGGGTGTGTCTGCAGCTGGGAAGAAGAATGAAGTGGTTTGGTGACCAGAAGGGTGTCCTGTGGCAGATGTGTTCCAGTCTTCTTTGTAGTTGAGTGGGGCTGTATTCCCAGTTTAGGCTGATGTAATACAAGCAAAGACTGGTCCATAAAAAATCACCGTTATATAATCCTTCCTTTTATCTCCTCCCATGGGGACCTTGAAGGCCACATGTCAAGGATGTCAGTGTCACGAGATGGATGTAGCCTAGGTCCTTGAATGATGAAATGACACAGAGCCCTATCATCCCTTCATAACCCCTACCCTGCCCCTACCTCTGCCTCAGAACATGCTGTACTTGCATTGGAAGCCACACTTTTATTGTGTTGGGTCGCTGAGCTTTCAGGGTTGTTAGAGTAGTTAGCCTAGCCTAGCTCATACAGCAGGTGCTCAATAACTATGGTAACAATCTTCAAATTTCAGAGCCCACACTTCTAACCACCATACCTCTCTTGCTTGGCTTCCTGTATGCTTTCCCCTCCATTTCTTCCTGAAAGAAAATTCTTTTCTTAAAAATAATAGGTACTAGAACTGAACAACAAAAAACACAAGCCGGTTAAAAAATGGGCAAAGAATGCGAACAGACATTTCTCCAAAGATAATTCAAACAGCCAACAAACACATGAAAAAAATGCTCAACAGCATTAGTTCTAGGAAAATGCAAATCAAAACCACAATGAGATATCATTTCACACCCATTAGGATGGCTATTATTAAAAAACAGTCAGAAAATAACAAGTGTTGGTGAGGATGTAAAGAAACTGGAACCCTTGTGCACTGTTGGTGGGAATGTAGTTGTTGTAGCTGCTATGGAAAAAAGTACGGCAGTTTCTCAAAAAATTAAAAATAGAAGTACTACATGACCCAGTCATTCCATTTCTGGGTAGATGAATAAATAAACAAAAGGTGGGATATTCATACCATGGAATATAATTCAGCCTTAAAAGAGAAGAGAATTCTGACACAGGCTACCCCATAGATGAATCTTGAATTCAATAAGTGAAATAAGCCAGTTACAAAAGGACAAATCCTGTATAATTCTACATATGTGAGGTACCTAGAGTAGTCAAATTTACAGAGAAAAAAACAGAATGGTGGTTGCCATGGGCTGGGGGAAGTGGAGAGGGAGATGGGGAGTTGTTTAATGGGTACAGAGTTTCAGAGTTGCAAGATGAAAAGCATCCTGGTGATTGGTTGTATAACAATGTGAATGTATTTGACACTATTGAACCGTACACTTAGAAACGGTTAAGGTGCTAAATTTTAAGTTATATGTGTTTTGCCACAATTAAACATTATTTAAAAATTTTAAGAAGTAAAATATGTCCATATAAAAAATGACAAAGTATAAGGGAAGTAAGCAAAATCATCCTCCATCACCCCAATGGAGATAACCACTATTAAGCTATGATCACACCACTGCCCTCCAGCAATGGACTGATGGAAGGAGACCCTGACTGTAAAAAGAGAGGTGGGGGGGAAACACCACTGTTGAGGGTGTTTTTATGTAGCCAAAGTGGAGTGCTTTTATAAAACACTGATTCAACAGTTTAAAGCGAAAATTTAGTCTTGGTTGAGAAGGTAGTCCTATCACAGAAGGTGAGAATTAGGCCACTTTTGGCTTCCAGGCAGACTGGAATAACTTCAGTATTTTTCTCTAAGTCTTCTAACTTGGATTTGGTGAACACTGTCTTTGTAAAACAAATGCAGAGATCTCAGTCATAGGCCAGTGTTTGCACAGGTAAATTGGTTTTAGATTCAGGACGGCAAAAATTCATGCCTGGAGTATTTCTTCCTTTCATTCCCATACTCATCCATTGAGTAAGTATTTGTTGAATATCTACGTGCGCCAACACTGCGCTAGGGGCTCAGGAGACAGCAGTGAATGGGAGAGGACACTTACCTTCTAGCTGGAAAGCAAACAGCAGACAGGTAAACAAACTAACACAGAAATTGCAAACTGAGAAGTTGTTTGAAGGAAAGAAACACCGTCATGCCATTGAAAGGAATGGGAAAGGAGAAGAGCTGAAACCTGCGGGATGCGAATAAACTCCCACTAAAAACACCAGAGATGCAAAAGACCATTAGATCATTCAGGTGAACAAAGTGAATACAGGCAATAGAGGTCAGAAGAGTGGTTACCTCCGGGGAGGGCACCGATGGGGGGAGGCACGAGGGAGCTTTCAGGTGTGCTGAACATGTCCTATATCTTGATCTGGGTGAATAGACTGTATAAGTACAATATTAGGGCCCAGCATGGTGGCTCACACCTGTAATCCCAGCACTTTGAGAGGCCGAAGTGGGCGGATCACTTGAGGTCAGGAGTTGAAGATCAGTCTGGCCAACATGGTGAAACCCCATCTCTACTATAAATACAAAAATTAGCCAGACATGGTGGCAGGCGCCTGCAGTCCCAGCTACTCCGGAGGCTGAGGTGGGAGAATCCCTTGAATCCGGGAGGCGGAGGTTGCAGTGAACCGAGATTGCACCACTGCACTCCAGCCTGGGAGACAGAGCGAGACGCCGTCTCAAACAAACTAACAAAAATTATGTGAAAAGTCATTGAGTTGCATGCTTTAGGCATGTGCACTTTACTATATATATACATGTTATACCTTAATAAAAATAAAATACCCGCCTCCTCAAAAGGGAAAGGAAGCGGGAAGCATTCCAGATGGAAGAAATAATAAACACCAAGGCTTGCAGGTGGCGCCGCAGGAAGACAGGTGGAGTGCAGGGAAGGGGTAGTGAGATGAGGCTGGTGCACAGCAGACCAACAATGGAGATCCCTGGGGAGAGAATTGGGACTCGGGGATGGGGACCAGGGATTTTAATTTTTAACTCTGTTAAAAAATTTCACTGATAAACATGCCCTCATGCTTTGTATGTCCCATTTTATTTTATTATTTTTTATTGAGACGGAGTCTCACTCTCTCGCCCAGGCTGGAGTGCAGTAGCGAGATCTCTGCTCTCTGCAAGCTCTCCCGCCCGGGTTCAAGCGATTCTCCTGCCTCAGCCTCCCAAGTACCTGAGATTACAGGCCCCGCCACCACGCCCAGCTAATTTTTGTATTTTTAGTAGAGATGGGGTTTCACCATGTTGGCCAGGCTGGTCTCAAACTCCTGACCTCAAGTGATTCACCCGCCTCGACCTCCCAAAGTGCTGGGACTACAGGTGTGAGCCACCGCCTCCGGCCTATGTGTCCCATTTTAAAAACAAGTGAATGAAGTCATTTACTTTCTTTTTCAGAATGGCGCGTCCCACCTTTCCTCGGGGCTTGTTGTAAGGAAGTTAATGGCTTTGAAGGTCCTTTTCCTGTCTTGAGGGGGGAAAGATCCAGAGGCCGTGCAGCCTCCATAATATCCGCTGATCAATGTGCCCTGGGAGGATACATCATTTCTTGATCAGAAGAGGAACAAAAGGGAACCCTGAGTGGAGAAGTTCCCCTCCCTCATTCATTCCATCGATGTTCATTGAGTGCTTATTAGACACAAGACCCTGCCTGTTTTGCAGACAAGAGTCCAGATCTCTCCCCTCTTAGTTCAGGATGAAATCAATACCTGAGACTCCAATCCTGAGGCAAATGGGATTAGGATCCCAGGGGCATGCAGAAAGGGAGGAGAAGGCGATCCACAGGGAAGGGAGATTCCTGGCTCCTTCACCTGAGGCGTTGGGAAGCGGAGAAGCAACTTCTAGACCACTACTTTCTGGGGATTTAGAAGGTACTGGAAGCTCTGTCTTGAACCTTTGGAAAGAACCCTTTCTCACCTTCGTCCACACCCACGTATGCTGGACGCACTCAAGGTTGGGTATGCCTCCGTGCCTCCCTCTCCGGGCACCTGTGGGACTAGCCGGCGCGGCGATGGGGACGCGCGGCTCCAGCGGCGCCCGGGCAGAGGATAGCGGCCACCCAGGCAGGCATCGCCGCAGGCGTCCCGCTCCGTGCGCGCTGCGCGCGGCGGCTGGATCTTCCTCTCCGCAGCCCTGCTGGCTCTCGGGGACGGACCATCGTCCTGAGTGTGGCCGGCTGCCGCGCGCATTTTCCCGGACATTTAGCATCCCTGGCCCTGGGCCTGACAACAGCTCACGTTTCAAACACCCCTGGAGGGCGGTGCGCCCGGGGTGATATCCTCTGGGCGCCTCTTCTGTTCGTAAAAGTGATTTGGAAACGCAAAGAGGAGTCTCCGCACTGGCCCGGGGACCGATGCAGCGGAAGGGTGCGAGAACAGCCCCTCTCTGCACCCCAGCTCCCACCCAAGCAAGGGGGCCGCTCAGTCCGACAGTCCCTGCGGCTTCCGGGGGCGCTCGAAGGCCCAGGGGTCTGGGGCGGACTTCGAAATGCTGACCCGCGCGGGAGCGGAGCTGAGGTGCTCGCGGGAGCGGCTTAGGGGATGGGGTCAGAGTGGGGTCCCGGGGAAGCAGAGCCCACCCGGTCGCACGGCTTGGCCGAGGGGTCGGGAACAGGAAAGCGAGCGAGGTCCCGGAGGGAGCCACTTCGAGGATCTGAACGCGAACCCGCCCAGAGCCCCGGCCCGCGCCGCCGCCCTCCGCAGTCCCGGCGCAAACAACACAGCGCGGCCCCCAGGCCCAGGGGAGGTTCCGTGTGACGGTCGCGTCCCAGGGCAGCACGGAGGGCACGACCCCAACACATATTTGTTGAACAAATAATTTTCAAAATATATATTTGGGGAGGAGGGCGTGGGCGGGCGAAACTGGCCACAGCCCTGGCTGTCCGCGGCCAGAATTGGAAAGGGCCAGGTGGCCGGGCTTTTCTTCGTAGTCCCTGTGTCGTTTCCATTCCTTCATTCATCCAAAAAATGACAGATTTCTAGGGAAGCCAAACTCCTCGTTCGATTGTATTCTGGAATCCGGGTTAAGAATTGCCAAATTGTCAAAATAGGTTTAAGGAGTGGCCTCATTCCCAATCATTGCAGTTACATGAGTGGTTCTGTATAGCCAGGTTCTGGAGACAAAACTGTATTTTAATGCCATTGGTTTTCTTTGTAATTCTATGTATATGACTTGGTGCACTTAAAAACATCATTCTGCGTAGGAGGTCTGCAGCTTCCCCTGGACACTAAAGGGTGCAGGGGCCATGGGCAGTGGCTGTGGCCTATAATCCCAATGTTTTGGGAAGCCGAGGTGGGAGGATCACTTGAGCCCAGGAGTCAGAGACCAGCCTGGGCAACATAGCAAGACTCCATCTCTACATGAAAAAATAAAATAACATTAGCCAGGCTTGATGGTGTGTACCTGTAGTCCCAGCTACTTGGGAGGCTGAGGTAGAAGGACTTGCTTGAGCCTGTGAGGTCCAGGCTGCAGTGAACTGTGATCATGCCACTGCACTCCAGAGCCTGGGTGACAGACTGAGACCTCGTCCCTAAATAAATAAATGCATACTGCATACATACATACATACCTCTCTCTCTTAAAAAAAAAAAAAAGGCCGGGCGCGGTGGCTCACGCCTGTAATCCCAACACTTTGGGAGGCCGAGGTGGGCGGATCACGAGGTCAGGAGATCAAGACCATCCTGGCTAACACAGTGAACTCCCGCCTCTACTAAAAATACAAAAAATTAGCCGGGCGTAGTGGCGGGCGCCTGTAGTCCCAGCTATTTGGGAGGCTGAGGCAGGAGAATGGCGTGAACCCGGGAGGCGGAGCTTGCAGTGAGCCGAGATCGTGCTACTGCACTCCAGCCTGGGTGACAGAGCCAGACTCCGTCTAAAAAACAACAACAACAACAACAAAATCAGGCTTGGTAGCATGTGCCTGTAGAAAGAATTGCCTGAGCCCAGGAGTTGAAAGCTGCAGTGATGGTGCCACTGCACTCCAGCCAGGTCAACAAAGTGAGACCCTGTCTCAAAAACAACAACGACAGGCCAGGCACGGGGGCTCATGCCTGTTATCCTAGCACTTTGGGAGGCCAAGGCGGGCAGATCACCTGAGGTCAGGAGTTCAAGACCAGCCTGGCCAACATGGTGAAACCCTATCTCTACTAAAAATGCAAAAATTAGCCGTGCATGGTGGCAGGTGCCTGTAATCCCAGGTACTCGGGAGGCCGAGGCAGGAGAATCGCTTGGACCCAGGAGGTGGAGGTTGCAGTGAGCGGAGATCGTGCCACTGCATTCCAGCCTGAGCGACAGAATGAGACTCCGTCTCAGGAAAAAAAAAAAAAAAAAGGTACAGGACACAAAGTGGGCAAAGACCCCAGATTCCTCACATGAAATGGATTACCTAGGGGTGAACTACATTTGAGGAGCAGGACTAGAAAGCAAAATACCAATGTTCCCAATGGTACAGCTGAAGGAACAGGCATGCACCTGTGCACCTGCCCCTGGTAATGGCCTGTCCTGGTGGCTTGTTACATGTCCCTCCCCATCATCCATTTTGCTTTGCAGACAAAAGCAGCAGGGACATTTAGCCCAGAAGAAAATTCTTTTTATGAGAATTCCTTGCTAGCCTGGAACAGGAGGTCCTGCGTTAGGACCAGCACTATTCAACAGAACTTTCTGCTATGAGGAAAATGTTCTCTCTTGCTGGTGTCAAATGCAGTAGCCATTAGCCACAAGTGGCCACTGAGTGCTTGAAATATGGCTAGTGCAACTAAGGAGCTAAATCTTAAATTTTATTTCAATATTTAAAAATTTTGGCTGGGCACAGTGGCTCACACTTGTAATCCCAGCACTTTTAGAGGCCAAGGCAGGAGCATTACTGGAGCCCAGGAGTTCAAGACCAGCCAAGGCAACATAGTAGAACCCTGTCTCTACAAAAAAGATATGAAAAATTTAGCTGGGTGTGGTGGTACACACCTGTAGTCCTAGCTACTTGGGAGGCCAAGGCAGGAGGATCACTTGAGCCCAGGACTTCAAGGCTGAAGCAAGCTCTGATTGTGCCGCTGCACTCCAGCCAGGGTGACAGAGCAAAACCCTTCTCTCTAAAAAATAAAGAGGCCAGGTGCAGTGGCTCAAGCCGGTAATCCCAGCACTTTGGGAGGCCAAGGTGGGTGGATCACCTGAGGTCAGGAGTTCGAGACCAGCCTGGCCAACATGGTGAAACCCCATCTCTACTAAAAATATAAAATTGGCAGGGTGTGGAGGTGCATGTCTGTAATGCCAGGTACTCAGGAGGCTGAGGCAGGAGAATCACTTGAACCTGGAAGGCAGAGGTTGCACTGAGTTGAGATCATGCCACTGCACTCCAGCCTGTGCAACAGAGTAAGACTCTATCTCCGGGGGGAGGGGGGAGATATATATATATATATATATATAATGTTTTGACATATGTACCTGTGAAACCATTACCACAATCAAGATAGTGACTATACCTATCACATCCAAAAGTTTTCTTGTGTCCCCTTGTGGTTTCCCCATTCGTGCCCCCACCTCTACACCCAGGCAACCACTGATCTGCTTTCTGTCATTTCCATTTCCCAGAATTTTATCCAAATGGAATAATGCAGTCTGGTGCTCATATTTTGTCTGGCTTCTTTCACTTGGCACAGTTATTTTGAGATTCACCATGTTGTGTCTCAGCAATTCATTCCCTTTATTGCTGAGTAATATTCCATTGTTTGGTGAGACCATTCTTTCACCTGCTGATGGAGATTTGAGTTGTTTCTACTTGTAGCCTCATACAAATAAAGCTGTTATGGACATTCTTGCACAAATCTTTGCATAGACATATGCTGTTGTTTCGTTTGGGTAAATTCCTAAAAGTAGAGTGGCTGGATTATAGTAGGCGTATGTTTAACTTAAGAACTGCCAAACTTTTCCAAAGTGGTTGTACCATTTTACACTCCAGTCTGAAGTTTATGAGAGTTCCAGTTGCTCCACATGTTGGTCAACACCTAGTGTGGTCTTTTTATTTCAACCACTCTATAATAGGTGTGCAGAGGTATTTCACTGTGGTTTTAATTTGCATTTTCCTGAAGACCAACAATGTTGAGCATCTTTTCATGGGCTTCTTCCTTGGTGAAGCACTTAGATCTTTTGCCCATTTAAAAAATTGTGTTTTCTTATTACAGAGTTTTGAGGTTCTAGATACAAATCCTTTATCAAATGTATGATATGCAAACATTTTCTCCCGGTCTATGGCTTGTCTTTTCATCTTCTGAACAATGTTGTTCAAAGAGCGGAGTTTTAATTCTGAGGAAGTCCAATCTATTAATATGTACTCTTACGGATTTTACTTTCACCTAAGAAATCTTCACCTAACTCAAGGTCACAGAGGTTTTTTCCCGTTTTCTTCTATAACGTTTATAGTTTTTGCTTTTACATTTAGATCTATGAGCCATTTTGAATTAAGTTTTCTATATGCAGCAAGACATGGATTGATCTTTGGTTTTCTCCACAACCCTATTATTACCACTTTGCAGATAAGAATTAAGACATGTAATTATTGGCCCCAAAGCAGAAGAGTCAGGAAGTAAATCCAGGTTTTTAGGCCTCTGAAGTTTGTGCTTTTTTTTTTTTGAAATGGACTCTCACTCTGTCTCCCAGACTGGAGTGCAGTGGCATGATCTTGGCTCACTGCAACCTCTGCCTCCCAGGTTCAAGCAATTCTCCTGCCTCAGCCTCCCAAGTAGCTAGGATTGCAGGCATGTGCCATCATGCCCAGCTAATTTTTGTATTTTTAGTGGAGATGGGCTTTCACCATGTTGGCCAGGCTGGTCTCGAACTCCTGACCTCAGGTGATCCTCCATCTTGCCCTCCCAAAGCATTGGGATTACAGGCATGAGCCATCTTGCCCAGCGGAAGTTTGTGCTTTTAACCTAATGGTTTTTTAATGTAATGTGCATCTGAATGGCCCGCCCCAGGCATTCTGTGCAGTGGGGCTAGGCTGTGCCCTGGAGGCTGCATTTCACAGGCTTCCTGGTGGTCCTTGGACTGCACTGGGAGAAACACTGTGACAGCTGTGCTCCACCACTTCACACTGGACTTTAAGGGCCTTTCCAAACGTTTTCAGTCAAGAAGTGCTACCATTCTTTGCCAGAATAAACACACCTCCACTTTCAATTAGGTGGAGAGTCTGATTTAAAAGGAAACTGAGATTGCAAACCAGCTGGGCACAATGATTTATTTTCACTGGGGACAGAGAAACTCCAGAACAGGTCACTTCCTCCTTGGCCATGGTTTTTCAACATAGCCAGAAACAGGCATATTTTAACATCAAACTCCCCAGAAGATACTCGGCTATTCTGAAGTATCAGAGCATTGCGTTATCAGGAGGCGGGGAGGGTGGGAGAAGCGTTCTGGAGACCCACAGGAAAAGCCCTCCGTGGGCTGAACTTCCCTTCCACGGCCGTGTCGTGACTTCCCACCCTGCAGGAAGCAGACAGGATTGGGACTGCTGTCTACTGTTCCACCGAGGCCTTACCAAGGTCTGTGTGTGCTTTCTAGAAAGAAGGCACATTTGCACAGGGAGATGGGGGAGGGGGAGGCAACACCTGCAAACCCTGCTTGAAGCCTCTAAGTTTAGAAACCTGGGAACTTGCTTCTCCAATGTGCACATCTCTATAAATACACTGGGGAGGAGCTCAGTCCCGTGTGTCCCAAATAAGGTCAGGCAATGTGATGAGGGGACATTCTTTAGGTCACAATTTCTGTACTCTGGGTAGGGCAGGTAATAAAAAGGGTCAGCACGGGCCCAGCCCCTGAATAGTGGCTGGTTGTCCCTATAGGGGAAGGACTTGAAAGCCCCCAGTGTCCACGCCTTCTGCTGATGGAGCTGTGCCAGCTCTGGGTTGAGGACTTCCCACCTTCGGCCCGTTGCTGAATGTACAAGGAGGCAGCACTGGAGACTGCCCAGCAATGCATCTAACAAGAATAAAGACAGAGAGAAACCTCTGACTGTTCTCTGTCCCTTAGTGTCCTTAAATTTTAGTTTCATTGCAATAAAAAGAACAAAGCATTAAGACAATGAAAAGACAATCCACAAACTGGGAGAAAATACTATATTTCCAAATCACTTATCTAATAAAGGACTAGCATCCAAAGTATACAAAGAATTCTTAACACTCAACAATAAGAAAATGACCCAATAAGATCTGGACAGCTCACCGAAGATGGCAAATAAGCATATGAAAAGATGAAAAGATGTTCCATATCATAGGTCATTAGAATTGCCAATTAAGACAACAATGTTAATTGTTGTAAGACAACACCTATCAGAAAGGTTAAAATGCAAAATACTGACACCTCCAAATGCTAGTGAGGATGTGGAGCAACAGGAACTCTCATTCATTGCTGGTGGGAATGCAAAAATGGTAGACACTTTGGAAAGACAGTTTGGTCATTTCTTAACAAAACTAAACACTCTCACCACATGATCCAGCAATCACATTCCTTGGTGTTTACCCAAATGAGCTGAAAACTTATGTCCACGTGTATGTTTACAGCAGCTTTAGTCATAATTGCTAGAATGTCAAAGCAACCAGGATGTCCTTCAATAGGTGAATGGATAAGGTGTGGGAATCCATATAACATTCTATTACTCAGCAAGACCAGAAACAAGCAATCCAACCCCAAAAAGGCATGGAGGACCTGAAATGCGTCCTGCCGAGCAGTAGCAGCCAACCTGAAAACGCTCCAGACTGCAGGATCCCAACTACATGACATTCTGGAAAAGGCAAAACTAGGCAGACAATAAAAAGATAAGTGGGCCGGATGTGGTGGCTCACGTCTGTAATCCCAGCACTTTGGGAGGCCGACGCAGGTGGATCACCTGAGGTCAGGAGTTAAAGACCAGCCTGACCAAGAGATGGTGAAACTCTGTCTCTACTAAAAATACAAAAATTAGCCAGGCATGGTGGCGGGCACCTGTAATCCCAGCTACTCGGGAGGCTGAGGCAGGAGAATCACTTGAACCTGGGTGGCAGAGGTTGCAGTGAGCTGAGATCACACCACTGCACTCCAGTCTGAGTGACAGTGAGACTCCGTCTCAAAAAAAAAAAAAAAAAAAAAAAAAAAAAAAGGGGGTTGCCAGGGATTCAGGGGAGGGAGGATGAACAGGAGGTGCACAGAGGACATTGGGGCAGTGAAACTATCCTGCACAACCCTGTAACGGCAGATGCATGTCCTCACACCTTTGTCAAAACCCACAGAACGGAACAAGAGTGAACCCTAATATAACTATAGACTTTGGTTAGCAACAAAGTATCAATGTTGGCTCATCCCTCGTATTAATAAAAAATAAGATACAGAATGATTGCATAGAACGTTTACGAGTATGTAAAATAAAAACAGCTAACAGGAAAGAACAAGGCACTGTCTAACCCAAGAAGGGAGGCATTTCTAACTTTGATAAGCCCTAAAATAGGAAGGCAGGTTTCGAATAAGTAAACATTTTAAGAGAAAACAGAAGACTGTGTTAGCACTCCCTGTATGCCAGACGCCACGTTTAGATGATCTAACCCTTGCACGCACCTGTGGGGTGGACACTACTGTGATTTTTATTTACAGGTAAAAGAACTGAGGCTCAGAGGGGAAGGACATTGCTCTGTGGCCCCAGCATGTAAATGGTGGTCTTCGGATTCAAACTGAGTCTACGCCGATAACCTCTATACTTCTGTTCAGAAATTTAGCAACTAGACAGAGGTTAACTAGAGTGGAATTGTAATATTACTTATCTGTTATTTAATAGATCCTTGTGAAATGCTTGGAGGTCACTTGTCTTAGCAGTTTGCTTTTTAAGACAGGGTCTCGCTGTGGCTGTGGAATGCTGTGGTGTGATCATAGCTCACAGAAGCCTCGAACTCCTGGGCTCAAGCAATCCTCCCGCCTCAGCCTCCTGAATAGTTGGGACCACAGGCATGCACCACCACACCTGGCTTTTATTTTTTGGTAGAGAAGGGGGTCTTGTGATGTTGCCTGGGCTGGTCTTGAACTCCTGGCCTCAAGCCGTCCCCCCAGCTCAGCCGCCCAGTGATTATAGGCATAAGCCTTGTCCTAACGGTTTAAACATTTCCCCAGAAATCATGTTTCTATGTTTAGCAAACTGCCCTCCCTCCCTTCACCCCTACCATTAGTAAAAGGCACATTTCAGCCACTCACCTTTTCGTATTTGCACAATCTAAATTAAGTCCAAATGGAGTTTTCTGGTAAGCCTTTGCTGCTGACGTGTAACCTCAGCTTGTTGCCTGATGCACACACACTGTCTAGGCAGAAAAACCACTTTCCTGACCCGCCCAGGGAACTCTTTTCAGTCTCTGGTTTGATTAAGTTACCAGAGATTAGTGACTTGTGGACAAGATTTGGGACTCCTGGGGCAAGTCCCTTCCCCACTTAGTCTGGGAACAGTGACATAGAAGCTGGGACCAAAACAAGAGCTTGGAAAAAGTGAAGGCCCAAGAGGCGTGGAGGCAGCAGGACCCTTGGGATGGGCCCAGTGTGGCTGCAGGTAACAGGCATGCAGGGCGCAGACTTGCAACCCTGGGAGCTGGAGGCAGCACCCCTAACAAGGCATTCAACTTGTAGCAGAGATAGGAATGGGTTTGCAGGGAGAGTGATAGGAGAAGTGAAAGCCCAAAAGGGGTAGTTGAATTAGCAAGGGCAGTGAACTCAACACAAAATCTTTGTACGGAACCCGCACATCTCCATCCCAAATCAACCTAACCCTTCTCTTGCCTCGGCTTCCTACATCATTAGAAAGAAATGATTTCTAAGCTGTGTTATGTGATTGGCCACACCTCAAATCCATGGTTTCAATCTCAGTGGACCCTCAGGGATGCTGGGAGTTTTACTCAGTGCCCCTCGGCTCCGATCCAAGCAGCAGCTCCAGACGTTGGTCCCTCTCCTCAGTGCCTGCCTCCGCCATGTCACCAGGATAAAGGACACCAACAGGCCACCCTCCGCCCGCCCCAAGTACAATGGGCGACTCCACCTTCACAGCTCCCATCTGCCTAGGCGTCTTCCTCCAGCCCTGCCCTCATCCCTTCCCCTGCTGCCCCCATCCCCCAGCACCCGTCTTCTTAGCTTTAGTGACCCCGTGGAATAATTCCTTATCTCTACTGCACGTGACCACAACAGCCATTTCATTCTTGAAATCTTTTATTGATTTTTGTTGTTGTCTTCAGGGCACATTCTCTTGATCTTCTCCAGTGTCTCTTAATTCTCACTCTCAACCTTCTTTGATGGCTGTTTTCTCTGGAAACTTCCACTCTGTAGGAATGTGTTTGGGGAAAGGGAGAGTCAAGGAGTCTGTCTTTTCACTGAAGGCCATTAGGTGACTGTTGCAAGGAGAACCACGGTCTTCCAGATGCCCTCAGGTACCACTAATGCAGCCCGTGTACAGGAAGATTTTCCTCTGGGACCCACTTCTCCTGGCTCCCTCCCGCGGTGAAGCGGGTGCCTGCAGCCCCTGCCTGCCCCTGCCTGTCTCTGGACCACCCCGCCTCCCAGCTCCTGCAGCAGGACCTGGAGTCTTTCATTCCCCCACCCAGCGCACTCTCCATTAGCTACTCTTCCCAGAAGCACCTTGGGCGATGCTGTTTCCTTTGCCATCTCTCACCTCTTCACTAAGGAAAAGCTCACTTCTTCCTTCTTGGCTCAACTAAAACACGCCCTTTGAAAGTCCTTCCCTCATTCCCCTCCCCATTCTTTCTGATCTTTGGTGCTAGGATGCCCCTCGCTAGGCTGAGCTCCCAGCCAAGGTTTGCTGAATGACTGTGCATAAGAACCAGCAACTTCCTAACCGCTCAGTGCCGCGCACTGCCTGGGCTCACTTCACCCACTTAGCGTCTGTGCCTTCTTAAGCGCCAGAAACTACTGACTGTGCCAAGAAAGCAGAGCCCGAAAAGGAGGGCACGAGCCCCTCCTCCCAGAAAATCAGGACCTTCAAGATAATGCGAAGTGCATCTTTCTTCAGATAAGGCTGATTATGGCAAGCTTTTCCTGTAAGGGACAGACGGTAAATATTGTAGGCTTCGAGGGCCATAGCATCTCTGTCCCAGTTATTCCACTTTGCTGGGATAAGACAAAGCACCCACAGACAACACATAGAGAAGCAAGAGGACCGTGTGCTAATGCACTTTATTTGTAGACATTGAAATTTGAATTTCATGTATTTTTCACGTGTCACTAAACATTCTTTTTCATTTTTCAACCATTTAAAGATGTAAAAACCATTCTTAGCTTGTCGGTGGTGGGTTGATGCCCCTTGGTTTATGCTGCCAACCCAAGAGCTACGCCTAATTCATATCCTTCAGCACTAAGTCATACAGCTTTATTTTTTTGACTAAAAGGCCCCTGAAAATGAAAACTTTACACATGCAAGCAGAGAGGAGTCCGAGACTCTCTGACGGAGCAGGAGGGGCAGAAACTGCTCCCTAAGGCCAGGGACAGCCAGCCCCATGCTGATGCTGCCCCCTAGTGACTGGCCAGCCTAACGTCGGTCTCCCACCCACGGCCACGCTGTGACGGGTTGGGGGTGTGTTCCCCAACACACGAAATAAGAACTTCAAATCAGTTCAATCAGAAAGCGTAAAGAACTGTACACCCAATAAATCATTTAAGGTGAAAAAGTAGGCTTCAATTCACAGAATTTTAGAACTGAAAGGAACTTTTGAGATGACTCAGTTCCATTTTTACACCAATTTACCAACGATTCACGTAGCTTTCAGGTAAAAAAAAAAAAAAAAAAAGGCAAGCTCCAGAAAGGGCTGGTGGCCCATGAGTGTTCGCAGAAGAGCCTGCCCGGGAGTCCCGCCTGCTGAATGCCAGTGCAGGGCTGCCTACACCTCACACCGACATACCCACGAAAGACAGAGGTGGCGTGGGGCAGCAATCTTGTCACACTGCCTGGGCTCACTGTCACCCAATCATTCTGTGCCCTTGGATATCGACTTCTTAGCCTTTGTGCCTCAATTTCCCTAACTGTAAAACAGGGCAGAGTTCCTCCCTCACAGGGCTGTGGGAGCTGAAATGAGCTGATGCTGTCTGGCCCATACTGGGCATTCAAGTGTCCCCTGCATGACAAACTTCTTGAAAGTCCACTATGTGTCAGACATTGAGTGCTTTATTTCTGTTTGCCAGGTTTAATCGTGCAACTACTCTACAACGCGAGTGTCATCATCCCCACTATGTAAATCAGACCGAGAAAGGTCACATGGACTGTGGTGGGTGCCTTCTCTTGTACAACTGATTTTGTGAAGGCGTGGAAGGCACAATTAAGTTACCATGTAACAAATATGACGTGACTTCAATAGGCTAGCAGGAATAAGCACTCAGTAACTGCCAGGCAGCCTGGTGGCATTCTTAACCTTCAGCAGGGCTTGTTATTGGGGGTGACTGTTCTTGTTTCTGCATGAAGGTTACTTTGTCACCATCCATCTTTGCCTTTGGAGTGCCTTGGGGGCAGCAGGCAGAAGGGGTACCTGGGACAATCTATATGTGACTGTCAGAGCTTTAAAAACATCAGCAGTCACCTCTCCTTTCTCCTTGCCCCACTGCTTCATTAGATTTAATGGAATACTCCGTGCGCAAAACTTGTGTGAAGCACAACTCAGCGTGCGAGTGGGGATATCTGTACACATTTAAAATCTGCATTGATGCCACTTGAATTTATCTGACAGGCAAATGCTTTTGAAAGCCTAGTTCTAAAAGTCCTGGATATTTCTCTGGAAACATTTCACCCTCCCACGTCCTCAAATCCTTCGAGAGCCACAAGGAAGAGGCCTCGCTATGGGATAGGATGTGGCATATGTTCCAGGCATGCCCACAACCTGGTCCAGCCCTCCTCAGTCCAGAGGCCACATGGCCATTCCGCCTGTGGATTCCTATCACCTTACACAGTTCCATAAAGCCACTGCCCTGGGCTCTGCCAGAAGCACTGGTGGGGGCAGGAAGTGGTGCCAGGAAGTGAGCACCAACTTCAAGCGGAGGCCTGAGCGTCACCATGGGCCTGTCTGCAGCACTTCGTCTCACTGAACCCAAAATTTCTCTCCTAGAAAACGAGGGGAAACATTCCCACCCCACTTCACAGCTGTGATGACCAAACGCACACAGGAAAAGCGCAGAGGAAACCTTTAAAGTGTTCACACACAGATTTCAACGGCTGAATGAGGGGTTTGCTCAAGCTGCTTTTATGGCCAGCTGCCTGCATTCTCTAAGGTTTTGGGCACAGGCTTCCAACCCCAAATGTTCCTTCTCTTACGTTTAATGTTCTCTAAATTAGGTCAGTAGGAAATAACATCTGCTTGCTCGCACTGTCCTCGTCCCCCACCAGGTGGCATTGCGTTCCAATGAGCAATCTCTTCTGCTGAGAGGCTGGTGGAGGCCTTTTTCACAGCGGCTCAAATTGGAACTGCAAGAGGAAAAAGAAAAACAATGAAGAACCACCCAACCCCCCACCTCACCACAACTCCCACCGCCAAATTTCAGAGAGCAAAACCGGATCATGGGATTGAGAGCTTCTGCTGACCAAGGCCCGCATTCTCTGCAGGCGGAGGTGACTGCGTGAAGGGTCTCCGGTCCCCACACGTGTGATGTGCCCCCATTACAGAACAGACAAGAGGAAGCCCCAAACCGCCCCCAATTCCAAAGCTTCCACAATTGATAAACATTTGCATACACACACAGAACTCAGGTGATGTGTACCCATGTTCCAATTCAGGTGGCTTACATTTTTCAACAGAGGACAGCGTTTAGCAATTAGGGAAATTTTGCATGGACAAGCACAATAGCTATATCTGTAAGCAGCGGTAACATCAAATATGATGTTATTCTGACCCTAGGAATCCAACCTGAGCAAACCAATATGTTAATGAGCATCCAGAGAAAGACAAGGTTGCCCGCCCTGGCCTGTCCTCTCTCTGCACAGGGTCACCTGAAGGGGCGAGGGCACTCCAGTTAAAACATTCCCTCCACCCCGAGCTGACACCTGCCTCTCCGCCCTGGGACCCCAGAGCCCCTCATCCTTTAAGAGCTGGTCTCCTCCCCTAAAGAGAGGAAGATGTAGAGATGTCGTGACCACGTTTCCAGGCAGGGACCCCATTTCTTTACTTCATATCTCACACCTCGAAACTCACTGCTCTGGAAATCAACGAGCCCTCCCTCTTGGTGGGGTGGGGTTGGGTGGAGGGTCAGTTTTTTTTATTCTTTTAAGAATATGGGAGTGTCATGGGGTGGAACTATTGTCACAGCTTGCCTCCATATGGTTTCACTGCCTTAACCTTAGAATGCTTCTGCAATCAGTATGGAGAAGTGAAAAAGATGTCTTCCAAGCTCAAATGGATGGTGCTGTTAAGTACTAGGTGCTGTTAAGAAAACAGGTATTTTACACTGTGCTTTCTCATCTCTTTGGAACCTTTTCAGAAAAAATTGATTCTTAGTGCTTACATAAAAAATTAAATGTAGATTTGCCTTGCCATGAACTTTTACTTTGGTACTGAATAATCGTGACCGTACGACTTGGCATGTCTGTACAGTCCATACATACCATTAACTGGCAAGCTTTCCAACTAGGTTTAATCTGCGAGGGTAAGGAATAGCTTCTATATCGTTCATCAGTGCATAGAGCAAAATTAACTAATCTTAGTCTAATGAAGAGCTATGTTTGCTAGGTTCCTCACCAACCAAAGAATCACTGCCATCACTCCTACCCAAACCTGTTCTCGTCCACATCTTCCCTTTTATTAAAAAAAAAAAAGACACGGTCTCACTCTGTCACCTAGGCTGGAGTGCAGTGGCATGATCTGGGCTCACTGAAGCCTCTGCCTGCTGGGCTCAAGTGATCCTCCTGCCTCAGCCTCCCGAGTAGCTGGGACTACAGGCATAGACCACCAGGACCAGCTAATTTTTGTATTTTTTGTAGAGATGGGGTTTCATCATGTTGCCCAGGCTGCTCTTGAATTCTTGGGCTCAAGTGATCTGCCCAAGGCCTTGGCCTCCCAAAGTGTTGGGATTACAGGTGTGAGCCAGTGTGCCTGGCCCTGTCTCTTAAAATAGTATTGCCATCTCCCTGTTCATCAAAATTGAATTCAACTAGAATTTGAGCGGCTTCTCAGTGCTATTTCATTATGTTGGACCTTTCCCATAGATTATTTAACCTTCAGAGCCATTATTTATCTATTTGAGATGAAGTCTCACTGTCACCCAGGCTGTAGTGCAGTGGTGTGACTACAACTCACTGCAACCTCCGCCTCCCAGGTTCAAGCGGTTCTCCTGCCTCAGCTTCCTGAGTAGCTGGGATTACAGGCACACACCACCATGCCCGGCTAAGTTTTTGTGTTTTTGGTAGATTCGGGGTTTCACCATGTTGGTCACGCTGGTCTCAAACTTCTGACCTCAAGTAATCCACCCGCCTTGGCCTCCCAAAGTGTTGTGATTACAGGAGTGAGCCACTGTGCCCGGCCACTGAACCGTAATTTAAAAGAGCAATTCTCATTTTACATCTAGGGAAAATAAAGTTCAGAGCATCAAGGTTCCTTCTACCTGTCTCTTCCATCCCTTTCTAAATGGGCCTTCCCATGGCCAACACCTTAGTCTCGGCCCTCCTGGCCATGCCTAACCCGTCTTTCAACCTCCAGGCTCTCTTTCCTTAACCACCTGAGGATTTCCTCAAATACCACTGTCAATGTGTTTTCCCTCTATTCAAAACTTGGAAACTTCCCATTTTTCATTCAACCAACTCCAAATTCTCCAGTCTGATCCCATTTTATCTACTGTACCCACAAATCTTGAAACTCTTTTATAATTTTCCCTTTACTATGGCTGTATCTCCTTCCCCCACATCCCCAACCACACACTGCTGTTTTTGTTCCTGCCCAGCCTGCGTCCCCTTCCCCAAGGTGACTCTCCACCCTGGGGCTCTTTCTAGATGCAAAGACCTAGGCTGCACATGCATTCCCCCACCTGGCCTTCCACAGCACTGTGACACCATCTCGGGAGGGGTCCACCTGGTCTTCCACAGCACTGTGACACCATCTCGGGAGGGGTCCACCTGGCCTTCCACAGCACTGTGACACCATCTCGGGAGGAGTCCACCTGGCCTTCCACAGCGCTGTGACACCATCTCGGGAGGGGTCCACCTCGCCTTCCACAGCACTGTGACACCATCTCAGAAGGGGTCCACCTGGTCTTCCACAGCGCTGTGACACCATCTCAGGAGGGGTCCACCTCGCCTTCTATAGCACTGTGACACCATCTCGGGAGGGGTCCACCTGGCCTTCCACAGCACTGTGACACCATCTCAGGAGGAGTCCACCTGGCCTTCCACAGCGCTGTGACACCATCTCGGGAGGGGTCCACCTGGCCTTCCACAGCGCTGTGACACCATCTCGGGAGGGGTCCACCTGGCCTTCCACAGCGCTGTGACACCATCTCGGGAGGGGTCCACCTGGCCTTCCACAGCACTGTGACACCATCTCAGGAGGGGTCCACCTCACCTTCCACAGCACTGTGACACCATCTCGGGAGGGGTCCACCTGGCCTTCCACAGCACTGTGACACCATCTCGGGAGAGGTCCACCTCGCCTTCCACAGCACTGTGACACCATCTCGGGAGGGGGTCTAGATACCCATTCAGGGTTCCCCACTACATTGCTGGTGTGAGTGTAAATCACTTGGAAAACAATACTGCAAATGTTAGCAAACTGAATACTTGCATGTCCTACAACCCAGCCGCTGCACTCCCAGCTTGCCGCCCTAGAGGACTCGTGTACACACGAACCAGGGACAACAATGTTCCCAGCAGGCTTGTTTGTAACAGAAAAAAAATTAAAACCACCCAGATGTCCATTGACAGAATGGAGAAATTATCTATATTCTTCCCCACAATGAGACTATCATAAGGTAGGGAAAATGAATAAATATAAGAACACAACATCAAGACCATAAAATCACATGAACAGAGCCAGGCACAGAAGGCTAGGCACAAAAGGATACCCTTATAAAGCTCAAGAAAAGCAAAAAGAAACTGTATATTTAGGAGCAGTGTGTGGGGAAATAAACAAGACTAACAGAAGGGCGGGCGCAGTGACTAACGCCTGTAATCCCAGCACTTTGGGAGGCCGAGGCGGGTGGATCACCTGAGGTCAGGAGTTCGAGACCAGCCTGGCCAACACAGTAAAACCCCTTCTCTACTAAAAGTACCAAAAAAAAAAAAAAAATTGGCTGGGCATGGTGGTGGACGCCTGTAATCCCAGCTACTTTGGAGGCTGAGGCAGGAGAATCGCTTGAACCCGGGAGGTGGAGGTTCCAGTGAGTCAAGATTGCACCATTGCACTCCAGCCTGGGCAGCAAGAGTGAAAGCATGTCTCACAAAAAAAAAAGACTAACACAATCTAAAGCAGTGGTTACCTTAGTGTAGTGGGGGAAGGGGAGGGAGGGATAGCTAAGGATATGGGACATGCTAGTTAATGTGAATCTGGGTTCATGATTTACACGTTACCTATAGGTGCATTATTTGTTGGCTGAAAATGAAAGTTGGTGCCCTGTAAACAATCAGGGAATTTATAATCATTTCAAACTCACTGCCCACCCAACTGGATCCAGAGGGCACAGTCATTAGATGGCTCCTGACAAAGAGCCAAGGCCCAGGACGGTGCTGGCCACAGGGACTGCGTCAAGGGCGGCGTGGAGCAACACACACAGGCCCCCAATCGTCTCTTATAAATTACCAACCGTTTAAAAAGTTTGAGCCTGGATTACAGCCAAGATAAGCAATGAAATAAAAAATAGTACACGTTATACTGAAAGAGGGGCCTGGCTAATAAAATCACACTAACAAAGTTGATAAAGTAATGAGTCCTTTACACTTTTGGTGGGTAAAGGCCTAAACTGGAAATACGAGCTCAAGGTTGACAAGGACTCTGCCTCATTGCTACCATAGTGTTTAGCATGCAGCCGAGTACTCAAAACTCACGGAGTGCAGTCCCCCTTTCTCTAGTGGTCACGCAGATGACCTCTATATAAAGTTACTTGGGAGGCCGGGCGTGGAGGCTCATGCCTGTAATCCCACCACTTTGGGAGGCAGAGGCAGGCAGATCACTTGAGGTCAGGAGTTCAAGACCAGCCTGGCCAACATGGTGAAACCCCGTTTCTACTAAAAATACAAAAATTAGCTGGGTGTCGTGGTACACACCTGTAATCCCAGCTACTCAGGAGGCTGAGGCAGGAGAATCGCTTGAATCCAGGGAGGCAGAGGTTGCAGTGAGCTGAGATCGCGCCACTGCACTCCAACCTGGGCGACAGAGCAAGACCCCGTCTCAAAAACAAAAAAGTTATTTGGGGGAAGAACTGAGGAGCATCCAGATGGTAAATAACTTTGGGATTCACTGCCGACCCTGCAGGGAAATGGATTGATCCTTAACCCCAAAATAATTACATACCTAAATAAAACTTTAAAAAAATCACCATGTATGATGTCCTATCTCCACTTTTACAAAATTTACAATGAGGCACAATTCTTAAGCTGTTTTTCATTTTTTTATTGCTGTTAATTCAAGGAAAAAAGGTTGCATAAAATCCAATCTGTTCTAGAAATATAAGTGGCCTTTCCAGTACATAACATTTCAAATATCAAAGTATATGGTAAACATACAAATAAGGAGAAGGTAACATACCTCCTATGTACAGTACAGTATTTTAAATCATAAAATAAGCTCCATAAAGTACAACTGGCAAGTGATTCACAATGCGGCCCATACGTGGCTTATCAAAACTCTCACTTGAACAACTCAACTGCAGCTTAACAATTAATTTAATAATGTGGTCCAAAAATACCCAGATCAAATAAAATATATTTAATCAAAATAATTTCCTTTACTCGAACTTTCTAAATTAAAGCTTTCATCTACCCCTTCACACCCACCCCTTCCCCGTAACTCCCACCCCTGAAAGAAAGTTTCAAAATGTACATTGGTGCTATAAATATAAATGCTACTTATGAAGCATGAAATTAAGCTTCTTTTTTCTTCAAGTTTTTTCTCTTGTCTAGCAATCTGTTAGGCTTCTGAACCAAGACCAAATGTTTACGTTCCTCTGCTGCATACCAACGTTACTCCACACAATAAAAATCTATCATTTCTGCTCTGTGCTGAGGAATGGAAAATGAAACCCCCACCCCCTGACCCCTAGGACTATACAGTGGAAACTGTTCATTGCTGATGAATGCAGCAGTCACCAAAAAATACACCCAATCTTCCAGATAACCTCAGTGCACTTTAGGAAATCAAAAATTACCTGGAAGCAATTTAGTACATAGATTGGCTTTTTAAAAAAACTTTTTTTTTTTTTTTAAAAACAGCAGCATTAAACTTAGTGACATGACACCGACATGATTAATACCATCTTAACACACTCAGAATTCAGCCTTTCACATTATAATCAAGCATAGTGGTAAACTGTTATAAAAGTGACTTTGCTACGAGAGACAGGTTAGGGAACAAATAACCTGACTTATGGTAGAAACCCATAGCTCTGTTCAGATTGCAATAAACCATACACATTTTAAACACAACGTAACACTGTAACAGTTGGTACAGGGAAAGAAGAAATCTTTACTCAAGTAGTGTCTCTTTGAGCACAACACGGTGGTAGACAAGTAAAATTGGCTGTAGACTTTCATTACAAACACAAGCACACAGAGAGCGACATTCACACCAGTGTGTTCACTTTGTGTCTCTCTGAAGCAACAGGCTAAAAAAGGATGATGGAAGTAAAAAGTTGGTTTCAGAAAAAGCTTTTTGTCCATTTCATACGTCATATTTTTTCAGTTTCATATGGTTTGACTTCTTCCTCTCTCTTCCACTTATTTTCATTTTTATTTGGACAACAAGCACTGCATATATGTATTTACGTGACGCTGTTTATTACATATATACACACTATTTTGGGAGTTTGATTCCTCCCATAAGATCAGGGTGAAACATTCTGCCCTTGGTTTATATGCAGAGCAGTTTACAAAAGTGGGGTGAATGCACTGCTGGCTGCTCCTGCTGCGGGCCGGAGACAGAGTGAGGCTGGCTGGGGAGGAAGTGTCATTTAGGGTGAAAGTGAGAAAAGCTGGGAAGAAGCAAAATTTCTTTTTTTTCCAAAACCATATGACTGTCACCAGTGTTGTAAAAAAAGGTCAAATACACAGTTTTAAAGATTCAGTAAACATTGCACACAGCAAGTATTCAGTGTAAAAAAAAAAAAGCACGCACCAACATTTAAGTTTGTCTGAAGGTTTAAATTACATGTATCATACATATAAGCCTGTTGTTGAACCAGGAGACCAGAGGCTCAAAAGCATTGCATTCTTTCTTGTTTTGGACATTGGTACAAGAGAAATGAAAAATCCCAACTGCATAGAAATCTAGGAAATGTATAGACAAAGAAACAAAATACCTTTCCTTTCCTCCCCTCCACACCCCATGACTCCCCACACTTGAGTGTATTAAGTAGGCAAGCTTTACTCGTTTCAGTCTGCAGAATCCAACGTATCATTAGAAGGGGGGAGGGGAGGTGCGTATCTCAGTCTGTAAGTGCCTAAAATGGGAAAGACAGAACTAAGTCACCGCTTACAAGGAAACGTCATCACAAACCACTACGTACAAGCTATCACACGGGCATGCTCTCCACAAGGCACCTTCGTCAGCTCTAGTGCCACTCCAAATGGCCAATCCGCTCACTTTAAAAAGCAATGTAAAGTTTGTGCTTTGAACTCAATCTAAAAGCTATCAAACTTGATCTTTCTTTAAGAATGCGAAGTAAATATATTCCCAATTTAAGACTTTTTTGTTTCTGGGTAAGATTTGGCAAAACGACAAAGGCCAAATGCAAGTGAAAATAACAGTCTGAAGTTGACATAAAATTTGGTATCTTACTCAAACATAGGTAAGACCATTTTCTTCTTTCTGGTGGTAGTAATATTAAACTTTGTTCAAATTCCTTTACTCTCAAATCAAAATAGTACTGAACTATTTTGTTCCTGTATTAATGCAATAGAATCTTGGACCTTTTTTGTTTTTAAACATTTGCTGGGAAGGAAAAGGGTAGCATGGGGAAACAGGCATGAGGCAGCTGGTTATGCAGATATACTATACAGTTATTCAAAACCTAACGTCAGATAACTAGATTACTTCCTAGGTTTTCAATATTTAAAAATTTTGCTTACTCTATGAAACAGGATTGTAGCTTAAAAAAAAAAGTGCTGCAAGCAAGAGATTTAACATTACAGAATGCAAATTCCCATCACACTCCTTCAAAAGGGCCTTTAGAGTTTATTCCTTAATTGGAAACTGAATTCCTCTGAACTTCCTTGTGCTCTGTGTGACCTGGGTCTACACTGTTTTTCCAGTTGCATTTTATGATCTGTCACTGAAAACACAATATCCATAAACGAAAACACAAACAGATCTTTCTGCTACAACAGAATCCCATGATCAATAAGGAAAGGAAAGAGAAATGGGTGAACTCAAAAACAAGTCCTCTGGGAGTTATTGTGATTACCTTGTTGATTGGCCTCCATGGACGACTGCTTACAGTCCTGTGCATAGTGTCCGCTTACACCACAATTGTAACATGAGACATTCCCATTCTTCTTGGGCCCCGAACCACTGGTGTTGGCAACTACGTTAGGTGCTGGATATACAGGATAGAATCTCCCAAATCCTGCCATCTGCTGCATGCCATAGTTGGCTTGGCTCCCCATGACTGGGTCATGTACCAGTCCATTTGCATATGGAGTCTGAGGCAGAAAAAAAGGAAGTTGGTTTCCATTGCTCTGATGTGCTTGGTTGAGGTAGCTGCCATTGCAAATGGATGGCAGAGTGAAGAATGAAGGGACTCGGTACATTGGTCCAGGCATTGGATTAGGATAATAGTAACTATTTAGCTGAAGGTTTCCATTGGTCCCACAGCTGCACCTTCGCCCACAAGAACCACAAGGACCTGAGCCCATCTGCTGCGGTGGCACTACTGTCCCATTAGCGTTCGTGTTCCCCACAGCACTGATGTAAGAGGTGCTGTCACTCTGCGCGGTACTGTGTGTCAAGGCAGGGCTTGGGCTCGGGGCAGGGCCTGGGGTGTGGGTAGGAACTGCAGGAGGAACAGTTGCCTGGGCCTGGCTGATACCTGCGCTCGCTGGCTGGGGAGAAGTTGCTGCTGTGCTGAGCACACTGGAGTTCTGGCTGGGTAACACGCCGGCAGCAAGGGGAGAGCCTGGTAAGGGGTAGGAAGCTGGTGGCTGAGCAGCTGAGAGGCCAGCTGCTGGAAGAACTACCTTCACATTGGTAGGCTGAGGGACTGTCCCTGTGTTTCCCTCAATTTGAGGCACCATTTGATTGAGTCCTACCACTTGGGATGCAGATTTTGTGATGGGGTCCGTGGTAGCAACAGGAGAGCCTGGGAAACTACCTGGGTTATGGATAGGAATAAAGGCAGTGTTTGGTGATGCGATGCTCAGGCTTCCGGGTGGTTGTTGTGGGATGTTAACTGTGCAGCTCTCAGAAGATCCCTGTGGTGGTGGCAACTTTAGCCTCTGAACTGTTAGATGCAAAGCGGGAGTACTACTGTGTGGAAGGAAGGTTGATGGAATAGGTAAAGGGGAAGCCAGTAACTCAAGGTGCTTTTCCGATTCTCCAGTGGAAGCTGTTGGCCCTAGTATTCCAACAGGGGTTGAATTTGCGGACTCCCTTATTGCAGAAATAGCAACAGGACTAGGAACAAGCATCCCTATGGTTTTGCCATCAGCGGGTTTGGGTGCAGGAACGACGACTTCAGACTTCTGGGCACCATTGTGCATGACACAGTGTAACGTTGGCATAAAAGAAATATGCTGATACTTGGGTGAGTTTAAGGGATCTTCTAAAAGGTTTCCATTCTCATTTCCTAGTGAAGCAATTTGAACAGGTGGCTTGACAGTGACAGTCTGGTTGACAGAACCGTAACCTGTAAACCTAGTTGTTGATGGATTCCCAGAATCCTCAGAATTGCTGTCTGTGTCTAAAGAAAACAAACATAAAGAGATATTAACACGGGCATAACTCCCATCTTTCTTGCTAGAAATAAACATTGAGTATACCTCAAAGTAACTCAAGTTTGGAAAGTGTCCCTCTATGTTTCCTGACTGTCCAAGCTGACCTCCCTTTAACTTTCAGCTTTCTATGGGTCGATATTAGATCAATGCTTTATTTTAAAAATACGGGGATATAAACAGAAAACAAAACATAAAAGGCTAGTTGGAGTCTGAATGAAACACAGCATAAAACAAAGAGATTTATGTAACACCATCTTTGTACTGAGAAGAGCATCAGACACTCTTAACCTTAATAAACTTCAGGCAATCCACTTGGTTTCTATTCTGCACTGCCAACCCAAGTTCTTCAATTTGTCACAGATAAATGATACAATTTCAAGGAGCTCAGTCAAGACAATATTTAACTCAAATATCTAGAGGCAGGGAACAGAAGAGTTTTCTTTTGTTGTTGTTGTTTTTTTTTCTAGAATGGAATCAATATTCTTAATACTAAATATTTCAATGGGGGGAAGAAAATTTAAAGCTATTATTAATCATAAAACAAACACGCTAGAACACAAGAAACAGGAATAGGAGAGTGTGGCAATTTCTCCAAAATCAAAACAGCAAAACAGCAAATACAAACAACACTGTATCGGCTACTACTCCTGCATCAGTCTTACGCTTGTGTACAGAAATAGCGTGGACCTAGCCTTCGGGGGATGTCCTGACTTTTGGTATAAAGGGGACAAGGATAAAATCTGATTCACAATGTTTAAACATCATAGACCCAGACACTGTGTTGATGTATACACAGACCATTCCATTAAAATGTAGTGCCTATTTAAAAATCTTTCTGCTTGTATGGATAGGCTGAATTGTACTAGGTACTTAAAATATTTGTATTCATTAAGGTATGAACTGGTTATATTCAGCTTCAGATGTCAAAAAGTTTTCAAACAGAACACTAAAAACAAATTCGTCTTCCTGAAGAAAGATTAAATGAAAGCTACTTACTGACACAGAACATCAACAGTATTACTAATTCAATGATTTTAATTTATATTAGAAGAAACTCAAAGAGTGAATGGTTCTAGCATAAACTTCCCCTAATAGATTAATAATTGGGGTATTTCTTGCTAAACTTCGCAAAATAAAAACTATCCCAAAATCCGAACTTATTGAAGGCATTTTATCTGTATCATCACACCAGTGCACAGTCAAAGATAAAAATGTTAAGTCTGAAAGAAGCAGAAACATTTTTGAAGAAGTGCATTAAATTTCTATGTGAAATAGCAAATGGCCTCATGATTTTTAATGTTCCCAGTTGGTTTTCTAAGCATCCTGAGACTCCTCTAGACATGCTGAGACATGTCTCGCCCTTTTGTGCACTGATTTCGGTAAGTGTAAAGCCCCAAACAGAAATACCATCACTACCCAGGAGAGCAACAGCAAAGCCACCCACGCCCTTTTCAAAGGAGCCTTTTCATCCACTCAGAATTCTAAAAATGATCAAAACTCTCTACCATAATGGATATTTTCTTTGGGTGAAGACAGCCCTAAGCCATTCTTTCATATTTAATAACAGCCTATTTGAAAAAAGCCAAGTTCCTCCACACAGGCCTCCAACTTGTGCCATCTGATGGCAGAAGAGGGATGCTGTCATTACCCAAGTGTACAGATGTACACTAACACTTCGGACAGGGCCAAATCTGCAGTGTGAGCCACAGAGTCACCTGCTCATCCTAGAGAATCAAGCATAAATGTACAATGAAACATACTGAAAGTTTGTCTATTCTGGGTAAGGCATAAAAATCCTCTCATTTAATGCTGGGTGCAGTGGCTCATGCTTATAATCTCAACACTTTGGGAGGCCAAGGCAGGAGGATCACTTGAGCCCAGGAGTTCAAGACCAGCCTGGGCAACACAGCAAGACCCTGTCTCATAAATTTAAAAAAAGAAGACGAAAAAAATCCTCTCATTTAAGTTTCAAAACAGCTCAGTGAGAGGTTGTTTTCATTTTTTTTCTTTCACAAGGAAACTGCAGATCAGAAGTACAGTGTTGCCTCAGATTAGAAGAATTGGTGGTAGAGTAACTACGCTACATTTGGTATGACTACAAAGTAACTGCAAAGTAAAGGCTGACTTTAATTGTATGTCATGTAGCAACACTATATACCATAGCTCCCTAAGACATAGCGTGATACCACAACACAGAAAGAAGCTAATGTCACAGAGAGCTGCAGACTGTCCAGGAAGAAACCACACTTGGCTGAAACAATATGTGGTAAGGATCTTAATCTGTGGGTGGACGATGAGAAGTAACTTGATGCTGCCCACCAGCATGGGTACACCTTGTAACCAAGGTGTTACCAATCAGACGTTGTCATCATGCATAAAGAATGACATCCTCATTCAACATACACATTTTTAAAGAGATCTCACCTCCACACCAGAATGGTAGAGTAAGACCTCTAATAATCCACTCTTCCATAAAAGCAATGAAAACCCTAGCAAAAACTGTCAAATAACCAACTTTCTCAAAATTCTGGAAATTAACTAAAGGCTTACAGCACTCTGACGAGTGTTTATTCAAGAAAAACAGCTCAATCTGTAAGAAAAGAAAATCTCAAGGCATTTTCCCCTTGTCCTATTTCCACTCCCCCTTTCTACAGCTCTAAAGTAGCCCTGTAAATGACTTGTACCTCACTTTCTGAAATCAGTGCAAACACCATCTCTCTCGCAGTAGTAGCTACAAAACCCAGCAGCCATTAGGAGTATGGGTTTCGAGTTCCCCAAAAGCCCCACCACCAAACTGTCACCATTTGACTGTCTGGCAGCTAGCACTCACTCTGTGTTACAGCCTCTTACCCGCAGGACATTTGTCATAATTAGTCAGAAGCAACTGTTTAAAAATGTAGCCGCCCAAGGTGGCATTACTAGCTGGGGCTGACAAGAGGCTGACCAGAAAACTTAAAATGAAAAACTGGGGAATAAGATGGCTACAGGAGGCTTTGAAAAGCTTTAATATATTCCTGGGAACCTAAAACGTTTTGCTCATGCCTATAGTTACATGCCTTTCCAAGGAAGACCTGAGAAGGCCCTAAGCTCTCACTGCTGGCTGATTTTAAGCCTCTGTGCAACGAGGAACTGAAGACATAATACACAGAGAAAACAACAAAATGGCAGACATAAAACCTACCTTATTAGTAATTACATTAAATGTAAACGGACAAATAGCAGAGATTGGCAGAATGAATAAAAAACCATAATCTAACTATATGTTGTCAACAAGAGACAAAAAAATTTATATTTAAAGACACAAATAGGTTTAAAGTAAAAGGATAGAAAACAAAATACTGTGCAAGCAGTACCTAGAATGCTGGACCGACTATACTATTCTCAGACAAAATAGACTTTAAGACAAAAATTGTTACTACAGACAAAGAAGGATATCCCAAAATGATAAAAGGGTCAATCAATCGAGAGGATGTAAAGAGCATAAACATACATATGCATCTAACAACACACATTTTCCTTCTTTCTACACTAACTCTACCTCATTATGATCCTGTCTTCATCCTACTTAACTTCATATGCAGTGAAATACGTTTATCAAATCAACATTGTTAGGAATTTCTAAGGCAATGATCTATACGACATCCTTTATAATGACTTTACATTTAAAATCAGTTAATGGCATTTATATGATCATAAAATTCCTTGTTTGACTTTGACATGAAGAAACAACACACATTTCCCACCAATTCCCCACCCCTGCCATGCCAACAATACTCCCACTTCAAAGAGCAAACCTCTGTCTTTCTCTTCTTCACTTTCAAAACTTTCTCTTCCATCATGTCGGGGACTAGATGGAGAACTGTAACTCTCCGAAGATGTTTCTCCACATGTGTCATGTCCAGAGCCAATGTCCAAATTCACATCTAAAAATAACAACACTATTTTAAAAAATCATGTTAAGTCATTTTAGATTAATTTCTAAGTTGAATCATTAGAAATTAATTTTAGCTATATTTTCTTCAGTTTCCCCAAACCATCTAAAAAAGCTTGTCCTTGATCTAAACTGATTAAATTACAATTCTAATAGAAAATACTTAATAAATATATTCTTAAAACAATGCACAGAATAAGTCAATCTTACTGACTTCAAAGAAAAAAAGAGTTAAGGTTGGTTGCAGGGTCTGTCCAATAATATCACTTTGAGCTACTTTCTAAGTCTAGATATTTTAACTCTTAAGAGCTTGCTGGAAAATTCATTCTTTAAAAGAACTCAAGAAGAAAAGGGCTGCCAAAATGCCTATTCAATGAAAATTACTTGGAGTATTTAAAATAATAAAATGCTTCCCATCTAGTAGACTGAGTAGTCCCCTGAGTTCTGCCAAGTTCAAGCCTATACTGAGGTAGTGTGAGGTGGTGACAGGATCTGCCATGACCAACTAGCCGTAGCTGTTTTGAGCACATAAGGAGGGACTATTGGTGTATCTAGTACTGGACAAGAGATACAAACTTTGAATTTTTTTTTTTCCTGTAGTGGCCCTGACTGAGGGAAATATTCTCTTATCTCTGTAAACCCAGTAGCTAGCGTAATTCTGCCTTACAGCAAGCATTCAATATATGTTTGGTGTATAAATCCCCAAATAAGGGATTCCAGAGGCTTCTTAAGAACTATAGATTAGTGAATCATTTCTGTGGCAACTGGTAGAACCAGTAAAAGATAATGGGTATTAATCGCCTGGGCAAAATATGTGTCAGAGAAAAGGCACAATTTGTATAATGAGCAATGCAGGCAACTGACTTGTGGTTTTGGCTGGGATAAATTTGTAACAGTGTTAAGACTGTTAAACATGACCTAGATTAGCCCAGCCACTCAAATGTTAGGTGAATATTGAAGAAAAATAAAGTCATTAGGAAGGTTGATGTTGCTAAATTCCTTCTGCGTAATAAATGTCAAACTGTCAAGGGAAAACTGCACAAAATCTTATGAGGCTAGAAGGAAAAGTGGCAGAGGAGTTCATGGGCAAGTAACAATTTTACAGAAAAGTTACCTGGAGGATACCTACACAGTAACAGGCCCTGAATGACCCATCATAAGGCGACTAAAGGGATGCAAGTCAACACCACCAATGGCTGCTTGAAGACAAGCTAACGGGCCATAGTGGCCAAATAAGTTGTCATTAAATTGGACTAATGATGAAACCTATAGAACTTGCATGAGTCTTGCATATAAGTATTTCAACCAGCATGTAACAAAATGAACAACCCAAGATCAAGAGAATCAAAGATTCAACAGGATATTCTCAAACTAGAAATGGACTGAAAAGGAACCTCAGGGGTAGCGTTCATCAAAATGATGCAGACAGTGAAACTACAGTAGACTACAGTTCAAAGAGCAAATTTCAAAATATGTTTTTAAAAAAGCAGCTATCTCTCCAAATGGCATAATTTACAAAACTATTTTCTTTACACTGTGCAAGCTGGTAAATATTCTAATCACGAACTGCCATATACAAAACCTCAGCTTCCAAAGAACTGAATACATAAATCTAAATCTATACTAACGTAACTTTTTTTTTGATAATTCAGAAGGTACTTCAGAATTGTGTGGTACCTTAAGAACTTTTATAATCAGAAATTATGTGATCCTCTAGAGATTCAGGGGATGTGGAAAGTGAAGACAGACCAATTATGCCAAAGGATACTCCACAAATTGCCCTTTTAAAAAGACACACAAACTTTGAATTTGTCATGTCTCAAATGATAAAGGGTCTTGCACATAATAAAAACAAAAACAAAATGTAAAACATAAACCACTATTCTAACACTAAAAATACTGGAAATTGGTAATTATAAACAATAGAAGTCTGTTAGAGTTAAGACCCATTTAAATAAATCATAGGCGACAGAATCACATATTTCATCTGGGATATTAAAGGAAGCTAGAGACCTTCTAAATCTTTTACAAGAAACTGAGAGATCAAGCATCTCATTTCCCTCTAAATTTTTTGGTGCCACAATTGGCAACAGAAGAGTGGGGTGGAAGAAACACTGGGCAATAAACTACAATGATGAGCATTCTTTTTTTTTTTTTTTTTTTTTTTTTTTTTGAGACAGAGTCTCATTCTGTCGCCCCGGCTGGAGTACAGTGGTGCAATCTTGGCTCACTGTAACCTCCACCTCCCGGGTTCAAGTGATGCTCCTGCCTCAGTCTCCCGAGTAGCTGGGATTACAGGTGTGCAGCACCACATCTGGCTAATTTTTATATTTTTAGTAGAAACAGGGTTTCACCATGATGGCCAGGCTGGTCTCAAACTCCTGATCTCAAGTGATCCACCGGGCCCCAGCCTCCCAAAGTGCTGGGATTACAGGCGTGAGCCACCGCGCCTGGCCATGGTGGGCATTCTTAATGCTCTATATGAGGTAATATGCACCTCTTCAGAAGACAGACTTTCAGAAAGCTTGGGTTTTAACAGAAAAGACACTCCAACAACACAGACAGCTGACGGCGCTGACTGCGTCCTGGCAGGAGCCAGCACAGAGGAGGGCTGGGAGCGATCTTTGTTTTCTCTTGAAATTCTGAGCTACATAAATGGATTATCACTCAAAACAGAAGTTAAAACTTAAATTTAATAATAAATTTTTAAGAAGTAAAACAATACAAATCTTAAGCTAAAATGTATTATTTAAAGATCCAAACAACCTGCTAATCAGAAAGACTCAGTATTTTCAGCTTCAAGACAATGTCTCTCCAATTTATGATATGAGCTGTTGTTCCATAAAAAAATCCTTAGGCATGTACTGAGTTTACTGAATGCTTAAAGACAATTCTTCCTTGGTGCCTTAATATTTCAAAGAAAAATTAATACACAGAGGGGTTTTTTAAAAGTTGGAATTGGCATACATCTGTGCTGCACTTGATATCAATAAGACAAGCTGTACAAAAAATATTTCAGTCATTTTATAAATGTAAATACATACAAATCGGTGACGGATATAGAGGAGAAAATAGATAAAACTGAAAAATACGCTGAGGTTGTTATTTTCATAATACTTGAAAATTAAGGAAAAAAATGAATGGGAGTTTGTGATGCTGTTACAAAGTTCTTAATAACCTATACAATGTATGTTTCCCTCTAATTTATTAGAACAGGGAAAAGGAACTAAATTGCTGCATTGAACACCTAGGTACTTGGAACTAGGAAAATGCTCTTCATGTTTTTACATGTAATTCTTACAATCTGCTGAAGCAGGCATTACTCCTGTTTTACAAATGAGCAAACAAAGGCATCAGAGAGGTCACATGCTTAATAAACTGGGGGAGCACAACACTCAAACCCTAACTGTCTCTGACCAACGTCCACGTGCTTCTCCTCTGGAAATGGGCTAACATGGAAAAAACAGTTGCAAACTTCTTTAGTGAGCAGTAGTTCCCAAACACTGTGAGACAAGAGACAGAGTGAGCTTGTGGAGGGCAGGAATTTCATTCAGAAAATGGTATTTTAGAAAACAAACACGGCAGCAGTATGGAAAATGAACTAGAAAGAGAAGGAACGGAGACAGGGAGGGCCAGCAGCATCAATCTCCAAATGTCCACCGACAGACTTCTGTCTTCCTCATTTAGCTTGTTCCTCCTCCGTTAAGCTGCTGCCATCGCCACCAGAGGGAACCTCAGAGATAGTAAAGTGTTACAAGATCCTTCTACAGACAAGATGAGTTTTGTCCATGTTATTTTACCCCCACTTCCAAGGCTTCAATGAGTTGGCCAGATGATTTTAGTTTTTTAATTTATTATTTATTTATTTATTTGAGATGGAGTTTCACTCTTGTTGCCCAGGCTGGAGTGCAATGGCGCAGTCGTGGCTCATTGCAACCTCTGCCTCCCGGGTTCAAGCGACTCTCCTGCCTTAGCCTCCCGAGTAGCTGAGATTACAGGCATGTGCCGCCACGCCTGGCTAATTTTCGTATTTTTAGTAGAGACAGGTTTTCATCATGTTGGTCAGGCTGGTCTCGAGCTCCTGACCTCAGGTGATCCACTCACCTTGGCCTCTCAAAGTGCTGGGATTACAGGTGTGAGTCACCGTGTCTGGCCCAGATTATTTCAGATTCAAAAGGTAACTATTTTTTTTTTCATCACTATTCAGTCTTTCTATACAAATATCTAGTTTAAAAATATACTCAAAACTTTTAAGAAATAGATTCTGGTTATTCATATTACATCACAACTGAATGTACTAATATTAGAATAACATTTAAATTAACAATCACATTTGTGGGATCACTACATAAATGTGTCAGGGGCACCCAGGGATAAAATGTTCTCCTAGAGGTCTGCGTGCTCTTATTCTTTTTTAATCGTTACAATTAACAGTGAAGATAAACAAAATCAATGAAGCTGCAGAAGGGCACTTTCTCAAGTCAAATGAACCTTGAACCTAAAAATAAAGGGACCTTAAAATAGTGGTGGGTAAATGGAAGCCATATAAATCTAGTATAACAAAAATTTGAGGGTTGACATTCCCCTAAAGCCTCATAAAACTTCGCAAAGGATGGTTATTAAATCATGAAGAAGTCAACAGTATTCTAAAAAAGACTTTACACAAAAACACTCTCATGAGTGGCCGGCAAAGCCACAGGAGAGATCTGCCATGGGCTTGGGACCTGTCTCCTGAGTTGGGACTGGCTGGAGAACAACAACCTGGGAGACTCCTGCTGCCAGAAGGGAGAGGCAGGTGAGAATCACTGAGGCAAAGGCAATCTCCACCCCCATGGCTGGTTTGTATTCCCTAAATTAACTCCATTGATTTCAGAACTGTTTAATTTGGAAATTGCTGTACATATCAACACAAGGTAAACTTATAGTATTAGGATTTGACACAACAGCTCAATATCTATTAATACAGTAAGTATCATGCTGAATATATTTATGTGATGGGTATTTGAAAGAAAAATAACCTTCTTACCTTTCACAGTACCACCATGGGCATGCTGAGGAGTGGAGAGTCTAATACCATTTATTCTACTATTCAATCTGTTGTCAGTTTTCTTAATTTTCTCCCTAAACCAAATGAACATATTGCCAACATTTTAATAAGGTTATCTACCAAACACATTCAGTACAGTATTGATAAAATTTCCTTCAAGACTCTTCAAATTTTTTTAGTAAGGAATAATCTAAATACAATTAAGATTCGCCCTTCCGTGGAAAGTTCTGAGAGTTTTACCCCTCCAAACTGAATGCAATATTTGACAGTAGCTTTATTTTTATCACCTGCATATATTAGTATTTTGAACCAAAAGAGTAAAACCCAGAATTAAAAATATAAAGAAAACTAACTAAAAAAATACTATGTTGTATACTATCATAAACTAAACAGGCCTATTATCAAAGGCTATATGCTGTCTTTCCTTAAATTGAACCTACTTTTCTGTTTGTGGCTTTCCTTTCTTCTTATTTATTGAAGATAAACTCCGTTTTTCAGCAGAATGCTAGTAGAAAGAATAAAAAGACAAATCAGACAAAAGCTAAACCATTTTGACGTTTTTACTCTCATAATAAACATTAAAATGATAGATTCCCAGTTGTATATTCTAACAAGTGTTGATTTCCAACCTATTTTTGAAGTTTCCCACCTGAACCACTAAAATTTACATATTCTGTGACACTTACATATTTTCCTCATGATTAATACAGTATTATTTTATATTTTTCTTTGAAAATGGACCTACATTCTTTTTTCTGACTATAAAATGAAACACAATCAAGTGACTGGCACTTGCTGTAGGTTTACTACTATTCTCTTCAAGTACAATTCGATATAACTGTCAACACTTAATTACGTCAACTCTAAGAAGAGAGGGTGCAGGCACTGGAGTAGGGGAGGGAAAGTAAACTCAGACGGGCTTTGAAAATAGGTCACTAATTATGACTGAAACTATTTATAATTTCTCAGAATATGCTTTAATGCATAAAAAACACATTCCAAGAAGAGTTAACATTTGGATCTGAGCGTTGGCCAGGGACAACATCGGGTTAATGAATCAATTTTCTAGAGAGAAGTTTCATTCCATACTTGTAACATATACACAGGGACCTCCCCCCATATCTGCGAGGCCATACGACATGAAACATACTTAACAGCATTCTGCTCTCTGATCACACCCAAATCTTAAGAAAGCAAACATCCCCTAATGCATTCTGAAGTGTCAATAAACTGACCCAAATATTCATGAAGAAAGGTCAGTTGGAAAATTTATATCACAAATAGCAAGGCAGTGATTGAAATCTGAATTCTAATTCTTTCAAGACCAAAAAATTTTGGCATAACAATCTAATGTACACCTTTGTTAAACAGTGAAGGTATTATTTTTAAAATTTTTATTTTGTTTTAAATTTATTTTTTAGAGACAGGGTTTCACTCTGTTGCCCAGGCAGAAGTACAGTGGTGTGATCATGGCTCACAGCAGCCTTGAACTCCTGGGCTCAGGTGATCCTCCTGCCTCAGCCTCCCAAGTAGCTGAGACTACAGGTGTGTACCACCACACTCAGCTAATTTTTAAATTTTTTATACAGACAGGGTTTCAGTATGTTGCCGAGGCTGGTCAAATGGGTGGCCTCAAGCAATCCTCCTGCCTTAGCTTCCCAAAGTGCTGGGATTAGAAGCGTGACCCATGGCGCCTGGGAAGGTGTCATATTAAAGTGTACTAATCTTACACAAGCAATAAAAGTAATCTAAATACACATTTTCAGGTCTCAGAAGAGCTTAGATCATATATAAGTATAAACTCTAAAACTTAAACATTCCTTCATTTCTTACCAGATATACTGTCTGACTGAAAGCTTACAGAACTTAATTTTTTTCTTACAGAGGAGCAATGCTTTAAGTATATAGCTCCAAAACAAACTCCCCACACACCTGGTCAGCCGAGGTCACACAGTGCTCCGGGTGTTGAATGGTGGTACAGCTTTGCTTCCTCCAATCCACAATTCCATTCTGTTCAGAATATTGCATGGTAAGCCCATCCAATGGAGAACAACTTGTACCAATATTGCTACCAAAGAAAAGTTTATGAAAGTGTGAAAATCTGCCCTCAATAATAACCTATTTCATTTCAGCAAAGAAGTTACAGTAACCCTTTCTTCAATATATTAGTTTCTTCAAGGAATGCCTAATGATAGGTCTAAGAAAAAAAAGTATACTATGAGAAATAAACCACTACACATCTATTTATCATTAATACTTGTCTCTAAAAAGAGTAGTAACAGCTGCACACTCTGCTCTTAGACACTATGCGATGGTGATCATCATACACTGCTTACAGCTGGGACAGAGAGGCTTATACAACCTGCATCTTGAGAGCACTGCTGTCATGAGCACTTAAGTGACTGGGCATATGAAGGAACAGGATAATGAGATCAAAAACCAAAAGAAACAGACAAGAGAAATAGGCCCCAGCAGAATTCAGATGATAAACTTACTGGACACAGACTTTCAGGTAACAGTGCTTAACATGGTTGACAAATACAATACTGAGGATTTTGGAAGAGAAATTTGGAAAAGAAAAAAAAAAAGTAAATTATAGAACTTATAAACTAATATTACAAACTCAACAAATGGGAAATAGATGGAGAAAATTAGTGAAGGGGAAACAGATGAAGAAAATCAATGAAGAAAAAATTGGTCAGAAGAAAACAGATTAAAGCACTGAGAGTGAAAAAAATGTGAAAAACAAAAAAGGCTTAAAAGACATGGGACGGCTGGGCACGGTGGCTCACACCTATAATCCCAGCACTTTGGGAGGCTGAGGTGGGTGGATCACCTGAGGTCAGCAGTTCGAGACCATCCTGGCCAACATAGTGAAACTCCGTCTCTACTAAAAATACAAAAAAAAAAAAATTAGCCAGGCATGGTGGCGGGTGCCTGTAGTTCCAGCTACTTGGGAGGCTGAGGCAGGAGAATCGCTTGAACCCAGGAGGCAGAGGTTGCAGCGAGCTGAGACTGCGCCACTGCACTCCAGCCGGGGTGACAGAGCGAGACTCCATCTCAAAAAACAAAAACAAAAACAAAAAAAACCACGGGACATGGTGAAAAATCTAACATACGAGGATTTGGAGTCTTGGAAGACGGAGCAAGAGAAAAGCGGAGAAGAAATATTTGAAGAAGTAAAGAGCTAGTTTTCTAAAATCAGAAGACATCAAGCTACAGATTCAAGAATTCATGCAAAGGAAGCTAGGAAAACTGCTGAAAACCAGACAACAACAAAACCTTAAAAGAAATCAGAGGGAAATGCGTATTATCTTCAAAAGAGCAGCAGTAAGACCAATTGAAACTCTGGATGCCAGATGACTTAAGTGTGAGTTCCTCTCAAAATCAGAGTCCAGCATAACAGAGTTTATTTGGGAAGTGATCCCAAAAAGCAGGAGCAAGGGAGTGGAGAGGATGAAATGGCAAAGGACTGCAATGAAGAGTCCACAGTGGAGGCTGGAAGCATCAGGAGCTCCGAGCTTCTGGGCCCTCCCAGAATGACAGACCCAAAAAGGATGGAGGCAGACTCCTGTGTGAGCAGCAAAGGCCCTAAGGCGGAACATGGAAAGTCACGGCTCATACTTGAGGAGCACAGCGCTAATGTGGTATGAGTAAGAAATCACAGATGGTTTTATGTGATCTGCAGGAGAAACTGGAGGTGAGTGGAGAGAATAAGATGCAAGGAAATAAAGGGAGAACCAGATGATAAGGAAACTATGCTCTCAAAAGCTCACGGAAAGTAACTGCCCAATTAGAGGCCCACATGTGGCAAGAGTATCTTGTAAAAATGAAGGCAAAATAAACATTTTTTCCAGATAAAAATTTGAGTGCATTCATCACTGGCCGATGTGACTATAGGAAATACTCAAGTGTTCTTCAGTTGGAAGGAAAATGATCATAGGTGGATGCTCAGAGACACAGGAAGGAATGAGTACACAAACACTACAAAGAGGTTTCATGGAATTTAAAATTATACAGAGAATTAAAATGCATGACAGCCATGGCTTACAAGTTAGGGGGAAATAAATGATGTTGCAGTAATCTAAGGTCCTCAAATTGTTTGGGACCAGTACAAGCACAAATATCCAACTTTAATAAGTCAAAGATATGTAATATTATCTCTAGAGTAACCACTAGAAGAACTTTCATTGTAAAACTATCAAAGATGATAGGGGAAAACAAAACAAAACAAAACAAAAAAAACCACAGAAGAAAAACAACCCAAAAGGAGGCAAAAAAAGTGAGAAAAGGAAACAGAAAAAGTGAAGAAATAAAAAGCAAATAGCAAAATGACAGAATTATAGCCAAATACATCAGAAATTTAATTAAATGTTACATTGATTTTAAAACATACCAAAGCACTTTTTGTTTTAGAAAGAGGATACTTACTTCACAATGGGACTTTTCCCAGTATGCTTCTTGTGGATTATGGCATGCTGCAACACATCTAGAAGAGAGGAAAAAGTAACTTATTACAGGAAATGCTGCAGCAAAAACCAACAGTAGGATGCTACTAGTTTGTATGATCATAACCACTGGTGACAGATGGTATGAAGCACTTCTAAGCATTTCTCAACATAGAAGACATCTTAAGCAATTTTTCAAAAACACAGTAAACTCTGAATTACCTTTTATGTTCTCTCAAATGTCTTCCACCTAACAGCAAATCCATCTTGTTCAAAACTATGAAAGTCTATATGAGCATGTCCCTACAAAACTAAAACATCCAATTTCAGATAGAACTTTTTAACCATTAAAAAATGAAGAGTTTCAAACATTCAAACCTGTATCTATTAATATAACAAACATCCATGTACACCACCCTCCAGACTGCTCCATATTTGCCTCTTTTAAGAAACAGAATATCACAGGAATGACTGAAGGTCTTCCCTCCATTCCACTCCCCCTCATCCCTCTAGAGGCTAACTAGTAGCTTACTTGTTGAAACATTCTAGTGCAAGTTTTAACTATCCATATATGTGTGCTCATAAACACATTACTGTTACATGTTTCAATATACAACTGTCCTTCAGTATTTGCATGTAATCTATGCACATCCTCCTGTATATTTTAAATCATCTCTAGATTACTTATAATACCTAGTACAATGTAAATGCTATGCAAATAGTTGTTGTGCTTTATTGTTTAGAGAATGACAAGAAAAAGAATTTTTTTCCCCCAAATACTTTCAGCTCACAGTTGGTTAAACCCACCAATGCAGAGATGGAGAGCCAATTGTACTATAAATATCCTTTATTTTAATTGCTACCTAGTACAAAGACATTATTTATTTATAACATTACTAACATTTGAAATGTTCAGGCAATTTCCTGGTATTTGCCCTTGCAAACAATGCTGCCTCAAGGACCCGGGCCCATGTCCCCTTTTGCAGGTGTGTAACAATTCTCATAGATGCAGGATTGCTGGACAGCAGCATATAATTATCTCCAACTTCACTACACAGCACCAAATTTCGTCCAAAATAGTTCTGTCAATTTATATCCCCATCAGCAGTGCCTGAGAGTTCCCACTGCTTCATATCCTTGATGTCAGACTCCAAAATGTTTTGTCAATCTGCTGAGTATGAGATGACACCTGTTTCCATTTGCATTTTCCTGACTACCAGTGAGGCTGCACATTATGTAATAGCTGTTCAGATTTCCTCATCTCAGAATCACCTATTTATGTCTTTCACCTGATTGTCTTATTGACTTTTTAGGAAGATCCTTCCATAGTCTGGATATAGTCTTATCTGTAAATATCTTGCAAACACCATCTCTCAATCTATGGATGGTCTCCTGGCTATATGGTTCCTTTTGTCACAGAGAAGCTCTAATTTATTAAGATCTCTACCGCGGTCATGCTCTACTTTATTCAAGAAAGGCTTCTCCTCCCAAATTAACATTGAAAAGTTTAAGTTTTACATTTTACATATAAGTTGTTATTCACTTGAATGTCTTCTGCATGATGTAACTGGGCATCTAATTATACCTATTTTTTCATATGGAAAATCAATTGTGCCAACACCATTTATTGAACGGTCTATTCTTTGTCCACACACCATTTATTGAACAATTTATTCTTTCTCCACACACCATTTATTGAATAGTCTATTCCTTCTCCACTTATTTGTAATGCAACCTCTGTCACATTCCAATTCCTATATGTCAGTTTCTTCACTCCTTAAATGTTCTATCCATGTGCTATCAGCAGGCAGAATGATTTACTCTAGTGAATCTACCTTTACCTTCTTCTTGACTTGAAGCTTCAGAGCTGTCTTCTTTTAAGTGTTCTAATATCTTAGAAGTCTTCAGAGAGGATTGTAAGTTATCTGCAGGAAGCATTCAATACTATTAACTTTTTAGGAAAATTAAAATAAAGAAAACAAATATAATAATTGTTTTTTTACCTAAGGAAAATGAATGGAGGGTGAGTGGTGAAGAAAACATGGCTACTAGTGAGAAGGCAAGATGACACAGCCCAAAGCACTAGACTGTGAGTGGGAACCGTGTTCAAGGGGCCAGCTGTTCCCTGAAGAGCGACTGACCTGGACAAGTCATTTCATATCTGTCAGCCCCAGTGTGCTCATGTGCAAAATGAGGAAATAAAGTAGAAAGGTGCTTCTTAAACATCTGTGGTGCGGTAAAGATTCAGTTTTCATTTTTTTAAATCTTCAGTTTGCTGTGGATCATTACTTTTGTAAAATACAATAAAATAACGTGGCACTGTCAAATTGTTAATCTCTCAGTGTCTGCTCTCAATTTCTGTTCTCGTGTTACAGAACAGTAACGAGCAATTTATGGACCAGCACTGGCCCGTGCAACACATTTTGGATTACTTCCCCATTAAAATACAGGCCAGCAGGACTCCACAGTTCAACATCTTAACTCATTCAGGACTTTAGCATTGTTTTTTTTCAGCGCTAGTTTTCAGGATATGGAGTGATGCTCTCTGTACCAGAGAATAAAAAGATAAAGCTATCAATTAAAAAAAAAACCCAACAGTGTACAAATGAACCCTGACAACAGTATATTCACTAGTGAAACAACTCAGATATGCAAGAACGTTAGGCTGACAAGATTTCTCACAATCTCAAGTTCTGTACTTTCATACAGTGTTTTAATTTTACAACCTAAAAACAAAATCCACCAACCTCTTTAGCACTGCTCATGTAATTTAAGTACTGCCACACCCTCAAGATGAGTTTATTACTTATATATGAACTCCTCACTTGGGTGAGTTTTCCTGAGCAGCCTGTTCATCTGAACTAAAAGTTTAACTTTGTGCTCAATTCAATGCCTTTTTGAAACTAAACTGATGCTATTGATACATGTTCAATAAAAAACACTTACATTTGGCGCAGGGGGAAAGCACTGATGGTTAAATCTACATAGCTACAGAATGATCAGGATTCTCTTTAATAGATGCTGTTGTTATCATTCAGACATAAATTTAATCATGAAGTTGTACATTTTGTCTTGGTCAACTAATCATAAAGAGTCATATTTTTAATTCGGATTGATAATTACGTTAGCATTAACACACTTAATTAGAGAAACTTTAAAGGTTAGCCCGTGTAACAATCATACTATTCTTGCACCTCTTTTTCTCACACCTCATTGAGGAAATATGTGTTTTTCTTTCCCCTTTAAATACAGGAAAAAATGACTCTGTTGAGAGCAGAGGGACAGTTTTAAAAAAGAAAAATGTTCCTTGCCATAGCTATGCCTGAAGTTCAGCAGAAATTCTGCTAAAGGACACGCCAATGTTACTGACAAAATATTTGTAAAAGGCAGGCTGAGGTAGATGTGTAGAAAATTAAACACAAGGCAGACAGTGGTGAAAGGTGAAATAAGAGGGCAAAACTCAACATACGGAACACAAGAAAAACTGGCAAAGCTTCGTGGAAGAGGTGATGTTTCAGCTGGGCCTTAAAACAGGTGTGATTTTAATGGGCTATGACAAAAGGATGTATGTTTAAGTAAGGGTACAAATGAGCAAAGACACAGGGCAGGCAACGGCTGGGCATGCTAGGAGACAGAGCACAGGGAGCAGAAGGAAGCTCCCGGAAGGTCACAGTGAGGCCTGAATTTCAGACCAAGCAGGAATTTAACACATTTATCCTTGTGATAATCCAGGGATAGATCAGAGTGGGAAACTAGAATCTGAGAAAAGAGTGAGGGTTTACCTTTAATAGTCCGTGCATGAAAGAAAGGCCTAACTGTAAACAAAGGGATGGTGACGAAGGGACATAAAGGAAGACATCCTTTGTCTAGTATGGGTTGTCCTTTCCGTGATGAAAACAAAGAGGCAGAGTGAGAAGAACAGGGCTAACATTTTCTGTCTGATCGGCTGGAAAGGTCAATTGGGAACAGGTGACAGGAGGAAGACAGACTAGATCATACACCAGCACGTGGCACTGTAAGGTCTCCAGCCTGTGAGGGAACAGTTCCTGCCCAGGAAATGAAGGACTGGCCATGCCCCAAAGACTAGAGAGACTCAGGCCTTACCTTGGAATCAGTCTGCTCTGTTATATTAGCTTTTATTCATGACCTTCTTTAAAACTGCAGTGTAAAACTCATTAAAAATGACATTAAAAATGTATGTCACTATTCCTTAACTTTAAGTAAAGTGACAAACCTACACAAAATGACACAGTGAAGCAATAAAATCCAACAAAGAAAAAAGATTTCCACAGAGGGACAGAGGATGCTTACTGATACTGTGTAGGGAGTCTGATGATATGGACTGAAAGAAGCTGTGTACTTTCTGACTTTGTAGAAAAGCTTGTGATGAACTTGAAAATAGCTGCCTGCATATAAAAAGAAAAGAGATTTGTTAATTTCAGGTAATGTTAATCCACAAGAAGCTCAGTTTCAATTATAAAGCAGAATTAAGTGGCAGTTTAATTCAGGTATGGAAAAATATTTTTCCTATAGAAAAGAATATTATTTTCTAATGTATTTCCTATGGGAAGAAGTCAGTAACATTTAACAAAATTCATTTGCAAGAATCGACTAAATAGGTTCATTTTTAATTTTGTATAATCTAATGGTAAGTTTTCAATACTGGCCCAAAAATGTATTATTTCAGCCTTTGCCCAAGTGGTCCAATAGCCACCCTTCTGTTCAGAAAAACAACTGCAATTTCTTTACTCTTCTCCACAGGTGTTCTTCTCCTTATTTGGCTGTACTTTTTTTTTTTTTTTTTTTTTTTTTTTTTTTTTTTGAGATTGAATTTTGCTCTTATTGCCCAGGATGGAGTGCAATGGCGCGATCTCGGCTCACTGCAACCTCCGCCTCCCAGGTTCAGGCTATTCTCCTGTTTCAGCATCCCAAGTAGCTGGGATTACAGGCATGTGCCACCACGCCTGGCTAATTTTGTATTTTTAGTAGAGACGGGGTTTCACCATGTCGGTCAGGCTAGTCTCGAACTCCTGACCTCTGGTGTTCTGCCCACCTCGGCCTCTCAAAGTGCTGGGATTACAGGCGTGAGCCACTGAGCCTGGCCTTTGGCTGTAGTATTAACGGGCATTCCCACACTCTCAAAGTGGGAGGTTGGGAAGTTTGGGATGCTAAGAGTCCTGAAAAATATGGAACAGTCAATTATGTAGTTATCATATATCATACATATATTCTACAACCTAAGGCATGACTAACTGATGACTCATGTTGAATGTGTATCATGCCATGAGTCAAAGTTATCTTTGAAACCCAGCTTTCCTCATATTTTATTAATGTAATTAAAAGACTCCAGCTGGAGGTCTTCCCGACAGTGGTACCTGTAAAAGGGCTCTTGGGCAAAGAATTAGAGCAGAATCTACTAGGAAGTTTACTTTGGATTTGAATACCAGTTCAATCGCTTATAAGATGAAGCACCCTAAACAAGCTAGTTAGCCTTTCAACTTCCAATTTCTCATGGTTACAAGAATCAAATAGTGCACACAGATAAACAGTCACCCTACCTACTACTTAGGTGCTCAACATACAAATCCCATTCTATTAGTTTTGAACACTTTTAATGCTCATTTTAAATTTCAATTAATTTCTCCCCCAAGGTTTTTGACCTATTATTCAGATTAATTATAAAATCATTAATATACCAACAGATGACCTTTATGGGCCAAAGTTGCCTTGTATATCATGCAAAATTGCTTCTTGGTCTTCTAATGTGAAAGTAAACATTCAACAGGGAGACATGGGTGAAATTAAGAGATGAAAGAACTGAGATCTGAATTCAGGAGCAAATCTAGATTTCCAGGTCTGAACATATTACCTAAGGCTGACATTAAAATCCAAAGGCAGTGGTGGAACCCACACCCAGTCATGTTAGAAACCAACTGGTCAAAAGCACAGGCACACCTTCCATTCAAGGCCTGAGTCCCAGGGAACAGCCCAGATATAACTCCAAATACTGTGTATACATCCACTACAGGAACACTGAGTATTACATTTAAACCACAAATGAGATAAAGGCAGGGGACTGAAATCAGCATGCAAACTAAAGTCAAGGCTCATTAATGAATAACCACAGATGGCAATTATACCGATATTAAAAAATCAAAGTGGCCATAAACTATTTGATAAATCAAATGAGTAAGAAAAACAAGGTCACATTCTGACATGACAGAAATCATCCAACCCCAAATGCACATTTCAGGCCATATTTTCATTTTCCTAACCTACAGCATATTTGAGACTAAATGCAGTGTGTCCTATACCAACCAAGATCTGTACCACTAATAAGTATTTCCTATTTCTCAGTTTCCTTTCTTCCGCCTCCTTTATAACTGCTACACTTCTGAGACACAAATGATGACCTACTAATTTAAAACCCACAAACTGAGAAGGAAGTGTCCTGACATCCTATTAATGGTGTTGAGGCCACAGGCCAGCCATTTGGGAAAAGATACGAATTCCCGCCATACTCCCTACATCAAAATAAATTACAAATGAATCCAAGATTTTTTTAAAAAGGAAGTATCAGAAGAAAACATATTTTTTGAAACATATTTCAGATACATTTTCAAACATATCTTTGAAAAGGTCTTTCTAGGCATGACACAAAACCCTGAAACCAGAAGAGAAAAGATAAATAAATCTGAGTATATAAAAATTTAAAACACCTCTATGGTCATGAAGTAATCGCAAGCAGGGCTCTTTATTTAACAAGTAACTCTTCCAATCAGTGACACCAATAAAGTGTGGAAAGGACTGAAAAGGCCATTCACAGGGAGGCGGCAAAGCCTACTCAAACACAAACTGAAATCGGACTGTCTTTCTGAGATGGGCAAAGAAGAGCAGTTGAGAATGTTTTGAGTCTGCTCAGGTGGGAGATACAAGTATGAGGCCTCAGAAGACATAAAGTGCTGCTACCTTTTTAGAAATAGTTTGAAAATATTACATATTAAAAATACATGTAACTTTTGACCAATTACATTATTTCCATAAATTGATCTTACAGATAAATGTATCCATATGTGTTAAGAATATATACCTGGAGAGGATTGCTTGAGCCTAGGAGTTTGAGATAAGCCTGGGCAACAGAGCGAGGTCCTGTCTCAAAAAAAAATTAATAAAAATAAAAAGTAAAAAATTAAATAATCATATACCTGGACATTGTAGTAGTTTAAAAACATTTAGAAACAACTAAAATGGACGTAAAATATGTTGATTAATTATGGTTCAGCTAAAAAGGAATATTATGTAGCAAATAAAGTAGCCATCTTTTTACATGTACTGATGTGTTACCATGTCCCAATATATTTAAAGAAAAAAGTGGCAGAAAAGTATTAATACGTATAAAATACTTCCATTTGGATAGTAAAGGAAATATACACACACACACACACACACACACACACACACACACACATAAATCTAAGGGCATGTATGTGCACAGAAAATTTTGGAAAAGTTAGGCTACTTTAGCTGTCAGATTTGGAGAATGGGAAACCGGGGAATTTTCTCAGTACACACCTCTGCATTCTTCAAAATTAGCTTTAATAACATCTTTACAGTAAAAACACCTAAAATACACACAGACACAGACATGCACAAGAGGCCAAGTATGATCAAAGCTGAGGAGAATCCTAAAAGCTTTAACAAGGAGTCACGCACATACTTTTTTTTTTTTTAAGAGACAGGGTCTTACTCTGTTGCCCAGGCTGGAGTTCAGAGGTGCAATCATAGCTCACTGCGGCCTCAAGCTCCTGGGCTGAAGCGATCTTCCCACCTCAGCCTCTGGAGTAGCTGGGACTACAGGTGTGCACCACCACACCCAGCTAATTAAAAAAATTTTTTTGTAGAGATGGGGTTTCACTATGTTGCCCAGGCTGTTGGCCTCAAATGATCCTCCTGTCTTGGCCTCCCAAAGGGCTGTGACTACAGGCATGACCCACCACGCCCAGCCACTTACTTTTTAATTGGGGTCCTAGCTGAGAGCCATTTTTTGAAAATGGCTCCTTCTAGAAATAGTTAATTTTTTCCTTCTGAAAATCTCAAACTTACAAATACAGTACAAATACTTTTTTCCTAAACCATAAATACCTAGTGTAATGGCTAACTCCTGGGAAGACATCAGTGAGTATTTCCTATATTCTCCTACAATCAATATCAGGAGATTAACACTGACCAATTTTTACCTTCTATTCCTCAGATCCCATTTAAGTTTTGCCAATTGACCCCAAAATGTCCTTTTCATATCAAAGACACCTGTTGTCATGGCAACTGGCATCTGTGGGGTGGTGGGAGAGGAGCAAGTCTGCATCTTTTGATCCTTCCAGACCAAGCTGGTGCCCGCCCAGAAGCCCCTTTCCTCCCCAGCTCAGAACTCTGAGCATCTCATCCACAGCTTGGGGGGCTCCTGCCCTGAGGCCGTGTCTTCAGGGAAAGGCAGCTGGGTAACCGTGCACAAACTGTCACACCCCGGATCTTGTCATACATGAAAATACTCTCCCCCTCCCAGATTTCTGCTTGTCTCCACTGGGGAGCAAACACTCATCCCCTTCTTTTCAGCCCCACCCATCCTGAGAATACTCACTGGTCCCAATTCCCTACTCAGGAGGGGGGCCGTAACAGTCAATGACACACACCTCTGCTCTACCTCAGGAAATCGGCTTTCCAAACTGGGCCACCTCAAGTTTAGAAGGCAGATGATAGGCTGTCTTACTTAAGCCCTGACCCTAAGCCATATAGGCTCCAGCACTGCTTTTATGTAATGTATTTATTAATAACTGCAAGTTTCCAGTAAAACAGCATGTTTCCTTGGCCATTATTCCTGAATTTATGTCCCTCCTACAGGGAAGCCCTCAGAGAGGTGAGTGCCACGACTGCCAAAACCATACGCTGACCTCCACCGTCACCTCCAGATCCACTCACTCAGATGCCTCCGCTCTCATCCTAATGAGACTCTCGCTGCTTAATTACCCGATTACTCCCATGGCACCTGTCTTCCAAGCACAGTTCATTCTACTCTATCAGACTCACCTATTTTCACTTCCTAGTCCAGCTTAGTTCTCGTAACTGTCCATCATTTGTTAAAAACTGAACATTTTTTCCCCAAAGTCCCTTGCCTCATTGTCTTTCTGTCACATCCAAGAAAGCCCCATCCAGGACAAATACAACTACCTGCTTTCCTGACACTTGGACCTGAGCTGCCGGGAAACATTTAAAAAATAATTCACACAACAGGACAGACCAATACCACAATAATTTATTGATCTTCAATCTCAAATGGACTCCACACCTTGCCCAGCCCACTTGATTTCCTTCATCAGGTTGTTCTCCAGCTCTCCACATAATGATTTTACATCCCCTCTACTCTCAAGCATGTGATCCCACACCCTCAATCTACCCATTCTTAAGAAAAACTCTTAGGGAAAATATAAGCTATTAATTGGGCAAAAATTCCCTCAACTTCCCATCATGAAACAAGTACATTTCCCTACATCCACACTCATCCCGCCTCCACAGGGTCCTTGTGCCGCCAATGGCGCGCCTTGCCTGTGTCTTCAATTTCTTCCTCTGTGAGCACATGGGAGGCTCCGGGAATTAATCCAAGATCATCTCATCTAAGCGCATCTTTCCCAACAAGCCCAACAACCTTACGAGGGCTAAACCTTGACCTCTGGCAGCACCACGGCTCCAAGAGAGTAACAGCCACGAAGAGCAGGTGCTGGAAAGCAGGGCTGCCCTTCACTCTCCCACCCACCAGCCCAGGCACTTGACAACTTTAAACAAATAAAACATCTCTCCAAAGTGGAGCTCTTGGACAAAGGCCTCTTTCAATAAGTATTTTATAAAGAATATAAGCGCCTTTATTCAATATCTGCGTATTTCAGAAGCAACTAAATTTTATGATATCAGAGAACTGAAGAGTACAATGATGAAACTAGTTTGCTATCTTTTACTATGAGCCTAGACCTAAATAGCACAAGGATAACATGTCCATTTTAAGAAGTACGCCAGAGAAAGGATCTCTATGATTCCCCCACCTGAAGACCCCATTTGGAGCGGCCCTTTGTCCTGTGTGTATGCTGCTATGATAGGCGTCAGGTAAATCATTACCTTAGGATGGGCTCTAGGTCAGGATGTCGCCGTTCCTCCCTTTTCAAGGAACCCTGATTCAGGGCTCTTAAGATGGTCTTGTCAAAAGTCTCTGAAGACAGTTCCTTTGGAAGCTAGAAAAGAAAAACCACAATATCCAATGTTAAGTTTCTCACTTACTGGTAAAGATGTTACAAGTTATATGCATAAAATGAAGATTAATGCCTCCTGCTCATTATTTTCCCAAAAGCAGTTTGTTTTCCAAATCTTCACAACATCTGACCCCATAATGAAGCAGCACAGACCTTTCCTACTGGGAAATGCACCATCTTCTGACTGAACCTCAGGGCTCCCCCAGGTGCAGGGCGACCCACAGCATTCAGCATGTTCCTGGGACAGGAGGATGCCTGCATGGACCTCACACTCTGGCTCCACATACCATACTGAAATGACACCCATGCTAAGGTTCTCGAGTTAAGGTGAAGATTCTGCTCAGCATAGCTAGTACTATTTTTACCCTGGAATAGTATTCCAAGGAGTGTTATCTCTGCCTTTGCACTTAGCACTTTTGTGCCTCCTGTTTTACGTTTTACTCTCAGGCAATGTCAGATCACCAGTGCTATGAAGCAAATAAAGAACTGAATATGAGAGACGGGTGAGAAACCCTCAATATTACTTATTTATATAAAAACCACACGCCAGAGGTGCCTCATGTGATTGAGGTGCCCTCAGAGCAATGTGCTAGAAACCACAAAAAAATCAACACTTGGCCAATAAAACTTTTAGGTTTTAAACAAAATTTAACCAGTTTACTTTAAAAAAATTCCTAAATTGATTATTCATAAGCCAACTTTCCAAGTCTTTGAAAAATTCAGTTTTAAATTTGACTTTTGATAACTAATCTGTCCTATTACTGGCACTTTCACTAAAATTCAGAGTAGAACCATTAACAATATCTGAGAAGCCACAGAAATACAAAAATCTATACAAATTGTTGATTTACATATTGAGCTTTGAGAAGTCCAAAGTAAATTTTCTTCTGAAAAGTAAGTATTTTGAGTCAATTCAGAAATGAGAAACTTAGCAAAGGTAGCATAAAGCATTCCTCATTGTGGGTACAGTAGATTGCAAGATCAAGATGCTCTGTCAGAATGAAGTCCCTTCTGGTCAGATAGAAGACTCTGTCGGCATTCTACACACCCGCTGTGGGAATCATGCCCTCTGACCACCAGGTCTGAATCTACCCTTCTTTTTTTTTTTTTGAGACGGAGTCTCGCTCTGTTGCCCAGGCTGGAGTGCAGTGGCGCGATCTCGGCTCACTGCAAGCTCCACCTCCTGGGTTCACACCATTCTCCTGCCTCAGCCTCCCGAGTAGCTGGGACTACATGCACCCACCCCCTCCCCCAGCTAATTTTTTGTATTTTTAGTAGAGACAGGGTTTCACCATGTTAGTCAGGATGGTCTCAATCTCCTGACCTCGTGATCCACCCACCCTGACCCCCCAAATTGCTGAGATTACAGGCGTGAGCCACCACGCCTGGCCTACCCATTTTCTTTTCTGAGAGTTTTGCTCTGTCACCGAGGCTGGAGTGCAGTGGCATGATCTCGGCTCACTGCAACCTCTGCCTTCTGGGTTCAAGGGATTCTCCTGCCTTGGCCTCCTGAGTACCTGGGATTACAGACGTGTACCACCACCCCTGGCTAATTTTTTTTGTATTTTCAGTAGAGAATGGGGTTTCCATGTTGGTTAGGCTGGTCTCAAACTCCTGACCTCAGATGATCCACAGGCCGTGGCCTCCCAAAGTGCTGGGATTACAGGCGTGAGCCACTGCACCCAGCCTTCATTTTCCAAACAAAGAAATCCCTCATTTCAATATTTATATTTTGATATTAGCATTTTAATACAGACTGATAACACCAGGCATATATCCTACTACCCATTTTAAACACAATTTATACTGAATATCTGTACACAGCCAAAGAAAACCAGTGTCAGTGAAAAGTCTATTTCAACTACCAAATCACTGATGGTTGAACTAAACACTGAAGGCAACAGCGTATAACTATTGACAGTTCAGTGACACTGTTCACGTTGCTGGGAAGACTGCAGGTAAGCAGTCATCAGTATGAGCAAACTGATTTATTTTCAAGTGGTTTTTATCTTTAATTTCCTGGGCATATTTGCAGTCCTAAAGAAAGATTCATTTGCTAAAAAAAAAATATATATATATATACACAGTTTTAAATCATGTCTTTTATATTCTAGTCACGTGTTTTGAATTTTCTCACCTTTCAATCCTAGTTCTAGCATACCCAGCCTCCCACCTCCAGAGCTCCAGCTCAGCCTCAGAACTAGTTCAGAGGAATGAAAGGTTTTTGTACCTAGCTATTACAAAAGCTGCTCTCTAAATACACTGAGACCAATGGATAATCTAATGCTTGTAGCACCCCTTGTTCATTAAATCATTCAGCAAACTTTCAAACTCCTACTGTGCCCCAGGCACTGTTTTAGGAACCCTGGATACTGCAGTGAGGGAAGAAACAAAAACCCTGGCTGCACAGAGTAGACATTCTGATCATGAGAAATGACAGCTGTAATTGCTAAGAAGAAAAAAACAGGGGACCAGACATGGTGGCCCACACCATGTCTGTAATCCCAGCACATTTGGCCAAGGTGGGTGGATTGCTTGATCTCAGGAGTTCAAGATCAGCCTGGGCAACATGGCAAAACTCCATCTCTACTGAAAATACAAAAATTAGCCGGGTGTGGTGGTGCATGCCTGTAATCCCAGCTACTTGGAAGGCTGAGGCATGAGAACAGCTTGAACTGGGGAGGCAGAGGTTGCTGTGAACCTCTCAAGATGGTGTCACTACACTTACACTCCAGCCTGGGGTATGGAGCAAGACTGTCTCAAAAGAAAAGAAAAAAAAAAAAAACAAAACAAACCCACAAAAACAGGTGAAGGGGGCCAGAATGCAAAGGACACAGGCTGCTATTTGTATGGGAAAAAAGGACTTGAAATATTGACCTCCAACTCATATTTCCACACTACAGCAAGCTAGAAGTACAGGTCAATGGGGTCTACAGAAGAAAAAGGGTGTTCGTTTGGACACATCGTCCAAAGGACAGATTTTGCTCCTGAACTTTTTTTTTTTTTTTTTTTAAGATGGAGTTTTGCTCTTGTCGCTCAGGCTGGAGTGCAATGGCATGATCTTGGCTCACTGCAACCTCCACCTTTGGGGTTCAAGTGATTCTCTGCCTCAGCCTCCAGAGTAGCTGTGATTACAGGTGCCCGCCACCATGCCTGGCTAATTTTTTGTATTTTTAGTAGACATCGGGTTTCACCATGTTGGTCAGGCTGGTCTTGAACTGCTGACTTCAGATGATCCACCTGCCTCAGCCGCCTGAAGCGCTGGGATTACAGGCATGAGCCACCGAACCTGGCAGCTCCTGAACTTTTGTAGATGATGTTAAAAAGAAGGTAAAAGAAAAAAAGGATAAGGTAAACTTGGAAAAGTATCATACAATAGGCAGTATGTTTCCAGAAGTATACGTTGCAGATTTTTTCATGTAACTGAGAGGCATTTATACTACTTGAGAAAAACATTATATCCAAATACTGGCTAAGCAGGGTGTTCATCAATTGCTATGATTCTGAAGAGTGAATTACTTATTTGGAGTTGTATTTGTTTTAAAGCAGCTAAGCTTTTCGAAAAAATGGGCGACTGAAGAAATCTGTCAAGGCACAAACAGCTGAAGCTTCCGGAGGGAAAGCCAGTAGAAGGCAGACTCCATGCGCCAGGCACTAGGCCTCAGCTGGGGGTCAGCTGCATGCTCTCTCAGCATGAGGGACAGGGAAGCAGGACCCCACACGCACACTGGCACCAAGTCACTTGGTCTGAACCCCCCTTTTCAAGGCTTTTCAGCCTCAGCTCTGTACTCCTGCAACTCGCCCACAATTCTGTTGTGGGAAGGACAGCAGAAGGGAAATGAAAACAGGCTACTCCTTAACCCAAATGAAGCCTGTTCGTGATCACTTGTCTAAATTTTGATAAATTTCTTCTATTGAGAGAAAAGTAAGAAATAATTAGAAGGGCTTGTAAAAGTGTGTGGCGGTGGGGTGAGGCAGCCCTGCTTAGCCTCCTCTGTAATTAGAACGTCATTCAGGCACTCATTTTCTCCAATGGGGTGCACTGCCTGGCAGATGGAGCCTGCCCCGGTCTAGGCCACTCTTCTCTGGCATCCTCACGACTGTTACCATGACTGAGCACAGCAGACAGAAGCTCACAGACCTATGCCATCTCTCTCCCCAAGGTGTCCAGAGCTGACATGCCACAGGCAGTGGCCTCTGGCATCTGGAAATGAGTAAAACTCATCCCCTAATCTTACCCAAGGCAGGTCACTAATGAGTGGGAGGAGAAGTCCTCAGCCCTTAACTGACAGAGCCTAATTTATAATAAACCACAGGAAGATGGAACTATTCAAGTCATCCCTGGGTGCTACTTCATTCACAGGGACTAATAAGAAATCCAGTGGAATTCACACTTTGACAGTCTTCCTCAAAGAACCAGCATCTAATGTGCTATTCAAAGCTCTACAAGTTGATGAATAAAAGTCTCTCATAGATTTAAGAATGATCTGAAAAGAACACACTTATGGTGACAAGCAGACAACCTAAAACTAGCACTAGCCTCATAATATCGTATGTTATATGTTTAATAACTACACTTGTAACCAAAACTTAGTAAGTCAGTTGGGAATGTTTTGTTTCTGGACTTTCTGCTTTATCTCTCTACTAACAATAAATTTTAAAATATTTGCTTACTGAGAAAGAATAATTTATCAACCATTTATACCTATTCTCTCCTTTTGATATGTATTTCTAACTATTCACTTTTCAATAAAATCAGATTAGTATAAAAGAAACAGGTGATGGTTTGAACAAAATGATCTAAGATACCTTTCACCTCTGGCAAGTCTGTAATAAGATGTTTCTATTATCTTCTTATTCCCAGTAGTTTGGAGATTCTATCATATGGGGGGTGAGGTGGGGAGGAGCTGGAACTCAAAGAAGGAAGAAATGGAGAACTATTTCAGGGAAGTGCACAGCTGAATAGTTGTGAAGTCTGAGAACTCCCACCAAGCAGAAGCAAGCCTCATCTGGTTCTGCAGACACATTCTCTACTAAGAAGTCCCTTTGCAAGCAGCCACCAATGACGCACATCTCTGCAGGAAACTAGGAACAGGGTTCCTTTTTTTTTTTCAAATAGAGATAGGGTCTCACTAAGTTGCCCAGTCTGGTCTTGGAAATCCTGCCTCACATGATCCTCCCACCTCGGCCTCCCAAAGTGCTGGGATCACAGGTGCACACCACCGCACCCGGTCTCCATTTTTTTTAAATGTAGAAATCCCTTCGTCATTTCCTTATGTTGGTAATGTCAGGTAAGAAAACATGTTTAGAATAACATGACGTTTTCCACAGCTAATGTTCATTTAGAGTTCTGAGCCAACCTTTATCTGTATGTTTTAATTTTCCTGGTGTTTTTTTGACGTTGAGGTTTCTGGATTCTGTATATTATATAAAAATCATTTTAACAACAAAATCTATATTTTACCTTCAGTAGAAATTCCTGTAGTTCTTGGTGGGTTTTTGTTACTGTTGTGACTGAAAGATCAGACCAATTTACCTGATTTAAAAAAAACACACATATTATATGGTTATTCCTTAGGCAGGAACCGGCTAGAAAAAAAGCCATGTGCAAAAACAAAGGGCCTTACTTAAATTTTACTAAGATTAACAGTTAGAAATATAAAGTTAATCTGGCATTGTCATAATTTCAAAATTAGTAAAATTAACTGCACATTGACATACGCTACTCAAAAACGTTCTAATAACTCTTTTCAAAATGGCACTTTTTAAAACCTATCTGAAAATGTGATTATGTTTAGTAATTTTTCAGAAAGGGGATATATGTTATTTTCTATGAACTTACAGAACTCTAAAATGACACTTTTGACAGTACAAATCTTTGCCACTCAAAAGATAAAAATTCTATCTCCTGAAACTTATTAGGTATACACCCTTAAGAGAAATAACTAGAGTTTACTGCCTTCTTTGGTAGTACCATTTCATATTTTTATGGAATTTATGGTTCGAAGAGATTTCATCTTTATCTCAATCTTTAAAATCCTATTAAGATGCTAGGGCCAGGTATGATGACTTCCATTTTGAGATGGAGAAACTTAAGTTCAAACAAGTTAGGTTACTGAGGTGTGTGACTCTAAGTAGGTTGCAAGAGTCAGAACTGACATCTCTTGTGCTACCCCATACCCACTACCTCCTCAATGCTTTTCATGTGGACTCAACTGTGGCCCCCTAAAAATTTCTACCCTATAATTATTTGAGCTAAATAAATATTTGCACTATGCTACTGTCTAGGCCTTACCAACTTATAAGTAATCAGATAGTTAAAAAATACATAAAATTTTATCTACAAGTCTAAAATTGGTATCTTTATTAACTGGCACATTTATTTACTTTACTGGCACATTACATTTCTTAAGTGATAGTATTCAAATGTTTGTGGAGCAGCTACTTGTGTTGGGCACTGTTCTGACTCTTGTGTCAGGGATGCAGAAATGGACAAGACAGTTAAGTCTCCGCTGACTGAGTTCACAGGCTAGTGCAGGAGACAGATCAAAGCCAAGTGAATATATAAGAATTTCCATCAGTGATCAGTGCTTTGAAGAAAACGCATAGGGCATGGTACAAGAACGGGGAGATGCACATGAACTGGGGTGTCAAGAAGGATCTCGGAGGAGGGAGCTTTAGAGCCAGAAGGTGGCCTGTCCTCGGTCTGGGGAAATGGGGGAAGAGCATTTCAGGCAAGAGGACAGTGAAGCCTTTAGGAAGGCAAGCTGTGAGCTCCAGCAGCAAAAGAGGCAGCCTGACTGAGCGTGGAGAGTAAAGAGTGAGACGCATGCCGCAGTAAGACACCAGGAGATGAGGGCTGAAATTCTGCAAACTGAGGATCTTTCTCCCTTAAAGCAAAGCTGGAGTTTGGAAATTCATTCAACGAGCAAGTGGTGGGATGGCTGAGGATGAAGAATGAAGATTCATGCTCTCCATGAGAATATCTACTGGAAAGATCTGTGAAAGGTACGAGGGCAGAGTACCATGGATGAAGGAGAAAACATTCTAGTGGAGGGTCAGAAATAACTCCATGAGAGAGGGACAGCCAAAATTTGGCAAGCAATGCCTTTGGAGAGGAACTGAAGTGAGGATTCACAAAAACGTGGCATGGTTCCACCTGGCTTCAGGGTGCGTGCCATCCAACCTGAGGAGAAAAGGCGTAGCTCAAGCAGGGAGAAGTAAGGAAGATGTGGACAAGGAATTCCCGATACAGCTGACGGGCAAGAAGAAGACATGCAAAGTCTTCGCCTGGGAGCACAGAATCAGAGCTGGGCTCTACAGCTAATCCCAGCTGTGGAAAGGACGGGCACCAAAACCAATCATGGGTAAGAAGACAGGGCAATGCAGTGGCAATAAAAGCGTCACAGAGAACAAAGAGGAGGAGGAAAATACCAGGGAGAACAATGCCAGGAAAGACGATGCCTGTGATCTTGACTTAAAACACAATGGCATTTTTAAAGATGTATCTTACATCTTAATTGCGTCCCTAAATCTAAGGCTCTTACTTCTTTTTAATAAAATAGCCAGGGTTATTTTAATGTGATGTAACTTCAAAAAAACTTGGCAAACCATGCAGTAGTATATGATAAAAAACAGTACATTCTCTTAATTAAAAACAAACATATATACCTTTTCCCTTAAATTAGCAAACCTGCCACAAGTTTTCCTAAAGATCATTGAGCACAGCACGTGAGGTATCTTTTGTGGGGAAAATGGCTTACTTTGAAAGTGTACTCCCAGTATTTGTCAGCTCTTTTTCTCTGGACTCCTTTCAACATTATCTTCTCAATGTGTACAGCTGAAAGAAAAAAACACACGCTGACTTGTGCTACAAAGACTATCGACACATTTCACTTACCTAAAGTAACCCTAAAAGTTGACAAGTGCTTAACAATTAAGCTACTCACTTTCATCTTTATGACTGGTCTTAAATCATGAAATAAAAAAAAAAGACAAAAAAACTAGAAGCATAGCAATGTGCCATCCACCCATGAAAAATTTTTTTTTCTATACCCATACGACATGCTGAGTGTTTAAGTAAATTCAAACACTCTATTAACACCAAAGATTTTAAGGATAAAAATAAAAGGTACCTGCAATTAAAATATTTTTCCAAATGATAATCTTCCAACTTGTTATTCAGATTACCACAAATACGGCATTTTAATATCAACTAAATATGGTTCTTTCAATTATTAATACATAGTAGGTATAAACTACAAAATATCTAGTTTTACATTTAATTTTTTTAAAAAACTACTCAAAAGTAATATACCAAGCTGAGGAATTTAAAAATTATTTTTCTCAAATGTAACCCTCAATATCATATAATGATAAATATAAACTGAACATTATAATAAACGTTCATTGTGGCAAAATTTTTTCACATTACAGAGATAAAATAGTAAACATAAATTATATTAAACTTTAAAACACTCTGAATTGAACTAGATAATCAGTTTATTCATGAAGTAAGCAAATGTATAAATCCCCCAACTATCCATTTTACAACACCTTTAATAAAAGTACCACCTTAGGAAATAAATCAATTTCAAAAGAGCCAATCTACGAAGTGTACTCTACTCTAAGGACTTAAAGACACTGCTGTTCAGGGTATGAACAGAAGAAACCACACTTTCAGGATAATGAGGGAGGTAATATCAGGCTGATAATGAATATGCTAAAGGTTACAGAGAAGAGGTTAGGAAAGTAACTCAACAGAATGGGTGGGGGGGGGGGTACACTGTTGGATTCAGGAGAGCAGGAGATGGAGGAAAAAAGGGGCATTCATTCATTTTGCCTTAGAGGAAGAAGTTAAAATAGACAAAGTGGAATACACAAAGTGACAAAAGCATAGAGGAGGAGTAAGACTGTTAAAAGACCACGGAAGGTGGGCAGTGAGAAGGCATGAAGCATAAGATACAGAAATACACAGGGGAAAAGACACTTATAATAAACAAAGGATATAACATTACCAGTATTTTGTGTCAACTTCCCAAATATATAGTGTTTGGTGGCCTGCTTGTGGGCCAGTTTCCCCTTTGCGGGCCAGAAATGTTGAGGATGGAAACAACGGAAAATCTCAAAAAGCCAGGCAAAAGCCTGTAACTCCTTAGAACTGTGCAATAGGATAAGAGCCAAAGTGGTGATGGGAGGGTATGCTGTTTCCAAAAGCTGTTATATTAAGTTAAAGGATGACGCCATTCAACAAAAATCTTCTGAACTAATCTTATATTCAGAAATAAAGCAGCTCTACTTCTGCAAATCATTGGTCCCCTCAAAGGTAGGGGATCTTGGGTTTTGTTTGGTCAGAACCCAGTTTTGCTTAGCAGAAAAAGCCACTATGACATTACAGGACATGGGAACACAGCTTCAGCGATAATTTCAAGTTCTGTCTGGTGTTGGCTACCAGAATCAAGGTAAGAGAAGACAAGAGTATGTGATGAGGAATGGCCATAGTGAAAGTACCCCCAACCCTCATAAATTAAAACTAAAAAGCATGTATTACACTTTTTAAGAAGTAGGAATACAAGAAAAATAATCTACAGTACCACCTTTACAGTTAATTGTCAGCATTTTGATATAATCTCTACGTTCTTCTAAAATATTTTTATTTAAAAAAAGGACCTTCATTGTAAAACCAACTCCACTTCAGGTTATTCGTATGTTCAATGAGCTTAGCTGAAGTAGTCTGATTAAAGTACTTTAGTTGGGAAGATAGGAGTACCGTGATCGTCTTGAATAGAAGTGGTCATTATATAAACACTTATGTTCAACATTAAAAATTCAGACCTATTTTTCCTCTGTGAGGAAAAATGTATTACACAAAAAGGATTATTACTGGTAAAAAAAAAAAAAGGAGATATAATGACATAAATTCAAAATTGTTATAACTGAGTGTGAAGCTTATCATATATCCTTGGCTCTTTTAAAGCCCAGATGGCAGTCTACATTTTCTATTTCAGTTTCTCTCCCAGCACAGGTTAATGGCTCCCCAAATGCAAAGAGGAAAGAATAATTTGAATTCATTCCTGTTCAGATGGCAATGTCCTTCCACCCATTCATTCCAGCCCTCTTAAAAACTGCATTATTGCAGGAAGAATGGATTTGTAAGTAACTTATTTACTCTTACAGAGAACTTGTATAAAATTCATTTTCTCAGTAGACACTGAGCTCAATTCTGCAAATAAAGCACTATACTAAATACTCTGGGGGTCTCTGCCCCCCAGAAGCATGCAACCAGGTTTAAGATTCAGCCGAGACAATGGACTACAGAGCAGAATGACTGCGTGCGTGCTAGGACAAGCAGGGCTGTGGCGCAGGAAACACCCAGCGTGCAGATGGCAGAACTAGGAGGACTGGCTCTTGAGTGAAGCCTAGGACCAGTAGGACTTCTCCACTTCAAAAAGGAGAGTAAAAAGTTTAGAGTTAATCAGCGTAAAGAGCACCCTGTAATCTTTTGATGTATTAATGCTTTAAGTTTACAAAAAAGAGAGCATACCTTCTCGCTGAGCTCTGTGAGGTGCCACGGTAAGTCCGTCCTGAGGTATTGGAGCTTGCTCTATTAAGCTGCTCTCGTTATTTTGCATGTAATCACCATGAGCAGAGTTGTTCTAGATGAGAAAGAGGGAGATATGTTAACTCACACCATGGACTAAGAGTAATAATCACAGATTTAGGTCTTCTCGTTTTACTAACAACCATTTTACTGGCAATTTTTAGAGGTCCAATAGGTGACTGCACACTATGGGCACAAAGGCACAGTGTGAGAGCCGCAAGCAGAAGATGAGCACTCTATTAATTATTGACTGTCCTAGCTTTCTTGGGACACAGGAAATTGCTTAATAATATACAGAGTTGCCAATGATGTCAATTCTGAATCCAAATCAAAGGAACACATAACAAATGGTGCCCTTTACACTAATCCTCCATAGGGAACGGCATGTGTACTTTTTACAAGAATCACTACACCATTTTTATTCATTGTTTGGTTTTAATAACAGTCTAAAAAGATGCTTTACTAGGAAAAAGTCTTATGAAAGGTATCATCAATACATGCCAAGGATTTCGAAACAAGAATATGTACAGGCAGGGAGTTTACCATTAAGGTTCAGTCATCTAACAGCAACTGGGTGCTCTAAACCTAACTGAGTTTGCTCAGCCAATCACTAGTGAACCGGAGTAACTTTGACTCCTAGATCCGATGCTTGGAGTAATAAAGGTGATGCCAAACTTACAAACAGCTCGCCAGAAATCAAGCACTGTCACGTACAAACTGTTACAACATCATATTGATTAAGTAAGTAAATAAATAGCCTTATGACAGTTTTTTATTACAACTCGCACCTTATCCCCTCCCTTTATGTGCAGAATCTCAAAACACTACTCATATCAAAATCAACTTGGTTTTAAGAATCAATTATGATTTTACAAATCTGCAGTAAACATACATTAATATTTTTTTCTGTAAAAAATTAGGCAAATAGAAGACCCTAAGCTCCCCACAAATCTCAATTTAAAAATATTTTGTTCTGCTGTCTAATCACGCACCCCGACCCGACAGTAAGTATGAATTGCTCTGTTTATGAGAACAGAGCACATTATATACTTTTGGGAGCTAAACTTCTGCCTTCTAGTCTGTCTTCCTTTATTTAGAAACCCAAGGAAACAAAGACTGTCTACCTAAAACCATTTAATAAGGAGAGTACAGACCTCTTCAGTCAACATCCAACTTCTGAAACACTTGGCCTGATAGCCTTTACCAATTTTCAATGCGACTGGTTTTTTAAAAATGCAGATATGAATTATTTTAATAACAAAACCACACATATCCTAACCCAGACCATATATTTTATTATAAAATGTAAAACCACATTTACCCACGAGAGATTCTGCTTCTCAAAAATTTTAATATTGCTGTAAATACTTTAAAAAACAAAGAAAATAAAGTGCTATATAATCCTCTCAAATAGTTGTGTTAACTGGAAGAAGCTTGGGTGAATAGGTTAACCAACTCTTTCTTTTTTTTTTTTTTTTTTTTTTTTTGAGACAGGGTCTCTCTCTGTTGCCCAGACTGAAGTACACCGGCATGATCATAGCTCACTGCAGCCTCAAATTCCCGGCTTCAAGTGATCCTCTCAACTCGGCATCCCAAAGTGCTGGAATTACAGGTGTGAGTCATTGTACCTGGCCAGTCAACCATTGCCTAAAGCGAAATATTTCTCTACATTGCTCATATATAGTTCACAAATTTAAAGCAATACTTTCAAATGTAAACTAATGCAAAATATGAAAAAAATGTTTTCATTAGTGAGATGCATAAGAAGATACCACTTTATACCCATTAGGATGACTATTATTAAAAAAGACAGTGTTGGCAAGGACATGAAGAAAATGGAACCCTTACACATTGATGGTGGAAACAAAAATAGTATAGCTACTGTTGAAGACAGTCAGGCAGTTCCTCAAAATATTAAACACAGAATTATTTTATGACCCAGCAATTCCACTTCTAAGATACACCCAAAAGAACTGAAAGCAGAAATGCAAACATAATCTGTACATCAGTGTTCATAGCAGTTATTCACAATAGCCACAAGGTGTAAACTCAAAACCCATCAATGGATGAACAGATAAACAAAATATGGTGTACACATCCAATTACCTATGATTCAGCCTTAAAAAGGAATGCAATTCTGATACATAATAGGATTTAGATGAATCCCAAAGAGAGTATGCTAGGTGAAATAAGCCAGACACAAAAGAACAAATACAGCATGATTCCACTTATATGAGATACCTAGAATAGTCAAGTTGATAAAGAAAGTAGAATAGTGGCTAGGTGTGGTAGCTCACGCCTGCAATCCCAGCACTTTGGGAGGCCAAGGTGGGAGGATCACATAAGGCAAGTATTTCAAGACCAGACTGGGCGACATTGCAAGATCCTATCGCTACAAAAGAATTTTTTTTTTTTTTGTTAGCCAGAAGTGGTGGTATGTGCCTGTAGTCCTAGTTAGATGGGAGGACTGCTTGGGCCCAGGAGTTCAAGGCTGCAGTGACCCATGATTGCGCCACTGCACTTCAGCCTGGGCAACAGGGCAAGACCCTGTCTCTAAAGCAAACAAAAAAAGTAGAATAGTAGTTACCAGGTACTGGAGGGAATAGGGTGTTATTTTTTAAATGGGTATAGCATTTCTGTTTGGGATGATAGAATGTTTGGAGACAGTGGTGATGACTCACGACAACGGGAACGTACTTAATGCTACTGAACCGTACACTAAAAAGGAGAAAATGAGAATTTTATGCTATATATTTTATATCACAATAAAAACTAAAAATGGAAATGATCACACTGCCTCCACAAACATTAAATTGAAGCAACTGTATGAAAGTAGTTTGCTTCACAATCAAAATCACATTTTTGAAGTCTGAAGTTAACTTTATGAACCCAATTTAACCAAGTAACCTCCTGTTTAATAACCTAGGGAGAAAAATGAAGTTTGAGTTTCTATCCAAAGTCCTAAGTTCATCAACCCATGAAATATCTACTAATTAAATGTTTATTTTCTCCTCCAAGTCTCAGCATGTATCAATGCTATAAAATCACGTAGACTATGTTTAGAAGCTATTACTAAACTCACTCATGTAACGCTGCATGAGCTGGAGATGAGAATCGGCAGCCCCAATGGTGGGTGGCTGCTCGGCGATGCTGTCTGCCCTGCACTCCCTCTTTACTTTCCTTAGGGGGAAGGGTAGCATAAAATCTGAGAACTCCTTCTTTAATGGAATCATATAAAGAGGAATGGCACCCACTTTATCTGTTAAGTTCAGATTCCCATGAAAATGCAGAACAGATGAAATGCCAGAATCAGTATTTTACAAAGACTAGTTGGAGAAAAGTGTCAGGACCACGAGAAAAGTGGAGACTTTTTGTGTTTGTATCAAGAAAGCAGGGTTTAAAGATTCTAAGCCTGCAAAAACACGCACAAGCACACAAAGAACTTTAGTAGGAGTGCATTCTCCTTTCTTAACTCGCCTGAGGCAGAGCTTCTTCTGTCCTATCGCTTGCCTCAAGAGCTACTGGTTAGCACAAACCTACACAGCATGTGGTTCAGGTGGTCTAGATGGTTTTGCCACAGATCACACGTAGACCCATCACAATTACATACTTGAGATTTCTTAACTGTGGGGACCTTGTGAAACAGCCAAGTAGCTGGACATCCTTAAAAACTCTTCTCTGAAAACATACCATTAGAACAAAGGTCATAGATGGAGTTTTAGTTCGTCTAACAATATTCTACATGGTTCTTGTAGTCCCTCGATATAGACTATAAATTTAAAAATCCAAGATATTCCAAATATAATAACACAGCAGTAAGAGTTTTTTATTTTTTAAAACCAAATTCACTAACTTCTTCTGAAGTTTTCCCAATTGTCAAATGAGACTTAGAAAATTAACAGCAATATATAATGACATTCTATTAAGCTTCCGTGGCAGATTAAAGGTAGCTAAAAATTATTTAATATTCCTCCCGCTGAAAAGTGGAACAAATTCCCCACCCAGTGGATCTAGGCTGGCTTTAGAATGTGCTGGTGGTGATGCTCTTCTAGAGTTAGGTCCTAGGAAGCCTCAGCCCTGGGCCTCCTGGACACTTGGGCTTGGAGTCCTGAGACACCACAGGAGACATGCACTTCTCCTGGCAGCCGCACTTGATGGACCACGTGGAGAGAGGAGAGGGGTCTAGGGGTGCCATCTGGGCCCCAGCTGTGTCCCAGACACCCTAGAACAGAGACAAACTCTTCACTATAGTTATCTGTCTAAATCCCTCACCCACAAAACTGTGAGAGATGGTAATAAAATGGTCATTGTTTTACACCACTAAGTTTGGGGGTAATTCTGTTCTTTAAATAGGCAGATTGATAGGTCTCCTCCTTCAGCACCGGCATCTGTGCTTCCTTTGCCAACATGCTCTCACTACAGAAGGAAAACATCTTTTAACCCTAGAACTAGGAAGATGATCCAGAAATTGCTATATCCCTGGGCCAGCAGCCCCCACATCTTTAAATCCCCACATCAGGGTGTTCTGGGGTGAGGTGAAAAGAATGCATGCATGAGTGCACAAGGATCTAGAGAAGCGCACATCTCCTCCCCAGCCCACATCTGACTCTGCCTTCGCTGTCGCAGTCTCGCCCCACGAGAGATGAGGGAGGGAGGCCAAGGGGTCGTCAGGAAGGATGTGAGCCTGGACTCAGAAGCTGGAAGGAACTTCCATGCCTTCTAGCACCTGCAGCAGAGCCACTGCTTCACCCCCAGTGCAAAAACATTCTTGGAACCTTGTAGAAACATAAGCTTATAGAACATAAGAAGGATCTACGGCAGTAACTGATTTACTATATAGTGTTGCCAACACTGCATTAGGACTTGTGTTTCACACCACTAGTTATTATGGAATGGGCAATTTTCCCAAACTAATAAAACGACTCAATACTCAATGCCACAACCTCTCTGTATGAGGGATGACCTCTTCTCAAGCAAATACTCCCAAACATTACAGCATTTGGTTCACATGTGACCATGCCGTCTCCCATTTAGGACCACCAGTGAATTTCAATCATTTGATACCCAAGACAAAAATCAACTGTACTACGGGACACATCCCAATTTAGACATTTCTAACAAGAAACATAAAAATTCCCCAACATTTATGTTATAGAGTGTTCACTTCAGTGACCAAAGTTTAATTATCTTTCCAATCACACAAGGCACTACCCCAATTCTACATCTGACTCACACCACCCCTCAAGTAGATCATAAACTGGAGATCAAACACTACAGGCTACCTACCATCAACTATCCAAGCAATAAGAAAATAGGTTAATATATGACTTTTCCATCCTATCAAAATGTCACTGCTAGGTCTGCACCAATTTATGCACCCACACACAAAAGCTCAATTAACACAGGGAGTAGAAATAATCAGATTTTTTTTTTTTTTTTTAAGACAGGATCTCCCTCTGTCTCCCAGGCTGGATTGCGCAGCAACGCAATCATGGCTCACTTCAGCCTTGACCTCTCTGCTCAAGCAATCTTCCCACCTCCATCTCTTGAGTAGCTAGGACTACAGGCATGTACCACCATGCCAGGCTAATTTTTTTTAGAGATGGGGTCTTGATATGTTGCCTAGGCTGCAAATAGTCTGATTTGGAAGGCATATTAAATAAGCACAGCCAGTCAGCATCCACCCATTGAAGATTCAATTCAAATCTACACTTGTTCCATGCTTTTTATATAAACAAACAATTCCTCTTATTTCCAAAATAACTGTACCTATCCTATATAACTGCAAATTTTTTTTATAAAGTAAATACTGGTAAGTACAATTCAAAATAAGACAAAATCACTGCCTGATATACTTAGTCTTTTTTTTTTTTGAGGCAGAGTTTTGCTCTTGTTGCCCAGGCTGCAGTGCAATGTCACCATATCGGGTCACTGCAATCTCTGCCTCCCAGGTTCAAACGATTCTCCTGCCTTAGCCTTTGGAGTAATTGGAATTATAGGCATGCACCACCACGCCCAGCTAATTTTTGTATTTTTTTAAAATCAGAGACAGGGTTTCACTATGTTGGTCAGGCTGGTCTCGAACTCCTGGCCTCAGGTGATCCACCTGCCTTGGCCTCCCAAAGTGCTGGGTTTACAGGCTTGAGCCACTGTGCCCAGACTCGATATACTTAATCTTAAAGCAGTGTATCATATTGGTATTTTTTCTTTTTTCTTTTTTTGAGACGAAGTCTGACTCTGTCACCCTGGTTGGAGTGCAGTGGCATGATCTTGGCTCACTGCAACCTCTGCCTCCCGGGTTCAAGTGATTCTGCTGCCTCAGCCTCAGGAGTAACTGGGATTACAGGCGCCCACTACACGCCCGACTAATTTTTGTATTTTTAGTAGAGACAGGGTTTCACTATGTTGGCCAGTCTGGTATCGAACTCCTGACCTCAAGTGATCCACCCGCCTCGGCCTCCCAAAGTGCTGGGATTACAGGTGTAAGCCACCACACCCAGCCTCCTATTTTTCAAAGCTATATATTTTCCAAGTCCAAACACAGGAAATTATGACTGAGCAATGATGATATATACAACACTGACAAAAAAATGAGGCACAATGCCTGAGCCTTTGGGGAACTTAAAATTCTAGTGTGAAAGATCAAATTTATTTATTTACTTATTTTTAAGACAGGGTCTCACTCTGTTACCCAGGCTGGAGTGCAGTGGCATGATCTCAGCTCACTGCAGCCTCTGCCTCCAGGGCTCAAATGATCCTCCAGGCTGACTCAAGCTATCCTCCTGGGCTCAAGTGATCCTCCTGCCTCCGCCTCCTGTGTAGCTGGGACTACAGACATGCACCACTACGCCCAGGTAATTTTTGTATTTTTCTGTAGAGACTGGTTTTTGCCATGTTGCCCAGGCTGGTCTTGAACTCCTGGGCTCAAGCAATCCACCCGCCTCAGCTTCCCACAGTGCTGGGATTACAGGCATGAGCCACCACACCTGGCCTGAGAGGTCAATTTTAAATGTTAAAAAGACAAAGAATCACAGAAGTACCAAAATTACAACGATATATGTGCATCTAAAATTCAGTGGCAGCAAATAATCCTTTAAGACTGCCACGGGGACAATTCCAGAAAACATCATACAAGAGACAATGGCATGAACCCAGCCTAGAATGAAAGGGGGGATATATGAAAAAAGAGTGGAGGAGGAGATTTTGAGTCTAAAGGCCTATTAGAGGCCAGGGTCCATCAGTCACTCAAAGAAAACATAGTATGATTAAATGTTGCTTTAGAAAGGTATATCTGGTAGTAGTATTAAACGATTAGAAGTGGGAAGGCTAAAAAGCAGGGGAATCAGAAGGCTACTATAAAAGTCTTGGCGTAAAGTCCCAACAGAGAACGGTGTCAGGCAAGGATGAGGAAAGTGTGTATTCAGGATGTGATGGGAGAAGACGATCAAGGTCATCAAGTAATTTGGAGTGACTAGAAACATAATGGTACCATTCAGAGAACTGAGTGAGTCTGGAAGATTTTCAAAAAATCAATCATGTATTCTTTTTATATAGATTCACATTAGAGTGACAGTTGACATTCAATGAGATATACACCATAAGGGCGCACGTGTGTGCGCGCACACACACACACACCCCTTCACTGGCTCCCACTGGAACCTACTGACAACCTATTATTTTAACATGACCTTCAAGGCCCTCATTATAAGCCAACCCTACTATCTCTTCAAATGTCTTTCTTTTCCTCTTTCTTCTCTCCTTTTTGAAACAGCGTCTCACTCTGTTGCTCAGGCTGGAGTGCAGCGGTACCACCACAGCTCACTACAGCCTTGACCTCCCAGGCTCAAGTGATCCTCCCACCTCAGCCTTCTGAGTAGCTGGAGCCTCCTCAGTAGTTGGGACTACAGGTACTTGCCACCACACCCAGCTAACATTTTTTTTTTTTTTTTTTTTTACTTTTTGTAGAGATGGGGATCTCACTAAGTTGTCAGAGTTGGCTTCAAACTCCTGGGCTCAAGCGATCCCTCCGCCTCAGCCTCCCAAAGTGTTGAGATTACAGGCGTGAGCCACCGCACCTCACCTAACATCTGTTTTTCTACTCATCCACTGCAACCAAATTGTGCTAATCGCTCTATGAATAATACATATATCTCCTTCTTGTTTACCAAGCATTTTCACTTACATTAACACATTCATCCTCACAACAATTATAGGAAACAGATAGGAATGATATCCCTACTTTATACTGGACACTCTGGACTTTGGGAAGACCAAATAACTTGCCAAAATGACCTTTTCAAAATATAAATCTGACCTCAAATAAATGACTTATTGAATGAGCACAAAACACTTCTAATGAACTGAGGCATTTAGAAAGGAACTAAAGGTCAAATGTTCCTGAGAGCATAGGAAAAACAGAAGGAAGCCAACTACCCCCGGCCCAGCCAGGCTACACCTGTAACATAAACACCCGATTAGGCACTTCCCTTTTAGATTGATTGTTTACAGAGAAAGGAACCCCAAAATGTCAGTGGATGAATGAGGCTTTTGTGACAAAGAATTCTTTGTAAGTAAAAGAAGTACTGTCACACTCAGTCCTCCATAACGAAAAACACAGTCAATAAAATAAGTTCAGTCTGCCTTGACAGTAGTACAGGCCTTTTTGCTTCCCTTTAAAAAAAAAAAAAATTAGCTTAACATTTCTCAAGAGAAAAATATTAGGTAAGTTAAAAATAAGCCAATTCAACAGCTTTTATAAAAGTAAAAAAATGTTCTTAATTATATTCTAGTCTGTGCTCTGAACTAACAAAGAATCATGTAACTTAACAAAAGTGCAAAACAGATTTAAGTTATAGAATAGTTTTCTAGCTAAATGTGAAAACAGGATCAGGATTTAAGTAGATTACAACTGCACGATAATTAATAATAATCTAAATCTAAAACATGCACTTTCTCCATTCCCATCCCCAAATCCAATACGAGGAAAATATCTATTTTAATGTTCTGTGACTCACAGAATTCCTTCCTTTGGGTTTATCTGTAGAACACTGCATCTTTACAAGTAAGTACTAACAAAAATAAAATAACTGCTCCAAATAAATGTGCCTCAAATACCACCTTTTCAATTGCCTGTCCTTCCCGAACATCAATGTATTCACAGGGATGGTAACAGAGAATATACAAAATACTCCACTATAAGGATTTTTATTAGGTTAAAAAAAAAAAACCATATTCCTGAAAACACTGCAGGTTGTGTTAGTGGAAAATATGCACTGAGCACTAATCTCAAGAAAGAATGCATGCTCAAGACAGTATGTGAATTATTTCACATCTTATTAATACAATCATCACCTCAAAAGTTATTATCCCCATTTTACAGGTAAGACTGTAAATTATCCCCACTTTACAGGTAAGACTCAGGGATTTAAGTGGCCTGGCTGACAACTATCACAGCTAGTGGCAGAGTTGAAACGTAACCCTCCAAGCCTAGGGATCTACTAACATGGCTATCATTCTTCAAGGTCTTCTAATAGCCTCTATGACACTCTTCCTGACCCCTTCTCCACACAAAAAAATTGTTAAGGCAACATGTATGTATAGTACATATAAAATTATCCCCCAATACCCATGAGGAATTGGTACTAGAACCTCCCAATACCAAAATCCAAGAGTGCTCCAGTCTGGATATAAAATGGCCTAGTATTTGTGTATAACCTATGTACATCCTCCTGTATACTCTAAATAGCTCCAGATTACTTATATCTAACACAACATAGATGCTATGTAAATAGCTGTTATACTGTATTGTTTTGGATTACAAGAAAAAAGTCTGTACGTGTTCAGTACACGTGCAATATTTTTCCCTAATATTTTTGATCCATAGTTGGTTGAATCCCCGGATGTAGAAACCATGGGTATGTATAAATAAATCACACAGACATATTTTAGTCAACTTGAGAGAAAGAATGTACTTCCTCTCCACATCCAGCACCCGCTCCCGCCTTCCACCATGGTATACATGAGACTTTTTCTGAGTTCTCCTTACCTGGAAAATGACTGCATAGAAAAATGTAACTGGGGAAGGAACTCAGGATTTTAATAGTTATTTCCTACTAAAATAATCACTATTTGATATATTCTAAAAAGTCTCTTCCAAATGGCTTTTATAACTGAACTGCTTTTATTCTTTGCTGTAGCCAAACCAACCTAAAATTTCCCATGAAAGACATAGCTGTTTCTGGCCCCCATTCTCAGTATGTAAGATGCTGTGCCCACTTCTCTACCACCACCATCCACACAAGGCTGAGCTTTCACCTGCAACTGCTAATATTTATTGAAGACCATCAACCAGACACTATGCTACAAGTTAAGGACTCCTTCACTGAACCCTAACACTCCCAGAGTGGCGGGAGGGAAGCCTCAGTCAGCACCCACTGCCCCAACAACACTATTCACTTTAAAATATCAAATAACCCAGCAGCAGGGGTCAGTTAAATAAAGGTATTTATTAATATTACCAGTGAGCATTAGAACTGGTCATTTTTAAAAAGCATCTTTTTTTTTTTTTGAGACGTTGTCTCACTCTGTCACCCAGGCTGGAGTGCAGTGGCGTGATCTCAGCTGACTACAACCTCCGCTTCTCTGGTTCAAGCAATTCTCTTGTCTCAGCCTCCTGTGCAGCTGGCACTACAGGCGCCTGCCACCACGCCCAGCTAATTTTTATATTTTTAGTAGAGATAGGGTTTCACCTCGTTGGTCAGGCTGGTCTCTAACTCCTGACCTCAGGTGATCCACCTGCCTCGGCTTTCAAAGTGCTGGAATTACAGGCGTGAGCCACTGCGCCTGGCCAAAAAATCATCTTTTTTAGTGCCTGCTATAATAACTGAAATTCTGACAATCAACCTTTTCCTTCTCATTTTAAGTCAGTTACTCTCTCACTAGGATTCTGGCTGCCACATCCACATTCAAGTTATCCTGAAGTAGCATCGTTGATGTTAAAACTCTTTTAAAAGTTTTCTTCCAGTATGTTTCCTATATTGCAAAGTTAATCAAAGTACTTGGTCTATCAAGTACAATTTAGCTAACTAAACTACGCTATGAAAAAGTAACAAGGTTTTTTTTTGTTTTGTTTTTGTTTTCCCGAGACAAAGTCTCACTCTGTCGCCCAGGCTAGAGTGCAGTGGGGCCACCTCGGCTCACTGCAACCTCTGCCTCCCAGGTTCAAGCGATTCTCCTGCCTCAGCCTCCAGAGTAGCTGGGACTACAGGCATGTGCCACCATGCCCGGCTAATTTTTTTTGTATTTTTCTTAATAGAGATGGGGTTTCACCATACTGGCCAGGCTGGTCTCGAACTCCTGACCTCGTGATCCGCCCACCTCGGCCTCCCGAAGTGCTGGGATTACAGGCGTGAGCCACCGCATCTGGCCGCAAGGTTTTCTTTTTAATTCACTACTTTTAGTAAGTGAAGGACTCATGGCTACTTGATTTTTGTGAATTCAAATGATGAACTCAAATATGTTTTGTGAGTTCAAATAACACAAAGACATAGGATAATTTTGTGCCTTAGTATCGAAAGTTTACATTTTTATCTTTCATTCAAACATTGGTAGTTAGTCAAGCAATTAAGCTTTGAAGATCTTGGTGACACAACCTCCAGAGAATCGTCATACCATATTAATCAATAACCACTACTATGATCGTCTACACATTTTATGCTTCTTATACCTTTGTGTCGCTAGTTGGGGACTAAACCTCCAAAATGAGAATACCCATTTTCCCGAACAGTTAACGAATGTCTTTAAGTATGCAAACATTGCTTGCCTGTCTTGCTTCCTGTCTTTTCAATGAAACAGCAACAAAACCTTTTAAAATACATAGGCTTTTTTTTGTTGCTAACACACAATTTACAGTTTGGCTTCCTAATAATAGGAAGACACCCATTTTAAAAACCAAGCGTTTTCAGCTATGCTATATAAGCAGTCTGTAACTTCCTAACACAGGATTGTAACAATCACACAGAGTTCCTAGGACACTGTTAATGAGTGACTTCACTACTGCTCCCTGGCCTATTTGCTGAATTTTGTACAAGTTACTGGCAGTCCACCGCAGTTGTGTGAAGAACGTGAGATTTATGTACAAACCTCCTAAAAAAACTGCTGACATTTAAGTTGTAATCCAATGTAATATTTACCATAAAGTCATCCAAATAATAGAAAAACTCTAGAAATGTTACTCTTAAAAGTCAAAACATCCTTGTTGAGCTTTCCTGTATTTCCAATGTAGCCTAAAAAGTATATATTCTACCGGCAACCTGTGTACGTGTTATACCTCAACTATTAACATTGTAACCATGGCATGTCACTAACAGTTGCTGGGCCCAGTCAACTTCAAAGCATGTAACATAAAATTGGTATTAAAGACATGTTCTGTCTGTAAATGTCATTAGTTTTTAAATTTTTTAATAGACAAGCTGATTCAGTACTGGATACAAGGAAGTCCTGTGAGAGCCAGGTGCACTATCCTGGGCCAGTATACCCTTACTTTAATAGAAAAGAGAATTAAAAAGATGCTAACTTTACGTTAACCAATAGTAAGGCTGAAAATACGTCGTTTGGCACACCAAAGAGCTTCACTTAGACAATAGTTAAGAAAAAGAATGACTCCCAATTAAAATTGCATACTTGTGTCTAAAAGGTTACTTTCGGGGGGGGGGGCGGGGGAAATGCTGCCACACGAATTTCCCTTTACCAGGGTTATCGCCACGGCCCAGTACGGCCAAGCGCAGCATCCACGTGGTTCTCGAGTCCGGCTGGAAGTCTCCGGCGCTAACCCAAGGCCTGGCCTCCGCGGGAAGAGGCCAAAAGGGCGCCGGGGGCGGGGCCGGCGCGCCGGTCACGTGGGCGGCGCGCGCGGCCGCCATCTTGCAGGGCGGGGGCGGGGAGGAGCCCCGCGGCACGGACCCTATATCGCCGTGCGCTAGCCGCGGGCGTTGCGTGACCTCCGAGCCCCTAAGGCGGGTCGCGGCGCCTCCACGCGAGGGGCGCGCGAGCTTTGGGCTCATCCCTGACGGTGGAGAGGTGCGCCCGCCCTCCCCGGGTGCGCGCCGGCGGCGGCGGCGGGAGGCCGAGAACAGCTGGGCCGGACTGCAGCGAATGAGGGCTTAACTCAGCCCACCCACATCAGCGGCCTCTGGAGTGACAGCCTGGGAGCACCATCATCAGATAAAAGGTCAAGGCCAGAACAAGCCACAGCTGGGACTCGGAGGTCACTCTAAGCAGCAGAAAATGCGGGGTCGTAACAACTTAATGAGATGTGAATGATGTGTTACGGTAACCCTAAACAACTGCTGGAGAAGTTCACCACACACCACGCATCTAGAAATAGCCCAGTGTCACCTGTAGTACGCGGCCCCTATGATTTATTCCCCCACTTCACTTGACACGTCCTGAGAAGCAGTGATGCGCTGACGTTAATGGCAGGATGCCCAACCTCACTTTGTCCATCCCTCCCAGCACTCACTGGTTGCAGAAAAGGTCACGCATTGCGGTCAACATAAAAATCTCATTACTCTGGTCTGCATGCATCCCTCCCCTTCCTCTACTTGCCCTCCAACACGCTTATTAAAAACAAAATTTAAAGAAAGAAAAGGGAAAGAAAAAAAGACTTTCAGCAGTTAAAATCAGAAATCAAGTACCTTTGTTGGAATAGTATGAATGGAATGATACGAGGTTCCACTGTGGGACATTTTCTTTAGACCTGCAATTTAAGGCTATCTTTACAATATTGTACGTTATTACAATAACATTTTAAATAAGCATTGTTCCTGAATTCATGTTTTTGTCTCTAAACTTAATGGCTGTGCGGCATATAGGACTTTTGGGAAATTAACGAGTAGGCTGAAGAGTGGAGGAGGCTTTTACCATCAGCACACGCACTGCATGCTAGTGGTAAACAGGCACTGGAAGATGACAAAATTTCAAACTCACCGAGATAATGCTGGGCACTAGCGTTACATCTGAGTTTGATAAAATACGTCCCAAAACATGAGTTAGTTACCTCACAGAAGCGTCGTTTTAAAAAAGAGGGGTTCAGGCTAGATTATCTCTAAATTCCTTCCAGCCCCAAATCCATTGATTCCACGGGTACTGAGTCCACAAAGCCACTAGTGAAATACCATGCCCAATTTTAGTTCTGGGGTACTGAATGACAGCAGATACATATATACTGAATTAACGTTCAAGCAAGGAGAGGAGAAAATCCCCTTTTCCATTATCTCCTAGAGATCACCTAAGCTGAAAAACATGGCATCCAAATCAACACCTTTCAAAAGCCTGTGACCCCACAAATAATCTCACTTTACAGTTCTCACTCTTACTGAAACCTACTCCTCCCCACCTTCCCATGGAAAAGTCCTCCTCAAAGACTCACTGGACCCTAATTATCATTAAATTGCTTTCATGGCTGTAAAAAAAAATTCATCTTTAATGTTTGCGACAAGTGTCTTATCTGGATTCTCGTCTACTACATTTTGGTGTTTAAGTAATTCTTTTGGGCAACATTAACGCCTATGGTAAACGCTCAACAAATATCCCGGAACCCCAATCTGTAGGCAGGAATCAAGCCCGTGAGAAAGCGCGTGTGCCGGAGAGAAAAAGCATCCCAGGCCGCGCTAGAAGAGGTTTCTCTCCCCGGACAACCTGCGTTACTACTCATCTCAGATCCATTCGCAGGTCTCTACGTCAGATGTCTGCTGGGAACACAAGCCCTCAGAGCAGAAGCCACAAGGACCCGTACGACCCCTTTTAACTCAGGCACACACTGGGCAAAAAAAGTCCCTCTGTGCCAAAGACAAGGGCAGCTCGCCGGGAGCGCACCTTCAGGACACCCCGCCGAGGGCCCGGCAGAGCCCGGAGACGGGAGGCGGAGCCCCGGCCAGGCAGGCGGGGAAGGACGGCGCTGCCCGGGGCTCACTGCGGCTGGCTCTCGCACAGGTTCCTCCAGCGCCCCGCGGCTCCCGCACCGAGCGCTGAGATGCTCAGAGCCAAAAACGTCCCGACACTTTTCCTCCGAGAGGGGCCCCGGGCGGGGAGCTCCACGTCTTCCGTGGCAACACCGTGGCACGGAAGGGACTTCTAGAGCATTCTGTGATGGCGGGTGGCTGTGTCTGCCGGGGTGTGGGGTGGGGTGGGGGAGTGGTACGGAGCGGCCCAGCGAGACGAAGCTCAGCCCTCTGGCGCTGGGAGCTGCCGGGTGGGGATTCCGAGCCACCTGCGCCGGGCTGGGGCTCGGGCAAGGGGCGTCCGAGAGCGAGGCCGGGGAGGCCGCCGGGGCAGCGATCGCACCGCGAGTCCAGGGAGGCTCCGTGCGCCTTACCTGGGCCCTGGGGCCGGCAAACTTGCACGGCTCTACCTCCACCTCCGCGTCCTCGGGGCCCCCGCGGAGCGCGGCGCGGAGCCTCTCCAAGTGTTCCCTCAGGGTGACCCGCTGGTGGAAGGAGAAAGCCGGGTGCAGCGAGGCCATGGTGAAGAGCAGCAGCAGTTCCTCCTGGGCCCTGGAGCCAAGCCCGCCGCCGACCCGGGGCTCCACAATGCCGCCTTCCGGCCCCGAGCCGTCCTTCTCGGCGTCCTGCTCGCCGTCGCCGTCCTCGCCGCGCTCGTCCTCCGCGCCGCCCCGCGAGCCCTCGCCCCGGGCCGCGCGCAGGCTTTTGAGCACCGAGTCCACCTGGGGTAGCAGGCGGTGCAGACGGCCAGCGGCCTCCCGGTTCTCCGAGCCCAGCAGCGCCAGGTAGACGATGAGGCGCGAGCGCACCGCGGGCTCTCGGAAGTCGGCCAGCGGCCCCGGGTCCGAGAGGCCGTTGGCCTTGGCCTCCGAGTCGCGCAGGTAGTGGTAGTCCTTGCGCGCCAGATCCTCCAGGCACGAGCCAAGGAAGCGCAGCTCCAGCGGGTTGCACAGGTCCAGCAGCCCGCACATGAACTCCAGGCGCTGCGCCGAGCCCAGCACCAGCCCGAACCACTCGTATACCCGCTCCTGCTCGCGCAGCGCCGCCGAGGGCCCCCCGCCGCCGCCCGGCATACCCGCCCCCGCCGCCGCTCCACCAGCAACAGGCGGCCCGAGTCCCCGGGGCGGCGGCGGCGGCGGCAGAGGGCCCCGCGACGGGCCCGTGGGCGGCGGCGGCGGCGGGGGGCGGCAGTCGCGGCGGCGGCGCGAAGGCGCCTTCGCGCCCGGCCGCGCGTCCGCCTCGGGCTCCTCCGCCTCGGGCGGCGGCTCCGCGGGGTGCGTTGGCTTCAGCGGCAGCTTCATCCTCAGCATCCTCGGCTAGGGCGGCGCAGACATGCGAGCGGGGGCGGGCGGGAGGGGCCGCGAGGTGGAGCACGGGCCGAGGCGGCGGCGCGGCCGTCAGGAGCGGGGCCCCTCCATGCCGCCGGGGGAGGGCCGGGGCCGGGGGCGGGTCTCGGCCGGCGAGGGGGGCGGTGGCCGGCCGGCGGGGTCGCTGGCGTCGTCTTCCCGGGCTGGGGGCGGGGCGTGCCCGCGACGGCTCCTCCCCCTGGGCTCCTCGCCGGTTCTGGGAGCCCGGGTGCGGGTGGGAGCAAGCGAGCGAGGGTGTCCTCCTTCCGCCTCCCTCTCTCCGCCGTCCGCGCTGAGCTGGGGCGGCGGTGCCTGAGCTGTTCCCTCGCGAGCCGGTGAGGACGGAGCGGCTGGGTGAGAAGGTGGAGCAGCCGGGCCGGGCGGAGAAGCTTGCGGGCTCCGCGCACCGCACCTCCGCCAATCAGCACCGCGAATCGACGGTGACGTCGCTCTCCCCGCCCCCTGGGGGGCTGCCTTTCTCCAGGAAGCCACGCCCAACTGCTGGCCGGCCGCCTCCCTCTCGGCGGCTTCCGTGCGGTCCTAAAGGCTGGTGCTCGGCAGGAGGAGGACGCGGGCTGGGGCCGTGGGGCGGCGTGAGGGTAGCCCGGGAGCGGTGAGGAGCGTGCGAGGCCCACGTGAGCGGAGGGACGCGGCCGCTCTCACCTTTCCTGAGGGCCCTGGCCCGGCTTTGGACTCCTGATTCTCCTCTGCTTGCCAGCTGCCGCCCCGCCTCCACCAGTGGTGCCCGGGCTGCCTGCGCGGCCGGAGTGAACGCGTCCCGGGAGCAGGGGTTTCTCCGAAGTGAGCGCGCCAGCCCCGGGACGAGCTCGTTCGAGTCCTCACCGCCCAGTGCACTTCCTGAAAGCCGGCGGTGGGCTGTCTCCCACCTTGTGAAACTTTGCCAGGTGTCGCGCACAGGGGACTGGGTCCGGACGCGGGTGGCGGCGCTGGTTTGCGGCCCCGGCGCCGCGATCCCGGGCCGCGCCCACGCCCAGGCTGGAGGCACCGTGCGCAGGTGGGGACGCGCGGCCCGGAGGTGCGCAGCGGGACCCGGCCGGCTGAGGGTGAGCGCTGCTGGGGACGCTCCTAGTCTGTAACGCTCTGTGAAAATTATTTCCTGGATAGTTTAGGAAAAGCCTCTACCTTCCCCGCCCCTAAACCTCTATCTTTTGGGAATCATTGATTTGCTAAATGACATTTCGGTGCCTAACCCATTTTGAATCCTTGTTCTGCTGTGAATTTCATGTGACTGGAGGAATTTAATAAGCTACCAACTTGACAGGCTTTCAACTTTAAAAAAAAAAGTTTTCTTACGTTTTTCAGATTTAGGCTTCCAAGATGTTTACACTCGCACTGTTACTTTTTTTTTTTTTTTTTTTTTTAGCAACATAGTCCACATTTTTAAAACTCAGCTGGATCTTTTGAGGGTTAATTAAAAGGTGGGTTAAAAAAATCTTAAGACTTTAAATTTAAAAGTCCTACTACAGCTATGTAGTAGGAGTATGCAGAAAGATAAGAATCACATTGTAACTCTTTGCGGTGGTGCTGGAACATCTGTTGGGAGAGCATATGCTGAACTCTCTTCACCTCACAAGTTTATGTCCTAAGAGGCTCATTCACAGTTCAGTAAAAGGGTGAACTGAAGCCTGAATCAGTTTCAGGGATGAAAGGGTGAGAGGGAGAACTGTTTTCAGCACATTTGAGGTTGGCAAAATATATAAAAGTCACTCTTTCTTGTAATTTGCTAGTTCTTTACAGTCTTTAGATGTAATTTACAGCCAAGAAAACTATATTATGAGGACTTATACGTCATTGCCCTTTTTTGCTGTCACCCTCAACTACCCTGGGATCTTCTACTCATATCTCATCTGTTCCCACTTTTCTAAAGCTTAGGGTGAAATACTTAGGCAACTAGTAATAATATTAATCTTGCTAGATATTCACAGGTTCATAGTGAGCCACCTGTCTAGATCTGGATATCTAGTGAGCAAATAAATTCTTTACCTCCGAGTTGATTTTTGTTTTATTGATCGATTGACACAGTCTTGCTCTGTCACCCAGGCTGGAGCACAGGCTCAAGCAGATCCTCCTGCCTCAGCCTCTCAAGTAGCTGGGACCACAGGCACGTGACACCACACCTGGCTAATTGTTTGTATTTTTTTGTAGAGACAGAGTCTCACCATGTTGCCCAGGCTGGCAAATTGAGTTTTATATGTGACGTAGTCAAAGGGGCATTTTCCTTGGCAATAAGAAGCCATTTGATATGAACTCTCCACAATAGTTGATGCATACATTTTATACCAGAATTCAAATTTGTAATCAATAATGATTACTTGGGTGTTTATAGCTTTGGCCAACATTAAACAATATAGTGATCAAAGCTTATACACATAAGTGACATATACCATGATTTAATGATTTTGGTTATCCATCAGCTGGACAATTTGTTGTTTATCTCCGTCTCTGCATACTGCAGCTCACAAGGAGGCCTCAATGTTTTTTCCATGTTATCATAAGTGAGAGAACACATTCAGTAAGAGTGAAAAAACGCTAGTGCTTTTGAGGGAGGGGCCCAGATGGAAGTCCCACTGTGACATGTGAGTTTTTAAGCTGGGAAAACTACCCTGATGATTCTAGTAAGACTCCCTAGAAAGGGATTCCTCTTACCCAGCCTACCTGTTGAGAACACCTGCTCTAGATTTTCTGATATTTTGTGTATTCCCTGCATAATCAAATCATGTGCGCCAGATAACATTATTGTGATAGTGGCGAGTGTGTGGTTTGTATCCAAATATTTTATAAAGAAATATATCTTGTAAAAAAAACCAGGACACAAAGTATTATTGTCTCTTGTCCCCAGATGATATATATATTTTTAACTTCCCATACTACACTGATGTACCTAGATGATGTTTAATGCACATTCAGTATATTGTTTTATTTGCCTTTTTAATAGTGAAAGGTGTCATTATTCATATACCATGCCATACCGTAATATAGCTGGTATTATTGTCCAAGTATTTATATGTAACCAGAAAACTGATTCCAAGTGAAGGTTTGGATGAAGGCACTAGTGACGGAGGAGGCTTTTCAACCCTCCTTTTTGCAGCTGGGTTGCTGCAAGACATTTCACCAAAACCACAGATAACTGGGTGGTTCAGGGCAGCCTGATACACTAAAATATATCAACTATAAAAAGGATGCCCAGATACGTCCGCTTCTACTTCAGATATCCTGAAACAGGCAGTCTGATTCATATCAAGAATTTGTTCCCTATGAGACCCCTCTCCCACTACACCTCCCTGTTTCCTCCATTAGAATATAAATATCTTGAAGTCACTGGCCATGTTTTATTCAATGTTGTGTTTTCTCATCTGGCACACAGTAGATGTTCATCCATATTTGTTGAATAAATGAATGAATGAATGAACAGTGCTCCCGTAACAAAAAGTAAAGGCCAGAAACTCTTGGGTCACCTGGAACCTTGTTCCTACCTACCAGGGAAAAGAAAACATGTCTCAGCATTATCAGACTAGCCCTGAGATTCACTCCAGTTGAATTGGCTGAGGTTCTACGGCCATTCTTGATCAGTCACTGGGGCCAAGGCAGTGAATCAACTTCAGAACCATATGGGTCCCTTCCAAGGAGACCCAGGGCTGTTGGAGAGGGGAAAGAAAAACATGAATGCAGGGAGGCACCAACATATGTCTGATATCATTGTACTTTAATCTGTAGTTTGATCATTTAAATTGCCGTGGGTATAAGGTACCTCAAAAATAAATTTTTGTTTAGTTCACATACAGCATTTATTTTAAAACAGGTGTTAAATATTAAACTGTCTTTAAAGATTACACTTACAAAGCTGATCTAAAACACCAGTAAGTTATCTGCTGATATACAACTTAAGGAAAAAATTAATTGCATATTAAAATTAAAAATACAAGTTTTTGTTAAGGTTTACAAAAATACGGTGACAGATTTGAGATAGAAATTCTTGGTAGTGTTACTGTGACAAGTATTTCCATTGGTAACCTGGGAATCCATGCCCAGCACTGTGGTATATGGCGTATTTTCCGGAAGACTAGCCTTGGATTGAATTCACAGTCTCCCTGGAGTTGTGGTTCCATTTGTCAGAAAGATTCTTAGGGATTTAGACTGACCAGGCTGTCATGTTCTCACACTCATACATGTGTAATTTTTGGAAAAACCATAAAACCCACCAGTCTTTGGAGACTGTCCAGAAATAAACTTGATTCTAAACTGGTTTGGTTTGGAAAATCCTTAGGCTACTTGTGTTAAAAATTAAAGAACTAGCTGGGCATGGTGGTGTGTACCTGTAGTTCCAGCTATGCAGGAGGCTGCGGCAGGAGGATTGCTTGAGCCCACGAGTTCGAGGCTGCAGTGTTCTGTGATTGCGTCTGTGGAGCGCCACCGCACTTCAGTCTGGACAACATAATGAAACCTCATCTCTTAGAAATGAACTGGCTGATGTTAGGTACTTGCCAGGGTAGACGACCTTAACTAAGCCCTTGGGGTTCTGTGAGACCTCTGCAAATAGATCTTCTGCTTAACTGTTCAAAAAGGCAAGGGCTGTCCCCCTCAAAAAACAACATTGACTTCTAGAGACCCATGGAGAGATGGAAGTTTCTGAAGACTGGCTTGCTAGATAGGAAAATAACCAATGCTCCAGCAGTGTTCTTGGGATTGGAATTTGCTGATTCATGTTTCTTAAAATACATGATCACATCAAATTTGCTGAGCTGTTGACTATCAACCCAGCCTAAACCCACCGGATCTTACCCTTTAGCTTTCATAAAAGAGAAGCCTGATTTTGTTCAGGTATCTAGCCTTCTCCCAAAGACCCTGTGTGGCTTGAAGGATACCTTTGCTGGAGCCATGGATAGGATAAATCTTGATCAGTAAAACAATTAGGAAATCCTGTACTTTTGCAATTGGTTTGGAATGATTCGTACATGACAAAGGACACACGAGGCAATTTGGAGGGGCTCTCATTGGCCAAATCTGGCAAAATTTGAGTATCAAAAAGATAAGATGGTACCACTGAATAGAAAGAGAATCGAACTCCATAGGGATTTCAAAGAAAAAGAGGTTGGGGAGGGTGCAGAGAAAAAAAAAACAACAGCATCTTTATAGAAGAGTGCCAGCTAAAAAAATGCAGAAAGAGAGAGTGAGAAAAGTACCACTTTGCTACCACCAAATGTAATAATTGATTAAGGTATTTTCACCATTGAGTGGGAAGTTAAGAAATGAAACATGTATTCTCAAAGTACCACCTCATTTAAAAAGGAGAAGAGGTACTTTTACACGGATAAATCTGATGAATACGACCCCAACCATGTAGTCACAATAATGGGACAATTTAATATGTTCTTCCCCATGTCCTGGATGCCACTGGAAGTGCACACTGCTTGTAATATTCTTGCCAAAATGTTTATGCTGAATCTAATCATGGGGAAGTAAGACAAATCTGGACTGTGGAACATTTTATTAGACAACTGGTCTGAATCTTCAAAAATATTAATGTCGGTCAGGCAGGGTGGCTCACACCTGTAATCCCAGCATTTTGGGAGGTCGAGTTGGGTGGATCACCTGAGGTCAGGAGTTCGAGACTAGCCTGGCCAACATGGTGAAACCCCATCTCTACTAAAAATACACAAAATTAGCCAGGCATGGTGGTGGGTGCCTGTGATCCCAGCTACTCAGGAGGCCGAAGCAGGAGAATCACTTGAACGCGGGAGGTGGAGGTTGCAGTGAGCTAAGATTGCTCCATTGTACTCCAGCCTGGGCAACAAGAGCGAAACTGTCTCAAAAAAAAAAAAAAAAAAAAAAAAAAGTCATGGCCAGGCGTAATGACTCACACCTGTAATCCCAGCACTTTGGGAGGCCAAGCGGGGAGGATGGCTTGAGCCCAGGAGTTTGAGACCAGCCTGAGCAGCAAGACCCTGACTCTACAAAAAATAAAATAATTAGCTGGGTGGGGTGGCACATGCACGTGGTCCCAGCTACTCAGGAGGCTGAGCTGGGATGATTGCTTGAGCCTGGGGTTGTGCCACTTGCACTTCAGTGTAGGCAACTGAGCGAGACCCTGTCTCATTTGAAAAAAAAAAAAAAAAAGTCATGAAAGCAAGCACAAGCAGAAGACTGATTGTTGAGACATGACTACCAAATGCAATTCATAATCTGTGATTAGATCCCAGATTTTTTAAAAAAAAAAACCTCTAAAAGACATTTTGGGAATAATTAGGTAAATTAAGTAAAATTTAATATGGATTTCTTATTACACACTGTTATTGTGTCAATGTTAATTTTCTTAGATGAGATAATTACTTTGTGGTTATCTAGGAAAATGTCTTTGTTTCCCATAAATACATGCTGAAACACTGAAGGATGAAATGTCATGGTATCTACATCTTATTTTCAAATGGCTCAGAAAAAAAATTTTATAGAGAAATAAAGCAAATGTGGCAAAATGTTGATAATGGGCAAATCTAGGTGAAGGGTGTATGTGTGAACATTGTACTATTTTACATTTCTGTAGCTGTGATTTTTATAAAAGTAGAAAAAGTAAAAGTAGCGAAATGATCACAAAACATCCACAGCGTGAATAAAAAAATAAATAAAACTATATTATATGAACACTGTTTAACATTTAAAGTTGTTTAACTGGTTTTGTAAATGGGATAAAATATTAATCAAAGTCCCCTGAGAGCTATTCCTAAAATAGAATAATAAGATTTATGAAGGGAACTTAACAGCTTAATGGAGAACTGGTTTTCTGAATGTGTCACCTCCATATATTGATATTTCAAAAAATTAGAGAGTGAAACTGGTTACAATCAACTTGTAATGGCTTGCAGAGTTAGTATCCCAAGAGTTAGTGCGACAGTATGTTCTGAAGGAAATCTGAGACAGTCAAGTCCAAGCAAGGTCATCCTCAGAGAGAAATGCTCCTAAAAAAGGCTGCAAAGCAATCACACTGAAACTGAATGATGTGAAATCACAGTGGAGTTCCCTCTAAGTGAATTCTCTTATTTAATGAATGCTTGGAATCTAAAGTAGGGGCAATTGACAGTATACACATTTGCTAAGGTTGATGCAGCACTTTTCAATGTTAACAGCTACTGTATCTGGTGGACGTGGCCTTTTATCACCAGAAAGACCTACTCTGTCCTGGAGAAGAGTTAGTTCTTTGGGCTTTTCCCTTACCCTCAGGAAAAATCTCTAAGATCATCAAACTTTCTTTCTGTGATCGTGATTCAGAGCCAAATAACCTTTTGATTAGCAACTCACTTTCCCAGTGTCTTAATGCTGGGAAACAGAATATTCTAGGGGAATAGAGATATATAACCCACTTGCAGGAAGAAGATGTTCTGCTTGGTAAATGAAACCATTGACATTCTGATGTATCAGTCCCTTGCAAATTTAGTCAGAGGGGTCACCCCCCACCCGAATTTTATCAATTTGGAATAAACAAGATTGCTTATGTATGATGACTTAAACAGCCCCTTGTTCTTGTATTTTGACATCATTTTAATTTGTACATTGTTTAAACTTAAATAACTACTTAGATCCCAAACAATACCATTTCAAGGATACTGTTCTTCCTTATTTAAAAAAAAAAAAAAAAAAAAGCTCGGAGGAATTATAGAAAAAAATTCTAGTCCAGGTGCAATGACTCACACCTATAATCCCAGCAGTTTGGGAGGCCGAGGCAGGTGGATCACTTGAGGCCAGAAGTCCAAGACCAGCCTGGCCAACATAGCGAAACCCCGTCTCTACTAAAAATACAAAAATTAGCCGGGCATGGTGGCACATGCCTGTAGTCCCAGCCGCTTGGGAGGCTAAGGCATGAGAATCACTTTAACCCAGGGAGGCGGAGGTTGCAGTGAGCTGAGATCACGCCACTGCACTCCAGCCTGGGCGACAAAGCAAGACTCTACAATTTTAAATATTACTTATCAACCTTAGAGGGCTGGCTACAAACCTTATGTAAAGAAGTAAATACATGTTAGAGACTCTTAAATCCCATGAACAGCTGATTGCTTTTTAAAAAATGTACTTTTAAAACAAAAATGATGTTTAAATTATGATCAAATAAATGGTGAATTTCTTTAGTTCATTTAAAACTATTCAACTAAAAACAAATTTGTTTATAATGTAGAAATATATGTGTATTCGTTTTCATTTTTTCAACTGGTTATAATGGAGTTATGTGGATACATTCTAAGCAAATTAAACCACACTCTTAACCACATTAATCTCAGAGCTTATCCACATATCAGAACACTAGTTTTATAGTCTGACTATACTTGAAATATTCACAAATATTTATTTTGCTATTAATCCTTGGGTCAAAGATTATTTTTCTTGAATGCAATATTTGTATTTCAAATGTTCCATCAACATTTACAACTTTTAAAATTTTCATCATAAGTCTCAAATATCTTGCTGTTTTTTTTTAAATCATGAATGGGTATTGGATTTTGTGCAATGCTTTTTCTGGTCTTTTGAGATGTTGAGATGATGCTTTTTCTGGCTCTGTGCTTTATTATATGGTGTATTATGTTAACTGATAATTCAGATGTTAAACCAACCTTGCATTCCTGGGATAAGTTCCACATGGTAATAATATAGCATTTTTTTTTGTATATTGCTAGATTCAGTTTGCTAATATTTTGCTGAGAATTTTTGCATCTAACCTCATGAGGAACATTGGTCTGCAATTTTCTTTTGATGTCTTTGGTTTTAGTATCAGGTTATTACTGGTCTCATAGTATGAGTTGGGAAATATTCCTTCCATCTCTGTTTTATGAGTTCATTAAGGATGGTATTAAGTATTATTTAAATGATTTATAGAATCCTCCAGTGAAAACAACTGGACCTGGGATTCTTTTCATGTGGGAAGACTTAAAATTACGAATTCAACTTCTTTACTTGGTATAGGTCTATTCAGAATTTATATTCTTGTTGAATCAGTATTGGCAACTTTTATATTTCTAGGAATTTGTCCATTTCATCTAAGTTGTCTAGTTGCTTAGCATAAAGTTCTTCCTAGTGTTCTCTTACAACTCTTTTTGTTTCTATAAGGTCAATGGTGATGTCTCCTCTTTCATTATTTTTGGTAATTTGTGTCTTCTCAGTTTTTTCTTCATCAGCCTAGATAAAGTTTTGCCAATATTTTGATCTTTTCAAAGAATCAACTTTTAATTTAATTGATTTTTCTTATTGCTTTTCTGTTTCCTATTTCATTGATTTCCTCTCTGATCTTTATGATTTCCTTCTTTCTGATTTCTTTGAGTTTGGTTACTTTTTTGTAGCTTATTAAGGTGGAAGTTTACATTATCAATTTGAGATTATTCTTTTCTATTGAAGGTGTGATTAAAGGTACACATTTTTCCTATATATCCTGCTTTAGCTGCATCCCATATATTTTGATAGTTTTTTTCTCTGTTCCATTAAAAATATTTTCCAATTTTGCTTGTGCTTTTTTCCTTGGCTTATTTAGAACTGTGCTGTTTAATCTCTAAATATTTTTAAATTCCCTAAATTTTCTCATGTTGTTGATTTCTCATTTAATTCCATTGTGGCCAGAAAATAAACTTTGTAATATTTCAGTCCTCTGTTTTTAAAAATTCATTTGGGCTTGCTTGATGGCCTAGCTTATGGCATGTCCTGTAGAATGTTTCATATGTGCTTAAAAAGAATTCTGCTGTTGTTGGGTGGAGTGTTCTATAGGTATCAGTTAGATCAAGTTGGTTGCTAGTGTTGCTCTAGTCTTCTATATCCCTGCTGTTTTTCTGTCTAGTTGTTTTTATCAAATATTGAGAGTGAAATCTTGAAATCTGTAACTATTTACCATTTTTGTTGCTCTTCATTTCTTCTCATAGATTGGAGTTACTCTTTGGAACATTTACTTGTTCTAGAGCTTCATTCTCTCCTTCCTTTTTTGTGTTATTATAGTTATCTACATCACATCTTTATATTTTATAAGCTCAACAATAGTTTTATAATTATTTCATATAGTTGCATTTTCAATTAAGAAAAAACCAGTGTGGGTCCAATGATTCACACCCTTAATCCTAGCACTTTGGGAAGCCAAAGGAGGAGGATCACTTGAGGCCAGGAATTTGAGACATGATGAGACACTGTCTCTACAGACATTTTTTTAAAAGTTAGCTAGGTGGGGTGGTGCATGCCTAGCTACTCGGGAGATTGAAGTGGGAGGATGGCTTGAGCCCAGGAGTTTGAGGTTGCAAGTGAGCTATGATCACACCACTGTACTGCAGCCTGGGTGACATAATAAGATCTATATCTAAAACAAAAAAGAAAAAAAGAAATAAGAAAGATATTTATACTGTCTTTTATTGTTACATATATTTAATACTTACAAAAACTACCTTTGAGACTGCTCTGTTTCTTTATGTGAACTTGAGTTATCATCTGCTGTCATTTTCCTTCATCCTCAAGGACTCCTTTAGTATTTCTTGTAAGGCAAGTCAGCTAGGAACACATTATCTCGGTTTTTTTTGTTTGTTTAGTTTTTTGGAATATCTTTATTTGGCTTTTATTTCCAAAGAAGAGCTTTGCTGAATATAGAATTCTAGGTTGACAGGTTCTTCTTTTTTCCTTTAGTTCTTACAATATGTCATCCTATTGTCTTCTGGCCTTCACTCTGATGAAAATTCAGTTGTTAACATAATTGTGGGTTCCCTTGTATGTAATGAGTTATTTTTGTCTTGATACTTCCGTGATTTTCTCTTTGTCTTTGGCAGAACCCAGTGAAGATGAAGATGTGAAGTCCCTTTGTTCAGAAATTAAGAGTTTCAAAGTAGTGATGGGAAAGGCAGCCCTGATCTTTGGCTTTCAACAATTTTACTATGACTTATCCATGATATGTCAGTGGTTATTCTGTTTGGAATTAGTTGAGCTGCTTGAATGTGTAGATTAGGTTTTTCATCAAATTGAGAAGTTTGGGGCATTATTTCTTCAAATATTTTCTCTGCACCTTTTTTCTCATTCTGGTACTCTCATTATACACATGGTATCCTTCAGGTCTGTGAAGGTCTGTTCATTTTGTTATTCTTTTTCTTCTGTTCTTTAGATTGAATCTACTTCCAAGTTCATAGATTCTTCTTCTGCTATCTCAAACCTATTGAACCCCTCTAATAAATTTTTCATTCCAATTACTGTACTTTTCAACTTCAGAATTTCCATTTGGTTCTTTTTAATAATTTCTCTCTTTTCATCAGTATTCTCTATTTGATGAAATATTGCTGTCATCCTTTCATTTAATTATTTAAACATTATTTTCTTTAGTTATTTGAATGTATTTAGTCTTTGTCTAGTAAATCAAACATCTGGCCCACCTCAGAGGTGGTCTCTATTGAGTGCTTCCATCCTCCCCTTCCGCTGTGTATGAGTTATACTTACTGTTTCGTAGCATATCATAATTGTTGAAAACTGAACATTTTAGATAATGTGCTATACCAAGTTTGAATTCTGGTCCCCCTCAACTGCAGGTTGTTCTGGTTTCTGTTTTGCTTGTTTGTTTAGCGATTTGCATGAACTAATTCTGTGGAATCTGGCTCCCTCACAACATGCAGCAGCTAATGTTTCTGCTCGGTTAATATTATTATTGTCGTTATCATTGTTTTCACTTCATGCCTAATTTCCTAAGGGTTACCCTGGGCCATCATAGCTTACTGGTCAGCCAGTGAGTGGTCAGAAGTTGTGCTTAAAACACCTTGATCTAATAAAGCTTCTACTTTTTAACTGACAGATTTGTGTTTAGGTGAAGATCACATGCAGTGTACAGGCAGTTTACAAGTCTACCCTGCTTTTATTTTTTTTATTTTATTTTTTTTTGAGACGGAGTCTCACTCTGTCGCCCAGGCTGAAGTGCAGTGGCATGGTCTCGGCTCACTGCAACCTTCACTTCCCAGATTCAAGTGATCCTCCTGCCTCAGCCTCCTGAGTAGCTGGGATTACCGGTGCATGCCACCCCGACTGAGCTATTTTTTTTTGTATTTTTAGTAGAAACGGGGTGTCACCATGTTGGCCAGGCTGGTCTCAAGCTCCTGACCTCAAATGATCCTCCTGCCTTGGCCTCCCAAAATGCTAGAATTACAGGCATGAGCCACCATCCCGGGCCAAGTCTATGCTGATTTTAGTATCTGTATCATAAAGCCTCATATTCAGTCAGCTACATAGCTAGCTAAAGCCATCTCTGGCCTCTCCTGAGCATATGCACAATTATGCATATGCAGGCAGTCTTCCAGACCCCCAGGGATATGTGAGAGCTTATCAGTGCCTACTGTGGCTGTCTCAGTCCCCAGATCACACTGTTAAATTTCTGGTTGGTCTGCTGGTATGTTGTTTACCCCAAACAGTGTTGCAACCTCAGGCTAGCTGCAATACTGGACTTCCCTTATTGTTTACCACTGAGATCCCTATTGTTTTTGACAGTGCTCCTGGGCATAGGTTTTTTTCAAGCTCTGGTACAAATGAACGCAGCCCCTTCTGCCAGCTACCTCTCATGACCTGCTCTGCCCTGGTAGAACTACCACACGATGAAGCTATGGGAAAAGGGTGGATAGGAACAGCCCCGGGGTAAAACACCACAGACCTCCACTGAGCTTACTAAAGTTTAGTGATTTTTTTTAAAAATAATTTCCTTTCAAGTTGTTGTATGACTTTGGTCAACTTACAGTGTACTGACATGGTTGTTTTTGATAATTTTGTCAAATTTTATCATTGCTTTTTGGGGAAAGGATTTGCCATGCTTCTTCCTCAGGCATTCTGGCAATCCTTCCGTATTTTTTGTAAGTGGTTTCTATAGGGGTGCAATAGACATTCTTAACTTTTCACAGTAACTTTAATGTTGTTTCCACTTTATGCAAAATGTAGAAACCTTGTAATAGAATATATAGATTCATTTACCACAACTCATGGTAAACACTTTCCCTGTCTCCTGTTCTTTTTTTTTTCAACTCCCAGTCAGTGAATAGATCTGCTCTTCTTTATGCCTTAGTTACTGTATATCTACCTACAGGTTTCAGGATTTGGATTAAGTAATGATTGGGCCCTCTTTCATTCAAAAAATACAAATGCTTTGAAGAGAGAAAAAACTATAACAAAAACTCTACATGTGTTCTGCATCTTTACATGTGTTCTCATCTCTTTATGTGTTCAATATGTATAGTACATGTCTCATGGTTTAGAATTCTTGAAAGAGGAAAGAAAGCCTTTATGTTTTAGGGACTAGTTACTAAAAGAATGGCTGTAATTCTTTTACTGTATAAAAGGTGCAGATGGTTATTTGGGGCAAAGGTATTATGTGCAGAGTGAGTGATCTGTGAACGCTTGCAATACCTTTACCCTTGTGCAATCACTCAGAACTGAACTTACATATCTTTTACACAGGAGAGAATTGGCATCCACCAGTGTTTTGCTACTATTGATCCCAATCACTAAAATCTCTTAGAAATTTCAGGAAATGGTATATTTTCCATCCCTTACTATTCTAGTTTAAAGCATTAAGATTGGGGAAAATCTTTTACACCTTTGTTTCTGGTTTTTTTTTTCTTTGGAATATAATTTATTTACTTTTCAATGCTATCTTTTAGGATATATTTTTTCTCTTGTCCTAAAATTATCTCTTGGTGGAGGGCACTGTTAACTTTTTGCTTTGTGTGTGTGTAGGCTCATGTTATGCTATGTGTATGCTATTTTATGCTATGTGCCTGGTTATAACACATTTATCTATTTTGGAAAGTTAATTTTTAGCAATCAGAGAACATGTTTATCTCACTTGCCAAGAATAGATACTTTACATTTCTGTTGCATTTCTTGTCTGCAGTGTTTCTCATCTCTTCCCAATTCTTTTAAATCTTAACCACGCTTGAGAACCCAGCTTGAATCACGGCTGGTTCCAGGACTCTTCCCCGGCTCTTCCGCCTGGAAATGGTCTTTTCCTCCTTCCTTCATTTATTTCGCAAATAAATATTGAGTGCCCACTCTTTGTAAGACACTGATTAGGTAATAGAAGCTATGTAAAAGTTGTGACAAATAATTTTGCACTGGTAGATATGTGTTTCTATGCAGTCATGCACTGTATAACAATGTTTCAGTTAACCTAGGTTTGTATAAGTATACTCTATGATGTTTGCACAACAGTGAAGTCACGTAATGATGCATTTCTCAGAACATATTCCCATCGTGCAGAGATGCACAAGTGTATCATATTTTCTCGGTTAAATTGTAATTTACTTAGGGGTACATCCTTCTCCTTATTGTTTCTTGTATTCCTTATAAAATGTAGCAGGGTGACTTCTACATAGTAAGGGTTCAAGAAAAAGCTGAATTTATATGATTATATTTGTAAATTTTCTTTAAATATACTTAGGTATGCAAGACACAAATAGTTCTTTTCTTTTTTTCTTTTGAGACAGAGTCTTGCTCTGTTGCCCAGGCTGGAGTGCAGTGGTGCGATCTTGGCTCACTGGTTAAAGCAATTCTCCTGCCCCGGCCTCCCAAGTAGCTGGGATTACAGGCACGTGCCACCATGCCCAACTAATGTTTGTATTCTTAGTAGATACGGGGTTTCACCATGTTGGCCGGGCTGGTCTCAAATTCATGGCCACCTTGGCCTCCCAAAGTGCTGGGCTTACAGGTATGAGCCATCACTCCTGGCCTAGGACTGAGTTATTTGAATGCAAATCAGGAAATGGCACATCGGAATTTATTATTTATTTTATTTTATTTTATTATTTTCTAGAGATGGGGGTCTCTCTATGTTGCCCAGGCTGGCCTCAACTCCTAGCCTCAAGTGATACTCATCACATCAGAATTTAGGGTACAAATATAGTCTATAACAATTGGAAATTTTAGCCCAGTCACCTCATTTTCCAACGCTATGATAAACATCCTTGTGAATGCTGTTCTCCTGGTCTAGAAGGCTCTTCTCAGCCTTCTGTGTGTCTAAGGCCCACCATTCTTCATTGTCAGGTTCCACCACTTCCAGAAGACAATAACCTGTCTTCCCCAACCATTTCAGTCCATACGGGTGCCATCTCCCTCTGAACTACTGTAGCACTTACCACCTAGTTCAGCAACCAGATTTCCCCAGCAACTCTTTCTATGTGGAATTCTTGTCTATTCTACAGGATATGGACCACATTATATATATACTTCTCTTTATGCCTCTGTGTCAAATACATTACTGATTAAAGCTTGGTTTTAAAGTCCAAATGTGGTCATATTGGTGAACTGCTATAAACCTTGCAGAGGCATTAGTAAAATAAAGGACTTTTTTTGGTACAAATTAGATGTGTGACAGGCTGCTTTTAACAGAGTATTGGCTTCACACAACTTTAAGTAGTGATTTTACCAGAAATGTTTACATTAAACAGCCTTTTTAGAAAGTAAACTGTTACAACTATCTTGTAAAGTAACCTAACAATATGTATCAAGAATCTTAAAACTTTTCATACCTTTTAGTGCACCTATTTTGGGGAGTTTAACTTAAGGAAACAATCCTAAAGCAGAAAAATAAAAAGCTTTGTATGTAAACATGTTTATAATAGGATATCAGTAATATTGTTGTTCCCAAAAAAGTGAATGAGCAAATACATTATATATATGTATACATACACACACAATATTTTATATGCTGATTGTTTCCACTTATATTTCCCTGTGTTGATACAAATTTTACTAACTACATTTTTACTAGATATGTAATATTCTCTCATGTATATATAAAATTATGTTTTATATAACATGTATAATTTAAATTTAAATATATAATATAAATTTATACTTTATATATAGTTATATAATATATTATATATTTTTATATATGTATGAGAGAATATGTATCTAGTAAAAATATAGTTGGTAAAATTTGTATCAACACAGGGAAATACAATAAGTGGAAACAATCAGCATATAAAATTGTATATATGACATAGTCAAAATGATACACAAAAATATGAGTAGAAAGAAGAAATGAGAGGGAATATACCAAAATGCTAAGATGAGTTTTAGTGACTGGATTGCCATTTAGATTTTTTTCTTTTTCTTTCTACTTTTTTTCTGTTTTCCAAATCATCAAAATTGGGCATAATTTCTGAATAAAAAAGAATATAATTTCAAATATGGAGGAGGCATCAAGGATTTAAATTTCAAGTAGACATTTTTTAGAGTTTAAACATTTTAGTGATTTCGTGTCTGAAGTATGTGACTGTCCAAATTGTTGGATCTTCCCCACCCCCGCCCCTGCCCCCCACCCCACCAAGTGCCATCAGGTCTGGTGAGTGTCTAACCACTTGGTGGCTAGTTTAAATCTTTCCCACAAACTTTCTAGTTTATGTTGTCCCATGAGCCCTGGGGCAGTTTGGATTTTTGCAGAACTGAGAATAAGCTATGAATGAAAAGAAGAAAATGGGATTATAGATTCCTTTCCTCCACTTTATGGCCAGAATACTAGTTAGCTCAGGAAGTTCTGAATCAGTCCTTTTTCTAGGCAAAGGCAGAAATCCTGGGCTTGGGTCCTTCAAGGTAGGCTAATCAGGGTGTCAGAGATTTTTGGTGTCCTTTTAACATCCAGGAATTACAGATAAGGTAAATCAAGCCACGAACACATAGGTACTCAGGCAGCGATTGGACAAATTTATGCTCTACTACAGCAGATACATTTTGCCAATGCTGGAATAAATTGGCAAGGTACTAAGCTTTACCTCTGTTTAAAATTCCTGCTTGGGAATATCTGCCTTAGAATAACTGTTCATTTTAATCAGGTTAAAGGGCACCAAGGAACAATTCTAACAAACAGAATCAGATAATACTAGTAAAAAGGGAAAGAGAATATCCTGAGAAACAGAACTGAAACTTAAGTGATAGGAGGAAAATGAAACGAAACTGAAACTTAGCCAGCAAAGCTATTTAAAAAAAAAAAAAAAGTCTTGATCTTAACAGAGCCCTAGCAGGTAACTATATATGAGCCAGTATTATCAAAAGTAAAACCAATGAATGTTGTACATTTTCCTATGTTACACTTGAAAGAAACTCTTAACCAGCAGTGTGAGCTGCATGACCTTCCTGTAGCCACTGACGTTCTCTGAGTCTCAGTTTACTCATCTGTGAAAATAGGTGTAACAGTACATGCCAGCCTCAATTAAATACAGAACTTCAGGGCTTGAGGGGGTCTTGGAGGTCATCAGATCTTGGCTCCTCCACTGGACCAGGGCCTTGGGGCTAACATGCTTACCTTGTTGGTGTAAGTGAGCTCTCGCAGCAGCCAGACATACTGCAGAGCCCACTGTGGGTGCAGGCAAACTGACTCCCAGGTCATGTGCAAGAGGCCATGAGAGAAGACAGGAGGATATTCAACCGATCTGGCTTCAGAAGGAGGCTTTGTGAGGACAGCTGAGTGGCCCAAGGTGGCTCAGACAGGGTACAAGCAATCGTCATCCTCAGAGTGGGGCTCCATAGTGTGATAAAGCAGCCATGGACCGGGGACAGGAGACAGGGACAGGACACCACCAGGGCAGGGGATCCATGCAGACAGGACCCTGAGCTCAGAAGGGCCCTAAATGTTCTGCCAACACCTTCTTGATATTTTTTCTTTTTTTTTTTGAGAAAAGGTTTCACTCTGATGCCCAGGCTGGAGTACAATGGTGCAAATACAGCTCACTGCCACCTCAACCTCCAGTAGTCCTCCCACCTCAGCTTCTTTAGTAGCTGGGACCACAGGCATGCCCCACCACACTTGGCTAAGTTGTTTTATCTCTTCTTTGTAGAGATAGGGCCTCACTGTGTTGCCCAGCCTGGTCTCAAACTCCTGAGCTCAAGCGAACCTCCCACCCTGGCCTCCCAGTATGCTGGGATTACAGATGTGAGCCACTGTCCTGGTGTCATGGTGAAATTCTTAATTTTGTTAAGAGACATCCCCACAATTTCATTTCATACAGGCTCTGCAACTTATGTAGCCAGTGCAGGGTACAACATCCAAGATCTGCTGAACAGAGGGCTGGAGGGGAGGGGTTGTGACACAGGGTGATCAGAAACTGCTCTGGGATGTGTGACACTTCCCAAGCCTCAATAAACGGTAGAATGGGAATAGACTGCTTCCTGGCCCCTCAGGACTGGCTTAGCCATGAAGGACTAACCTGGATGTTCTTGGGGACTGTGGTTGATTCCCATGGAGGCAGCTCCACAGAGGTCCTGGGCTCAAGTGTGGTACCTGAGAGAGGGTCAAGAGTCTGGTGGTGGTTGTCATTTTAAAATTTATTCTATTTTATTGATGTAAAGTTCACTCAACATAAAATTAACTAAAACCTGAAGGTAGCTTTTTACAATATTTTAAATAGTTTTGTGCACGAAACAAAGTTTGTGATAAGTATCTTTGTGTGGAATTTACCACTTGTGGCATCATGTCAGCATTCAAAAAGTTTCAGATTTTGATGATGAGTCGAAAATGCATTTAATACACCTAACCTACCAAGCATCAGAGCTTAGCCTAGCCTGCCTTAAGCCATCCTAAGAACATTTACATTAGTCTACAGACGGGCAGAATCTTCTGTAACACAGTTGATGTAGTTTGGATATTTGTCCTCTCCAAACCTCATGTTGAAATTGGCCAGGCACAGTCGCTCATGCCTGTAATCCCACCACTTTGGGAGGCCGAGGCGGGCGGATCACGAGGTCAGGAGTTCAAGACCAGCCTGACCAACATGGGGAAACCTCGTCTCTGCTAAAAATACAAAAATTAGCTGGGCATGGTGGCACACGCCTGGAATCCCAGCTACTCAGGAGGCTGAGGCAGGAGAATCGCTTGAACCCGGGAGGCGGAGGTTGCAGCACTCCAGCCTGGGAACAGAGTGAGACTCCGTCTCAAAAAAAAAATTATTAAAAAAAAAAAAAAAAGAGGGAGAAATTTGACCCTGTGTTGGAGGCGGGGCCTGGTGAGTGGCGTTTGGGTGGTGGTGGGGCCTGGTGAGAGGTGTTTGGGTCAGGGAGGTGGGTCCCTCATGAATGGCTTGGGTGCTGTCCTTGTCCTCACAGTAATGACTGAGTTCCTTTTCTACCGGTTCCTGCAACCAGACGGAGTTTCGCTTTTGGTGCCCAGGCGGGAGTGCGGTGGGCAATCTCGGCTCACTGCAATCTCCGATTTCCGGTTTCAGGCGATTCTCCTGCCTCAGCCTCCCGAGTAGCTGGGATTACAGGCGCTCACCACCATGCCCGGCTGACTTTTGTATTTTTAGGAGAAACAGGGTTTCACCATGTTCACCAAGCTGGTCTCGAACTCCTGACCTCGTGATCCTCCCGCCTCGGCCTCCCAAAGTGCTGGGATTACAGGCGTGAGCCACTGCGCCCGGCCTCTTGCAACATTTGACTGTTAAAAAGAGCCTGACACCTCCTTCCCTCCCTCCTCCTCCCACTCTAGCCAAGGGATGCTTTATCTCCTTCCCCTTCCGCTATGATCACAAGTTTCCCGAGGTCCTCATCAGAAGCAGATGTTGGCAGCGGGCTTCTTGTATACCCTGCAGAATTGTGAGCCAAATAAATCTCTTTTCTTTCTAATTTTTTTTTAAAGGCCGGATGTGGTGGCTCACGCCTGTAATCCCAGCACTTTGAGAGGCCGAGGCAGGCGGATCACGAGGTCAGGAGTTTCAGACCAGACTGGCCAACATGGTAAAACCCCGTCTCTACTAAAAATACAAAAATTAGCTGGGCGTGGTGGCGGGCGCCTCTAGTCCCAGCTACTCTGGAGGCTGAGGCAGGAAAATCCCTTGAAACTGGAAGGCAGAGGTTGCGGTGAGCCGAGATCGCACCACTGCACTCCAACCTGGGCGAAAAAGCGAAACTCCATCCCCCCCACCCCCCAAAAAAGTTTCAGAGTTTGGAGCATTTCAGATTTTAGATTTTCGGATTAGGGATGTTCAACTGTGTAGAATTCAGTTGTATTTAGTGCGTTCACTGTGCTGCGCAACAATCCGCTGTAGCTTGCTCCAAAGCATTTGTGTGACCTGAAAGGAAATCCTGTACCCATGAAGCACTCACTCCCCACTCCCCTCCTCTCTTCAATCCCTGCCAACAGCTAAAGTATTTTTGTCTCTGTGGGATTTACCTCTTCCCAATATGCCATACAAATGCAATCCTACAATCAGTGACATTTGGTGTCTGTCGTCTCACTTGTCATACTGTTTTTGAGTTCATCCCCATGGTAGAATGAAGCATGTAGCATTGCGGTATTATGGCCGAATTATATCCCATGGTAGGTGCCTACCACGTTTTATTTATCTGTTGACGGGCATGTGGGTTGTTTTGCCTTTTGGCTATTGTGAATGGTGGTGCTATGCACATTACTGTACAATTATTTGAGTACCTGTTTTCCGGTTTTTTGAGGTATATACCCAGGATGTTAAATCGTATGATAATTCTGTATACCTTTTTGAGGAACTACCAAACTGTTTTCCACAAGGGCTACATCACTTCACAATGGTTCTAACTTCTCAATATCCTCGCCAATACTTGTTACTTTCTGTTATTTTTATTTTTATTTTTTGGACGGAGTCTCGCTCTGTCGCCCAGGCTGGAGTGCAGTGGCGCGATCTCAGCTTATTGCAAGCTCCGCCTACCGGGTTCACGCCATTCTCCTGCCTCAACCTCCCGAGTAGCTGGGACTACAGGCGCCCGCCACCACGCCTGGCTAATTTTTTGTATTTTTAGGAGAGACAGGGTTTCACCTTGTTAGCCAGGATGGTCTCGATTTCCTGACCTCGTGATCCACTGGCCTCGGCCTCCCAAAGTGCTGGGATTACAGGCGTGAGCCACCGCGCCCAGCCCCTATTTTGTTTCCCTCCCCCCACCCAACTGTAGCCATCCTCCTCATGTGTATGAAGTGTATTTTATTGTGGTTTTGATTTGCATTTCCCTAATGACTAATGGTGTTGTATCTTTTCATGTGCTTGTTGGTTATTTATATATCTCCTTTGGAGAAATGTCCATTCAAGTCCTTTGCTTATTTTTGAATTTGATTGTGTTTTTTATCATTGAGTTCTTTTTTTTTTTTTTTTTTCTTAGATGGAGTTTCACTCTTGTTGTCCAGGCTGGAGTAGTGCAATGGCACGATCTCAGCTCACTGCAACCTCCGCCTCCCAGGTTCAAGTGATTGTCTGGCCTCAGCCTCCTGAGTAGCTGGGATTACAGGCATGCACCACCACGCCCAGCTAATTTTGTATTTTTAGTAGAGACGGAGTTTCTCCATGTTGGTCAGGCTGGTCTCAAACTCCTGACCTCAGGTGATCTGCCTGCCTCGACCTCCCAGAGTGCTGGGATTACAGGCATGAGCCACCGCGCCCAGCCTTTATCATTGAGTTCTAAGAGTTCTTTATATATTCTGGTTACAAGTCCCTTTATATGATATATGATTTGCAAATATTTTCTCCCATTGTTTTAGGTCATCTTTTGTTGACAATGTCCTTTGATGCACAGTTTTACATTTTTATGAGTCCCATTTATTTTTTCTTTTGTCACTTGTACCTTTGTGTTATTTCTAATAATTCATTGCCAAATCCAAGGTCATGAAGATTTACCCCTATGTTTTCTTACAAGAGTTGTATAGTTGTAGCTTCTAAATATAGGTCTTTGATCCATTCTGAGTTAATTCTTGTGTAAGCTGTAAAATAGGGGTCCACCTTCATTCTTTTGCATGTGAATATCCAGTTGTCCCAGCATAATTTGTTGAATGACTATTTTTCCCCATTTTATTGTCTTGGCACCCTTGTCAACTAGCTATAGGTATATGGGTTTATTTCCCGGCTCCAAATTCTATTCCATTAATCTATATATCTTATCATTTTGAATCAGTATGGATAGGAGTGTCACGATGGGCTGTAGTCTACCTTGCACAGAGGCAAGGTAAGGGACATGTCAATACATCCTGGCCAAAGGTCAGATACATAGGGTTTGGTAAATTTGATAAGAAGAGTGGAGCTATGAACATTAAGCACAAAAACTGCAAACATATAATATATACTGAGACAACAGCCCAGAAAAATTTTTAAGAACTCGAAATAAATCCATAAAGAGAGACAGCCTATGCAACCTTACTTGCCAGACCTGTCCTAGAAGCAATGGTTTGTATTATCTTGGTGGATGAACTCCTTCTACAAATACAAGTTAAACATTTTGAGGATGGGCAGATCCATCAAGTCCATTGTAAACAACTGAGAACATGGTGCTCCACATGCTAAAACCAGGAAGAAATTTGCATGCACTTGCTTGAAGCCATTTCAAATCATCTTTCTGTTTTCAGTTTTTGCAATATAACAATTTGCTTTTTTTTTTTTTTTAAGATGGAGTCTCGCTCTGTCACCTAGGCTGAAGTGTGGTGGCATGATCTCAGCTCACTGCAACCTCCACCTCCCAGGTTTAAGTGAGTCTCCTGCCTCAGTTTCCCAAGTAGCTGGGATTACAGATGCACGCCACCACACCTGGCTAATTTTTGTATTTTTAGTAGAGATGTGGTTTCATCATGTTGGCCAGGCTGGTCTCAAACTCCTAAGCTCAAGTGATCCACCCACCTCAGCTTCCCAAAGTGCTGAAATTACAGGTATGAGCCACTGCACCCAGCCAACAATTTGCTTTGATCTCTCTTTAGACAATGTGGCCAAACTTTCTTGGAGTAAATTTAGTGCAAGTAAATTCAATAAAATTGTTTAATAATGTAATATTTTAAATTAACCATTAATTATTAATTATCCATAATTATATTTTTATGTATGCATATATTATTTAGGTAATGATAACACATGCCCTCTATCTGTCACACACATGTCCTGGGCACTAGAGTGGTGACAGATACAGTTTCTGCCTTCCTGAAGCTGCTGGGTCCTTCATCGACCTTGTATAAGGGCTAGGTAGCAGAGGTTACAAAATATCCCTGTGGCTCCACCTGCCATGGTTCTTTTGGCTCTGTCCTGAGTCCCTGGGCTCTGGACTCCCCAGCTGGCCAAGCCCACAAACCTACATTCCCCTTAGCCTCCCAGGTCAGCCAAGACATACAGGAGCTTTTCGTATGAAATTTTACTAGGATGCTAAGGGAAATCACAAAAGAAGAAAACACCAGAGCAGAGAAATAGATCAGTTTACTGAGTACAGATGATTTATCCCAAGGGAACAAGAGTTCCTCATTTCAGTACTACCACGAAAACCTTTCCCTAAGCCTCAGTCTTCCACACACTGCCGTCAACACTCCTGGAGCACTCCTTTCTTTGGCTGCCGACTCTTAGGAGGCTCTGCAAGGGAGGATAACACCTTTGCAGGGACCTAATGGGCTATTGTGATTAGGTTTCAGAACCTTCAGACTTTCTCTAGGGATAATTCACTGATGAAAACAAGCACTGCCAGCCCCAAGCTTACCCTAACCTTTGCAGGGACATGGGGCAGAAGTACAAAGGGATGCCCACATACCATCTGTGTAAATATTTAAAAGTTATACCTCAAGCTAACAAACCATTAAATAGCATGTCCTTGCTAAATACAACTTCATCCTGACACAGAGAGCAGGTTCCAACTGAGAATTCCCTGTCCCATCTGCAGCCTGCCCCCCGACTCTCACCTTTCTTGCCTTACTCCACGAGGGGCCATTGTGTGCAGACCTCCAGCCACCAGGGCCAGGTTTTATATTATTTCTTGCAACTGCATGTGAATCTACAATTATCCCAGTGAAAGTTTAGATAAAGAGGAAGGAAGAAGGGGGAAGGAGGAGGAAGGGTGGAGAGAGAGAGAGAGACAGAGAGAGAGAGAGAGCTGTGCAGTGTGACCTATAGACCCAAAGTCACTGTGCCTGATAGGCTCTTTGTTTGAGAGCCTGGCCTGGTCCCCCTCAGCCCGCCCCCTCCTCACAGAGCAAGGAGCCCACAGGCCAGTGGCTTTTGCCAAGCACTCGCTCAGTCCACAGTCTTGCCGAAATGGCCTCCAGCACACTTCTAGGGCCTGCGAGGGCCTTCTCCTTGTGTCAGACTCCCGAGTGGGTCTTGCTGCACTGCCGGTGTGTGCACCTCTGGGCCCAAGAAGGCCAGCAGGTAGCTGTTTGTCGGAATCATGAACAGATCTTGATCTGGGAAATGAAGACCTAGAATGTCGGTAACCCTGCGTGGCAGTGATCCCATTGGGGAAGGAGGAGGAGAGGAACACTGCTTTCCTTCCTTTTTTTAGCCATAAGATTCTGGAAAGGAGAACCAGAGGAAGGCAGAGCCACCCCCTGGTACAGTCCCTGAACTCTAGTGAATGGGGCATGGTTCATGAAATACATTAGAGGCAAAGATCAACCACTCTGCTTCAATTAACCACATGCAATTGTGACATCAAACAAAACGTCAGACGCCATTCCAAAGATTAAGTTGTATAAATCTGAAATAAAGCAAGATATGCTTCATTATGTCACTCTTTAAACCATGAGCTATTTGTCCCTCTCTGCAAAGAAGGGCCATTGATTTTGGCAGCCACCACCCAACAGTTCAAAGTACAGGACATCTGACCAGGAGGCCACAGTGGAGAGAAGCTGTTCCTTGTTTCAAGTGCTGTCAGATATGAGGGTGTCCTGGTGTGAGCAACAACCTCATTCTCTGAGGATAAAGTGAATCAAGACCTGAGCTGTTATGGGACAGGAGGAAATAGGACATAGCAGGTAGCTGGTCTTAGGGTGCCGTTTAGAAGACATTTCTGGATGTTTAATATTCGTAATGGAATCACTTATCAATAACCAAGTGTTGAATATTTTCAAGTTCTGAGCATTTCTTTTTCTATTCCAGTCTAATTTGTATTTCACAGCAAACTTTTGGAATTACCATCTTAGGTATTTCCTTAGGCGCTGCCTAGTTCCGCTCCCAGAAGGATTTGAAGCAGCTTATCTCTCTCTAAGGTTAATGTCTTTGGTCCCTAAAACTCTTCAAAATGCATTTGGTTTTATATTAGCCAAAATTTCTCTTGGGAAATTGTCAGAGAAATAAATAACTGAGGAGAGAGAGACATAGCCACACTAGGGATCTTGTGTTTGTGTGCCCTGAAAACATATTTCTGCTGGTGGCTGTGCTGGAGGAAAGGGCAAACACTTATATATATATACACTATATATATTTTTAAATTTGAGACAGGGTCTCTGTCACCCAGGCTGGAGTACAGTGGTGTGATCTCAGCTCACTTCAGCCTTGACCTCCCAGGCTCAAGCAATCCTACCTCAACCTCCCAAGTAGCTGAGTAGCTGGGTCTACAAGAGGTGTGCACCACCACACTGGCTAATTTTCAAAATATTTAAAAAGTCCTTTTTTTTTTTTTTTTTTTTTTGAGACAGAGTCTCAGTCAGTCTCCCAGGCTGGAGAACAGTGACACGATCTCGGCTGACTGCAACCTCCGCCTTCTGGGTTCATGCCATTCTCCTGCCTCAGCCTCCCGAGTAGCTGAGACTACAGGCGCCCGCCACCATGTCCAGCTAATTTTTTGTATTTTTAGTAGAGACCGGGTTTCACCGTGTTAACCAGGATGGTCTCCATCTCCTGACCTCGTGATTTGCCCGCCTCAGCCTCCCGAAGTGCTAGGATTACAGGCGTGAGCCACCGCGCCCAGCCTAAAAAGTCATTTCTAAGGGATTGTTTTGGAGAACAGGGCCTGGCACACAGAGTTGCTTGAGAAGCAGAGCCGATCTCCTGACCAGTGTGCCTCACGCCTGTGACAGGTTAGGAGTGGCTGCTGTCCTCTGGCAGGGTGCTGCCTTCTGAGACAAATATTATCATTTGCTGCGCAAGCTGTGTTGGAAATCACCACGTCCATCTCCAGCCCCATCTCCACTTCTCACTCTGGACCTTCCCATGAGCTCCTTGAGGGCAGGGCAGACAGCCCATTTGTATTTATGTCCTTAGACCAACGCATCATGCCCCACATCTGGTAGGTGCTGAATAAACGTTGAGCAGAATTTACAAGCACGCTTTTTATAGCTTCCTCCAAGTCATCTGTTAGAGTGTTGAGCAATAAAACATCAAGGACGGAACTATTGATCCTCCAGGTGCCAGGCTGACAATAATTTATTAATCCATATTGGAGGTATGTTAAGTCTAAAAAGGGAGAAGTCTTTGGAGGGACATGACAGTTTTTTCAGACACTTGAAAGCTTGTCCCAGGGGCAAGCTAAGAACCAATGGGTGAAAAATACGGAAAAGATAAAGTTCTCCCAAGAACAATATCACGGGTGAGGGCTTGGGGAAAGGGGCATTCTCATGATGGAAAATGGAATATATTGCCAAATTTGGTTCCACAAAAATAAAAATTCCATTCTATTTTTCTGGAACGGAATTTGGCAATATGTACAAAAAACCTTAAATATATGCAGAAATTTTGACCGAGGAATTCCACTTCTAGATTTTGGTTATAGAAGTTTGATCAGCTGCACAAAGATCTATGTACAAGGATGTTCAACACAGTACTGGTTATGATAGTGTAATAATTAGAGCCATGTAAACTTTTGACAATAAGGGCTTAAATAAATCATGATATATTCATTCAATGGAATGCCATACATTATTAAAATGGTGATTTGGGACTATGTTTGAATGAAAATATGTTTGTACTCTATGGGGGAAATAGAAACAAGTAGGATATAAATGGTTCCATTTTATTATATACACACACACACACACGGAGATGGAGAGAGATGGAGAGACAGACACAGAGAAAGTCTTGAAGCTTATATATCAAAATGCTATTGTGTTATTGGTGATTATCTTTCTGCGTGTTGGGAATACAACTGATTTCACATTTTTTATTTGTATCCATTATTTCTAAATTTTTCAACTATAGATATATGATGTAATAACATGATGTAATAATAATAATCATCATCATCATAAAAAATTAGAACTGATGAATATGTGCCCCCACTGAAATGGTGAGCTTTCTTCTACCCAAAGTGCTCAGCCAGAGGCCAGATGGTTACTTGGTTGGATATTGTGGAGGAAAGTTGGAAGAGAGGAGTTTAAAGCCACTTCCAACTGTAGATGCTATGATCCATGAAGGAAGAAGGTGACACTGGAAAATGTGCCACAGATCCTCACGCATTTTGTCTGGCAGATAGGGTAATTATTTGCAAGGCTTTTCTGTTGTTGATGAAGATGTCTATTTTATTTTAATTTTTTGAGACAGGGTCTTGCTCTGAATCCCAGGCTGGAGTGCAGCGGCATGTTCTTAGTTCACTGTAGCCTTGAGCCTCCTCCTGGGCTCAAGTGATCCTCCCACCTCAGCCTTCCGAGTAGATGGAACTATAGCTGCCACCATGCCTGGCTAACTTTTTTATTTTTTATAGAGATGGGGGTTTTGCTATGTTGCCCAGGCTGGTCTTGAACTCCTGGTCTTATACAATCTTCCCACCTCGACCTCTCAAAGTGTTGGGATTACAAGTGTGTCTGGCCTGAGAATGTCTTTAAAAATTGGAAATTATGTTCTTAATATTGGCCTCGTTCTGTGACTTCTTAGTGAGCAATAACCTAGGAATTGGAATATCCTCATGCTGTTCCCTGGCCTTACAAACTGAAATATTTGCCTCTCACCCCACTGGGTACAACGTGAGCTCCCCACAGCCAGGGATTTTTGTTTCTTTTGTTCTAGATCCCAGAAGAGTGGTTGGCACACAGCAGGCACTCAATAAATATTTTTTGAATGAATAAATTAATGTTGGCAGAGTAAAATAAGCAACTTGGAAGACAGCTGCTATGCAAATAAATGCTTTCGCTGTGTTCATGCTAATTACTTCAAAAACATGAGTTTGGAAACAGAATTCCAAAACTAAAACTCATTTTGTCATGTAATTAATTTTTCAAATGATTAACATTCTTTAAAAATCAAGTATGATGTTTATATGGCCATACAGTTTAAAAGTGAGAACTCCGCATTGTGTTCTAGATAACCACCGGTCAACAGCGCTTTCTCTAACGATAGAAATATTCTATATCTGCACTGTCTGCTACGGTAGCCACTAGCCACATTAGGCTATTGAGCAGTTGAAATGTGGCTGGTGAGAATGAGGAGCTGGTTTCTACATTTTATTTACTTTTAATTAATTTAAATTTAAACTTGAATAGCCATATGTGGCTAGTGGCTACTGTATCAGACAGTGCAGTTTTAGATCAAACTTCTTCTCTTAGTTTATATGACAAGGTAGATACCATGTGCTTACCAAGATACCGTATGTAAGCATGAAACCATGGGTACAATCTAGACTGAATCTTGTACTGAGAGAAAGAGATGGAAATGAGTCCAAGACTTTTATATGCTTCGTATGCATGGCAGCAGAGTGACGTCATAGATTAAAACAATTTCTTTACCACACAGCCTTCCTAATCTCCAGTAGTCCTGCTAAACTCTCAACATTCCACAGAATTATTTGTATCCAAAAATAAGGTTTATAAAAGTTGCAAATCCAAAGCAATTATCTGTAGTGCATACTGTCAGCGTCAGAATGAAAAGTGCAATTTGCATGAAAAGTATTATTGTTATTCTAGGGTGCCCTTTTTATTAGTTGACTATTGTACAATACTGCCTTCATAATGTTAGTTATAAATAAAAGTTTTTGTTTTTGCTTAAACATCACCTTTGATGTTGTTATCTCTAAAGCAGATAACAGCATTGAGGAATTAAGTGAATGCTAGTTCAACTAAGCCAACCATTCAGAAGAACCACCCTGCTGTCCTCCTCAAAAGCCTTCATAGGCTGGGCATGGTGGCTCATGCCTATCAGCGATTTAAGAGGCCAAGGCAGGAGGATCACTTGAGCCCAGGAGTTTGAGACCAGCATGGGCAATAAAGTGAGACCCCATCGCTACAAAAACTCCAAAACTTAACTGGGCATGATGGCACGCACCTGTGATCCCAGCTACATGGGGGGCTGAGGTAGGAGGATTTCTTGACCCTGGGGGTCAAGGCTGCAGTGAGCAGCATTTACGCCACTGCACTCCAGCCTGGACAACAGAATGAGACCCTGTCTCAAAAATAAATAAATAAAAATAAAATAAAATATAAATAACCTTTATAAACATGTAATGTGTTCTCCTTGAAATTAACTGAGTATCTTAATACTTCATCTTACTGATGTACAGTGGTCCCCCCTTATCCTTGGGGGACACATTCCAAGACCCCCAGTGGATGCCTGAAACCATAGCTAGTATCAAATCCTAGATATGTTTTTTCCTATGCCTACATACCTATGATAAAAGTTTAATTTACAAATTAGGCACAATGAGAGATTAACAATAACCAATAATAGAACAATTATAACAACACACTGTAATAAAGGTTTTGTGAATGTGGTTTCTCTCTCTCTCTAAGTATTTTACTGTACAGTCCTCACGCTTCATTTTGGAATGATGGGAGATGAGAAAATGCCTATGTGATGAGATGAATTGAGGTGAATGGCACAGGCTTTGTGACCTAGGGTTAGGCTACCATTGACCTGCCGACGACACTTCAGGAGGATCATCTGCATTGGGTGATCCTGGATCATGCAGCCATGACAATATAGGTGGTGTCCAGTCATGACATCCAGGCAGGAACAGACAGTGGTGTTGATGACTAGCCAGCTAACCGGCAGGTAGCAAAGATAGTGCAGATACACTGGCAGGGGCAATTCACATCACATCCTGGGCGGGACGGAGTAGGATGAGATTTCATCATGCTACTTAGAATGGTGCACAATTTAAAACTCATGAAGTGTTTGTCTCCGGATCCTTCCATGTAATATTTTCAGATTGCGGTTGACTGGGGATAATGGCAACCTCAGAAAGTGAAACCACAGATAAGTGTGGACTACTGTATAACTGTCCTATGGCCATTTGTAGTGACTTCGATGTTGCTGCAGGTGAAAGAACACACTGCAATTAAGGAGAAAGGCAAAAATGGAGGCAAACGCAGTTAAAATGAATATATTTTTGTTTTTAAATTTACTAAGCATTATAAGCAGATGGGGTGGGGGTGGAGAGACCGAATCACTTCCGAGAGCAGCAGGCTGGCCAAAGAAGGAACTCCCAGTGCCGGTGGGGACAGAGCACAGCCATGCACCCAGTGGGTGGGCACCTACAAACATGCTGTCCCCAGGGCGTGCTCCATGGAGGTATCCATGGGGGTTGATGTAGGAGGAGGCTCTTCTGCTGTTCCTGGAAGGGCCAGGATCTCTGAGTCTCTGGCACATTCTCACCACAGTTAATAAATGCCTCGAATGCCCCACCTTGGGTGACGGGGTATGCCCTGAGGTCACAATGCCCTACTCCCTGCTCTGGACACCGGGAACACAACGATACCCACAGACAAGTGCCTAGTGAATACGGAGAGTGTGTGAATGGTGCTTGACTCTTCATACAAAAGAAGAGGAAGCTGGGGCACAGACGACACAAAACACTGTCCGTCAAACATCACCACTACCCGCTTCTACAACACCTTGTGTGATTCCTGACGCTATTCGCCTTCATCCATTTACCTTCTTGTTTCTCACATGTTTTCCCTGTATTCTGTTGGAAGAGTGTGATCCAGGTGCTGGGGTATGGGGTGGGGGTAATGTTGCCAACTTGAGATTAAACAGATCATCAGCTCAAAAAATAAATAAATAAATGAAAGAATTATAACCTGTTGTTAGAAAGGTGCAATCATAGCCGGGGTGGTGGCACAGGCCTGCAGTCCCACCTACTTGGGAGGCTTAGGCGGGACCTGGGGAGATCAAGCCTGCAATGAGCCGTGATCAGGCCACTGCACTCCAGCTTGGGTGACAGAGTGAGACCCTGACTCAAAGAAAGAAAAAGAAAGAAGGAAAGAAGGAAAGAGAGAAAGAAAGAAGGAAAGAAAGAAAAAGGAAAGTGAGATCAGAAAACGGTTTGGCTGTTTTCCCATCACTACCTTCAAACGCGTGTTGTCAGGTCTCCCTTCTGGGAATCTGAATGCCTTGGAGGTTACCTCTGAGCATTTTGGATCCTTTATTTCAGTTTGCAAACTGTCACTAATTCCTGTATTTCAGATTTAATTCTTCATCTCCAATCTCACTGCTACCTCCAGAGTCGAGGACTTTAATTTTGGATTATAGATATTCTGTCTTGGAAGCTCAAAGATCTGCCAGCATTCCTGCTACAGGAGAATGTTCCTGAAATAACGCTCTGCTCATTCCCTCCACAATTAGCAGATGTGGAGTGAATGTCACCCTTTTGGCCCAGGGACCATCATGGGTTCAATTGCTTATTGCAACAGGTCACAGTTTGATCTGCACACTGTGAGGTCAGAACAAATGGAAGGTTGTCTTTCTTGCGAATCAAGGGTGTACTGCAAACTGACCTGTTCCCTGAGGCAAGTCACCTGCTTCCCAGGCCTCAGTTTCCTCATCTCTAAAATATGAGATGAGACTGAATCGTTTTTTTAAATTCTCTTCCAGCTTTGATTTTAAAATTATTTTCAGGTCAATGACCTAATTTTTAAGGTCTTTCATTGTTTTATCCTGTTCTTTCTAATCAAAAGTATCTCCCATTTCTCCTCAGTATGTAGATTTTCAGACCTGTCTTTGCTTCCCTTTCTCATCCTAGCTCAAATCACAGCTCCTTGGTCACTCCAGCTCATGGTGATTCTCCCTGTGTAATTGTCTCTGTTCCCAACTTACAATAAACACCTTGATAACATATATCATATTTTATGATTTGGCCATATGGTTTTATAGTTTCTAGCCCAATTTTTATTACTAGGAAGAGCTGTCCAATGAATACCTGATGGCTGATTGTTAATTATAATGTGTACTAGTCAGGGTTCTCCAGAGGGAGTTTATTAGGGAGAAATGGCTCACATGATTACAAGGCAAAGTCCCACAACAGGCCATCTGCAAGCTGCGGAAAGAGAGAAACTGGTAGTGGAGTCCAAGTTTGAAAGTTTCAGAACCAGGGAAGCCAACAGTGCAGCCTTCAGTCTGTGGCTGAAGGCCTGAGAGCCCCTGGGATGCCACCAGTGCAAGTACCAGAATCCAAAGGCAGAAGAACCTGGAGTCTGATGTCCAAGGGCAGGAGGAGTGGAAGCAAGGGTCTGGTACAGGAAGAAACAGAGAGCCAGAAGATGCAGCAAGCAAACGTATCCTCCCTTCCTCCCCATGCTTTGTTCTAGCTGTGCTGGCCGCTGGTTGGATGGCATCCACCCTCATTGAGGGTGGGCCCTCCTCTCCTAGCCCACCCACCATAATGTCAATCTCCTCTGGCAACACCCTCACAGACACACCCAGAAACAATACTAGCCATCTAGGCATTCCTCAGTCCACTCAAGTTGACACCTAATATTAACCATCACATAATGTATAAAAGTTAGCATGACATTCATTTTTCTACACAATAAAAGTCTATTGAGAACCAATTATGATTCAGGCATTGTCATAGGCATGAGGGGACATTTGTGAACAAAACACACCACCTCTCCTGCCCATCTGAAGCCCACATTCTGGGTCACTTTTTCCTGTCCTTTTGAGGCCAGAAATGCATATTGTAATGTATAATGTAAATGTATGTTGTTTATATTGTTCCCAGGTTATGCAATGTCTTTAGAATCTATATGCCGTGCTGCTGTTGTAAAGCTGTGTGGATGCCTCTGAACAGGCCCATGCACCAAGGTCCCCAGTGATAGGGGTCCATTGCAGTGGGCAGCCGTGTCCTGCTGGCAGTCTGGCAGATGCCTTTAGTGAATTAAAATTTCTTGTAATTTCAGTTAATCATTTGCTGTTATTTCTCCACATGCCGTACTGTGCCTTATCAGTGGAAATTGTATCTTTACAGCAGTAGTTCTCATACTTTTTGAACTCAGGACCTCTCTATACTCTTAAAAATTATTATTGGAACTCCAAAGAGGTTTGGTTTGTGTGAATTATAGCTGTATAGTTACCCTATCAAAAATTTTTGAAAATGTTGATTAAATCATTTCAAAGCAATACTAAATCATGCATGAACATGAATAAAAGACTCATCCATTTATGTATGTTAACGTAAATTACATATTTTTATGAAAAATAGCTTTTTCATTTCTTGTTCTGCTTTCCAAAACAAAACACATTTGGTGAGAAAACTGGCATTATTTTATATTTTTATAGGTCTCTTTAATATGAGGCTTAGCATCTATTTGACAGCTGGATTCTCATATCTTCTGTGTTTGATCTGTTATAATACGTTGTTTTTTTGTTTTTTTTTTTATGGAGACAGAGTCTCACTCTGTCGCTCAGGCTGGAGTGCAGTGGTGCGATCTTGGCTCAACTGCAACCTCTGCCTCCCAGCTTCAAGCAATTCTCCTACCTCAGCCTCCCGAGTAGCTGAGTTTTAATTTAATTACGTGAAAAAAAATCTGACCTTGTACAGATATGAGTTTGGAAAAGAGGGGAGAATTGTCACAGCCTTTCTTGTAGTTGTGAATATTATTTGAAACCTCACCAAAAGTAGACTAGTAGCAGTTTCTTAAGTTTAGTTGCAATGTGGAATCTATAAAACTGTATGAGTGAAATTTCCCCAATTAGTTACATTAATCCGTGTATTTTGCAATTTGAAAGGATCTTTTATCCATGTTCATGCATTATTTTATAACATCATGCATGGACTGTTTGGAAAATATTCGTTCACTGAGTTGTGGGGATCGTCTAAATATTGACTCATTTTATTATACAATATCAAAACTACATCCATTCACATCACCACTGATCTCACCTGCAAAATCTTTAAGTATTGGGAAGCTCTCAAACTCATGATGCCTGATACAAGACTTTCAAAAATCTAATTTTTGCTTAAAATCCCAAAAGAAGCAAATCTATCAGTTGTTTTTCCTTAGAGTGACAAACTTACTTGGCTCATTTCCAGAAAATGTCTATCAAACAGCCAAGTCTGAATAACCCTAGTTGCCAGTCATTCTTTCAAGTAAAAGGAGCGTTCCATATAGAAAGCAGTTAGTTCACCTTGCAAGTCAAACTACAAGTGCTTTTCCTTGAGATTAACCGTGGTAGTTGGATACCCAGCTGAAGTGCTTTATGTATAATTTCTGTTTAATCACACAGAACACTCAAGGACATGTGCTTAAAGGTTAAGACTTAATAAAATTAATAGTTCTGCTGGGTGCGGTGGCTCATGCCTGTAATCCCAGCACTTTGGGAGGCCAAGGTGGGCGGATCACCTGAGGTCAGGAGTTTGAGACCAGCCTGACCAACATAGCAAAACCCTGTCTCTACTAAAAATACAAAAATTAGCCAGGTGTGGTGGTGCATGCCTGTAATCCTAGGTACTTGGGAAGCTGAGACAGGAAAATTGCTCGAACCCAGGAGGCAGAGGTTGTAGTAAGCTGAGATCGTCCCACTGCACTCCAGCCTGGGCAGCAAAGACTCCGTCTCAAAAAAAAAAAAAAAAAAAAAAAAAAAAAAAAGCTTATATTGCTTTATCAAGGACATTTTAATGTAAAACTTGCTTAGGACAAAACCCATCGTGGATGGCAGTGAAGAATACCATGACTACTGGTAACCATCGGATACCACTGTCCTGATTCATGCTAAGGCAGCTGCAGTTGTATCCCCCATTGCTATCGAAACATCAGTACAAATGGCAACACAGTGAAAAAGGCAAATAACATCTTAGTATTTTTATGATCATAATCTTGACTTTGCAGACCCTCTGAAAGAGACTTGGAGACCCCCAGGGGCCCATAGCATCACACTTTGAGAACTACTGCTTTAGAATCTGTTAGGGGCTGAATTATGTTCCCCCTAAATTTATATCTTGAAGCTCTAGCCTTCAATAATACCCAGAATGTGACTGTGGTCAGAGGTAGGGCTTTTAAAGAGTTGACTAAATTAAAATGAGGCCATTAGGGCAGGCACGAGTCCAATTTGACTGGTGTCCTTATGAGGAAAACAGATTAGGACACCAAGAGAGGCACTAGGGATGCCTGTGCAGAGGAAGGACCATGGGCAGAGGCTGCAAGAGGGAAGCCAGCTGGGAGCCAAGGAGAGAGGCTTCAAGGGAAACCACCCTGCCAGCACTGTGATTGTGGACTTCCAGCCTCCAGAACCGTGGGAAAACAAGTGTGCTGTTTAAGCCAACCTGTGCTAGGTTGTTATGGCAGCCCTGGTAAATGAATATAGAGTCTTTCTCAGGCCTACCCCCCACGTCAGATGGCCTCTGCACCTATTGTCTTGAATATACATTTCCCCTCCTCTGCCTGGCAGATCAGCTCCAACACTGGTGTACCTGCGTCCCACCCTCCTTCAGACAGAGCCAACCAGCCCTGCATGGTGCTCATTTTGCCCTAGGTCCACCTTTTCATTACAGCTCTAGCCCGGGCATTTATCTACCCACCAAGCTGCTTCTCTGCTTAGCTGTGAGATTTTTGAATTTGTGGACCAATTCATTTGCCTCTTCATGGCCTCAGTGCCCAATGCAAGGCTTAGTGCATGGATAAATGCATGGATGTTAAATGTGTGGATAAATTTGTGTGTGTAGCGGTTGCCGTCTATCCTTTCCTTGTGTTTGGCAGCTCTGAGGCAAAGCACACTCTGCTCTGATAGATTTGTGTCCAGGACCTCCTGGCCTATGGCCACAACTTGCTGTATAATATTAGTTTGGATGCTGTTTTAACAACTTAAAAAATTATCACATTATAAAAATGCATTGCCCCTCCTAAAGTATATATCAAATATTGAGTCACAGTTACACTTGCTTTGGGTATAATTTGAAAGAAAATTAAAAACTTCATTTCCCATTAAGACTTCAGTTTTCTTCTTTCTTAAAAAAAAAATTATGGGCAGGTGTGGTGGCTCACACCTGTAATCCCAGTACTTTGGGAGGCTGAGGTGGGAGGATTGCTTGAGGCCAGGAGTTCGAGAGCAGCCTGGGCAACATAGTGAGACTTAGTCTCTACAAAAATTACAAAAATTAGCCAGGTGTGGCCTTTGGTCCCAGCCACGCAGGAGGATTACTTGAGCCCAAGAGGTCAGGAACCATGCGAGTGCCACTGCATTCCAGCCTGGGCAGCAAAGCAAGACGCTGTCTCAAAAAAAAAAATGTTTACAAATTACCTGGGCATAAAGGTTAAGTCCTTGGCATGTACTTAACATAGTATCAAAATATTATCTTTGCCAATAACAAGCTTACTGCTAAAGATTCAAGAAGAGAATTTCAGAACACATAATCAAGAGACAAAAGATATATCCTTGTATTTTATACCAAAGTAGTTTGAGAAGTCACAATTCATTCACTAGACAGTAAGTTCCATGATGATATCATTTTGGTTAGTTCATTGCTATATCCCTAGAAACTAAAGTTGTTTTTAACACAGAGAATATCTATAAAATTAATAAATGAATTTATAAAAGACAAAAAGTGAAAATATTACCATTGATTCACAGAATCACTAATTTCCCGGGGAACAAAGAGTATCTTTGGGAGCAAAAGTGTGAGACACAGCATAATCTTTGGTTTGTTTGTTTTTTTAAGATAGGGTTTTGCTCTGCCATCCAGGATGGAATGCAGTGGTGCCATTATGGCTCACTGCAGCCTCCTGGGCTTAGGGGATCCTCCCATCTCAGCCTTCCTAGTAGGTGGGACTACAGGCATGCACCACCGTGTCCAGCTAATTTTTGAATTTTTCCTTATTTTAGAGACAAGCTCTCACTATGTTGCCCAGGCTGATCTCAAACTCCTGACCTCAAGCAGTCCTCTTGCCTTGGCCTCAAAAGTGGTGGAATGACAGCCTGGGTTTTCACTTCAGTTACTACATAGCATTATGCACGTTGGCCCCAAGGGACAGAGAGCTTGCTGTGTTGACTCACCTTTGCCTCTGACACTATCTTTAAAAAGGCAGTTAAGCTTCTTGGCTCTTTTCCCAGAGGTGAGTCGCTAGTTCACCTGAAATACACAGTCAGTGCAAGGAGTCCTTCTCAAGGTGCACCCCCTCAGGTATGGTGGGTGGGTCCTCTTGTTAGTTCAGTCAAGGGGTGACCCCCCAGGGGTGGGTCATTTTGTTAGTTCAGCCAAGGCCTTAAATGTTTTCCAGAAAATTCTAATATTCCTTTCATTCAGTTCATTAATAAGCAGTTAATTACTCCTCTTATACAAACACATGATTCCTTTTTCAAGATAAAAAGAGATTTTATGTTCTCTGATCTTTCTCAGGTAATATACTTCTCTATTTCCTCGCACTTCTCCATCTCCCAGCCTTCAGCAAACCTCTTCAAAATGTTTGCTTTTTGTTCTAAGACATTTGTGTTAGCCCCCTGATGGGCTTAGGGTCCTAATATGAGGGAACAATGTTTTAAGTGGATCCCACTTGTTTTCAAAGCATGTTTTCTTAAACATGCTTCACCTTGACAGTGAGGCCGACATTGAGAAATGTCAGAGCATGCCTCTGCTATTCTCTTGAAAGACGTGTTAATAAAACTTGTCTAGCCTCCCAGGCTTTCTCTTTCTGGCTGGAGGGGGAGGTTTTCCTCTCATTCATTCTGACTCATTTTGTTGTCTCTTCCTCCTAAGAGCCTGTGGCATATCTGCCACGACCATGGTGTGTGACTCAACTGCATATTTTATCCCAGCGCTTGGCGGCACCTGCAAGGTTTTGTAAGCCAGCAAGAGGCTGCGTTTCTACCCACTGCAAATCCTTCTTTTTACCTGATTTCTATATCCCACACAGATCCAACAGACAGAATAAAGGTTATATTTATCTGCGAGACCCCCAAAGGTAGGTAGAGTGTTATAAAAAATGAAAAACACATGCCTTAAAAACAGAGATTTTAAAGAAATATGAAATAGTAAAAGAAGAAGAAATTCACCATCAAATATTAGAAAGTCATGTGAGAGAAGAAAAAAATAAAGATGCTATAGTTTGTGAATCATTCCTCCTCCACACTACCGAACTCTTCACTTGTGAACTCTTGTTTCATTGTATTTTAGATATTTCTTTACGTGATTTGTTCTCCTTTAGGTTTTGGTTGCTGTAGGATAAAAACCGGGTTTTGTTTACTTCCATATCTCCAGTATCCAGCACAGTGCTTTGAAAACCATGTTGCTGGTTTGGGGCTCAACTGTGTTGCTGTGTTGGTGCTCAATAAAGGTTTATTAACGGCAAGAAAATAAAAATAAACTGTTTCCTAGAGAAGACAGAAAGCCTATTGAGAGAGAAGACTGGAGTCTCACACATTAACCAAAAACAGCACAAAGCGTCCCTGGACCATAAGAAAAGGCGATTTTATGTGGCCATAATGTCATGTCTTGCCTCCAGCTTATTGGAAAGATACAGAGGATTACATACAGAATTGAGAGGGGAGAAGTGACGGAGTGGGGAATAGGGTAAGACTCATTGCAGATGGTGAATTTTAGAGTGGTGTTTTTCACACCCACGCTGTCCTATAGGCGGTAAGACTGCAAGCAAATTAAATTAATCACAAAGTGTGAAATGCCTATGAATTCACCAGGAATGATTTGGGGATATTTTGAGAATTAAAGATGAGCAAAAGAATAATGGTCTAATGAGAGTTGGAAGAAAAAGAGGTTTTATCATCATTGCCATCCTCTTCCTTCTCAACACCGTCATCAAATAAGCAGAAAACATAGTGTCAGTGTCAATACAGCTACACAGGGAAACATCTGCCTGATGAGATGCCTTCTAGAGAGAGATGCCCCTTTTATCAGCAGGTGCAGGAGGCCAATGAGGTAGGCAGGACAGGCAATGAACTGCAGCTTGGTGCTTGTTTTTCCCTGTGATTTTACTATAGTCATCATTGAGTGCCTCCGTTGATATAAGGTTCCCTACAGGGTTAGTATTCTGTTAACGTGGAAGAAGATGGAATCAGGATTTTTATATCTTCTGAAACAGATGGTTATAATTTAAACTTTATGAAATATAGGAAAGAAGAAATGCAATCAAAAACCTGAAAGTCCTAGTTTCTTGTTTTCCAGGCCAAAGCCTGCAGGATAATTGTATAAATAGTTCTGAGACTCCCTTCTATTTTTCTTCCTTGCTGAAGACAATCCGCAAAGTGTCTGTCTGGACATATCTAATGGTTAGCCAGATGGCATTCCAAGAATCGCTTTTCTGAAAGTCTGAGATCTCATCAGATACACTGGAATGATCTTGAGCTGGTGGATGGGAAACAGCGCCAAGGAGAGAAGCTGTGGAACGGAAGGAAGGGAAGAATAGAAAAGGGGGAAATATTTAATTTAAAACATGGAAGGAACAGTTGAGAGTGAGAAGAGAACAGCCTTATAGGTATTAAATCTCTCACCATCCTTATGATGCAGTGTTGCCCTGAGCTAGTCTCAACACTACCACTGTATCTCTACAGCAGAGTAAATGCTATATTTGGGCTTATAATTGTCACAATCAGGATTGCTAACTGCAACACTTTCCTAGCTGAAATCAAACAGGTTTGAAAGCAAATTAGAATGGCTTTAAGCAAAGCTCATGAACCTTCCCTTCAGGAGCAACCAGAGCTATTCCAGGAGACCCCAACCTCACATCAAATCCATGGGCTGATGCTGGAAATTTACCCAGAACTTCAGTACCTTAAGTCTACTTCTTGTGAGAATGTACCCTCCCTATACACCATTTTTTTTCATTAGCACTCTCCCAGAGTTAATAGTCAAAGTAAGCTGTATACTGGTCATTCAGGGGTTAGTGAATGAACTTCAATTTTGGTCCTGAGTATAAGGTTTTTAGGCATACAAATGTTTCTATTACATTCATAGATTTGTGCAACCGTAACTCTTTTAGTGGCTGAATAATATTCCATTGTATGGATACCACATTTTGTTGATTATTTCATGTGTTCATGGACACTTGTGTTTTTTCTACCTTTTGGCTACGGTGAATAGTGCTGTAAGGAACAATGGCACACACATTTCTGTTTGAGTCCATGTTTTCAATTATTTTAAGTCTATAACCAGAAGTCAGATTGTAATTCTATGTTTAGCTTTTGAGGAATCTCCAATTGTTTTCAACTACTGTAAATAGTACTGCAATGAACATTTGTGTATAAATATTTGTTTGAATACCTGTTTTCAATTGTTTTACTTATATACCTAGCAGTGGACTGGCTGGATCATATGGTAATTCTAAGTTTATTTTTTTGAGGAACTGCCAAACTGTTTTCCACAGGGCTGCACTAGTTTTTGTTCCTTTCCACCAGCATTGTAGAAGGGTTCCAATTTCTCCACATCCTCACCAATATTGTTATTTTCCTTTTTTTAAATTTTTTTATTTTTATTTTTTGCAGTTGAAAGATTTAATAGAGTGAAAACAGAGCTCCCATACAAAGGGAGGGGACCCAAAGGGGGTTGCCGTTGCCAGCTCGAATGCCTGGGTTTATATCCTGATCCTTGTCCCTCCCACTGTGCTCTCAGGCAATAGATGATTGGCTATTTCTTTACCTCCTGTTTTTGCCTAATTAGCATTTTAGTGAGCTCTCTGATTGGTCAGGTGTGAGCTAAGTTGCAAGCCCCGTGTTTAAAGGTGAATGCGGTCACCTTCCCAGCTAGGTTTAGGGATTCTTAGTCAGCCTAGGAAATCCAGCTAGTCCTGTCTCTCAGTACCCCCTCTGAACAGGAAAACCCAAGTGCTGTTGGGGAGGTTGGCTGATGACCGCTCTAACTGCTTCCTGCTGAATTGGGGCATAGTAGGGGTTGTGCAGTTGAGATTTCCTTGGGAGGGTTGCCTTCGATGTCATTAACATCGGAGCATGGGCTAGCAGGCTGGTCCAGGGGTCTGTGGTAGATCTTAGTCATGGACTGCATCTGGGGCTCCATTTGAAGAATGATTTGTAGTTTTATAGCTTTGATTCTGGAAGAGACAAACTTAACAAGGAGGTTAAAGATACAGGGATTGAAATGTATGGCCTGCAGTACAGGGGATTATTTCTTTGGCACACTTTACGGGCCCTGACTATCTGCTTGATAATTTTGAAAAGGCCTGGTCCAGTAAATAATAATTTGGCCATCTGATGGGTGCTATCAATGCCTAAATATTTTCCATTTTTAAAAATAGCCATTCTAGTGGGCATGAAGTGTTATCTCATTGTGGTTTTGATTTGCATTTCCATAATGACTAATGATATTGAGTATCTTTTCATGTGCTTGTTGGTAATTTGTGTATTTTCTTTGGAGAAATGTCTATTGAAGTCTTTTGCCCATTTTTAAATCGAGTTGTCTTTTAGTTGTTAGGTTGTGCTGGATGCTAGACCCTTTCAGGCATATAATTTACAAATACTTTCTCTTATTCTATGAATTGTATTTTCACTCTCTTGATATAATTCTTTAGAGCACAGAAGTTTTAAATTTTGATGAAGTCTAATTGTTGTTTGTGGCTTTGGTGTCATTTCTAAGAATTCATGGACAAATGTGAGGTCATGAAGATTTACCTCTATGTTTTCTTCTAAGAGTGTTATAGTTTTAGCTCTTACATTTAGATTTCTGATCAATGTTAAGTAATTTTTATCTATGGTGTGAGGTAGAATCCAATTTTATTAATAGTATTTTGCGTGTGAATATCCAGTTGTCCCTGCACCATTTGTTGAAAAGACTATTCTTTTCCTACCATGTGGTCTTGGCATCCTAGTCAAAAATCAGTTGACCACAGATGTATGGGTTTGTACTATTCATTCTATTTTATTGGTCTGTGTGTCTACCCTTAAACAAAAATAATGAAGCATAACAAATCAAAAATACAATCATATACTAATATAATACCTACATAGTTATCTTTACTATTGTTCTTTCTTTTTATTATTATTGCTCTTTATTTTTCATATAGCTTTGAGGTACTGTCTAGGTACTAGAATTATTTTCATTATAGTTTGAAGGACTTTTTCAGGTCTATAGGCAGAAAACTCCCTCAGCTTTTTTGTTTATCTAGGAATGTCTCTCTTCTCTGTTCCTGCTTTTAAGATTTTTTTTCTTCCTGCTTTCAAGATTTTCTTCATCTTTGTCTTTTGATGGTTTGATTATGTGTCTGTAGTTCTTTGAGCTTCTTTAAAATCAAATTTGGGAAATTTGAGGCTACTCTTTCTTCAAATATTCTTTCCATCCCTTTCTTTCTCTGGGACTTTCATAATGCATATGTTAGAATACTGCAAATTATTCCACAGTTCTTTATGCTCTATTCACATGTCTTCATTTTTTTTCTTTCTGTTCCTCAAACTAGATAATTTCAATGAGCTCATCAAGTTTACTGGTTCTTTCTTCTGCCTGCATAAATCTGCTGTTGAAGCTCTAGTAAAATTTTCATTTCAGTTATTGTATTTTTCAGCTCCAGAATTCCTATTTGCTTCCTTTATATAATTCAATTTCTTTATTGATATTTTTGTGGCATTATTTGTCTGGTTTCTTTTAATTTTTTTGTCAATGATTGCCTTTATCTATTTGAGGATATTTAAGGCAGTTGATTTAAAGCTTTGCCTAGTAAGACAATGTCTGTGCTTCCTCAGGGATACTTTCTGTTCATTTGGCTTTTTTCCTGCAAATTGGCCATACTTTCTTGTATCTTTGTGCACCACGTGATTTTTTGGTTAAAAACTGGGCATGTTATATATTTAAATGTGGTAACTGGATATAAGATTCTTCACCTTCCTCAAGGTTTGTTGTTATTGTTTGCTGTGGATGGCCTCTGAATTCTGTTGTTTCTTTAGCTTTTGGTCAGCTAGTGGTTTCACAGAGATTTTCTTAAAAGAAAAAAAAATAATAGTCTCCTGGTCTTTGCAGATTGGCTCTGTGTTAGGGATACTCCTTCCACACTTAGCCAGGCCATTTACAGCTCTGCCTTAGCCTTCACTTCCTGCTCACACTGAGCCTAAAAGTCAGCCAGAGGTGACAGCTAAGGGTCTTTTCAGGTCTTTTCTGGGTATGCACCCTGCCCTGGGCATGCACATGACTTTCTAGATTTCCTGTTATATGCAGGAGATTACCAAATCCCTATTCCCCAAAGTAACTCTTTCCCTGGCTTTTTCTCCTAGGTTGTAGCATGTTTATTGTTTGACCCAACTGTAGTCTTTTACCCAAGGCAGCAACAGCTCATTCATTTGCCTATTGGTGTTTTCAAGGAACCCCTCTGCTTAGCAACTTTTCTGCACTGAAAGAGTTCTAAGTTAGATAAAACCAAAGCAAACACCCTGTGTCAGTCCTTCAAGGAATCCCCAGACAAACACAATTCTTTAGGAACTAGGTCTGCTCTGCTCCCTCTGGAACTAGGCACCCCCATCAGGAATATGGGTTGCATCTTAAAACTGCCAGCATGCTAGGAAAGGGAGAGGAGTAGTACAAAGCTAAGTTAAAACACCACAAAGCTATTCTACCATGTTTAAGTCATCTTTTCCTTCATTCCACATTCACTTGGTTTTTGGAGACCAGCACTGTAGACTAATGCTGTTGACAATTTTCCAGACTTCTGACAACGTTGATTGTGACAGTTTTTGCTTGTTTATTTGATGTTTCTGTGGAGGGATGGGCTCTTGGAATTCCCTACTCTCCCATTTTTGCTGACATCACTCTCTCATACTTTCTTTTATATTTGAAATATTTTGTAATCTAAAAGAGGAAATGAGAAGTGTTATCTAGCTTTGCGTTATGTCTTCTGCAATATTTCTAGCCAGACACCAAGGTGAAGGCATCTAATGTAAGAATGTGTGAGGGGTGGCCAAGGAGCCCATAGAAACCCAAAAGAAAGTGTCATAAAGATGAGACTTACAAACCTGAGACTGGAGTTTCATTAGGTGGGCCTCTAGGAAACCTCAGTGACTAAAGGTCACAGACTTACAGATCTCAGACATTTTCTTCTTCATATGATGCAATAGAAATATACAATGCACAATCCCACTTGTGAAGCATTGTTATCAAATGTTTAAATCAAATCTATTTAAGCGCCCATTTGATTTAAATTTTTGACAAGAATGCTTCACAAGTGGGGTTGTGCATTGTGTATTTCCTATTGCATCATATAAAGGAACACAGGAGCATACTAAATGAACCACAAGGATACAATCAGCAAATTCTGGAGTACGAGAAATGCTACAGGACAGACAGCTCAGTTCCTCCAGCAAATAAATGGCAAGGAAAGGAAAATGGGTGGGCGTGGGGAGGAATGGTGCAACTCATAGACTAAAAGCAATTTAAGAGATACAACGACCAAATGCAATATATACACCTTAGTTTTTATCTCAATTTAAATCATTATGGGGCAGGTGAGGACATTTTAACAATGACTGGATATTTGATTATCTTAAAAAGTTAAGTTTTTAGCTGTGATAATGGTATTTTGGTTAACTTTTAAAAATAAGTCCTAATATTTTGGAGTTACATAGCAAAGTGTTTACGGATGAAATAATATGGCATCTGGGATTTGATACCAAATAATCCACTGGAGACAGTGGGAAAGTAGAGATAAAACAAGACTGGACATGTGCTCAAAATTGTTGGAGCTGAGTGATGAATGTGGAGGGATTTTATATTACTATTTCTGTTGTTTAATATGTTTGATATTTTCCATAAAAATACTTTTGAAAAATAGTAACTGAGATACTTATTTCTATAGCACCTAGTAGATCTTTGATATACTGTATTGATGAACTTCAAGTATTGATGTGCTATATTGATTAACTACAATCTTTGATATGCTATGTTGATTAACTTCAATAACTTGGGCACTAAAACTATTTCACTAAGCATCAAACTGAATAAATTCTTCCAAAAAAGCAAAATCTTAAAAAACTTTTAAAAGCAAAAACTTTTTGTAACAATAAACTTTTTCTAAAATTAAATGCTGAATTTAGTATGTCCAAATTACCTATATTACTTTTGTCTGTTTATTTAGCATTTGAAAAATAATCATCTTGTATAGAGAAATGTGATTTAAGATATAAGACAACCTTACTTATCTTTGTATTATCTCTGGGAAAACATCCTACTTCTACTTCTTAAGTGAAGCTTTCTGAGATTAAACAAAATTTATTGTCAAAGAAACTAATTTTAGTTTGATTTATTTTAACTAAAATGTTTACTCTGATTGTTTTTAGTCAGGAAAAATTCAAAACTAAGATTTACATACAGAACAAATTATAAGCCGGGCTAATAAGCTTAATCAGCTAATAATATCCTCAAAGAGAATACTTAGCAGAAAAACTTACTTTGGTTCAAGTTAACCTATTTATGCCTCAGGATGCAATGTTTTGAATTTTTGCAATCAGACCTTGGTGATAACTGAGCAGTAGGATATAAATAACTCCCACAGGTTTGTGTTCCAATAATGGAACACTAGGCATAAGTGGGTTTTGATAGAGAATGAGACCAGAGCATCTTGCCATGAAATATGTTTACTCCAGATTTCCATATTCCCACTATCACAGCTTAAAAAATTATCGACTTGTGGTCAAGCCTATTTTACCTACACTCCTAGAAATTTATTCTCCAGTACAGATAAAATTTTTGAGAATTATAGAAGGAAAAAGGAATCTTAATGGAAGATGTTTTTGTTTGTGCTGCTATAACAAAATACCATACACTGGATTATTTATAAACAATAGAAATTCATTTCTCACAGTTCTGGAGGCTGGGAAATCCAAGATGAAGGTGTCAATAGGTTGCATGTCTGGAGAGGGCTGCCCTCTGCTTCCAAGATAGTGCCTTGCTGCTGCAGCCTCTGGAGGGAAGGAATGCTGTGTCCTCACATGACTGAAGAGCAGAAGGGAATGAACCCACTTTCTCAAGCCCTTCTATAAGGGTCCTAACCCCATTCTTTATGGCTCCTCATGATTGAATCACATCTTCAAGGCCTCACCTTTTAATTCTATCACTTTGGTGATTGTTTCAACATATGAATTTTGGGGGGACACATTCAGACCACAGCAGAAGCAAAAAAAAAAAAAATGGAATTGAAAGAAAACAAATACGTGGCAAATCAAAACTTATGAGATGTAGTTAAAGATGTGCTTAGAAAAAAATTATAGCCCTAAATATACTAGAGAGGAAGAAAGGATGAAAATTTGCTAACCTAACTAACCAACTTAAGAAGTTCAAAAAGAAGAGCAAATTAAATCTTAAGACAGTAGAAGGAAAAAAACTAAAGATCATTTATGAATTAATTAATAAAGCACAAAAATGTAAAATAGAGGGAGACAATGAAGCCAAAAGTTGGTTCTTTGGTAAGACTAATAATCAAATAAATCCTTAGCAAGACTGAAAAAGAAAAAAAGAGGCACAAGCTGCTAATATCAGGACTGTAAAAGGACATTGCTAAAGATCTAAGATTTGAAAAAGGTAATAACAAGGATGTCATCGATACCTCTGTACCAATAAATTTGAACATTTAGATTAAATGAGCAAATTTCCATATAAATATAACTTATGAAAACTGATGCAAGATGAAATAGAACCCTTATAAAAGGGTCCTTCAGAGAGTGGTTCATTCCCTTCTGCTCTTCAGCCATGTGAGGACACAGCATTCCTCCCCTCCAGAGGCTGCAGCAACAAGGCACTACCTTGGAAGCAGAGAACAGCCCTCTCCAGACATGCAACCTATTGACACCCTGATATTGGACTTCCCAGTCTCCAGAACTGTGAGAAACGAATTTCATCTAAATTGAATATCTATTAAGGAAACTGAATTTATGACTTCCATTCAAAGAAAACTCTAGGATTCCACTACTAGAAATCCTAGTGGGGATGGCCCCACTGGTGAAGTCTTCCATATATCTAAGAAAAAATAATATCACTCTTACACAAATTATTCCTAAAAATGGAAAAAAGAGGAAGCATTTCCCAACTTATTTTATGAAGACAGCATAATCTTGATACCAACAAAGGCAGCATAAAAAAAGAATATTACAGATTAATCTTTCTCAAAAACATAAATGCAAAAATCCTTTAAAAATAGGGAATTAAATCCCACATAGAAAGGATAATACATCATAACCAAGTTGGGCTTATTCTAGGAACACAATATTGACTTGACATTTGAAAACCAATATATAATTCAGCACATCAACAGAATAAAGAAGAAAAAATCATATGATGGATGACTGATAAATGGAGAGAAAAATTTGATAAGATGCAGCTCCCATTTATTTAAAACCTCTTAGCAAACTAGGAATGGAAGGCAGTTTTCTTAAAGATAATATAGTGGGTTGAACTGTGGCTCCCAAAAGGGTATGTCCAAATCATAACTCCCAGAACTGTGAATGTGATGGCATTTGGAAAAAAAGAGTTGATGGAGCAATGTGGCTGAATAGAAGCCTCCACCGATCACCCTCCTTGCAGGAATACCAAATTTTAACAACTAACTACACACAAAAAAAGCACCATTATAAGAATCAAAAATCAGGTGAGAAATCACAGTACCTGGTTTTGCCATTTTATTACTGAAAGAGGCACTGAAGAGGGTAGGGAAAACAATCTTGAATCATCTACATCACCCCTCCCTCTTGCCCTAGCATCTCTTGCCTAGATCTCTTGGAGAGAGAATCTGCACATTTTGGGGAGTGAGAGCACAGGGACTAGGAGACTTGGCATTGAACTCCATGCTTTCCTGTCACAGCAGACAGCAAAGCCATGCTGGTTCAGCCAGCACCTGCCCATGGACAGAGCATTGACACCTTAGCCAGAGGGGAATTGTCCATCCCAGCAGTTGGAACTTGGGTTTCTTGGCAAGCCTCACCACTGCAGACTAATGTGCTCTGGGGTAAACTTGAAAGGCAGTCTAGGACACAAGGACTGCAATTCCTAGGACAGTCCTAGTGCTGGGTGGGGGTTAGAGCCAGTGAACTAGGGTGGCATGTGACCTAGTGAGACACCAGCTGGAATGGCTAAAGCAGTGCTTGTGCCACCCCTTCCCCAACCCCATGCAGCACAGCTTGCAGCAAAGAAAGTGACTCCTTCCTTCTGCTTGAGGAGAGGAGAGCAAAGAGTAAAAAGGACTTTGTCTTGCATCTTGGATACCAGCTTAGCCACAATAGAATAGGGCACTGGGGCTGGGCATGGTGGCTCACACCTGTAATCCCAGCACTTTGGGAGGCCAAGGTGGGTGGATCACTTGAGCTCAGGAGTTTGAGACCAGCCTGGCCAACATGGTGAAACCCCATCTCTACTAAAAACCCCATCTCTGGCTCATACCTGTGTCCCAGCTACTCAGGAAGCTGAAGCAGGAGAATCGCTTGAACCTGGGAGGTGGAGGTTGCAGTGAGCTAAGATCATGCCACTGCACTCCAGCCTGGGTGACAGAGTGAGACTGTCTCAAAAAAAAAAAAAAAATTGGGCAGTGGGCAGAGTTGTGAGGCCCCCTTCCCAGGCCTTAGCTCCCAGATGGCCCTTCTAGACACACCCTGGGCCAGAAGGGAACCTGCTGCCTTGAAAGAAAGAACCCAGTAATGGAAGATTACCTGCTGACTAAAGAGCCCTTGGGCCCTGAATAACCAGTGGCAATACCCAGATTGTACACTGTGGGCATTGGGCTCTGAGATGTGCTGGCTTCAGGTGAGTCCCAGGACATTACAAACTGTGATGCTATGGTGAAAGACTCCTTCTGCTTGAGAAAAGCAGAGGGAAAATTAAAGGGGATTTTGTCTTGCACCCTCGGTACAAACCAGCTTGGCCAGTGGGGCAGAGCACCAAGTAGACTCTTGGGGTTACTGAATCCAGGTATACGCTCTTGGACAGCACTTCTGGACCTGCTCTGGGACAGAGGGGAGCACACTATCCTGAAAGGTGAGTCTCAGGCTGGGCAGCATTCACCACAAGCTGACTGAAGAGACCTTGGGCTTTAACTGAACATTGGTGGTGGCCTCGCAGAACTCCCTGTGGGCTAGTGGTGGTGGTGGCCACTGGGAGAGACTCATCTGCCTGTGGAAAGGGGAGGGAAGAGCCGGAAGAAGGACTTTGTCTTGTGATCTGAGGGCCAGCTTAGCTGCAGTAGAATAGAATACCAGGTAGATTTCTAAGATTTTCTGACTATAATTCCTGGCTCCCAGACAACACCTTGGAACCTGCCTAGAACCTGGTGGATCTCGCCACCCTGAAGGGAAGGACACAAACCTGTCTGGCTTCTCCACCTGCTGATTGCAGAACCCTAGGGCCTTGAGTGAATATAGGTGATAGCCAGGTAGTGGTTATGGCAGGTCTTGGGCAAGACCTAGTGCTGTGCTGGCTTTAAGTCTAATGTAGCACAGTCCTAGTAGTGGCGGCCACAGGAGTGCTTGCATCATTCCACCCCCAGCTCCAGGCAGCTCATCACAGAGAGAAAGAGACTCCATTTGTGTGGGAGAAAGTAAGGAAAGAGAACAAGCATATCTGCCTCATAATCCAGGGATCTTTTTCCTGATCTTATCCAAGACCACTGAAATGGTACCTCTACAAGTCAGCAAGAACCACAGTTATTGCACTTGGGGCCCAATCCCTTTGAATGCTTAGAAAGTCTTCCCAAGAAAGGGGGGCACAAACAAGCCCAGACTGTAAAGACTGTAAAAAAACACCTAACCCAAACACTGAAGAACATCCACAAGCGTCAAGACCATCCAGAAAAACATGACCTTACCAAATGAACTAAATAGGGCACCAGGGACCAATCCTGGAGAAATAGAGATATGTGACCCTTCAGACAGAGAATTCAAAATAGCTGTTCTGAGGAAACTCAAAGAAATTTAAGATAACACAGAGAAGAAATTCAGAGTTCTATCAGATAAATTTAACAAACAGATTGAAATAATTAAAAAGAATCAAGCAGAAATTCCAGAGTTGAAAAATGCAATTGACATCATAAAGAATGCATGAGTCTGTTAATAGCAGAATTGATCTAAAAGAAAGAATTAGTGAGGTTGAAGATAGGCTATTTGAAAATACACAGTCAGAGGAGACAAAAGAAGAGAATAAAAAAGAATGACACATACCTACAAGAGCTAGAAAATATCCTCAAAAGGTCAAATCACAGAATTATTGGCCTTACAGAGGAGGTAGAGAAAAAGATAATGGTAAAAAGTTTATTCAAAGGGATAATAACAGAGAACTTCCCAAACCTAAAGAAAAATATCAACATGCAAGTACAAGAAGGTTATAGAACACCAAACAGATTTAACCCAAAGAAGACTACATTAAGGCATTTAATAATCAAACTCCCAAAGGTCAAGGATAAAGAAAGGATCCTAAAGGCACCAAGAGAAAAGAAAGAAATAACATAAAATGGAGCTTCAATACATCTGTCAGCAGACTTTTCAGTGGAAACTTTACAGGCCAGGAGAGAGTGGCATGACATATTTAAAGTGCTGAAGGAAAAAAAACTTTACCCTAGATAGTATATCCAGCCAAAATGTCCTACAAACATAAAGGATATATATGGATTAAAAAGCAAGACCCTGTGATCTATTGCAAATGATTTTTCTTCTTTATTCTGTTGATATGCTGAATCATATTAATTGTTTTTCAATGTCAAGGATATATTGAATGCAAATGGAATAAACTCTTCAATCAAAAGACATAGAATGGCTGAATGGATTAAAAAGCAAGACCCAATGATCTGTTGCCTAGAAGAAACACATTTCACCTATAAAGATATATAGACTGAAAATAAGAGATGGAAAAAGATATTCCATGCAAAAAGAAACCAAAAAAGAGCAGGAGTAGCTATACCTATGTCATACAAAATAGATTTCAAGACAAAATCTGTAAGAAGAGACAAAAGTCATTATGTAGTAATAAAGGGGTCAATTTAGCAAGAGGATATAACAATTGCAAATATATATGAACCCAATGCTGGAGCACCCAGATACACAATGCAAATATTATTAAAGAGAGAGAGACAGATAAGCCCCAATACAATAATAGCTGGAGACTTCAATACCCCACTTCTAGCATTGGACAGATCTTCCAGACAGAAAATCAACAGAGAAACACTGGACTTAATCTGCACTGTAGAACAAATGGACCTAACAGATATTTACAAAACATTTCATCCAATGGCTGCAAAATACACATTCTTTTCCTCAGCACATGGATTATTTTTAAGGATAGACCATATGTTAGGTGACAAAGCAAATCTTAAAACATTAAAAAAAAACCTGAAATAATATCACCCATCTTCTCTAACCACAATGGAATAAAATTAGAAATCATAACAAGAGGTATTTTGTAAACCTTACAAACACATGGAAGTTAAACAATATGCTCCTGAATGACCACTGGGTCAACATGAAGAAATTAAGAAGGAAACTGAAAAATGTCGTGAAACAAATGATAATGGAAACACAACATACCCAAACCTACGGGATATAGCAAAAGCAGTACTAAGAGGGAAATTTATAGCCATAAATGCCTACATCAAAATAGAAGAAAAACTTCAAATAACCTAATGATGCATCTTAAAGAACTAGAAAAGCAAGAGCCAATAAAGCCCAAAATTAGAAGAAATGATAAAAATCACAGCAGAAATAAATGAAATTGAATGAAGAAAATGATACAAAAGATAAATGAAATAAAAAGTTGGTATTTTGAAAAGATAAATAACATTGACAAATATTTAGCCAGACTAAGAAAAAAAGAGAGAAGACCCAAATAAGTAAAATTAGCAATGAAAAAGGAGACATTACGATCAATACTGCAGGAATTCAAAGGATCATTAGTGGCTACTATAAGCAACTATATCCCAATAAATTGGAAAATCTGGAAGAAATGGACAAATTTCTAGATACATACAACCTACCAAGATTGAACTGGGAGGAAATCCAAAACCTGAACAGACCAATAACAAGTAATGAGATGGAAGCTGTAATAGAGTCTTCCAAGAAAACCCCGGGACCCGATGGCTTTATTGCTGAATTCTACCAAACATTTAAAGAATACCAATCCTATTTGAACTACTCCAAGAAAATATAGAAGGAGGGAATTCTTCCAAACTCATTCTATGAGGCCAGTATTACCCTGGTACCAAAACCAGACAAAGGCACATCAAAAAAAGGAGAAAACTACAGGCCAATATCTGTGATGAATATTGATGTAAAAATCCTCAACAAAATACTAACAAACCAAATTCAACAATACATTAAAAAGATCACTCATTCATGACCAATTGGGATTTATTCCAGGGTTGCAAGGATGGTTCAAATGCAAATCAATCAATGTGATATGTCATATCAACAGAATAAAGGACAAAAACCATATGATCATTTCAACTGATGCTGAGAAAGCATTTGATAACATTCAACAACCTTTCATGATTAAAAAAAACCCTAAAAAAACTGGGTATAAAAGAAACATATCTCAACATAATAAAAAATATATATATGACAGATTCACAGCTAGTATAATGTAGAATGGGAAAAAACTGAAAGCCTTTCCTCTAACATCTGGAACACAACAAAGATGCCCACTTTCACCACTGTTATTCAACCTGATACTAGAAATCCTAGCTAGAGCAATCAGACAAGAGAAAGAAATAAGGGGCATTCAAACTGGAAAGAAATAAGTTATCCTTGTTTGCAGACGATATAATCTTATATTTGGAAAAACCTAAAGATTCCACCAAGAAACTTTAGTAAAACTGAAATGAAAAACTTCAGTATCTTTCAGAAAAACTGCAGGATATAAAATCAACATACAAAAATCAGTAGCATTTTTATATACCAACAGTGAATAATCTGAAAAAGAAATTTAAAAAGCAATTCCATTTATAATAGCCACACATAAAAGTAAACACCTAGGAATTAGCTTAACCAAAGAAGTGAAACATTTATACAATCATAACTATAAAACACTGATAAAAGAAATCAAAGAGGACACAGAAAAAGGAAAGTCACAAAAATTCTACTGAAGAGGACATACAAAAATATTCCATGTTATTGATCGGAAGAATTAATATGGTTAAAATGTTCATACTAGCCAAAGAAATCTACAGATTCAATGCAATCCCTGTTAAAATACCAGTGACATTCTTCACAGAAACAGAAAAAAAATCTATAAAATTTGTATGGAACCACATACAAGCTATCCATAACATTTCCATAAAATTTGTATGGAAGCACAAACGACCCATAACAGCCAAAGCTATCCTGAGCAAAAAGAACAAAACTGGAGGAATCACATTATCTGACTTCAAATTGTACTACATAGCTATGGTAACCAAAACAGCATGGTCCTGGCATAAAAACAGACATGCAGACCATGCAACAGAATAGAGAACCCAGAAACAAATCCACACACTTACAGTGAACTCATTTTTGACAGAGGTGCCAAGAACATACACTGGGGAAAAGACACTCTCTTGAATAAATGATGTTGGGAAAACTGTATATCCATACGCAGAAAACTTTAACTAGACCCCTGTCTCTTGCCATATACAAAAATAAAATCAAAGTGGATTACAGACTTTAACCTAAGACCTCAAACTATGAAACTTCTACAAGAAAACATTGGGGAAATGCTCCAGGACATTGGTCTGGGCAAAAATTTCTTGAGTAACACCCCACAAGCATAAGCAACCAAAGCAAAAATGTACAAATGGGATCACATCAAGTTAAAAAGCTTCTGCACAGCAAAGGAAACAATCAACAAAGTGAAGAGACAACCCACAGAATGGGAGAAAATATTTGCAAACTTAACCCTGTGACAAGGGATTAATAACCAGAATATATAAGGATCTCAAACAACACTATAGAAAAAATTTGAAAAATCCAATTTTAAAAATGGGCAAAAGACCTGAGTAGATATCTCTCAAAAGATAACATACAAATGTCAAACAAGCATATGAAAAGGTGTGCAACATCATTGATCACCAGAGAAATGCAAATCAAAACTACAATGAGGTATCATCTCACCCCAGTTAAAATGGCTTTTATCAAAAGACAGGCAATAACAAATGCTAGCAAGGAGGTGGAGAAAAGGGAACCCTCATACATTGTTGGGGGAAATGTAAATTAGAACAACTATGGAGAACAGTTTGGAGGTTCCTCAAAAACCTAAAAATAGAGCTATCCTTTGGGAGGCCGAGTCGGGCAGATCACAAAGTCAGGAGTTCATGACCAGGCTGGCCAACACAGTGAGATCCTGTCTCTACTAAAAACACAAAAATTAGCTGGGTCTGGTGGCAGGCACCTGTAATCCCAGCTACTTGGGAGGCTGAGTCAGGAGAATCACTTGAACCCGGGAGGCAGAAGTTGCAGTGAGCTGAGATCGCACCATTGCACTCCAGCCTAGGCGACCAGAGTGAAACTCCATCTCACACACACACACAAAAAAAAAAAAAAAGAAAAGAAAAAAAATAGAGTTATCATATGATCCAGTAATCCTACTGCTGGGTATATACCCAAAAGAAAGGAAATTAGTATGCTGAAGGGATATCTCCCATGTTTATCGAAGCACCATTCACAATAGCCAAGACATGGAAGCAACCTAAGTTGCTTTACATACATCAACAGATGAATGGATAAAGCAAATGTGGTACATATATACCATGGAGTACTATTCAGCCATGAGAAAGAATGAGATCCTATCATTTGCAACAACATGGATGGAACTCAATGTCATTATATTAAGTGAAATAAGCCAGGCACAGAAAGATAAATTTCATATGTTCTCACTTATTATGTGGGAACTAAAAATCAAAACAATTGAACTCATGGAGACAGAGAGTAGAAGGATGGTTACTAGAGGCTGGGAAGAGTAGTGAGGGAGTGGGGGTTGGGGGGAAGTGGGGATGATTAATGGGTAGAAAAAGCACATATAGTTAGAAAGAATGAGTAAGACCTTGTATTAGTCTGCTAATAAAGACATACCTGAGACTGCATAATTTATACAGGAAAGGGATTTAATTGACTCAAAGTTCCACATGGCTGGGGAGGCCTCACAATCATGGTGGAAGGAGGAGGAGCAAAGTCACATCTTACATGGCAGTAGGCAAGAGAGCGTGTGCCCTTTATAAAACCACCAGAGTCACTATCCAGAGAATAACATGGGAAAACAACGCCCCCATGATTCAGTTACCTCCCATGGGGTTCCTCCTATGACACATGGGAATTATGGGAGCTACAGTTCAAGATGAGATTTGGGTGGGGACACAGCCAAACCATATCAAACTTAGTATTTGATAGCACAACAGGAGGACTGTAGTCAATAATGATTTAATTGTACATTTAAAAATAACTAAAAGGGTGTAATTGGATTGTTTGTAATGCAAAGGATAAATGCTTCAGGGGATGGATTCCCCATTTACCATGATGTCAGTCTTACACATTACATGACTGTATCAAAGTATCTCATGTACCCCATAAATATATACACCTACTATGTACCCACAAAAATTAAAAACTAAAAAAGTTTAAAAGGGTCTCTGTAGTTGTAATTAAGTTGAGAACCTTGAGATGGGGTCATCTTGGATTTAGGGATTACCCTAAGTCCAATGAAGAGGAGAAGACACAGACAGAGACACAGAGAAAAGGCCATGTGAAGATGGAGACAGAGATTGGGGTGATGCATCCATCAGCCAAGGAATGCCAAGCATTGCTGACGATCACCAGAAACGAGGAGAAATACAGGAAACAGATTCTCCCTCAGAGCTTCCAGAAGGAAACACCACCACCAACATTTTGATTTCAGACTTCTGGCCTCCAGAACTGTTGGAGAATGAATTTTTGTTGTTTTAAGCCACCCAGTTGTGCTAATTTGTTAAAGCAACCTTAGGAAATCAATACAAGGGGTATCGACAAATAACCTCTTGCAAAAACTATACTCAATGGAAAAATATAGAATACCTTCTCCCTGAAATTGGGAGGGAAAAAAGGGTGACCACCATCATCACTTCTCTTCAACATTGAAGGGGAGGTTCTGGCCAGCGCACTAAGGGGAGAAAAAGAAATAAAAGTCATAAATATTGTAAAGAAAGAAATTAGGCTGGGCACAGTGGCTCATGCCTGTAATTCCAGCACTTTGAGGCTGAGGCGGGCAGATCACCTGAGGTCAGGATTTCGAGACCAGCCTGGCCAACATGGTGAAACTCTACTTCTACCAAAAATACAAAAATTAGCCAGGCATGGTAGTGGCGCCTGTAATTCCAGCTATTTGAGGGCTGAGGCATGAGAATCGCTTGAACCCGGGAGGCGGAGGTTGCAGTGAGCTGAGGTCACACCATTGCACTCCAGCCTGGATGATAAGGAGAGACTGCGTCTCAAAAAAAAAAAAAATTAAATTGTGATAAAATCGTTTTTGGATAATGTGATTCTGTACATTTAAAAAAATCTGAAAGAATGTACAGACAGGCTGGCTGCAATGGCTCACACCTGTAATCCTAACACTTTGGGAGGCTGAGGCAGGACGATTGCTTAAGCCCAAGAGCTCAAGACCAGCCTGGGCAACAAGTGAGACCCCATCACTATAAAATTTAAAAAATAAAAATAAATAATGTCCAGGTAAATTCTTAGATCTGTCTCTCAGTCATGCGAGGACACAGTAAGAAGGGCATCATCTAAAGGCGGGAAACAGACCTCACCCGATTCTAAATCTGCTAGCACCTTGTTCGTGAACTTTCCAGCCTCCAGAACTGAGAGAAATACATTTCTGGTGTTTAAGCCACCAAGTCTTGGTATTTTGTTATAGCAGCCTGAGCTTATTCTTTTAGGTTTTAAACGTTTTAAGTTTTAAAACTTAAATTTTTTAGAAAAAATAACCATTTTAACCAGTTTTATTTTTCCTTTCTGGTGTTATGGAACATAATGAGGTTCTTTTTACTTTTTCCTCAATTGTTGATTAAAGTTGCCACTTAAGTGTGAAGTTTAGATAAACAACAAATTTAGGAGACATGATAAAAAGTTCATTGTTTATCTGAAATTATTATTATCATTTTTTTTGAGATGGAGTCTCACTCTCTTGCCTAGACTGGAGTGCTGTGGCGTGATCTCAGCTCACTGCAACCTCTGCCTCCCAGGTTCAAGCGCTTTTCCTGTCTCAGCCTCCCAAGTAGCTGGAATTACAGGTCTATGACACCACACCCTGCTAATTTTTGTATTTTTAGTAGAGACGGTGCTTCACCATGTTGGCCAGGCTTGTCTCGAACTCCTGACCTCAAATGATCTGCCCTCCTTTACCTCCCAAAGTGCTGGGATTACAGGCATGAACCACTGTGCCCGGCCTGAAATTCAGTCTAATCAAGCATCTTGTATTTTTATTTGCTAAACTTTGATGGATCTTTTTTCTGTGGGTCACCATTTTCACAAAAAAGAGATTGATTAACTCTTGCTAAATAGGAAATTGGCAGGCAGGAAATGTGAAGAAGGTCCAGCTTTAGACAGAATTATTCTGTAGGTGTATCTAACAAGTCCTTCTCCTCTTGTTCTGTTTAACAACCATAACTTACTGTAAGTAATAAGCAATGATGGAAACTTCCATAGAGAAGAGAAGGCTTTAGAGTTAGTTACACCTGAGCTCAAATCCTAGCAGCATCTTTTATTAGCTTTGTGACCTTGGGCAAGTAACTCAATCTTCATCTGTAAAATAGTAATACTATTACTAAAAGCCTTCCACATTGCCATAAACCTTAAATAAAATAATATATGTAATAACTTAGCATGACAGCTGCCATAAATTAAAGTTCTCAACAAACAGCAGTTCACTTTTTTTCTATATTGGAGACAAGGTCTCACTCTGTTGCCGAGGCAGGAGTGCAGCAGCACGATCTCAGCTCATTGCAGCCTTGACCTCCCCAGGCTCAGGTGATCCTCCCACCTCAGCCTCCTGAGTAGCTGCGACTACAGCTGCACACCACCATGACCAGCTAATTTTTTTGTAGAGATGGGGTTTTGCCATGTTGGCCAAGCTGGTCTCAAACTCCTGGGCTCAAGTGATCCTCCCACCTTGGCCTCCCAAAGTTCTGGGATTACAGGTGTGAGCCACCGCACTTGGCCCAAATGGCAGTTCTTCTTGTTAGTGTTGATACATGGTCCCTTTCTTTTATACCATTAAGGAAAGGACATAAAATAAATGCACAAATGACTATAATACGAGGCATACAATGATGTTGGTGGAAATAGGGAAGGTATTATATTATGGAACTTCAGATGAGAAGTCATCTACCCTTTGATTCTTGCAATCAGATGTTCACTCGACACATAGTAATTGAACTTAAACCATGCACAGGTACACTACGGGCTACATTTGATGTGGAATTTAGAGTAATGCCATAGACTGTTTATGTCCCTCCAAAATTCATATGTTGAAACCAAATCCCAAAGGTGCTGGAATTTAGAGGTGAGGCCTTTGGGAAGTGATTAGGTCCTGAGGATGGAACCCTCTTGAATGGAATTAGTGCCCTTATGAAAGAGGCTCCAGAGAACTCTCATGCCCCTTCTGCCATGTGAAGTCACAGCAAGAAGATGGCCATCTGTGAGCCAGGAAGTGGGCCCTCAACAGACACCAAATCTACCAGTGCGTTGATCTTGGACTTCCCGTCCTCCAGAACTATGAGAAATTTCTGTTGTTCACAAACTACCCAATCTTGGTATTTTTGTTATAGCGGCCCAAGTGGACTAAGACAACAAAGGACATTCTAAGTGGCAAAAACAGCTTGAAGACTTTTCTAAGTGGAGAAAACAGCTTTCTCCATGATGGGAAAAATAGGGAATACATATAGGGAATAGCACATGACCTTGTTTGAAGGTGAAAAGAGGAGGAGAGTCAGGAGATGGGGTGGCTCTAAGTGCTGGGTCTAAGGATCTGGGCTTGATGTCACATCCATGGGGGTGCTATTAAATGTATTTTAGCAGGGCCATGAAAGATGAGGATGCACAAAAGAGTATTCTGCAGCATTGCACAAAAAGGAATGAGAAGGAGATTTCCTAGTGGCTTGGGGAGGGAGGACACTGAGTTCAGGATCTATTGCAATAATGCTGATTTCATCACTCCCCTGCTTAAGACTCTTTAATGGCTTCCAGCTACCCAGAGGATCGAGTCCAGAGTGCTTTAGCTGGTCTAAAAGACCGGCATGTTCTGGCTCCTGCCTACTCCTCCCACCTTATGTCTCTGGGCTCTGGCCACAAGGCCTTTCTTCAGCCCCTTGGGCTGTTGGGACTCTCCCATATCTTGGGCTTCATGTTCGCTCTTCCATGTCCCTGGCATGTTCTCCTCCTACCATGTGGCCCTGGTAAACCCTACTCATCATTCATATGTTAGCTTAACTGACCCTCTGAGGGAAGTTTTCCTGGAGCCTCTAATTGGATGAGGTTTTCCCATTGCACACTCCCAGAGCATCCTAGGGTTCTCCTATGCGCACGCTTCACTATTTGCATATTTGTAATCATTTGCTTACTGCCTATAACTCTAGGTAGGAGGGCAGGAACTCAGCATACACTCCCCCTTTTCTTTTTTTTTTGAGACAGAATCTGGCTGTGTGCCCAGGCTAGAGTGCAATGGTGGGATCTCGGCTCACTGCAACCTCCACCTCCTGTGTTCAAGCGATTCTCCTGCCTCAGCCTCCTGAGGAGCTGGGACTACAGGCACGTGCCACCACGCCCAGCTAATTTTTTGTATTTTTAGTAGAGACGGGGTTTCACCATTTTGGCCAGTTTGCTTTCGATCTCTTGACCTCATGATCTGCCCATCTCGGCCTCCCAAAGTGCTGGGATTACAGGTGTGAGCCACCGCGCTCGGCCAGCATACACCACTCTTTGGGTACTAAGTAGTTGGCTGTCAATAAATACTTATTGACTGATGGACAGGGTGGACAGTAACGGACTCCTTCGATTAGGATGATGGCAATGGAAATAACAAGGAGGGGATGGAGAAATATGAATCTGGAAGTCCATGCTTGCCTCTCTCCAAATGGAATGGTCTAGAACAGGGGTCAGCAAACTGTGAGTGGGGCCAAATCAGGCCAGCTGCCTGTTTTGTAAATGCGGTTTTATTGGAACAGAGCCACATTCATTCATTTATGTATTGTTTATGGCGGCCCTCACTTCGCAATGACAGAGTTGAGGAGTTGCAATGGTGAGCGGCGGCGGGGGGGTGGGGGCGGCCTGCAAAACCTGAAATATTTACTATCTGGCCCTATATAGAAAAAGTTTGCAAACCGCCACCCTAAAAGAAAGACTGCATGGAGGTTCACCATAATAATTACAGTGGTTATCTTTGTGTGGCAGGATTATAGATGGGCTTTATATTCTTCTTAATTTTCTGCATTATTCATATTTTCTACGAAGAACATTATTTTTTATAATCAGTAAAACAATAAAGGTTATTAAAAAACAGATTGAGTGCCCCACTAATTCTTTTTAATTTTTAACTTCTAAGTGTTTTACACTTTTTTAAGGGAAAATCTTGTGAACCAGAGCTCTTTGCTTTGCTGGCTTTGGAGGGCAGAGCCAGACAACTCTAAGAGCAACAGAGGAAATCTCTGCTCCCCCGTTTCCTGCCCCAGTGGGACTGTGCTTTTCTGCTAGTTGGAGTCTGGCTTCTAATTCTAGGTTTACATAATCAAGCTGAGTGTTTCTATAAAACTTGGATTCCATTATATGTGTAGTTGTCACATACTATACATGTCCATAATCAGCAACTTTATGGAACACTTAATATCTAGCAGTATTCTGACTGGACCCTATTTTCTAGAGTTTAATAACAATTATTAACTAAAGCTGCAAAGTGTAGACCCACAACTTTAACAGTGATTGCAGATTTTTTTTTAAAAAAGTGTTAGCAAATGACTTCAATTAAAACAGAAAATGAATTTGCCAGATTTTCATTTATGGCTGTGTCCCCAGCATAAGGAGCACATAATACGTGCTTTACAAATATCGGTTAAATCAAGAAATGAATTACTATAAAAGAAATAGGAGGCCAGGTGTGGTGGCTCACGCCTGTAATCCCAGCACTTTGGGAGGCTGAGGCGGGCGGATCTCCTGAGGTCAGGAGTTCAAGACCAGCCTGGCCAACATGGTGAAACCCCGTCTCTAATAAAAATACAAAAATTAGCTGGGTGTGGTGGTGTGCGCCTGTAATCCCAACTACTTGGGAGGCGGAGGCAGGAGAATCACTTGAACCCAGGAGGCAGAGGTTGCAGTAAGCCGAGATCATACCACTGTACTCCACCCTGGCAACAGAGCAAGACTCCATCTCAGAAAAAAATAAAAAAAAGGAAAAAAGTGATACTCAGGGAAAATGATCTTTTACAAAACATTTCTATTAAGTATAAGAACAATGTCTACTCTTAGAAATACTGAAAATTAGGAAAAGGAGAAAAAATCAAATCTATTATCTCAAATTTAAACCTATGAGTCTGGACACACTCTGGGAGACTGAGGTAGGAGGATCCCTTGAGCCCAGAAAGTTCAAGACCAGCCTGGGCAACATAGGGAGACCCCATCTCCACCAAAAAAAAAAAAAAAAAATTTAGCTGGGTGTACTAGCAGGCACTTACAGTCCCAGCTACTCAGGAGACTGAGGTGGGAGGATCGCTTGAGCCTGGGAAGTCAAGGCTACAGTGAGCTGTGATCATGCCACTGCACTCCAGCCTCAATGACAGGGCAAGACCCTGTCTGAAATAAAAATAAAAATAAAGCTATCATCATCATTATTTTGTTGCACTGCTCTCATTCTTTTTCCATATGCCTAGCTTTGGAAATGTAATGTTAACTATGTACATTTATAATTTTGTCTTCCTCTTAAAATTAATCTTATAAAAATTTTCCATGTAATTTCAAGGTCTTTGTAAACATTAATTTTAATGATTATATAATAAACTAAGTGGAATTCCATTATTTACTTAATTTCCACAGTAGTTTCTTTTCTTTTTTTTTCTTTTTTGCCCAATCTGGTAGACAAAGGTATAGTTTCTTTTCTTTTGTAATTATAAATACTACTACAAATAGCTTTGTGCATTTAGCCATTTTTCAAATAAAGCACTTGACAGGTAGCATATCAGCCCGGAGCGTCTACGGAATGCTACAGTAACAAACCCTCAAATCTCCGTGCTATGACAACAATGGTTTATTTCATGTTCATGCTATATGTCCACTGCAAAAACAGAATAATGGAATAAAGTCCTATAAAAATTCAGTTCCCTGCAATTTGATTCAACAAATATGTGTTGAGTGCCTGTTATTAACAAGGCCCACTGCTAGTACTGAATGTAGTTGAAAAGATTTTCTGATGAGTCACAGATAAAATGAAAAGTGGGAACTTCATTTTCATCACATGCTGTACGGCAGCAGAAAAAAAATCAATAAGGCAAAAGATCATTTTTCTAGTGTAGTCATTTGTATACCATGTCTGTATTGTTTCAGATGTGACTCTCTTTTTCTATCTGCCTCTGAAAAGCACTCCTTTATGCTTCAAGGACAGCCTGGTGTGTCTCTAGACCAGTGGAAAGCTTGATAGAGTCAATGCCAGGCCCTGGGATCCCCAGCCTTGGTTTTGCAACACACAATTGTTCCCTGTGACCTTAAATGCTGTTGTGAAACTTTCCAAACAAAACACATTTCAATGCATGAAAAACAAATAAAAGAAAAAATACCCATTAGACCAATAATCTCCATCCTATGAATTTTCCTAAGGAAATATTCCAACAAAGGAAAAAACCATATACACATGAAAATCCTTGTTGTAGATATTTGTAATAGCAAAGGATTGTAGGTAAATTGTAGTATGTGTACTAGATGGAATACAATGAATCAGTAAACATTGATAAAAGTATGAAATTACGTAGAAACACAAATGTTTATGATTTAAATGGAAAATAAAATTTCGCCTATGTTGTAGAATTATATAACACGAATACGTTTTTTAAAAACTAGTAGGAAACATAAAATGGCTGATTTGTTACGAAATAGAACTTCTGCATTGTTTTTAAAGATTTGTATTTCTTCTATTTTTAACATTCAAAGCAATAAAACTTTTTTTTTTTTTTTTTTTTTGAGATGGAGTCTCGCTCTGTCACCCAGGCTGGAGTGCAGTGGCACGATCTCGGCTCACTGCAACCTCCACCTTCCGGGTTCACACCATTCTCCTGCCTCAGCTTCCCGAGTAGCTGGAACTACAGGCGCCTGCCACCATGCCCAGCTAATTTTTTTGCATTTTTAGTAGAGACAGGGTTTCACCGTGTTAGCCAGGATGGTCTCAATCTCCTGACCTCGTGATCTGCCTGCCTTGGCCTCCCAAAGTGCTTGGATTTCAGGCGTGAGCCACCAGGCCCGGCCAACATTTTTAAAAAATACAATAAAACCCATTCCTGGGAGGAACTCTATGTTCAATTAATGTTTTTAAAAGTTGGAAGTAAAGACTTAGGTAGATTGCTAACACTGTGTTGGGATGTTTGTTTGGTAGCTCTTCTGGAAGCATCTGATCAGCTCCCCCTTTTTCTGCTATGCCCTTATTCCTCATCGCTCATAGACTGAATCATCGAAATAAAATGTTTTGAAATAGAGCTGTTTGGAGAAAAGAATATCCATTGCTATCTCTTGATATCACTTTCCAAAACTCAGAAAATGAATAGTTTTGAATGCCAAGGCATGCTTCTATATGAAATCTGTGGATCTAGGTGACAGAAGACATTTTTCAGAACTGACTATAATCAAGTCTTTCATTTTGCATTGAGTGGGCACACAGCAGACACCTGATAAATTGTTGATGGAATGAAAAGGAGGTGAGGGCTCTCTGTGCCCTCCAGATCAGCAGGCATTCAATCTGGGAGGCAGGAAGGACCACGGGATGAGGCCCAGCAGCCCCTGCAGAGAGCCCTCTCTCCACCCCCCAGCCTCACGGAGATCCTGGAGGAGGCATGAGCAAGAGCAGGCCCAGCGTTGGTGGGTTGATGGTTCTAGGGCGTTCCAACCAATTTTCACACCCTGTCAACAAAAGTGGAAGAAGGGACTGTTGAAAACCACCAAGGAGCTGCTGGGTTCCTGTACCTCACGTCAGCCAATTACATTCTTTACTGGAAGCTCTCTTGGGCTCTGATGCTGTAAGAACAGACTCTTGGAACCAACATTTATCCTTGAATCAAAAACTCGTTGGAAACATTACTGTGCTCTGCCATTTGAATCCATAATACGCCACCAAGGCCAGAGACTTTTTTTTTTCTTTAGTATCTGTAACAACTCTTTGTTGATGATGTTAGTTTTGGTGTTTTGGTTTTGCCTGGAGCAGATCCCAATTTCTCCTTCGTAAACTTGATGACTGGCACAGCACAGCAGGAGCCTTCTAAATAGCTCAAGTGGCATCAATCTCAGCAGCCAGTGGCCACATGCCACCTCATCACCTTGGCTGGGGTCCTGTAGACAGCACGGTGGCTGGTGGCATCTGTTTTGGCTGCTTCTCTGGGCTGTGCCTGAGCAGTGAAGAGACCAGTGTGGGTTTACCAGTGACCAGGAAGTCCTTGTTGAAAGAAAGATGGGAACAAGTCTTAAAGAGATAATTAGCATATTCCCGGGGAAATTACCCTTGACTGTTAGACACAGGCACTTGCAGTGAGCAGCTGCAATCTCACTGTTCAGGCCACCCTGGTAAGGGATCCCACAGGATCAGGGGCCCAGCCAGTCTGGGTAGCCCCAGTGGCTTTGTCTCTGTGTCTTCTTTTGCCCTACTTTGTTGCAAATTTAGCTAAAATATGTTTATCCCTTGGGTCATTGTGCAGTTTCAATTCCCTTTGCAAAATATTTCCCCAGGAGAAACTGGAGAGTAATTTTTAAGTATGAGTAATGAATTAGACTCCAGCCACGTTTTCTGGGGAACAGGCAGGTGATTTTTTCTTTTCACACTGCAAAGAGATCCTAGAACGCTGACATCTGCAGGATGCCAGCCTCACCTGCATTCCTGACTGTTGGTTTGCTTCTTTAATGAAGAAGCTTAGGGGGAAAAAGAAGGCTTATTTAAATGATCTGATGTTTCCTTTACCAAAGATTTCAAAGACGCACAGAGTTCAGAAAACTGTGGGAAACGAACCTTCCACTGCCAAGTTTCAGGATGAAGAGAACACTCTGAGTGGTTTTCAATTGTCTGCTATAATAAATGATTAATTTTCCCATTATATTACATTAGAGGGATTAAAAATGATTCTGCCTTCCTTTTATACCCAGTTTTATGAGTCACTTGTATGATGGTGTGTCAGTAGTAATAAAGATGGACCAGACAGTTTAAATAAACTGTGTTCCAGCAGAAGGCTCCTGGGTGATGTGAGATTCCCTTAACTCTTTCTCTTGAATGGGGGTTTGGATGGAATCAGAGGCCAGGGTGGCAGGGCTGCAGGCAGCTGGGAGCCCGTTCCAAAGGCTGGCTCAAACTGGGTGGGGTTTGATGAACTGCCCCTCACCAGCGTCTCCTGCAGGCTCACTGTGTTAGTTTCCCACAGCTACTGTAACAGGGAACAACACACTGGGTGACTTAGAGCAACAGAAATGAATTATCATGCAGCTTGGGAGGCTGAGATGAAGATGTTGGCAGGGCCCTGCTGTCTCTGAAGGCACCAGGGAAAGATTGGTTGGAGGCTCTCAGCTAGATTCTGGAGTTCCTGGGCCTGTGGCAGCAAAATTCCAGTCTTCACATGGCATTATCCCTGTGTGTGTATGTCTCCAAATTTCCCTTTTTGATAACGACATCAATCATATTGGATTAGGGGCCCATAATACTCCAGTATAACCTCGTCTTAACTAATTGTATCTGCAACAATGCTGTCTCCAAATAAGTCCACATTCTAAGGTACTGGAGATTAGGATGTCAACACAGGAACGATGGGGAGACGAACTTCAACCCAGAGTGTGCACCCTGGTGAGTGTTGAAGCTTCACCCTCCATTCAGAAGCTGCAGGTAAGTGACCATGAGACTGCTTCTCCTCCCTGCTGCTCACCCCGGAGGAGGAGAAAAGCCAGCCTGTAGGGAGGCCCAGGCTTAGGTGAGGGACCCACACTTAGTTTGCATTTTCCTTACAGTTCTGCTCTGTTTCTGTTCCTCCTTCCTCAGATTACAGATGCTCCAATTCACTATCTAAATTATTATTATTATTATTATTATTTTTTTTTTTGAGATGGACTCTCACTCTGTCTCCCAGGCTGGAGTGCAGTGGCACAATCTTGGCTCACTGCAACCTCCATCTCCCAGGTTCAAGCAATTCTCCTGCCTCAGGCTCTTGAGTAGCTGGGATTACAGGCATGTGCAAATGTGCAACCACACCTGGCTAATTTTTGTATTTTTAGTAGAGACGACGTTTCGCCCTGTTGGCCAGGCTGGTCTTGAACTCCTGACGTCAAGTGATCTGCCCACCTTAGCCTCCCAAAGTGCTGGGATTACAGGTGTGAGCCACTGTGCCTGGCCCAAATCATTTTTCAAGAAATGATTTGGAATTTATTCACATTAAAAGAAAGAAGCATGATACCATGGAATCTTAACAGGCGATCTCAGAAGTCACCTAGTCTAAATCCTTTCCACGAATGTCCTAGATGATTCCTAGGTACCAAAGCTTCAACCAATGAATGAATGTCCCCAGTGGAATTCTGGGCCCTGGTGATCAAGTAGGATGGTTTTCTGGGAAAGTGATGGGAAGGATGGGTTGTTTAGGAGAGTTCTAAAGTCACAACCATGAAGCCACCTGTTTCTGCCCCAGAGAGTGTGCCTGGGTTTTCGTACCTTGGATCCAAATAGCATCTTCCTTGGAGGCCAAGGTTCTGAAGAAGAGTGGGAGGGTGGGTGGGTGGGGGCACCCCCTTTTTGAGTGGGTGAGGCTCCACAATCACCTGAGAGCTGACGTGGGGTGACCCCTGTCACATACACACACAGGTTCGACACGTTCTGCCCCTGAGGTTATCACAGCATCTGCTGAGTAAGTTCAATCCCTCAGGTATGTCAGAAGGGCAAGTACACTGAGATCCTGCTCTGGGAAGCTCAGAGTCCTTTTCTTTTAATAACTTTTCCCCCTATTTTCTTAAAAAGGAATATATATTCAATACATGAAACTGTGGAAAAATCATAGAGTGTGTATTTTTTAATTGCTGTAATCCCTTTACCCAGAGATCCCTACTGCTAATGTTTCTGTATATTTCATTTCTGTTTTCCCTCTATATATCTGTGTAGATTGATAGACGGTAGAGACATTTACAGAATAGGGCTGATATTGTAGATTACACTTTCATATCCTGTTTCTTCCAAGGGCTACTATGAATATTTCTACATGTTATTTAAAAAGCTTATACATATCATATTCAATGGCTACATAATGGTATGTTGTTTGGCTATTTTATACGTTTATTAGCTATCCCATTGTTTGAGAACTTTAGGTTTGTTTTGCAGTTTGGGAGATATAAATATTTGATAATATTTGATTATTACCTTTGGTTGGTGCCTTAAAAGTGGAAGTGCTGGGTTAAAAGGCGTGAGCATTTGGAGGGATCTTGATAAATACTGCTAATTTATTACTGTCTCCCTTCCACATCCTAGTGAAGTCTTTCGCTTGTATTACAGCTGCCCAACATCTGGGCAGACAGTTCTTCATGGAGTGAGAGGTCAACAACAAGTGTCCTGGTATGAAGAGGATATAGAACTAACTTTCCCAATATTTCTGTGTCACTGAGCTGACAATAGTTGCATCCCCTTTTATTCAAATGTCTTGGGGGGGTTATTTTCCTACTCCTACTGGAGAAGGTTAGTGAGTACATGGCCAAGAACCCAGGGAGAAGAAAGCGTTGCCAGAAAGCAGTTACCTATTTTTTTCCCTAATTAAACCCATAACAGGAAGGAGATGGGAAAGGAAGAGATGAAATGAACCAAGCTGATTGTTAGCTGCTCACATTTCCTCGCAACAAATCATGCCATATAAGTTGCAGGAGGCAGATATTTAGTATCAACAGAATCATTATTTCATGCACCAGGAAACTGAGCAATGCTGGTGGAAATGTTGGCCAAATCCGTGCCCTAATTGATCTCAAGGCCACTTTTGGAAAAAAAAAAAAAAGTGCATGAAAGACCCACAGGCGCCCCTAAGTGACCTGGGAAAACCTCTCTGGCTGACCCCTCTTTCTTAATCCCTTTGTTTCATTAATTTTTTACTACAAAATATTTTAGATATGTGAAAAGGCGTACCCACCACCCAGCTTGTTAAATAAAACCTTACAAATAAAGTGAGCCTTTGTGCCCGTTTATTACATTTCACCTTCACACCCCTGTTCCCAGAAATACTAATTATTCATAGTTTAGTGCTCACCATTGACATGTATTTCTTTATACTTCGGTACAGATGCATGCATTCCTAGGTACAATGTAGCATTGCTTCCCGTGATTTTTAACTTTTGTAAGGATACAGTATACATCCTTTTGCAGACTACTTTTTTGTCCCACCGGATATCTATGAAACTTATTCATGTTGAACATGTAGCCCAGGTTCACTCATTTTTGCTGCTGCATAATATTCCTTTGTATGTACACTTTATTTATTGAGACAGAGTCTCACTTTGTCTCACAGCTACAGTGCAGAGGCGGGATTGAGGCTCACTGCAGCTTCGACCTCCCAGGCTTAAGCAATCTTCCCTCCTCAACTTCCTGAGTAGCTGGAAACTACAGGCACAAGCCACCACACCTGGCTAATTTTTGTATTTTTAATAGAGATGGGGTCTCACTATGCTGCCCAGGCTGGTCTTGAACTCCTAGGCTCAAGCGTTCGGCCTCCCAAAGTGCTGGGATTATAGGTGTGAGCCACCGCACCCACTCTGCTTCTTAAGTTTTTGAATGATCAAATCTGGACAGAATGAACATGATAGTCGACCCTAAAAGGGAGAAAGCTGTCACTAAGGGGCAGCATCCGGAGGAGAGACTGATTGGTCTGGATGGTGGTGATAGACCATTCTTCAACCATTGACAGATGGAACCACAACACTTCCCCGACTCCCGGTGAAGGGCCCAGGGAAATCTCCCAAATTGTCTAGTTTAGAAACGACTCTATGTACAGAACCAAGTCAGTTGATTTCCCCAGTCTATTAGTTCAGCACTCTTTACTACAAGCCTCAGAAACCAACTCTAGTTCATTTAAACCAAAATAGAACTTATTGAAAGGGTGCCAGTGACACAGAGGCTTGAAGAACCAGGTTTGGACAAGAGCTCTTGAAGCAGGAAAAATGACCCAAGGCATTTTGCAGAACTGACCTGGTGGAGACACCACTGGCCACAGATGCTGTGGCCTTCCTCAGCCCAGACATTGGACATCACCATCAACATCAACATTGGCATTGGTGGTTTCACTGTTGTGAGAACAAAAGCCCTGTTTGAGAGGGTTTCAGAGAGAACAGGAGGAAATGAGGTGGCAACGGAGAAGTCCCTGTAAAGGGAAGCTGAGAAATGGGTCTGTACCTAGAGGAGGGCACGGGGTCAAGAGGGTTTTGGGTTTTGTTTTGTGACAGAGTCTCGCTCTGTCACCCAGGCTGGAGTGCGGTGGTGCAATCTTGGCTCACTGCAACCTCTGCCTCCCAGGTTCAAGCAATTCTCCTGGCTCAGCCTCCCAAGTAGCTGGGATTACAGGTGCCCATCACCATGCTCGGCGAATTTTTGTATATTTAGTAGAGACAGGGTTTCATCATATTGGCTAGGCTGGTCTCGAACTTCTGACCTCAAGTGATCCACCTGCCTCAGCCTCCCGAAGTGTGCTGGGATGACAGGTATGAGCCACTGCGCCTGGCCTAGAGGGTTTTTTAAGATGAGAACGCTGACAGCACGTTTGTGTACTCATGGGAATAATCTAGTGCAGAAAAAAGAGCAGATTAGATGATCACAGGAGCGGCATTTTTGAGTAAGTGGGAAGGGATGCACCATTTGTACATGGAGGAGGAACAGTTCACTAGAGTGATGGAGCAAACAGACAGTATTTCGGGACAGACACAGGAGGATAGCAGACGAGGAGGTGGGACAGGCAAGTTCTTTTTGGATGCCATCTATTTTCTCGGTGAAATAAGAAGCAAGGTCAATTGCAGATTATTAAGAAGGCAGCCAGGTGAGGTGGGTCACACCTGTAATCCCAGCACTTTGGGAGGCAGATGGATCACTTGAGCTCAGGAGTTTGAGCTCAGCCTGGGCAACATGATGAAACTCCATCTCTACAAAAAATTAAAAAATTAAAAAATTAGCTGGGCATAGGGACATGTGCCTGTAATTCCAGCTACTTGAGGGGCTGAAACAGGAGGATCACTTGAACCCGGGAGGTCAAGGCTGTAGTGAGCCAAGATCATCACACCACTGTACTCCAGCCTGGGTGATAAAGCGAGGCCCTGTCTCTCTCTCTCTCTGTATATATATTATATATATGATAATTAAGGTGAAAAGGGCATCAAAAGGCTTGAGAACACGAAAAACAGAAATAACAATCAAATTTCAAAGGTTTTAATTTTTTTATTCCTGATTTTGTAATATACTATGATAAAAATCAAATGAAAAAGAAATCTCTTAAAACGTCCAAAATGAACAAAAGTGGGATATAAATGATGTATATTGTTTTATCTTGGGGCATCAACTGTTAGTCTACAAAACTAGTTTCTCTACTAAAGAGCTCAGCCAGTCCTGGAGATTCTACAAACCCCCATCTATTTCCCTTTCTCCAGAAATGAAAGTGACAGAACAGTTAACATCTACATGTCCTGAGTTAAAAGTCCAACTTGTGATATTGATTCTGACTAAACTTCAGAGAGTGAGAAAGGAATCTGTAAGAGGAGGGGGAAAACTTTAACCAGTGAGAATATACTGTGGCAAGTGCTGCATTTAAGAGACAAAGTCCAAGCAACCAGAGTTTTGCTCTTACAGAGCATGCGATGCTCTTCTGATAGCCGGAGAAGAAGATTCACCCTCCACGGATGTGTAAACAGCGCTGGTTATTCTGCCAGCCACAGGATCTGTGATCCAGGCATCGTGGGCGTTTCAAAATAAGTGTTTTGAAATTTACCGCCCACACCTGCCATCTCCCTGCACCCACTGAATTTCAACACTGGTCTGGTGGTGCAATATTGATATTCCCCTGGCAAAAACTCCTTCCTGGAGGCTATGGGATGGGGTAGGCTTCTTGGTAGCAGTTTCCCTCAACTGCATGATCACCTCCCTGCACTGATTAGATAGTGTATGGCCAACCTGTCAATAAATGTGATTTAAAAATTTATTTCCTGGCTGAGCACAGTGGCTCATGCCTATAATTCCAGCACTTTGGGAGGCCGAGGTGGGAGGATTGCTTGAGACCAGGAATTCAAGACTGGCCTGAGTAATGTAACGAGACCCCATCTCTACAAAAACATTTAAAAATAAAAAAAAAAATTAGCCAGGCATAGTGGTATGTATCTGTAGTCCCAGCTACTCGGGAGACTGAGGCAGGAAGATTGGTTGAGCCCAGGAGGTTGAGGTAACAGTGAACTCTGTCTGATTGTGCCACTGCACTCCAGCCTGGGTAAGAGTGAGACATTCTCAAAAAACAAAAAAAAAAAAAAAAAAAAAAAGAGAAAAGAAATAAAAAACTACAAATAGATTTTGTAATAAATAGAAATAAAACTAAATTTAAAAATAAAATAATAGAAATAAAAACTAAATTAAAAAAATATTTTCTCCATAAAAAATTTTGCCAGGCCATATATTTTTCTCTTTGGCTCTTTTCCCAAAGTCATCCCTCTGATACTACTTGCTGGAAGCCCCAACAAGAGCACAAATTTGTCAATAATTTTCTCAGTTTCATTTAAAATGATGATTGACCTTCCCACCCCAGCCTGATTTCTTTTGGAGTGATCTAATTTCTTTGGAGACCTGTGCCTGTGGACTGGTGTTAATTTGTTAATTGAGTTAGACTGCTGCCAGAACATCACAAGCCCTTCATTTGAGCCCTGTCCTGTGTCAAACGGTGAAACGCTGGATGTAATGAACCTATATTCGTTGAAAAAATGAGAGCTGATGAATTATCACCCAAATGTGATACTGATGACAGTAAATCCTTTGGAGGGGATGGCATGTCGGCCTCAGAAGTGCAGAGCTCATGGACCAGGCTGGCAGTGGGAAGGCTGGTGACTTCTAAGCAGTGTCACCTTCTGGAAGCTCTGACACTCAGCAAGTCAATGCCAGGCTGAGAGGCATGACTCAGCACCCTGGCTCACCCCTCATAGACATTCTCCATGCCCCAGGATCGCAGTTTCAGTGCTATTCCCTGTGACTCAGCTGTCACGACCTCTTTGGGCAAGTTCCACCGCATGTTTTGTGGGCCAGGGCTCTTAATCTGAGTACAAAGGCCTTAAAAGCCAAGCAGATGGACCAGCAGCTGCCACTTCCCAGGGAAGCCAGGATTTACCCCTGGGTCAGCGGGAAACGGTTTCCTGCGAGGATACCACGTGTAAAGTCCTTTGGGATGAAAGGCATTCTGAGGATGTGAGTTATCACAGCGGAGCTCACCAAGGCTTCTCCAATTTGATATAAATAACTCTGCATTGGCAGCAGATGGGAGGAGAGCCAACTAGTAATGAATACTAGGACAAACAAACAGGCCTCCGGGATGCCGGCCCAGCCTCTCCAAACCACAGTTGGCAACAGGCTTGGAGGTGGTGGTGGGCGAAGCTGTACCGGCAACACTGCATTAATCACTTATGAGTGAAGGGAGGAAGCGCTCCAGAATAATGGAAGTGCAAATAATTAGCAAAGGCCACACCACATAGGACTAGAAAGGGCATAACTGGGAAGCATGTTAATTTGCCTGACTTGACGTTTAGCTATTAACCAGCAAATCAGTAGTGACATAAAGGACCCTTCCTACTTACTAAGCTCTGTGTTTCAGAGATAACAGAGAGGGATGACACAGTGGTAGCACCACCCCACCCCCAACACAGAGCAACAACTCAATGGAAACAGAGGGAAAGCAAGTCTAGCAGTGCTGCATACAATAGCTAACTCCTGCAAGAAACAGACTCCTTATTGTATTGTTGGGGTGATATTAAGTATGGGAGGAAAAAGTGAGATGATTCCAAAGTGGGAACATTGGGGATGTGAAAGTTGTCAGAAGCAAAATGGAGTCACTAAGGTTAAGAAAACTCTGACAAACAGATCCAAGGAAGGCCATGAAGAGAGGATTCTCACACTTGTATGCCTGACCACGAAAGACTACAGAAACCACAACTTTGTACCAAGACCGTCACAGCCTTATACAACAAATGCTTCTGTAAGGACGTCTGCCCAGCAACTGCCTCTCCAGCCTTGGACGGGCGTCACCCTTATTGTTGATCTTTTAGCCAGGGATAAGTATTTCAGAACAATTATGTAATCCCCTTCATTTTTTCCTTTAAAAATCCTTCTCTTCCTTTACCTCCCTGAATATGCACATGGTTTACCTATGGCACAGGTATTCACATTGCAATGCTCTGTTCCCAAGTAAACATCTTTTCTTTTAGACAGCCTCTCTTTGTTTGTTATTTAGATTGGTGGGGAACAAGCAAATATAAAAGACCGAGTTGCCTAGAGCTGAGATGCCAGGATTAGCCGTGCATTGATTGGGCTAAGCCATGGGCTGCAGTGAAACAGAGTGGGGAAGAGAAAGGGAGACTCTCGTTCGGCTGGGATAGTGCTCCCGGCTCTCAGGAGAAGCAAACCCAAGTCCTCCTTGGATAAAAGCATCGCCATCTTAGGTTCTCAGGGTTCCCATACATTAAGATCAACAAAATGAGTTCAGAATCAAATACCATGAAAAACACAAGCAAACAGGTTACCATGAATGAGAATCAGCAAAAACAATCAACAACAGAATTAAACCCCCTTCCTTCGGGTAATGAAATTATCAGACTCAAAATACAAAATAACAGTGGATAAAATGTTTAAAACCTGAAAAAAAGGAATCTCAAAAATAATCAAGCAATAAGAGATAACAAAAATTACCTAGATTTTGAAAAAGACAAAATTGAAATTTGAAAACAGAATTGGCCGCGTGCGGTGGCTCACGCCTGTAATCCCAGCACTTTGGGAGGCTGAGGTGGGTGGATCATCTGAGGTCAGGGGTTCGAGACCAGCCTGGCCAACATGACAAAACCCCGTCTCTACTAAAAATACAAAAATTAGCTGGGCATGGTGTTGGGTGCCTGTAATCCCAGCTACGTGGGAGGCTGAGGCAGGGAGAATCACTTGAACACTTGAACCCGGGAGGCAGAGCTTGCAGTGAGCCGAGATCTGCACTCCAGCCTGGGTGACAGAGTGAGACTCCATCTCAACAACAACAACAAAAAAAAAAAAAAAAAAAAGAAAATAGAATTGCAAAAATTAAAAAAAAAACAAGTCAATGGGTGGGTAAACAGCAAGTTAGGTGAGGTGGGGGTAGTCTTAGAGGTGATGGAGGGCAGGTCCTGGGGGCTTTGCAGGGTCACAGAGGATGGTGCCAGGAAGCAACCACACTTTGAGTACACCTGAGAGTTCTATAAAAGCCCATTAAATTATTGCAGAAAAGGGCTACATGATGACTGTTTGCACTAAGGTTCTTTTGGTGCTGTTATGAGATTTGGTTTGTCTTTAATTTAGGCACACTGCTGAATGTGTGATCAATATTTAGTAATTATGTACAAATAGTCCCTGTTATAAATCAGAGTTGTTATTGCTGCCTTAAGCTTTGGCAACAAGCTACTTCTTGGATACCGTGCCGTTTTCCTGGTGTCAGCTGCCTCAGTCAGCACTCAGCACCGTTCTCATACAAACCTGCATGTTGCAGTTAGTAGGAAACGTCTTGTTAAGAAGGGCAGACGCTGCCTTCCCAACGTGGCTAGGGTAGAGCTTCAGCACCTTTCTTCCCAGTGGGAGAATCAGGCCTCCGTCCCTAAATGCAGAATTCTAGCCAGAGGCTGTGAGGTTTTGTCCCGGCCCTCATGACTTCTTGCACAAAACTCTCCTAGGAACTTTGGGGGCTACAATCACTCAACTCAAAGAAAATTCTGCTTCCTTCAAGATCAAGGTGTATTAGTCAGAGTTCTCTTCAGGTACAGAACTAATAGATAGATGTATATTTGAAAGGGAGTTTACTAAGGAGAATTGACTCACACGATCACAAGGTAAAGTCCCACGATAGGCTGTCTGCAAGTTGAGGAGCCAGGAAGTCAGTGGTGGATCAGTCCGAGTCCCGAAACCTCAAAAGTAGGGAAGCCGACAGTGCAGCCTCCAGTCTGTGGCCAAAGGCCCAAGAGCCTCTGGCAAACCACTGGTGTAAGATCAAGAGTCCAAAAGCTGAAGAACTTGGAGTCTGATGTTTGAGGGCAGGAAGCATCCAGCACTGGAGAAAGACAAAGGCCGGAAGATTCAGCAAGTCTGCTCTTCCACCTTCTCTTGCCTGCTTTATTCTAGCTGCACTGGCAGCTGATTAGATGGTGCCCACCCAGATTGAGGGTGGGTCTGCCTCTCCCAGTCCACTGACTCGAATGTTAATCTCCTTTGGTGCCTCACAGACACACCTAGGAAGAATACTTAGCATCCTTCCATCCAATCAAGTTGACATTCAATATTAACCATCACAAAGGGCATCACAAGTAAACCCAGAGCTGAAGTCAGAGTGCCTGCCCCAAGTAATAATACCTGCAGCCCCTCCTGCAGGTTGGCACAGACTCTAGCCCTCAGTAGACTAATCCCTGACTCACTTCATCAGGTGTGGCCCTTGTGCTTCCCCAGGTGTGGACCTGGGCTCATGTTCGTCAGAATCACCTGTGTGCTTAATAAAACTGCAGCCTCCAAAGCCTCACTCCGGCCTACTGAGTTCCTCTTATGGGTGGAGTCAAGGAATCTTGCCTTCTGACAAGCACCCTGTTTGTATTAGTCTGTTTTCACATGCTATAAAGAACTTCCCTGAGACTGGGTAATTTATAAAGGAAAGTTTTAATTTACTCACAGTTCTGTATGGCTGAAGAGAACTCAAGAAACTTAACAATCATGGTGGAAGGGGAAGCAGCAGCGTCTTCCATGGCGGCAGGTGAGAGAGAACAGGCCAGGGGAACTGCCGTTTATAAAACCATCAGATCTCGTGAGAACTCACGCACTATCATGAGAACAGCATCGGGGAAACTGTCTCCGTGATCCAATCACCTCCCACCAGGTCCCTCCCTCAATACATGGGGATTATAATTCGAGATGAGATTTGGATGGGGGCGCAGAGCCAAACTATATCACTGTCCTAGGTCAGTTTCCTAGAACCAGAGCTAAGATGGGAATTCTTGCGAACCTTATTGACTGGGGAAGCATTGCCCTGTGAAGGAGAGTGAGGGAACAGGATAGGGCAAGGGAAGCAAGTTAAGCAAGGGTCTGGTCCTCAATGGAGACTGGCTCCAGCCCAGTCCCATGGGGCGCTCCAGAACACAGACCGCACCTCGTAGTTGTCCCATCTTGACACAAGGGGAGTGGCATTTTGTGCCCTGTCATTGTACCCAAGCAAAGGTTATCCTCTGCTCACAAACTGCTACCTGCAGAAGCAGGCTGTTAATATGTGTCAGGAGTAGCCCCCTAGGCAAGATAATCCCCCTATGCCAGGACAGTTGAGTGGAGCAGCTCTAAGCCCCTAGCAGCCAACACTCACAGCAGACCCTCAGCAATCAATTCACACCCCCAGGAGATTCAAGCTAGAGCAAGATGGCTTGGCCAATAAAGCTGAAGAAAGCCTCAAATCGACATACTTTTCCTTCTTCTCTCATGGGGAACTAGACTAACTCAGCAGCCAACCAAGACAAAAGGGTTCTTTATGGAGTGGTGTCCTCATAATCACATTTGTTTCTTGCCAAGGCAATTTCAGCTGCCTAAACCTGTACCACACAGGCAAGAGAATCCAGATGTTGTCATGAGCTAAGAGAGACTCCATGATAGGAAAGCCTATATAAGGGGCCAGCACCCTGGAAGTACCCCATCCCTTCGTTGTCTAGTTAGAGAGAACTGTTGCCTGGCACAGTGGTTTGTGCCTGTAATCTCAACATTTTGGGAGGCCGAGGTGGGAGGCTCTCTTGAATTCAGGGGTTTGAGACCAGCCTTGGCAACATAGCAAGACCCCCTCTCTACAAAAAATAAAAAATTAGTTGGGCATGGTGGTGCACACCTGTGGTCCCAGCTAGTTGGGAGGCTGAGGTGGGAGGATCATCTGGGCCTGGGGGGTCGAGGCTGCAGTGAGTCATGATCGTGCCACTGCACTCAGCCTGGGCAACAGAGTGAGACCCTGTCCACCCCCCAAAAAAGGATGAAGATTTTTTAAAAAGAAAGTAAAGAAAGAGAGAGAGAGAAAAAACTGTCATCATTGGGCAAGCAGACAGCGAAATTGATGCCAGCCACACACATAAGGCTTCTATTTGACTTCTTAGAATCAGTAGGGAAAAATATCAATTTTATCTCAGGATTTTATCTCCTAATACTGTCCTCAAAGCCTTTGCTTCTGACCCAGCGCACATCAGAAGAGGGCTTACTAGCTGCTGCTTTTAAGGATAAATCGGTGTGTCTGAAGCCCTGTTGTCTGCCTCCCTACTTCTTCCAAGCAACACTAATGTACCCCTGTTTCCTCCTGAACTGGGCCCTGCACATGCCAAACTGACACCTGACACATGCCAAATTCTCGTATAGATCATTATGAGAAACCCACATACCCCCCTTCACTCTTGCCTTTGGTTCAAAATAAATTAAAAACTGAAGACAAAGAATCTAACAGGAAATGAAAACAAAAACCTAATTTACCAAAAGAGCTAGTCATTTACCCCCTGGAGGTATGAGTGGCTCACGCCTTGCTCTGAATCAGGGCATTGAATAAGAAACGCATGTGTTAAATATATATTTCAGCTTTACCTCAGACAGATGACTAATGGTGTTGTGCTGTGTTTTGTTTTGTTTTTTGTTAAACCCACAGAGATAATTATTTACTCAATAAAATTTAAACTGTTATCATAGCATAATTGGAAGTCGAGGGTAGTCATTTTCTCTCCCCGCCCCCTCCCAGCTGCAGGTGACATGGTCATATATTAGACAACATGATTATTAGTTTGCTTCTACAGTTTTGTGAAAAATTAATGGAGGGGAACTCCACAGGGCCTCATCTTCAGCAGCCTCCCTGTAGGTGCTTCTGTCCTCTCCCAACCTGAATATCCCTTATTTCTAACTGATCCATGTTCACTATCCCCAGGAAAAGGGGCTGTTTTACAGGCTTGCTATTTAGGGGAGAAGAAGCTGGCCATCTGTAAGCTCTCTTCTTTTTAATTTACCAGCTTTTAAGGGCTAGGAACAGTTTTGAACCATCCAAGTGAACCACTGGGTATCTGTCCAGTGGTCAGAGGGTAACAGGATCAGGGAACATTAGGAATAGATAAGACCTGGGTGATCACAGAACACAGCCCACCCATCACGGGGGTGAGCTAACCAGGGATGTATGTTAGCTGAGAGCTGGTCTGCTAGGGCTGGATCTGTTAGTGATGGCGGAGATCTGAGTTACCCCAAGTTACTGGCAGTGTATCCATATGGGTCTGTAGCAACTTCAGCCCTTGCCTCCTCAGAAGAAAGAATTAAACTGAGGGCCATAAAGCAGAAAAAGAGACAGAGGCAAGTTTCAGAGCAGGAGTGGAAGTTTATTAAAAAGGCTTTAGAACAGAAAAGAAAGGAAAGAACCCTTGGAAGAGACCCAAGTGAGCGCCTGAAGGTCAAAGAGAGAAAAACAGCCCCTTTAACCTTGATCCTGGGACTTCATAGGCTCGCCTCTTTCCCATGATTCTTCCCCTAGGGTGTGCTTTCCACATGCGCAGTGCTTTCCTTACCCTTTGGAAATGAGCACGTGCAGTGTGTTTAGGGAGTTACATGCCTGCCCATCTGAGGCTTTTTCCTTTCTCTGGTGGCGTGTGTCCCCTGCAGCATCATACTTTGCCATTTTGTCACTTAACGTGTATGCCCCAGAAGCTGCTTCTCCCTGGGGTCTGCATTCAATTAACATTTTTTTTTTTTTTTTTTTTTTTTTGAGACAGAGTCTCGCTCTGTCACCAGGCTGGAGTGCGGTGGCGCGATCTTGGCTCACTGCAACCTCCAACTCTTGGTTCAAGCGAGTCTCCTGCCTCAGCCTCCTGAGTAGCTGGGACTACAGGCACGTGCCACCATGCCCAGCTAATATTTGTATGTTTAGCAGAGAAGGGTTTTCACCATGTTGGCCAGGATGGTCTCGATCTCTTGACCTTGTGACCTGCCCACCTTGGGAGAGCGTTAGACTGAAGATCTAAAGGTCCCTGGTTCGATCCTGGGTTTCGGCAATTAACGCTTTTAATGTTAACAGGTGTGGACCATCCAGAGATTGTCTCTCCCTGGCTGCCCAATTACCATTTTTAGAGCAGCAACGTGGTAACTGCTGAGCCATCACTTGACGTTCCTAGTGTATTGGGGGAGAGCCCTCTCCTGCCCCACTCATGCCTGTCTAACTACCTGGAACAGATCTAGACCCAGACCGGGTAATGGGCACCTCCCCCTGGGCTCCTGCTCAGTGTCCTACCCTGCATATGGCCCTTTCCCAGGCAGCTCCGTGGGTCTCTTCTGATTTAGGAATGGACCATGCTTCTGGGGTGACTGAATTTCCACACAGCACCCAGGGAACGAGTTAACCTCTATTTTGAATATATTCCATAAATCACTCTAGTTGATCAAAATATGGTTCTGGAATCATGAAAATAAAGTATAAGTGTGGTGCATGTCATGAGAATACAAAATGGTACTTCTTAGAACACATTTTATTTTATTTTATTATTTTATTTTTAAGGTGTGCACTTTTATTCAGCTGGTCTCAAGTCAGTGTACAGGTAAACCCTGGCTGCCTCTACCCACTCCTAGGGAGACCAAAAGCCTTCATACATCTCAAGTTGGGGGACAAAAAAGGGGCACCATGAAGGCTGATCATTCAAAATGAAGCAAAATTAAAAAGTATTAAGGCAAAAATTAAAGAAGTTTTGCATTACATAATTTACATGAAGCAATGCTATCACCTCCTGTGTAGACTCGGGAGGGGACTGGGCCATTCTCCTTAAAGAGAAGCGGGGTGGCTTTTAGGAGGGCAAGGGACTTCCTGTAACAATGCATCTCACGATATTTGGAATGATTATTAAAAAAAAAAAAAAGAACAATGTACAATCAAAGTCTCGGCCACATTGTAGAACTTCGGGGGATGCTTGCTCCAACCAACTGCTGTCACCTTCACCGTTCCAGTTTTTAAATCCTGAGTCAAGCCAAAAAAAAAAAACCATAAAAAACAAAAAAGCAAATAAAGCCATGCCAATCTCATCTTGTTTTCTGCTCAAGTTAGGTTTTGTCAAGAGAGGGTGTAACGCAACTAAGTAACAGTCCGCCTAGAAGCATTTGTGGTGGACGATGGAGGGGCTGGACTCGTCATACTCCTGCTTGCTGATCCATATCTGCTGGGAGGTGGACAGCGAGGCCAGGATGGAGCTGCCAATCCACATGGAGTATTTGCGCTCAGAAGGAGCAACGATCTTGATCTTCATCGTGCTTGGAGCCAGGCCGCTGATCTCCTGCATCTTGTCGGCGATGCCAGGGTACAAGGTGGTGCCGCCAGACAGCACTGTGTTGACGTACCGGTCTTTGCAGATGTCCATGTCACACTTCATGATGGAGTTGAAGGTAGTTTCATGGATGCCACAGGATTCCATGCCCAGGAAGGAAGGCTGAAAGAGTGCCTCAGGGCAGCGGAACTGCTCGTTGCAGATGACTTGGCCACCTGGCAGCTCCTAGCTCTTCTCCAGCAGGGGGTTGGAGGCCACCATGGCCATCTCCTGCTCAAAGTCCAGGGCGACATAGCACAGCTTCTCCTTGATGTCATGCACGATTTCCCGCTTGGCCGTGGTGGTGAAGCTGTAGCCGCGCTCGGTGAGGATCTTCATGAGGTGGTCAGTCAGGTCTGGGCCAGCCAGGTCCAGATGCAGGATGGTGTGGGGGAGGGCATACCCCCCCGTAGATGGGCACAGTGTGGGTGACCCCATCACCAGAGTCCATCACGATGCCAGTGGTATGGCCAGAGGCTTACAGGGACAGCAAGGCCTGGATGGCCACATACATGGCTGGGGTGTTGAAGGTCTCAAACATGATCTGGTTTACCTTCTTGTGGTTGGCCTTGGGGTTCAGAGAGGCCTCGGTCAGCAGCAGGGGGTGCTCCTCAGGAGCCACATGCAGCTCACTGTAGAAAGTGTGGAGCCAAATCTCCTCCATGTCCTCCCAGTTGGTGACGATGCCATGCTCGATGCAGTACTTCAGGGTCAGAATGCCTCTCTTGCTCTGGGCCCTTGTTGCCCACGTAGGAGTCCTTCTGACCCATGCCCACCATCACACCCTGGTGCCTGGGGTGCCCCATGATGGAGAGGAAGATGGCCTGGAGAGCATTGTCGCCTGCGAAGCCAGCCCTGCACATGCCAGAGCCATTGTTGATGACGAGGGTGACAGTATCATCATCCATGGTGAACTGGCGGCAGGTGTGGATGGGCGGCAGAGTGGCAAGGGACAAGGCTCTGTGCTCGCCGGGCAGATGCGGTCTCGGCGGTCTAGAACCCATTTTAGCTGGTAGCAACAATTCAGCCAGGTTCTGTGCCTCTGTTTAGCACCTTCTGTTTATGAGATAGGTAGTAGAGCCTACCAGGCAGTCACAAGACTTCAATCCACCCGGGTCAGCAGACCCTTTGTGTGGCATGGCATGAAATATTAATATACCGCCTTTCCTTAAAACCTGCACCTGGAGGCCTCAGCGTCTTCTCTTCCAACTCAGAGACCACCTTCCTCTATCTGCATTTTATCCTCTGCAGGTTGAATGGATCCCATGACATCTGGTGCAGAGATTCCTCAGCTCAGCAGTGCCTCAGAGTGATTCTTAGAGAGGACTAGGAACCAAGAGGCAAATACACGAGGCACAAGTGGGCTTTGCCCCGGCGAAGGTGGAGGGAATGGGCCACTGGTGTCAGACGCTGGGATCAGATGCTCTGCCCGGCCACCTTCTCAGCCTGCTCCTGTGGATCACACCATTCCTCATCTTCCCAAATGCCAGCCCTGCCAGCTGGGAAGCCCAGGGACCAGGTGATTGCTGTGCCTGGAATCTATCAGTCCTCTGAAAATGGCTTCTCCCTTGGCCACCAAAGGGGAGTAAACAATGCCATGGAGATTAAAATAATCATCAACAAGGACACTGGTTAATTGGGAAAGGTATTTTCCTTTTTTTCCCCTTTTTTTCTTTTTTGAGATGGAGTTTCGCTCTTGTTGCCCAGGCTGGTGTGCAGTGGCACGATCTTGGCTCACTGCAACCTCTGCCTCCCAGGTTCAAGGGATTCTCCTGCCTCAGCCTCCGAAGTAGCTGGGATTACAGGCATCTGCCACCATGCCCGGCTAATTTTGTATTTTTAGTAGAGATGGGGTTTCACCATGTTAGCCAGGCTGGTTTCAAACTCCTGACCTCAGGTGATCCACCCGCCTCGGCCTCCCAAAGTGCTGGGATTACAGGCACGAGCCATTGCGCCCAGCTGGGAAAGGTATTTTTCTTTACCAAAGAGAGTAAAGAACTATTGATTAGTAATTAAAGTCTGTGTAAACATACAACATGGTTGCTAATGGTTTTCTTTTCTTTTCTTTTTTTTGAGACAGAGTCTTGCTCTGTCTCCAGGCTGGAGTGCAGTGGCGCAATCTTGGCTCTCTCAACCTCCGCCTCCCACATTCAAGCCATTCTCCTGCCTCAGTTTCCTGAGTAGCTGGGACTACAGGCGTGCACCACCATGCCCAGCTAATTTTTGTATTTTTAGTAGAGACCGTGTTTCACCATGTTGGCCAGAATGGTCTCGATCTCTTGACCTCATGATCCGCCCGCCTCGGCATCCCAAAGTGCTGGGATTACAGGCGTGAGCCACTGTGCCCGGCCAGGTTGCTAATGCTTTTCTATTATTTTCAGTAATAATTATAAATTAAGGAAAAGGCAAGAAGATTTGAGGATTTTTATCCCTGAAGATGAAATATGGGTTGTATTCAGAAGCTCTCAAAAAATAGTAAGAAATATTATGTTGAAAAACATATCAAACAATGGGAAAAAGTACCTTCGTGTTTTTTTCCTAGCTATTAATTGTTAAGTGGGATCTAATTAAACTAAAGAGCTTCTGCACAGCAAAAGAAACTACCATCAGAGTGAATAGGCAACCTACAAAGTGGGAGAAAATTTTCGCAACCTACTCATCTGACAAAGGGCTAATATCCAGAATCTACAATGAACTCAAACAAATTTACAAGAAAAAAACAAACAACCCCATCAAAAAGTGGGCAAAGGATATGAACAGACACTTCTCAAAAGAAGACATTTATGCAGCCAAAAGACACATGAAAAAATGCTCATCATCACTGGCCATCAGAGAAATGCAAATCAAAACCACAATGAGATACCATCTCACACCAGTTAGAATGGCAATCATTAAAAAGTCAGGAAACAACAGGTGCTGGAAAGGATATGGAGAAACAGGAACACTTTTACACTGTTGGTGGGACAGTAAACTAGTTCAACCATTGTGGAAGTCAGTGTGGCGATTCCTCAGGGATCTAGAACTAGAAATACCATTTGACCCAGCCATCCCATCACTGGGTATATACCCAAAGGACTATAAATCATGCTGCTATAAAGACACATGCACACATATGTTTATTGCGGCACTATTCACAATTGCAAAGACTTGGAACCAACCCAAATGTCCAACAATGATAGACTGGATTAAGAAAATGTGGCACATATACACCGTGGAATACTATGCAGCCACTAAAAAAGATGAGTTCATGTCCTTTGTAGGGACATGGATGAAACTGGAAATCATCATTCTCAGTAAACTATCGCAAGGACAAAAAACCAAACACTGCATGTTCTCACTCATAGATGGGAATTGAACAATGAGAACACATGGACACAGGAAGGGGAACATCACACTCTGAGGACTGTTGTGGGGTGGGGGGAGGGGGGAGGGATAGCATTAGGAGATATACTTAATGCTAAATGACGAGTTAATGGGTGCAGCACACCAGCATGGCACACGTATACATATGTAACTAACCTGCATATTGTGCACGTGTACCCTAAAACTTAAAGTATAATAATAATAAAAAAAAGAAAAAAAAATTGTTAAAACAATTTTCTCAGGCAAAGTGCCCTGATTAACTGAATCTTCCCAACCAATGACCATGCATGTGACAAAGGACCTGGTGACTGAGCCTGTTGAAGGTCTGCTTCCCCAAGGTGTAAAGAAAGAGATTAGTTCCCCACCCCCTACTGCCTCATGGGCTTTCTCACGGCAACCATTGTTTACAAAAGGGTCTGATAATTTTATGTTTTAATGACCCCATTTCCAGCACCAAGTAGCCTGTGATTGCCCCCATTTTTCTCGGGTCATTTGCTTGGCTGCTGGCTGACAAAGCTGCCGTAGGCCTTCAGTTTACATTCAGAATCACTGATGCGCCACAGCAGACAGCGTAGAGAATGGACTCAGCCTCATCTGAGCCCCAACATAGCTGCTGGGTGCTTGGGTCCCACAGCTGCTTTGTGAGTGAAGCCGTGCCTCAGTTTCCTCACCTGTAATATGAGGGTATTTATACCTACTGTCTTAGTTTGGGTTTCCTCTCTCCCAAGAGCAGAACCTGAGTGAAGACTTGGGAGCAGGTATATTATTTGGAAAGTGTATTAGTTTGAGAAGGCTGCTGGAACCGATGACCACAAACTGGGTGGCTTGAAATAACAGAAATGTATGTGTCAGAGTCCTGGAGGTCAGATGTCCAAACATCAAAGTGTTGGCAGAGCTATGCTCTTTCCGAAGGTCCCAGGGGAAAATCGTCCCCTGCCTTTTCCTCGGCCCGCCTGGGCTTGGAGCAGCATCCCTCTGGTCTCTGCCTCCGTCGCCACTTGGCCTTCTCCGTGTCTCTGTGCGTCCCTTTCCCTCTCTTATGAGGACACTCTCATTGGATTGAGGGCTCACCCTAATCCAGTGTGATCACATCTCCCCCCTTAATTACATCTGCAAAGATCCTGTTTCCAAATGAGGCTGTATTCTGAGGTTCTGGGTGGACGTGGAATTTTGGGGGAATGCAACTCAGCCCAGCACAGGGCTCATGGCTCCTTTCAGGTCCTAATCCCGGACTTACCCCATGTTGACCTTTAAGACGGACTAACTTAACGGGTATGCGACTTGGACGTCCTAGGAAGGGTAAAGAGTGTGGCTGGCGCTCAGGGTTCCTCCCTCACCACTCACCCCGGCCGAAATGTCCACATAAATCATTTCCAAACGACTTGACTCCACCTTCAAGACTCAGTCCTCCCAGAAATAGGAAAGATCTTCAAGACAGCTGCGATTCTCAAGGCGATGAGGCACATGAGGATCTCTGGCTGGGGGAGGGGGCTTCACAAAGAACATCCGCCCAGGAATCCTGGGAAGGATTCAGGAAGGAGTGCTTTACCAATGAAATAATTTCCACAGTCAACTGCGGCCACTTCTGCCGAGGTTTTACAGACCTCAGGTGTGTAACTTCTGTTTTAAGCTGTGCTTAGCACTTCCTAGCAGCTCGTTGCCCCTAGTGCTTGTTTGCGGGGTGGGGTGGGGGTGTGAATGGAGAGAAGAGTAAGGTTACCAGGCTGCAGCTCCCTGAAAGGGCAAACAACCTGAATTTCACATTTCCTGGAATAAGCAGCCTGAAATGTGTGGCAGGGACAGCAAATCGAATCTGGCTCACTAGCTGAAATCCCCTGTCAGATACGTGTCTGGGCAGAGTGCTGGATTAGGGAAGATTCTGAGGCTCATCTGGGCTAAGTGGGCAGAGCTGTGATAGAGTCACAACGTGCCACAGACATCCCCAGGGACTCCTCAGGGCATGTGCCACAAATGTGTCATCCCTGGTGAATAGCTTTTTTTAGGGCAGCTTCCTAAATGTGTTGTTGCCAGACATAGGTGACAAATTAAAAACACACAAATAAACAAAGTCATAGAAACGAGCTGTTTCTATGCTATTACTCCTTTGCCATATTTCTAAAGACATCTGGTTACTCAATGTAAAACCTTGTGATTTTTGAATCATAAATTCTCAGCGGCAAGGCACTGGGTCTATTTATACTCTCTAGCTGAGTACATGCCCGATATCAGTTGTGTAACCGGGATTACTGGGCCTGGGCCAAGCCTGAGCTAAGCTAGCTGGAGCTGGGGTGGGTGAGTAAGAAGAAATGGGGATGAGGGTGTTCTAGTTCCAGTTCTGCCCCAAAGGGCTGCTGTATCACCTTGGGTGGTTCATTCCAAGCTTTGGCATCTCAGCTTCCCCATCTCTAAAATGGGAATAATGATTCTACCCCATCCTGCGTCACAGGTTGGAGTGAGATTGTGTGAGGGGGTGTATGGAATGGAAGCATGGCCTCGGGCCGAGCCAGAGTTGTCCTTTAGAACTCATTCCTGCACATTCTGAGGGCAGTGCCATAAAAAATAAGAATGTTTGCATGAGGCGGGCATTGCCCAGGAAATCCGGCTCTGATTGTTAAAAAAGACATCTGGAAATCTCCAGGGCCTAATGGTTCTGAGGATGCCAAACAAGGAAACCAGCTAAAAAGTCAGCAGTGTCCCCGGGATGGGGACAAGGAACTGCCTGCGGCCACGCCTGAGGGAGGGAGCAGCGGTTTCAGGATCTGAACTTTCACTTCCTTGACACCATCTGCAGCAGCCCAGGATGGCCCAGCCAAGGCCATCTGACCTCCTAGCCAAGCCCTGAAGGGGCCTGAGAAATCACTCAGTTAAATGTTTGCCCATTTGCTTGTTTGCTTGTTTTTGTTTGTTTTTGAGATGGAGTGCAGCGGCGTGATCTCGGTTCACTGCGACCTCCGCTTCCCGGGTTCAAGCGATTCTCCTGCCTCAGCCTCTGGAGTAGCTGGGATTACAGACGCCCACCACCATGCCTGGCTAATATTTTGTATTTTTAGTAGAGAGTTTCACCATGTTGGCCAGGCTAATCTCGAACTCCTGACCTCAGGTGATCCACCCACCTCAGCCTCCCAAAGTGCTGGGATTACAGGAGTGAGCCACCACGACTGGCCTTGTTTTGTTTTTAATGAGGAAGCAGAAGGAAAAGTCATTTTCTCCAGGATCCCAAAGCTAATTAGTAGCTGAAAGGGGACAAGGACTCCGCTTCCCAGATGCCAGGGATAAAAGAGTACACAGGGAGCCAGAGGGAGACCCCAGAAAGAACCCTCTTCTTCCCCAGCAAGAGCTGGGCTTGAGAGATGACAGGGATGTGTTACTGGTGGGTTCCTTCGTAGCGAAAGGGGTTGTCACTTGAGCAGGAGGAAAAAACCTGTGAGATTTCTGTTTTTTAAATCTATTTAATCCAGTCAATAATGAAATCAGTAAGAATTCTTATGATAGTCAGAAGGGTTGGATGTTCCCGAGATCTAAGCTGTGCACGGGAGGCCAGTGAATTTTCTGGTTAAAGGCTGCAGTAGATTAAGATCTATGGTATAGCAAGGGAGGGCAGTGGACAGTCTGCCCTGGTGCAGGCAATGACGGGGGACATTGTCTGCAGAGAATTTAACAACACTAATAAAACTATCTAAGCACGGCTCTACGTGTTGGCAATTCTATATAATGTTAGGGACACAGTACTCCTCCTCCAATCATCTTTTGTTGGTCTAAGTTCTAAACAGCTGTGGTTACTGTTGAGTTTAATAGTATAGCTTCCTCTTAAATTAGCACATTTTTACTGTTTATCCTTTAGTAAACATTGTATTCCACATGGAAGTTAATTTGGCTGTCAATTCACAAGCACTCCGCTACACGTGTCTGTTCCAAACAGTGGATGAGAAGTAGACAATGGGAGTGATTGTAGACAGAGACAAGGAACTTGAATGACTTCAATTCTGTCATTCTCTGCAACCTCTGCAACCAGGCAAAAATATATTCAGACTGTCAGAATGCACCTTGAACAGGTACACCAAGCTTTTTAAAATTGTTCCTTGCAGATCAGCACGGAGAAATGTGGAGAGGGGGCTGTTACCTCCACCAGAAGAAAAGGTGATTGTCAGGGAGAAATGGACAGTTACATAGAAAAGAGAATCAACAGTCAAAGAAGAAGTGTTGGATGAAATGATCCAAGGTGCCAGTCTTAAATTGCCAGAAGAAGTTTCAGAGGCAGTGTTTGGACACCTCAGTCAATTTTACCAGGAGCTGGACAGAACACAATGGTTTAAGTAAGTCCCTGCTTGCTGTCATTCAGCTGCTTTCCCTGATTTTTGCAGAAAACTTGAAAACCAAGTATAATAGAAACGTATAATACATTTCCCGGTGATGGTTTTCTTAGCGAAAAATGTTCAACTGTGGAGACATTTGAAAGCTGCTACAATAATCCATCCTGAAGAAACAAAGACATGAAGTGTATTGCCATTTCTGGAATTTGTTGTGCAATGGAATCTGCAAATTTATCCTTATGTTTACGGCTTTTCTGAACTTCTTGTATGCTTTTGGCTATGAGGGAAAGAAAACTTCAGAAATTAAAATGAGTCCAAAGTATCCCTCTGCCAACAGTGAGTGAAGATAGAATAATAAACCTGGCTACATTGCATATTAAATGTGGCTCTGCAAGGAAAATCAACTTTGATTAAATCATTGACAAATTTGCAGAAGTCTCAGAACCAAAAACTATAATGTCCCATGCATTAGCAATATGGAGGTAAAAGTTCTTCCCCTTTTCTCAGAAAAAGACCAGAATTTAAAAGTATTTACTTTTTTTCCTTTTTTGGCAATGTAGTATTTATTTATCTGCCATGATTATATATGTGAAGTTTAATAAAAGAAAAACTGGGGCTGGGCGTAGTGGCTCACACCTGTAATCTCAGCACTGGAATGCCAAGGCAGGAGGATTGCTTGAGCCCAGGATTTTGATACCAGCCTGAGCAACATAGTGAGACCCCATCTCCACCAAAAAAGGAAAAAAAACAAAGGCAGGCATGGTGGCAAAAAGTTTTTTTGAGACAGGGTCTTGCTCTGTTGCCCAGGCTGGAGTGCAGTGGCACGACCTCGGCTCACTGCAACCTCCGCTTCCCAGGCTTAAGCGATGCTCCTGACTCCTGAGTAGCTGGGACTACAGGCACACGCCACCATACCCGGCTAATTTTTGTGTGTGTGTGTATTTTTAGTAGAGATGGGGTTTCGCCATGTTGGCCAGGCTGTACTCGAACTCCTGACCTCAAATGATCCATGTGCCTCGGCCTCCCAAAGTGCTGGGATTACAAGTGTGAACCACCGTGCCTGGCCAAAAAAATTGTCTTTAATTAAAAAAAGAAAAGAAAAGAAATTTCATTGTCTGCATTTCTTTCCCTGCCATTATCATTATTTGTTTAATTTTGTGATTATCATTAAAACTAATTTTGTCATATGGTAGAGGCATTGTTAAAGACGATCTACTGCAGGTGTCAAATACACTAGGCCCACTGCTAGAGCAGGCCCAGCATTCTGGGGGGATTTGCCAGTTAAAGGTGACACTCATGTCTATCAAGAGAAGAAGAAGATATAATTTGGTATTAAAACAAGCACCAACATCGGTACCTACATTCCTACGGTTACCTTTATCACATGGCAGATATTTGCCACCTGCTTCTCTTCTTGGCTGACCAAAGGCAATTTGCTGAATCCCAATGGACATAAGTACCTTGATTCTTGTGGAAAGGTCAGCTTCTACTTTGATGCTCTCTTGTTTTCACCCAAGTCCAGCCCTAGGCAGGACTGTGGAATCTGGGCAATTTATCTTTACAGGCTTCCTATGGGCCTCTTCTCTCTGAGAAGAAGGAACTTAATTCCTGCTGCCTCCCAGGCTCTCTTCCCCTGGCTCCGTATCAAATCTTCACACTTAGCGGCTGTGTGATATGTGGAGAAAGCAAGGCTTTTGGGGGTGCAATGACTCTAGTGTTGTTCATTCTGGCTCTGTCACTTACTGGCTGTATGATCTAAGGCAATTCATTCTGAGCTTCAATGTTTCCATCTGTAAAATGTGGTTTATAGGCCGGGCGTAGTGGCTTATGCCTGTAATCCTAGCATTTTGGGAGGCTGAGGCAGTCAGATCACTTGAGGTCAGGAGTTTGAGACCAGCCTGGCCAACATGGTGAAACCCTGTCTCTACTAAAAATACAAAAAAAATTAGCCAGGCATGGTGATGGGCACCTGTAATCCCAGCTACTCAGGAGGCTGAAGTGGGAGAATCACTTGAACCCGGGAGGCAGAGGTTGCAGTGAGCTGAGATTGCGCCACTGCACTCCAGCCTAGGTGACAGAGTAAGAATTTGTCTCAAAATAAAATAAAATAATAAAATAAAATGTGGATGATAGCAGGTTATGAGAGTTACATGAGTAAACACACGTACAGGACTTCCAAGTTTCTTCCCTACAAGGACCAAGACTATGCACTCTTGGAGTAGATGTTCTGATGACCAAATTTCTGGTACCAGTCGATAATGGAGTTGCAAGGTATTTTAAGGGCAACCAGTTGTCTCATTGGAAAGAGCTATCCTGCACCGTCAAAGAATTTAGCAATTGGCATAAGGCTTTGGCCTTCCCACTAGGGACCCACATTAAGGTATAATCAGAGTTTCATTTTGGTGCCCACTCTAAACGTGCCATTCTTAGATAGTTGCACTGAAGATTGTGAGACTTTGTTTCTGCCCCATGAGAAGAAGGGCTCAGATCAATTGGCAAAGCTTGCTATGAAGAGGGGATCAGGGAAAGCCGGTCAGTGGAGCTCTGGGTTTGCTCTCCCTGTTTTGACCTCTCAGCTGTCAAAGCCAAATCTGTGTCCTATAGCCTAAGGCCACCCATTCCTTGCATGCTTGACACAGGTGTGGAATAAAATCTGGTTATTTAAGCAAACATATACCGTTGGCTAGTTTGGATCCAGATAATGTTTTTCTTGAGCCAGGGTCATAATTTGAGAGGTGGGGTGTAGGCCAAACCTTAAAGAGCTGTTTGGCAACTCTAACAACTGGCAAGGAGGAAAGAAATTGGTAAACAATGTTTTAAAAATATATGAAATGCCAAGCATTCTGTATTTAATTCCTAACATTTATTTATGGGTATTTGCTGCCATTTTTCAGGAATTTCAATAGCAAGTACCCAGTTGTTCCAAACCTCCACCCTGGTGCTCTGGAAACAAGATTCATGCTTCCAGTAGCCTCCAGGAGAATGGGGTAAACCAGGGCAGGACTTGCCCGGGAAGCCTCATACATAAGGACTGAGAGTTGATGACCAGATCCCTGCTTCAACTGACCCCAAAGGGGAGCAGTTTCTGTCCTGGCCCAAAGCCCTGCATCCATGGCACTTCCCTGGGCTGCCCCAACGCCCACGATCTCTTACATCTTTTAATGGCCAGCTAAGGACCTGTTATTTTTAATTGCAGTTTAACCTTTCTTGAGCTTCTTTATTTGTTTGAATTCCTACCACATACTAGAATTTTTATTTATTTATTTATTTATTATTTGTTTATTTATTTTGAGACAGAGTCTCACTCTGCCACCCAGGCTGGGGTGCAGTGGTGCGATCTTGGCTACTGCAAGCTCCGCCTCCCGGGTTCACACCATTCTCCTGCCTCAGCTTCCCAAGTAGCTGGGACTACAGGTGCCTGCCACCACGCCCGGCTAATTTTTTGTATTTTTAGTGGAGACGGGGTTTCACCGTGTTAGCCAGGATGGTCTCGATCTCCTGACCTCATGATCCGCCCACCTCGGCCTCCCAAAGTGCTGGGATTAGAGGGGTGAGCCACCACGCCCGGCCTAGAATTTTTAAAAAATAGTAATCAATGGACTCATTTTAATGCAAGAGGACTCACTCTTATTTGCCCCAAACTACATTCTTTGTACTCTCAGAGATTACTCTCTGCATCTGATAGCCTGAAATTTGGTAAAACAAACAGTCCTTGATTTTCAAAATTAATCATAATTTTCATGGATTTGCAAACTTCAAGTATAAGCCTTTCAAGTCTTTACCTCTGAAAACTCTCCTACAAAATTCCTCTATCTCTGTTCATTTCAGTGCCCCTGTCCTGCTTTTCCTTGCTTTGCTATAACTTTCTAGAGGTGTAGAGAACAGAAGTGAAAACTCCTTGAGCTGTGGATACCTGTATGTCATGTGATGACATACCAAGGACACAGAAGATTAAACACCATTGTTAGTTCTCTTCCTCTTCCACCTTTTTTGGAAGAAAGTAAGTCCAGCTTCCCTTGACCTGGAGGAACATCTAAATCAGGCCTCTTTTATTCAGAATGGAGAGACTGTTCTGTCCTCTGGGTTAGAGAAAATGGATGGACTCATATTGGAAGATTTTGACAAAATTAATTGTTTCTGCAGATTGGCATTCCTTGTGAATTTTCCTGAAAGCACTCAGGAAGCTCTAAGAGTATAGTCCTAACTCTTGGGGCTTTGCTAGGGCAACTGTAGAAGGTGTTTGCACCCTGGATTAGAAGCATCAATCTTGGGTGGATTTGGGGACACAGCAGACTACACTTCAAGCCTCAAGGCTGGAGGAAGAAGGACAAAATCACGATTAGGTCGAGGTAAATCCAGGTTTGCAAATGTGATTATTCAGAAATGGTGTCTTTCCTATGGGGAAGGCACGTCCCCTAAAAGCTGGTCAGAGCTAAGCTGTGAATTTTCTGTAGCTATTCAATACTGGGCAATGGTCACTAAAGAGGATACAGACCAGAAACCTAAAAAAACCATAAGACCTGGCTCTTATAAAAGATGTCAACAATATATGCTGTGTATGACTCAACTTGGACATGAATATCATTAGAAACTTTAGTGCTTATATTTCTCCAGCTTGAGTTTTCTTTGTTCTATATCCTTCCTTTACTCTTTTTTTCTTTTTTTTGAGATGGAGTTTTGCTCTTTCGTCCAGGCTGGAGTGCAGTGGCGCAATTTCGGCTCACTGCAACCTCCGCCTTACGGTTTCAAGAGATTCTCCTGCCTCAGCCTCCCGAATGGCTGGGATTACAGGCGCCTGGCACCGTGCTCGGCTAATTTTTGTATTTTTAGTAGAGACGGGGTTTCACCATGTTGGCCAGGCTGGTCTCGAGCTCCTGACCTCGTGATCCCCCCGCCTCAGCCTCCCAAAGTGTTGTGATTACAGGCGTGAGACACTGTGCCCAGCCCCTTCCTTTGTTCTTTTAGCAACTGTCCTAGGCTTTCACAGTCCAATAAGTAGCTACTAGCTGTATATGACTATTTAAATCTAAATTAATTTAAATAAAATACAATTAAAACCTCATTTCCTTAGTTGTACCAGCCACCTTTAAAGTGCTCAAGGTATGGTTTTCTTTGAATTTATCCTACTTGGAGTTTTTAGAGATTTTCAAACCTGTAGCTTAATGTTTTTTCATTTTTTGAAAGATTTCAGACAGTAACTCATCAAATATTTCATGTGCCCCCTTCTCTCTTTTCTGTCTCTCTGAGACTTTCATGACATGTATTAAACCTTTTCACCATGTCCCATGTGTCAAGTATGCTCTTTTCTGTGTTTTTTAAATCCTTTTAATCCTGTGCTTCAGAATTGATACTTTTCTCCTGACCTATTTTCCACTACACTAACTCTCTTCTGCCATTGCTATTGTTTTATAAACTTCTTGCATTAAACTTTTAATTTCAGTTGTTTCAGTTTTTAGTTCTGAGATTTTACTTCATGCTTTTTAAAAACATAGATTCCAGTTTTCTGATGAAAGTTCCCATTTGAAAATCTATTTTCTTGAATATATAGAAAATCTATATCAAGAAAACAGATTTTCAAATGGAAACTTTAAAGTCCGTGTATGATAATTCCAATATTTGGATCACCTATAGGTCTGTTTCTTCTGTCTGCTTTTTCTCTTGGCTTTGGTTATTTGGTTTTGTGATCTGACAGACCTGATAATTTTGGATTAAAAACTGTCTACACATGGTATGTAAATTGAAGAGGTTTAGGGTGTTTTTATGATCTCCCAGAAAGTATTGAATTTTCTTCTGGCAGAAGTACAGGCAGATCACATCAATCCCATCAGGGACTGAGGAGGATGATTGACAGACTGACTGGGTAAATTGGGTTACAGGAGTCTCAAGCTGTCCTGAGAAAGCACTGTTTATCTTTTACAGCAATATAAAATTCTGACTCTGCTCCACAGGAATAGTTATCCTAGCCTGAGTTTCTATAAACTGAGCCTGAGGCAAAATTCATGTGTGAATATGGTTTTTGAGGAGTGTCTTAGTTCATTTGGTCTGCAGTAACAAAGTACCATAAACTGGGTAGCTTATAAACAGCAAAAATTTAGTTCTCACCATTCTAGAGGCTGGGAAGTCCAAGATCAAGGTGCTGGCAGATTTGGTGTCTGGTGGGGGCCCACTTTCTTGTTCATAGATGGCATCTTTGAGCTGTGTTCTCACATGATAGAAGAGGCGAACAAGCTCCCTTGGGCCTATTTTATAAGGACATTAATCCCATGAGCGCAGAGTCCTTATGACCTCTGAACCTCCCAAGAGGCCTCACCTCATAACACCATTGCTTTTGGGGATAGGATTTCAACATATTAATTTTGAGGAGGACACAAACATTCAGACTGTAGCAAGGTGTATAGAAAAAGCAAAGAAAACGTGAGAAAAAGAGAGTAAGTAAGAAAAAGAGTCAGTCAAGATTCAAGAGAATGTGTTACTAAGATGGGCGCCACTTTGTACCAAGGGCATTGATTGCTTAAGGTTAGCATGATGTCTTCCAAAAGGCTACATGAGTGACAGTGTCTTAGCATAGTCCATTCAGAGGGAAAGAAGAAGGGAGAAGTATTTAGCTGCTGATTTTGTTGCCAATTGGTCAAAAGTTTGCCTCATGGGTCTTAACTCCCTGATACTATGCTTTGCATATATACAGGTGCCAAGAGCATTGCATGGCATCTCAGCAGTAACAAGGAAGCCCCAGGGCTTAAAAGAAAAGGCATGGGAATAGAGCAAAACAGAGTCATTGTGTATATGTGAGGTGACAGTCTCTGCAACTGAAGCCAAACTCATAGCCTCAGATACACGGGTCTCAGATACATGGGTAACCAACAGAATATGAGCTGGTACCTGAGAGGTGACAAATAAAGGGTACTATTATAGGACTCTTCAACTATGTGTCTCTGCTTCTTGAGACTCTGTATATGAACTTCCATCTCAACCAACACGGATGGTCATTATAACTCCATAATTCTGGAGAGTCACTCTCTGGAATGAACTTGATAGCCACGATGTTGAAAGACCAATCAGAATGTCTTTGTCCTAAGACTCTGGGATGTACGAGGTACAAGTCAGTTAACAGTGGTCCTCAACCCTTCCTACCCACATGTCTCTCCTGGAGGCAGAATCTTGGAAGCCTCGTTGATTATAGACACTCCTCAACTTATAATGGGGTTATGTCCTTGATAGCTCCCTGGTAATTCAGTCAAAAATTTTGTAAGTCAAAAATATCATAAGTTGAAAATGCATTTAACACTCCAATAAATCTATGGTAACATCAAAAAATTGTATCGGACCATCATAATGGGGGACCGGATCGTCTGCACTTTGTCTCCACCACAGTGGTATTTTTGAATTCACTGAATCACTTTTAAGTCCTTCTCAGACGTGAGTGCTCCAGGGTCGGGGGACTTCCTGAGTGGGATCCATGGTTCCAAGAACATCAATTGTCTCAACTTTTAGGGTAGATAAAGTGAAGGGCAGAGTTGTCCTCTGGGATGATTTCAGGGGCAAAGAAGATCACTGCCTTTCTAAACACTTCTGCCATCTTCTTGGTAATGAATAATTGAGGAAGAATCATGTAAATATAGAGAGAATGGTGCACCAATGTCTCCTTCCTTAAAGTTAGTGATAATCAATTTTTATTTTCCTGAGATCAAGTTTTAATAGGAAAAAAGGAAAAAAAAATGGTGGCCTGCAACTTAGATGAGAGAAGAAAGAAGGAGACACAGATAGGGAGATTGAAAACACTCAGTATCAGACTCATCCATTTCACAATTCCATTTGGATGGCTCCGAAATTGCAGCCCCCCTCTAAGGCTGAAGGGCCCAGGTTATTTTGGGGAAGTTAGCACACTTGGCTCTGTTTTTTTGTGTCCTTTCCCAGAACCACTCAATAGGCAAATCAGAGGGCAAAAGGAGCCCCCATGTTCCCTTTTCCACCATTCCTGAGTCAATTATCAACTTTTTCTTCTAAGAGACAGGGTCTCGCTGTGTCACCCACGCTGGAGTGCAGTAACACAATCATAACTCACTGTAGACTCAAACTCCTGGGCTCAAGCGATCCTCCCACCTCAGCCTTTTGAGTAGCTGGGACCATCAGTATGTGCCACCACTCCCAGCTAATTTTTTTTTATGTTTGTAGAGATAGGATCTCAGTATGTTGCCCAGGCTGGTCTCAAACTCAGCCTTAAGCACTCCTCCTGCTTTGGCCTCCCAAAGCGTTGGGATTACAGGCATGAGCCACTACGTCTTGCCTGTAATCAGTTTTGAAGACGGTGAAAATGGTGATGAGAGCACTTGCCATAGTTGTGCCTCTGGCATAAATCTATACCAAGGTATTTAGCAAGTGTGCTTTGGTGATTCGTGTGTAATAATTACAACAACATCTTGGAGGAAGTCCTCCAAACTTCCTAGAATAGCAGCAAGAAGTGGAGACAGAGTTCTTTACTGAGAATCTACTATGTGCCACATCTTTTGCTAGGAAGTTTCACATTTTATTTTCAAGCCTCACCATAGCACCACAAGGAAAGAACTATATTTCTCCAATTTACAGTTGATGAAAATGAGAATCAGGAGGATGGCATGAAGCTGGTGTTTAACAGAAACTTTGTCACTTACAAAAAGTAAAGTCTTCTATAGACAATACAAACTGGAAGTCTCTTTTAAGGCATAAAGCAAGGGCAGCCTGAGAGCACCTCTCAGAGTTTTATTACCGTTGAGCCCCCTACGGTTTTGCCCCCATATTTAAACACAGTGATTTTGATGGGAAAAGTTGGTTCAGGTTTTTTCTTCTTTCTTCTGTCTTGAGTATTTCAACTGGAAATGCACTTGATCCCGTCATGGTGTCAAAATCATCCTGTCCTTCTCAGCTGGCCACTCTTTGAGGCTGTTAACTGGCACAGACTGTCCAGCCAGTGCCAGGCTGCAATGCCTTCTCTGCCCGCCTGATCACTGGCTGTGCTGAGGACCAAACTAACTTCGATTGACAGTTACCTCCTCTATTCAGCCTCAAAGCCCTGAGAGCCTCCAAATAAGCATTTTCTCACCTGTTGCCATGCACTTTTACAATTTGGTCATGTGTTTATTGCAAGCTCATTTTGTACCTTGAGGGAGGGAGGTAGAAGGAATTTGATCGTGGATGATCTTATTAATAAGGGAAGCAGTAGGAAGTTCTGTCTAATCTGAAAATTAAGTCAAACGCGAAGGGTAAGTATCATTGTCTTCTAAATCTGCCTTCTTGGGCTTCTTGCTCATTCTGGGATTTTGCTCCTGTAATTGCTGGATACTAAGAGGAAAGTGCAAGAACCTCCGGTCGGACCTTAAGTGGAGCTCCATCTAGTGGGATCATTCTTAACTACAAGCAGGATGCTGCCAAGGGAGTCCCTTTTGCGTAAGTGGCCTGGCATCTGCCTCTTATTTTAGGCGCTGAGTCAACAGGATGATGGAGCATTTCCTAAATCCGAATAAGCCGAGGTAACACACCACGGATTTAAACAGGACGCACGTGAATTGAGCTAGGATATTTCAAAGCCCAATAACTTGAGTTTCGTTTACTCTTGACTGGAGAGAAGAGAGTGGACACGGAGGTGGAGTTCCTGGCAGCTGGGAAAACAGCAGGGAAGGAGGGGAGAGAGGAAGGCACGTGTCCTGGAAGTTTCTGTAAAAAGAAAAAAAAAAAAAACCGGCATTGGCAGATTACATGAATGTCCTCTCCCTGAAGACAGAAGCAGGCTTCAGAAACTGGCTCTCAGCCCTGGAGAGAGGAAAATCCTGGTTTTTCCCACCCAGGTGGGACCAGCATTGCAGAGATCCTAAATGTTTTCATTTTTTCCTCTTCACCTGTTACTCAGTGTGGCCCGAACACAGATGGTGTCAATCCCCTCACCCCTCTTGTGTAGAGGCAGCCTGCTATACTTTTATATGGTGAGAATTCCAGGAAATTAAACACTGCTCAGATCAACATTCAGCCCCCCAAGCACGCTGTAACTTCTCTCTGCTGGAAGAGTGGATTCTTTTCCTAGAGTGCCACAGCACAGCACCACAAACTGGGTGGCTTGAAACAATAGAAATTTATTCTCTCATAGTTCTGGGGCACCAGAAGTCTGAAATTGAGGTGTCAGCAGGGCCATGTTCTTTGGGGAGAATTTCTTTTTTTCTTTTTTTTTTTTTTTTAATGTTTTAGAGATGGAATCTTGCTCTGTCGCCTAGGCTGGAGTGCAGTGGCATGATCTCAGCTCACTGCACTGTCCGCCTCCCGGGTTCAAGTGATTCTCCTGCCTCAGCCTCCCGAGTAGCTGGGATTACAGGCACGCGCCACCACGCCTGGCTAATTTTTGTATTTTTAGTACAGACAGGGTTTTACCATGTTGGCCAGGCTAGTCTTGAACTCCTGACCTCAGGTGATCCACCTGCCTCAGCCTACCGAAGTGCTGGGATCACGAAGGCATTAGCCACCGTGCCCGACCTAGAAATTTATTCTCTCATATTTCTGAGGGGCCAGAAGTCTGAAATCAAGGTGTCAGCAGGGCCATGTTCTTTGGGGAGAATCTGTTCCTGGACTTTCTCCTAGTTTCTGTGTTGTGGGCAGTCCTTGGCTTGTAGATGCCTCCGTCGTCACACGGTGTTCTCTGTCTTCATATCATCTTCCCTCTGTGCGTGTCTTGTCTTCACATGGCGCTCTTGTCTCTACTCTTATTATAGGACACCAGTCATATTGGGTTGGGGCCCAGCCTACTTCAGATGATCTCATCTTAATTTATGTCTTGATTCCACCTGCAAAGATCCTACTTCCAAAGAAGGTCACATTCATAGGTACTAGGACAGGTACTAGGGATTCAGACTTCAACATATCTTTTGGAGGGGTGCATTCAACCCACAAGAAATAGCAGGCAAGAAAAAAAATAAACTACAAGCTCACACCAGTTACAGGGTGTGGGAGAGGAGATCACAGTAGGGAATCCCCAGTCCTGCAGTTTTCCATTTCCCTGAGTTCCTGCCTCCCATTGACCCGAATCTCCATTATATGAAGCTACGTGGACAACACCAGACGAGACCATGATATCTTATACTGAATATTATCTGAATGGGATTAGAAATATGTTTTAAAGATGTGACTTTTCCTTAGAAAGGCAATAAAGGTCCATTATTTATTTGGAACACCTTCCACTTTATATTTGTCAAGAACTCACTGCCTTTTATTTGTAGTGGGCATACAGGAAATAACCATGACCTGCTTGCCACTATCTGTGCATTTCCATTGAAATGGAAGGTCAATCTGAAATATGTAGGAATTTTCCTCTGAGTTGCTTTATCCAGGACATCTCCTTGTTTACAACACATTATTTATTCAACAGGTAATAAAATAAATCCTATTGCACTAAAGCATGTACTAAACACTCTGATTCCATATGCTTTTCAATGCATGTTGCCCCTGTGCTGATAACACATGCATGTATGCATCAATTAAGTTCTACCTTAGAGAAAATACTTTGCGCCTTTTTTTCAAACAGATGTAATAATACCTATCATGTATTGCCTGCCCCCTATGTGCCAGACACTATGCTAGCTTCTATGCATTATTTTATTTCATCCTTAAAATAAACTTATGCTGTATTATTATTATTCCTATTACAGATAAAAAAGCTAAGACTTCAATAACGAAGCATCTTGTTCTAAATCACGTAGCTTTTTAGTGGTGGAGCCGGAATTTAAATCCAAGTTTACGATTCCAAAGCTCACATTAGACCACCTTCATAGAATGTTTTCCATTGGCGGATTTTCCCTGACCAATCTAGTTCTTTTTTCTCTTGCCAAGCTTTGACTCACAAGAAAAGCAGCCCAGATTTAGGTGCATAAACCAGCAATTAAGGGTCCAAACCCATTTCCATGGCCCCACATTTTGCTATTGACCACTAGGTGGAGATATGCCTATTTTCTCTCCAAGTGATCTTGAACTCTTAACCGAATATGTTAGTGAACTCATCTCCCCTCTTTGGGCCCCCCAAAGTCCAAATGGATATAGAAGCAGAGTCAGATTACTAATGGGTCAAAACACACAGAACTGGGTATATGGACTAATCTGTTTATTTTAGTGTTTCTCTAGGCTTTATCAAAATTTTTAAAAAATCCAGTGATTCTAGATGATGGTTGAATGAACACTTATATACAATAGCACTATAGGCTTGGAAACTACATGAAGGTGGTTTTTGAACCATAAAGAGCTACACCAATGTAATGATCACCATAATAAAAATTCTATGCCTAATAAAGGTGAAGATGTGATGGGCATCTTTCAAATGGACGTAGTGGCTATTATAAGATTATCTAATCTGTACAGACTATGTTCCTGGAGTAAATGGTAGACGGCATATACTCTTTGTGTGTCTGCGTGTGTGTGTGTGTGTGCATGCGTGTGTGTGTGTAATTGACTTTATTGGACCTTCAGTCCTTCATTAACTTATCTAACAAGTATTTATTAAGGGCCTCCAAGGTCAGGCCATATGGTAGGTATGGTACGTACACTGGTGAACCATATGCCACAGGCCCCAGTTCATATCATGGCTTGTGCAATAATGGGTGCATTGCAAACAAAAGATAACTTTCCTGGGTAGATATATTTGTGTGTGTGTGTGTGTGTGTGTAGAGTCAATCCTCATCATTTGCAGATTTTGAATTTGTGAACTTGCCTGCTCACTAAAATCTATTTGTAACCCCAAAATTAATACTTGTGGCACTTTTATGGTCATCTGCAACACACAGAAGTGGCCAAGAAAATTGAGTCACCCAAAATGCACGTTCCCAGCGGAGGTCACACAAGGTGAGACACTCTGCCTTCTTGTCTCAGCTCTTGTACTATAAACAGGTGTCTTTCTCCTGGCCTATGAAATACCACATTTTTCACATTTTTGTACTTTTTGTTGGTGATTTTTCTGTTTAAAATGGCCTGCACACATACTGCTGAAGTGCTGTTTAGAGTTTCTAAGTGTAAGAAGGCTGTGATATGCCTGATGGAGAAAATACATGTGTTAGCAAAGCTTCATTCAGGCAAGAGTTATGGTGCTGTTGGCTATGAGTTCAATGTTAATCAACAATATATATTAAATAAGCATTCTTTAAACAGAGAACACATAAAACAAAGTTATGTATTGACCAGTTGATGAAAGAAATGTGACCGAAAGCTCACAGGAACTTAAGCCTCTATTTCCCCTAAGAGCAGTGGTTCAGTATTGGCCAATTAAGTCTTCAGGGTGACTTTGTAGACCATAGCCACTGGGAATAGCAAGAATTGACTCGTGTGTGTGTGCGTGTGTTGGAGTGTTAATAGGATTCCAAATGATCCTGGTGAGAGCTGGCATTGGTAAATATCAGCATGGCTGCTCAGTGAGCTCTCAGATAAGTCATATGCAGGCAAGATGGGAGGAGGGACCTAGTGATTAAAGTAACTACAGTAGGTGAAGAAAGAAGGTATGGGAGCTGGAGGGGATTTCTGATTTGTAGGCCAAGTACTCTACTATTTACATTTTTCATCTAAGCCAGAAAGACATAGATAAGAAGAAGGAGAGGGGAGATAGGAAAACTCATGAATGACCCTACAAACAAACATGGAGCTACCCAGATTGGGAGAACTGACTTTCCGATTCTACGGGATGATTGAGAAAGAGCCAATCTAGAGTTAATCTGTCACAGTAGGTTTCAGGAATGACTCTTACAGATGTTAAAGCTTTCTTATCATTTTCCATTATCTTTAATCCCCTGTTTGTTTGTTTTCTTGCCCTGTCCAGCACAAAATTGCCTTGATGACTTCCAAAGTATTTCCAGCCTTATTAAGGGTTGGAGTAGAGCAAGAGAGATGGACAGCTGGGTCCCTTCCTGCAGTGCCCATGTGGGAGAGGAAAGTCTGGGGGAAAGCGGGTGGTGGTGGCTCAGAAGGAGAGCAGCTAGCCAATCCTTGGAAACCCTGAAGAAAGAATCCTTCACCACCCAGAAATTATTCCAAGATAATTCCCACAGGTAAATGGTCCTGTAGCCAGCCATCCAAAGACATTCTCAAAAGAAGGGCCTGGACCTTTAAGAACCACAGGAGGAAGTTCTAAACACTGTAGAGATCAGGGCTTGAGACAAATGCTGGGGCCAACCCAGAAGGCTTTATTGATCTATCAGAGCCAGGGAACAAGGAAGACAACTCGTAGACCTGAGGGAGACTGTAGTGTAAATATCTGCCAAGAAGAATGCAGAACTACTCAGAACTGCTCAATAACGCTTTTGTTTCTGTATCACAGAAAATGATCTTTCTACCAGGAAGCGTATAATAAAAATAAACTTAGAGAGCTATGAAACCCAGAGAGGGAGGAGCCTACAGCTTTAACATCCTGAGTGCGTGAGATAGAGCAGACAGAACTTCGAGCTCAGATGAGTCATATTGCAGGGGGCTGGGAGCTGTTGCGGGGTGATGGCTGAACAATTAGGGCAATGAGAGAGAAATGACAAACACCCAAAGGGTCTGATGTAAAGATTTTTTTTTTTTTTAAAAGAGGGAAATGTGGAGTCTAAGAATTATGAACAAGTTAGTGTTACTTCCTGGTTAAAGATTAGTACCTATCATTCAGCAGTCAGTTTTTCAGCCTTAGTCATGAGTAGCATTTAGAATAGGTGATGCCAAACTAACCACATTTTTTCTTTTTCTGGATTACTACTAGATTAGCAGATCGGGGGAATTCATGGAGTTCATGTGTGTGGATGTTGGCAAAGGCTCTGTCATGGTGCCATATAAATGAGATGGAGAAATGTGAATTGGATAATATCACACCACAACCATGGGCTGGATGGTCAACTGACCAAGAACATGGGCCAGCCAACAGCAGAGGCCCCTCCCAATTCCAAAGTGCAGGAAAATTGATTGGTTGCCACTTTTGAGCAAGAAGCTGATGACTCACTAAATTTCTACTATTGTGCTTGTTAGAGGAATACAATGATGCATTCCTTCCGTGAGTTAGCCTGTTCAACCCAGCAGTTCCACTAAACATCCACTCAAATGCTTCTACATGAATGTTCACAGCAGCATTATTCCTAACAGTCAAAAAGTAGAAACACCCCAATTGTTCACCAACAGATGAATGGATAACAAAAATGTGGCATAGCCATGCTTCACATGTGTGCATTTCACTGTATATTAGTGTCACCTAATAACAGAATAGGGTATTAGTCTGTTTTCACATTTCTGTAAAGAACTACCTAAGACTGGGTAATTTATGAAGAAAAGAGGTTTAATTGACTCACAGTTCCACAGGCTTAATAGGAAGCAAGACCAGGAAGCCTTACGAAATTTACATTCATGATGGAAGGCAAAGGGGAAGTAAGCGCATCTTACTGTGGTGGAGCAGGAGAGAGAGAGAGTAAAGGTGGAAGTGTCGCACACTTTTATTTATTTATTTATTATTTATATATATTTTAATTATACTTTAAGTTCTAGGGTACATATGCACAACATGCAGGTTTGTTACATAGGTATACATGCGCCATGTTGGTTTTCTGCACCCATTAACTCATCATTTACGTTAGGTATTTCTCTTAATGCTATCCCTCCCCCCTCCCCCAACCCCATGACAGGCCCGGGTGTATGATGTTCCCCGCCCTATATCCAAGTGTTCTCATTGTTCAATTCCTACCTATGAGTGAGAACATGCGGTGTTTGGTTTTCTGTCCTTGTGATAGTTTGTTTAGAATGATGGTTTCCAGCTGCATCCATGTCCCTGCAAAGGACATGAACTCATCCTTTTTTATGACTGCATAGTATTCCATGGTGTATATGTGCCACATTTTCTTAATCCAGTCTATCATTGATGGACATTTGGGTTGTTTCCAAGTCTTTGCTATTGTGAATAGTGCCGCAATATGTCACACACTTTTAAACCATCAGATCTTGTGACAACTCACTCACTGTCATGAGAACAACATGGGGGAAATCTGCCCCCATGATCCAGTCACCTCCCACCAGGCCCATCCTCCAATTCAACATGAGATTTGTGTGGGGACAAAAATCCAAACCATATCAAACAGTAAGCAACAGAAAACATAGTATATCCACAATGGACTATGATTTGGAAAGAAAAAGGAATTAAATACTGATACATAGTACAGCATTGACAAACCTCAAAAACATTATGAAAGAGGACAGTCACAAAGACTGCATACTGTATGATTTCATTTTCATTTCATTGTATGAAATATCCCAGATAGGTAAATCTAGGGAGAATGCAAAGATTACTGGTCGCTCAGGGCTGGGGGTGGGGGGTGCAGGTTGGAAGAAATAGTGAGTGACTGTGAGTGGATGCACAGTTTCTTTTTGGGGGTGATGAATTGTTCTAAAAATTGAATGTGGTGATGGTTGCACAACTCTGAATGTACACACAAAAAACCCATTGAATTGTGCACTTTAAAGAGATGAATTATATGGTATGTGAATTTTATTATTTGTATTTCTTTACACATACCAGTCATCTTCTGTTTGGGCGTTAGTTCTCAATTAGGATATAAAAGGATTCAGCAGTGATGGAGTTTCTCACAAAGGGGTGATGGGCCAAGGAGGTCATGGTCAGAAGGGCAGAGTGCACCCTTCACTGGCCCCTCTTAGGTGATGCTTGCAGAGTTGCTCACAGTTGAGCTCTTTGTAAGAAAGAACATAGAGGAAAAGCTGTAAGCTGCCAGCTATAGAAACCCCTGCAATGCTCCCTTCCTTCCTGTGAGGCACTTGTTCTAATGCGGGTAGTAACTTCTTTGAAATGCTCCAATCATGCCTTTCAGGGTGAAACCCCACATCAATAGCCAGCTTGGCAGCTCCCCAAGTTAGGCATCCATGACTTTCCTCTCTTTCACTGGTGCAACTGACACCATCTTGGAGTCCTGGTTGTCCACCATTGGTCATGTGAATTACTGTTGGTAACAGCTCAATAGTGCTGTCATTTATAAAGAAGAGTGAACTTTTCTGGTAGAGATACATGTCAACAATGACAACACACCCTGGTTGGTCCTATGTCATAGGCTGTTTTAATTTACATGTTTACTTTTCAGCTCCTCTACCGAGGAACCACAAAGTAGTAATCTTTGCATCCCCAGGGCCCATGAAAGTTCATCCCTAAATGTTGAACGCTCCATAGATTGGTAGTCTGCTAGCTGGCAACTTGGGAAAATTAATTGCAAGAGAATTGAATCCTCAGTGAGTGCTTCTTTGTAAACATGGGATATTGAAATTTCTGTAAAGCAAGCCCTCACATAAAAAACTCACTTTACAGTGCGAAAATGCCAAAGTTGATTTAAAAATAAAATAGAAGTTAGGACAAATATATGCTTTTGCAAGCATTTATTCAGTGTTTAAATTCAAACAGCTCATATAAATGATATGTTATAAACATTTCTTGGGGGGTACTTGGTCATGGGTAGGGTGAAATGAAGTTTTTTAAAATAAAAGTTCCATAAAGTTTTGACTGAAGGTATCATGTTTTTCCCCAGTTAATCTTTCAGGGTTAAGCATTGCTTTTCTTTATTGTGCCAAGAACCTCCAACTTCTAAGTTAGGTTTAATCTTCTCAAAAAGTATGCTCTGAGTATTTGATGGGTACGAATGTCTCCAAAGGTATTCAATGGAATATGCTGGTAAAAAGAGCTCTTTGAGGCTTCTCGTTCTATGAATTTCAACGATTCCATTTTCATAAACTCCCCATGCTTGAGCTGCTCTGAATGAAAACTTGACAACTCAAGCCTATCTGCAAGAAAAACTTCTTTATTCAACACATAATGTAGCCAGGGAAGATTTTTCTTTTTTGACAATTCCAGTGGTGTTACTGTCCAAAAGGAGTCTTGTTCTCTTAGAATGAAGTTCTCAAAATATAGATTACAGAAAAAAAAAAAAAAAAAGGAAATTGAAACCTCACTGAGATACTACTTCTCATTTCTCAGAGGGCCAAAAAAATCATAAAGAAGGACACCATACTCATTTCTGCTGGCAATACTAAGTGGTATAATCTTTATAGAAGAGAGTTTGACAATAGCTAGCAACATTATATGCATTTGCCTTTTGACTCATCAATCCCACTTCTAGGAATCTATTCCAAAGATGCTCTCAAAATAAGAAATTCATATACACAAGGCTTTTCATGATGACACTGCTAGTAAGTGCAAAAAACTGGGAATAGCCCAAATGTCCATCAACAGAGTAATGGTTGAATAAAGTACCTTCACATGTTGGAGTACTATGTAGCTGAAAAAAAGAACAAAGTTTTCTATGTATTGGTGTCAAGTGAGAATAATTTTTAAGTGCAATCCAGATGCAGAAAATGTGTATAATGGGTTACCTCTTCTCTGTGAAGGAAAAAACAACAAATATTTACTATATTTATTTGCTTACATAAAAAAACAATTGAAGGACAAATCAAAACTAAAAAATATTACTGTGGGAGAGGGAGGCAACAGAGGAGGGTACAGGTATGACAGCTAGACTTTCTGTTTATTTGATGGTATCTAGGAATTATTATTAATATTTTTAGATGTGATGATACTATAGTATGTTTTAAAATGGCCTTATCTTTAGTGATATAAACTAAAGGCTTTTTAAAAGATAAAATTATGTGATATCTGGGACTTTTTAAAACTTTTAATTGCATTTATTTATTTATTGTCTTGAGACAGAGTCTCACTCTGTCACTCCGGCTGGAGTGCAGTGGCGCGATCTCGGCTCGTTGCAACCTCTGTCTCCCAGGTTCAAGCGATTCTCCTGCCTCAGCCTCCTGAGTAGCTGGGACTACAGGCACGCACCACCACGCCCAGCTAATTTTTTTATTTTTAATAGAGAAGGGGTTTCACCATGTTGGCCAGGCTGGTCTCAAACTCCTGACCTCAAGTGATCCACCCACCTCAGCCTCCCAAAGTGCTGGGATTACGGGCGTGAACCACTGTGCCTGGCCTTAACTGCATTTATTTTAATGCTGAATTTACTCCTGTGCCATAAGTTTTTGTTTCTTCAGTTTCTTCTGGGACATCTTTTTCTTCTGGGCAACCTCTTCTTTTGGTTTAGGAATAATTTGTTCCTTTTCAGTAAGGATCATCTCGATGTGGCAGGGAATGCTCACGTATGGCTTAATCTAACCATGAGCTCTGTAGGTCTGGCAGCACATCTTAGATGCTTTGTCCACTTGGATATGCTCAATGACCAGAGAATCTACATCTAAACCCTTAAGTTCAGCATTGCTCTCTGCATTTTTAAACATGTGCAGCAAAAATTCAGCACTCTTCTTGGGTCACCACCTTGTGTCCAGCCCCACTGCTTGGCCTGGGCACACCTACCAACTCCACCACCGTAACATTGGAATGGTACACACTGTTTCTGTAAAGTGACATCTTTCAGATACTTCATGGCTTTTTGTATATGCATAGCCTTGATGGCCTGGGCAGTTTCACGAGTGTTCTTAAAGTGAACAGGAAAATTTGAACCTCTTGATTTGTATGATTGTGTGGGCTTCTACAGGTCAAGTGAATAGCAAACCATTTTCACAGATTACCTCAGGTTGTACCACTTAGTATTGCCAGCAGAAACACTTAGGGGAAGAGCTGAGACTTTCTTTAAAATAATTCGCTGGGGATGGAAGGGAAAGTAGGTTGAAGCACAGAAGAAACAAGAATGGCCAGGTGTTGATAATTGTTGAACTTGGTTGATAGCTACATAGGTGTTCACTTTATTTTTACTTCTTTTTCATGTTTGAAGATTCCCTAAGTAAATTAATATGTGTCATGAACTCTAGCTTTCCTCTTTCTTGACTTCTGATAATTTACCTAGAATATTATTTAATGCTTCTGAATCTATGCTTGTCCCATGAGCTGTAATATTAAATGAGCTAAAGATCATGCCATCTTTCTTTGCTAGTTCTGCTAAACTGCTTTCCATGCATTGAAAGGAAATATTTTCATTACAACAATGACCAACCATAAGGCAAAATAATTTGTTGATTGCGATTGGCTTCCGTCAGCTATTTTCTTTGTGACTGAAAATTACGTTTGCAGCTTAATAGAACCACTGGAACTGGGAGGCTCCTTCATGTCCATCCATGCCTGACTTCTGTTGCCAGGTGGAAGACAAGCCCTTTTGCTGTCTGAGGAGCTTGTCAGCATAACTCCTAGAGATGTCAGGGTGAATCTTGCTCCAGTCCCTCAGCCTGGAGTTCAGAAACGTTCTTTGGACAACACTGTGCTAGCCTGGAGTCTAGGATGCTGAGGCAGCATTTCATTCATGTCTGGGTGTACTGGTAGTGTACCCCATATCCCTGCAGGTCCTATATACAGTGTCCTGTATAACTCTAAGATGGAAAACGTGAACCTGGTGTAGGTAAGATGATCTCTGACATATACAGAGATTAGGCTACATACAAGCCCGCCTCAGCAATAGATGGTTAGGTTTCCAGGAAGGGTAATGGTACCCTTATTTTCTCAGACTTTATACCCAATGTGTACATCTCTCTCCCGTGAGGATTTTATGACCCAGATGCTAAAAGAATGCATTGGGGATGGAAGGGGAAAAGGGGTTGAGGTATAGAAAAAAGAAGATAATTTAAAATTAAAGTTGTAAAGGTATTTGGTCAGTGGCACCAGCCACATTTCAAGCACTCAGCAGCCATGTGGCCAGTGGTTACCGTCTGGTCAACATGGAAAATTCTGTAGGGCAGCTCTGATCTGGAAGCTTGCACTGAGAATCTTGATGGTTTTTCATTTGAACTCCAGCCGAATTGACTTCCTTCTTTAACCTTTAGAAATTAAATCCTGTTGATGTCATACAAGGCATCTCTGTATCTGGTCTTGTCAGGAGTTTGAGCCTATTGTTAACATTGGCCAACACAGTGTGGAATATAGCGCTTCATTTCTTAAATGGTTGCTCTCCTGACTTATTGTGGAGATTTTATATTTTATGCATTATATTTCCTTTTCTCAGTCATAGTGATGAATGAAAAATTGTCAAAGTATGAAGAAAAGTGTACAAAAACTAGAGAGCTGTAAATGAGGTTCATTTGCTTGCAGTGTGGGTGCTGACCGAGCTGACTTCTGCTGGCTGGTCATTAGGCAGACATGGATTTGAGTTTCGTTATTAATGAGGGTACCATTTATGATAAGAGTGTTGTAGGATAACAAGTTGTCATTATATACCACAGTTGACTTGACACACCATAATTGCCACAGCCAAAGTAATTGACTTCAATGTCTTCATAGCTTGATATTCAAATACTTTGGTAGTTAATGAAGTCTTGCCCATTTAAGGGTTTAGTCTAGAGTCAAAAATCCTAATTCCTAGTAGAAGGTGATCATGGTGGCCTTGATCAAGGTGATCAAGGCTATCTGAGCTGGTGGTTCCTTAACAAAGCATCTCAGACTATAGATAGTATCTTCTTCATGTGGTTTCCAGAGGGGGTAACATTGCTCTCCTAAGGCATTACTTTTTAACTATTTGATTAAATCCCCCTTAAAAATACATTTTGGTTACACAAATAGAGGCATAGTTACTACCCAGGCAACTCCCTAAGGAGCCCCACTGAGGATATTTCTGGGAATTTTTTCCTTCAAGAAAGAATTGTTTCAAAAGTTTTGCTCAGGGACCTAGAATTTCCCTGAAAGATCATAGGATATTCCTGGCATAGGTTTGACATTACAGCACATGCTAGCCCAGCTAATAGTTATTACACATCATCTTACACAGGAAGGTGCTAGCATGTTTTATGAATTTGAATGAATATTTGGAAATCTGACTGGTGTGGTAATGAAAAGATTTTGGCAGAAGCAATTGTGGAGCCTTTGACAATTACAGTTGAGAAATTATCCTGAGACAGCTGGAACATCAATTATGAAATAACCTTCCAGCTTGACATTTTAGATATTTCATATTTTCCAGCGTTCTAAAAGAGAAGACAGATGGCTCTAGCAGTTAAGCTTATTTCTCAGTATATTGAAATCCAAAATCAGGGCAAAAATGTGGTATGAACTAGACACAGGAGAGGGGCTACAGATGGGGTTGCTGGTCCAGCTCTGCAGTAAAGGCAGTCTTCATTGCCAAAGTCTCTTGTCTTTTACAAGGTATGAGATAATAGGAAGGTAAAGACGTTGGATGCATTTCATGCATGCATTTACTCATTCAATTATTATACATTCAGTTGATTATGGTTTGTGGGAGGATAGGATTTTCCATCCTTCTTACAGCCTTCTTGTCTTTTCCTCGTATCCCAGTGAGGAGAGGGTCTTAGAAAGACAGCCAAGCTAGGAAGATCACCTAAATGATAATACATATTAATGGTTAATATTAGCAAGAAGGACTTGTCTTGTTCACATCCTGCCCAAAGGAGCCTGAAAATCTTATGACTTGTGCTAAGCAGCGGAACAGGGAGGAACCTTGCTTTGGCTTCCTGGATAGTGCAGGAGGAATGCTCCCCATGACTCTGTGGGCTGCCACCAGGATGGAGCCAGGATCCTGAGGAAGGGCTGAGGATGGGAGGAAAAAAGAGAGAGGGCAGAGAAAGCAGAGACCCTCACAGGGAGGAGGGCTCTGTATGTAAGTAAGGACATGTCTGGCCCCATCTTCTGGAAGCCATGTGTGTTTCTGATTGCCTAGGAATAAGACTGTTTTCTTTCTGGCAATGGACTAGCCAGCCAATCGTCAGACCCTAGAAGAGGGAGGTGGAGGCTGGTCAAGGACTTATTCATCCGCAGGCCCCAGAGGCCCTTTGTGGGGAGCCTTAGAAACTTCACAATGGGGTCATCTCCAGAAGCTGCTTCTAAGGACTGGGAAGGGAAGGCTCATGAGTGAGCAAATGTACAAGGACAGCTGGAACTTAAGGGAAACGAATGAGAGAAAGAAGCAAGCATTTACTTAGGGCTGTGTCAGGCACCTGCAGATAGCACTAGACTCGCTTGAGAAGTTTCCATGAACAGATATTTATAGCTGGGTTTTAAAATATCATAGTAAATTTGTTTGCTATGGTGGGCAGAATAATGACCCCCCAAAACTGTCCATGTCCTGATCCCTGGCACCTGTGAATATATCAGCTCGCTTGGAAAAAAGAACTTTGCAGATGTGATTAAGAATCTAGAGATGGGAGGCCAGGCGTGGTGGCTCACGCCTCTAATCCCAGCACTTTAGGAGGCCAAGGTGGGTGGATCACCTGAGGTCAGGAGTTCGAGACCAGCCTGGCCAACATGGTGAAACCCCATCTCTACTAAAAATCAATAAAGTTAGCCAGGCTTGGTGGCAGGAGCCTGTAATCCCAGCTACTCGGGAGGCTGAGGCAGGAGAATTGCTTGAACCCAGGAGGTGGAGGTTGCAGTGAGCCAAGATTGCGCCATTGCACTCCAGCCTGGGCGACAAGAGTGAGACTCCATCTAAAAAAAATAATAATAATCTAGAGATGGGAGACTATCCTGGATTATCCAAGCCCTGCAAGTAAGCGAGAAGCAGGAGAGGCAGACTCAGAGCATGAGGTAATAGAAGCAGATGTTGGAGTGATGAGATTGCTGGTTTCAAAAACAGAGGAAGAGGCCTGGAGCCAAGGAACCCAGGCAGCCTCTAGAAGCAGCAAATGGGAAAGACAGATTCTCCCTGAGCCTCCAGAAGGAGTGTGGCCCTCCTGACTTCTTGATCTTTGCCCAGTGTATTAGTCCATTCTGACACTGCTAATAAAGACATACCTGAGACTGGGTAATTTATAAAGGAAAGAGGTTTAATTGACTCACACTTCCACATGGCTGGGGAGGCCTCACAATCATGTCAGAAGGCAAAGGAGGAACAAAGGCACGTCTTACATGGTGGCAGGCAAGAGAGCTTGTGCAGGGGAATTCCCATTTATAAAACCATCAGCTCTTGTGAGACTTATTCACTATCACAAGAATAGCCTGGGAAAGACCTGCCCCCATGATTCAATTACCTCCCACTTATTCCCTCCCATGACACGTGGGAATTATGGGAGCTACAATTCAAGATGAGATTTGGGTGGGGACACAGCCAAACCATATCACCCTGTGAGTTTCAGACTTTTGACCTCCAGAACTACAAGATCATAAATTTGTGTTGTTTTAAGCCATGAAGTTTGTGGTCATTTGTTACGGCAGCAGTAGGAAACTGATAGACAGCAGTCCATCTATATCCGTGGGTTCTGGGTTCTGCATCTGTGGATTCAACCAACCAGGAATCAAAAATACTTGGAAGAAACCGAATGGATGGTTGTGTCTGTGTTGAACATGTACAGAATTTATTTCTTGTTATTATTCCCTAAATGATACAGTATGACAACTACGTATGTAGCATTTGGATTGTACTGGGTATGCTAAGCAATCTAGAGATAATTTAAAGCATAGGGGAGGATGTGTGTAGGTTATATGCAAATACTACATCATTTTCTGTAAGGGACTCGAGCATCCATGGAGTTTGGTGTCCTGGAACCAATCCCTCATGGATACCAAGGGACAATTGTACTTATCTAACTGGATGATTGCCTAGTGTTTTTATGAGAAAACTAAAGAGGATGGACTCTTTCCATACCCCTTAGAAATACAAAATATCTTGGGAAGGCACAATAAAGCATGAGTAACATAGAAATTATGGAATATAGATTTTCCCCCAAATAAGTGGAATTCTTACCTACCAATGTCCTATGTTTTGCAGCCTGACAGTAGGGAGGGAGAGCCCTGTCCTGCCCATGCACAGCCTGAAGGCACACCCCATGTGGATAGAACACCACGTTGCACATCCTCCCTGCAGAGCCCCTCAGGCCCACACTGCTCCTTACCCATGCTCAGTCCCACTTTGCCCAGCCGCAGTGTTGGGCTCATTTTCCTCTGCTGGGTGAGTCTCGATGAGCCCTGCCTCCACTCGGGCAATTGTTTATAGAAGGTCAGCAGATCTCCTCTTCACGAAAAATGGGTCCACAGACTTTCTACTAGTGCAGGTGACCGAAGCCCCCCAGCCAAGGACGGGTTTTTCAAGCATTGGTGACAGACCTGTGTGACCCCAAGCTTTATGGGCCAGTGCTGCATCTTTCCAGTCTCAGTAGGTTTCCAGGAGCCCCTGATGACTAAGACTTCAAATGTTCCTGAGGGACAGGATATCGTGATTGAGAAACCAACCGTGTCTTACCTCCTGCCATGAAGTCATTGATGAAAGAAATGAAGGTATTTTCCTTTCTGCACTCTAAGAAGGCAGCCCAGTCTTTGGGTCCTAGAGGGCTGGGTTTTCTCATCTTATCAACACTTCGATCTGTTAAAAAAAAAAAAAAGTCTAGGCCCAAGAGCTCAGTTGTCCAGGGAGTAAAGGAGCTGTGTTAGTTTCCTGGTGCCATTATAACTAATCATCACAAACATGGTGCTTGACACAATACAACTCTATCATCTTCCAGTTCTGGAGGCTGGAAGTTTGAAGTGGCAGGGCTGGTTCCTGCTGGAAGCTCTAGGGTAGAATCCATTTCCTCACCTTTTCTAACTTCTAGAAGGCTCCAACCTTCTTTTGCCTGTGGCTCCTTCCTCCATCCTCAAAGTGCATCCTCCATTCTCTGCTTCCTTCATCACACGGCCTTCTCCTCTTCCGAAGTCAAATCTCTCTCTGCCTCCCTCTTCTGAGGATACGTATGATTATATTTAGGATGCACCTGGATAATCCAGTATAATCTCCCCATTTTAAGAGTATTAATTTAATTGCATCTGCAAAGTCCCTTTTGCCATAGAAGTTACACTCCCAGGTTTCAGGGCCAAGGACATGGGCATTTCAGGAGACCATGACTGAGCAGGGGCCTGGGGCTTTAGGAAGTGAGCAGTGGTGTGACCTCAAAGAGAGCAGTTAGACTTCCCAAGCCCAAGTGGGATGGATTTCTCCTTCCATCCCCTTCCATTGCAGCACCCTGTCAATAACAGGATTCTCATGGGATACCCAGAGACCAAGCCCTAAGCTATGAGGCTAATGGTCTTTGCATCCAAGCTTTGCTCAGAAAGGACGTGGCAGTCCACCTTCGAAGGGACCACATGACCTGAGACAATGCATGAGGATTCATACATCATCCAGGATGGACTGAATGCCAAAAAGACCTTTCCCCAAAATTTCTGGACAGACTCTTACAGTACTTGAGGGAAGCAGAGTGGCATCCCAAAACCCGATGAAGTGAATTCACACTACCTTTGTCAAGCAGAGTCTCAGAACTATGTTTGATTTGCTTTAGAAAAAGTATAGTAATAGAACATATTTCCTGAATGCTGTCAGGTAAATTCATACATGTCTGGAGATGGGGCATGATTGGCTTCTTAAGCAAATATAGTCACATGCCACATAACAACGTGCGGGTCAACAATAGACTGTAGATACAACCATGGCCCATGAGGTTATAATGAAGCTGGAAAAGTCCTATCACCTAGTTGTCATAATGTCGTCTCGGTGCAAGGCATTCCTCTCGTGTTTGTGGTGATGTGGCTCTGCCAGTGGTTTAAAAAGTAAAAATAAAAATAAAAAAAAAAGAAATTTTAAGGCTGGGCGCTGTGACTCATGCTTGTAATCCCAGCACTTTGGGAGGCCGAGGCGGGCAGATCACCTGAGGTTGGGAGTTTGAGACCAGCCTGACCAACATGGAGAAACCCCTTCCCTACTAAAAATACAAAATTAGCCAGGCATGGTGGCGCATGCCTGTAATCCCAGCTACTCAGGAGGCTGAGGCAGGAGAATCATTTGAACCTGGGAGGCAGAGGTTGCAGTGAGCTGAGATCGCACCATTGCACTCCAGCCTGGACAACGAGAGCATAACAACTCTGTCTCAAAAAAAAAAAAAAAAAAAAAAAAGAAAAGTTTAAAAGGAAAAAGCTTATAGAACAATAACATGAAGAAAGTATTTTTTTACAGTTGTACAATGTGTTTGTGTTTTAGCTAGGTGTTATTACAAGAGTCAAAATATTAAAAAATTACAAAGCTTATTAAGTAAAAAAATTACAGTAAACAAAGACGAATTGATCATTGAAGAAAGGAAAATATTTTGGAAGAGTTGGTGCAGTGTAAGTAAGTGTAGCTTGTTTCTAAAGTCTACAGCAGTGTAGAGTGACGTCCCAGGCCTCCACATTCACTCCTCACTCACTGGCCCATCCAGAGCAACTTCCAGTCCTGCCAGCTCCAAGACAGGTGGGTCATTTTCCATCTTTCATACTGTATTTCGACTGTGTCTATTCTATTCTTAGATACAAAAATGCTTCCCATCATGTCACAGTGGCCTACAGTATTCAGCAGAGCAGCATACTGTACACGTTTGTAGCCTAGGAGCAATGCGGTGTACCATCGAACCTAGGTGTGTGGTAGGCTGCACCACCTAGGATTGTGTGAGAACACTCTATGATGTTCTCACCACGATGAAATCGCCTAACGCGGCATCTCTCAGAACCAGCCCCGTGGTTAAGCCACACAGGACTGTGTCAGGGTGTCAGCATTCACATCACGTCCTGATATATCTGCTCCAAGAAGCCTGCTTTATAGAAAATGAATTTTCTTATCACAAGGCTTTAGGTTCCTTTCTTTTCTGGTTAATGGGGGGAAAATCCAGGCAGACAAGCCTCAGGTGATGTGGCCACTTTCATCTCAGTCAATATCAATTGGGTCCTATCAGAGCTCCCAGGCTCCTGGAATGGGAATGCTCTGTCCTTCCCCCAGTTTTAATTTCCTTCCTCAGAAAAAGGGACACGGTCTGCATTAGTGTGCAGGATGTGAGGATTGCACGGGTATCTGGCTTTCACACCTGGCCAGTTCTGAGCTCTACAGGCTGCATTCACCAGGCAAGGATGGGGAGAGAGCTGGAGGTGCAGTGGTGGTGTGGGCAAGGGTGGTGCCAGTGTCCTGCCAGGGAGGACCTTGGGATAGTGGGTGCTGATCACACTAGGGAGAAGGCCGGCATTGTTCATAGGTGAAAGTGGAAATTATTTTATTTTATTTTATTATTTATTTATTTATTTATTTTTTGGAGACAGAGTCTCACTCTGTCACCCAGGCTGGAGTGCAGTGGTGCAACCTTGGCTCACTGCAACCTCCGCCTCCTGGGTTCAAGCAATTCTCCTGCCTTAGCCTTCCAAGTAGCTGGGACTATAGGTGCACACCGCCACGCCTGGCTAATTTTTTGTATTTTAGTGGAGACAGGGTTTCACCATGTTGCCCAGGCTGGTCTCGAACTCCTGAACTCAGGCAATCTGCCCGCCTCGGCCTACCAAAGTGCTGGGATTACGGGCGTGAGCCACCGCGCCCAGCCAATTCTCTTATTTTAAAAACCTGAAGTGACTGTCACAGCTTCTGTTTGAAGGGCAGTGCATCATTCATTTCTCTGGGAAAATAAATTCCGACAGCTCAGGTCCAACTAGAGGGAGGGGAGAGAGGATAGAAGTGTCGCAGCCCCACCTGCTTGGTCACCTGGGGTGGACGGCCAGTGAGCAGGGAGCACTCAGCACTCTGGTGCCTTTGACCAAGAGCTGAGCAGGGGCTGGTGGGAGCTGCACGGCCACTACTGGCGAAATCCCAGAACTGAGTCACATGGAAGGGGCGAAGGAGCCCAGAAAACTGAAGAGTGTGGCCTCAGGATGAAGTGGCTGGGGGTTGGGAAAGGACATGGCCGTGACAAAATATCACAGGCTGTGGAGAAATCCACGCTGTGAGAAATCCCAGCACTGGAGGCCCAGATAATATTCATTTATGTTATTTGTATTTCTGCAGGGCCGTAATACTGTTGAATATTAGGCACTCGGGTGCCTAATAAATATCTGGTTTATCTCATCTATTCCTTACAATGGCCATTTTGAAAGGGGTTCTAGCCATATTCCACACCCCCCCGCCACCCACCCATGGGGATTCTGCCACCGCCATGGAAAACACCTGAGCTGTCCTGCTGGCGAGGCCCCATGGAAGTGCACTGAGGCTCCCTGGCCTAGAGCCAAGGAAGGGAAGCACGGAGGAGGTAAGCAACTTGTCCAAGATGGCAAAGCCTTTAAGCAATGGGGCCTGAGCCGAGGATCTGCCATCTTGAGGTCCAAACAACCACTGTCACGAGCCTGTGGTAAGGGCTGTTATGCACACATCTGCCTTTGGGGAGGTTTCAGGGGGGCTGAAGGGTAATGGAAGCCCACTACGCTCCATGCCTGGGGTGGCACAGCAGAGAGATAAAAACAGTACTGAGAGGCAGCCAGGGAGGCAGGAAGAGGGCTTTAGAGATCTTAAAGGCCTGCATGATCTCTCGGCGCTGAGGATTAATGGAACTCCTGGATGGGTCCCCAGGACCTTGCTTGCAGCTTGAGCTGCAGTGTTTCCTTGAACCCCGAGTTGCTCGATGGAACACACACATCCACCTTTGCGCCCCACCTGCCCATCACTCAGTCCAGTACACGGTAAGAGCCCAGTAGGGTACAGCTTCAGTGAATGAGGGAGGCAAGTCCAGATCAAGAGCCATGTCTCGGTCGTTGCTCAATAACAAACCACCCCAAAGCTAGTGGCATAGAGTGGCCTCTATTATTTACTTACAAGTCTGGGCTCAGCTGTGAAGTCTTAGGTAGGGTTACTCATGAGGCTGCAGACTCACCTGGAGGCTCATATAGGGCTGCATGGTCTAAGGCAGGGGTCCACAATCCCCGGGCCATGGACTGGTACCAGCGGCCTGTTAGGAGCCAGGCTACACAGCAGCAGGTGAGTGGTGGGTGAGCACACATTACCGCCTGAGCTCCACCTCCTGTCAGATCAGTGGACCAGGGCCACAGGAGCACGAACCCTACTATGAACTGCACCTGTGAGGGATCTAGGTTGTGGCTCCTTATGAGAGTGGAATGCCTGATGATCTGCGGTGGAAAGGTTTCTTCCCAAAACCATCCCCCAGCCCATCTGTGGAAAAATTGTCTCCCATGAAACCGATCTGTGGTACCAAAAAGGTTGGGGACCACAGGTCTAAGGTCTCATTCACATTCTGGGGCTATAGGCCAAGGAGCCTCAGTGCTGTTCCATGGGGCCTCACCAGCAGGATGGCTCAGGTGTTTTCCATGGTGGTGACAATCCCCAAAGGTCAGGCCCCCATGTACAAGTACTTATCAGGCCTCTCCTTGGGTCACCTGTGCTGGTACCCATTGGCCAAAGCAAGTCACATGGCCAAGCTCAGCATCAGTGTGGGAAGGGACTCCTCTAGGCCATAAATACTGGAAGGTCTGATTCATGAGAGGGCATGAAAGGTGTAACACCCACCTCAGGCACATTAACCCAGGGTTAGCCCTTAGGCCCTTAGGCCTGAATTCTGGAAGAATTATTTTTCCTTCTTCCTTTACTAATAAACTTGGAATAGAGGTGAATTCACATTTGTATCAGTTACAAAATCAAGAACAAGTCAGCTGGGCATGATGGCTCACACCTGTAATCCTGGCACATCGGGAAGTCAAGGCAGGTGGGAACTCAGGAGTTTGAGACCAGCCTAGGCAACACTGCAAAACCCCATCTCTGCTAAAAATACAAAAATTAGCCATGCGTGGTGGCACACACCTGTAATCACAGCTACTTGGGAGGCTGAGGCTTGAACCTGGGAGCTCAAGGCTCCAAGTGAGCCAAGATGGTGCCACTGTACTCCAGCCTGGGTGACAACATGAGGCCCTGTCTCAAAAAAAAAAAAAAAAAAAAGAAAAGAAAAGAAAAGAAAAAGAAAGAAAAAGGATAAGTCAAGGTCAGGACAGAACAACCAGGGGGTTAATTATGTAACAGGTTCAGGTTCAGCTGATTCCTCCACAGGCTTCCAGGTCCTTTGGAGCAGTAGAGCCCACAGGAGAAAGACAAGAGACAGGAGCCCTCTGGACCCCGCCCTCCCCGCCTTCCTGTGAGTGGCGTTAGGCTGGACATTGCCTCAATTCTTCACATCCTCCAGGACATCATGAAATTTGTTGGCATAGAGCAAAGGAGCTTTTGGCCAGGGATTTTCTGCTGGCTGTTTCTATTTACTGGGGGCAAACTAATAGGAAATTATGTTCTTATCTTGGCAACTATAAAGTACTTTCCTTCTGATTCCCTAATCCCTGTAGATGGTGCTTATGTTCACCTGCTGCTACCAAATGCTGACATTTGCTCGGACTGAAACATCCCAGAGGTGTGTTGTGGTAAAGTGGTTCTCAAACATCTTGGAAGGTGTAAACTCCTTCACTGGGGCCCAAGACATCTCCAGACCAATTTCCTTCACCCTCCAAAATCATAAATAGAGGCCATTAAAAATCTCATCCCCTGAGCCGGGTGCGGTAGCTCACGCCTGTAATCCCAGCACTTTGGGAGGCCGAGGCGGGTGGATCACGAGGTCAGGAGATCGAGACCATCCTGGCTAACACGGTGAAACCCCCGTCTCTACTAAAAATACAAAAAATTAGCCGGGCGTGGTGGCGGGTGCCTGTAGTCCCAGCTACTCGGGAGGCTGAGGCAGGGAAATGGCATGAACCGGGGAGCAGAGCTTGCAGTGAGCCGAGATCGCACCACTGCACTCCAGCCTGGGCGATGGAGTGCGACTCTGTTTCAAAAAAAAAAAAAAAAATCTCATCTCCTGAATGGATGAGGAGAACAACACAGATGGGTGAGCCACAGTGAGAGACGCTATAAGGAAGTTACTAACCAAAACCCATTCGGACAGTGTCCTGTTGACTTCTGAATGTGTCAAGGTCCAGGTAGGAAACAGATGGCCCATACAAATTGGGTAATTTGAGAATTTAATAAAAGAACTTGCATCTCCTGCCCTTGTTTCTGACTCTGATCCTCTGTGCTCCACCTCTGACTTCAGCCATGGGTGGAGTGAAGTTTGGGGCCCCACCTGCTTGGTGCTAACATCCCTCACCCCAGATGGACTTTGCCTTCATCTTTGCCCTGGGACTTCCCTGACACTGTAGAGACTTGGAGGCCATGGGAGCTCATGCTAAACAGATGACACGAGTACAGCCAGAAACCAGCAGGGAGTTAATTCCCCGCTGGACAGCCTCTACTGAAGGGGTACGGAAATCCACCCATCTTGCAGGTGGGCAGTTCTGATGCAAAATCTTCGTGCTTCTGCAGAAGGTCCTGGGGGATCAAGTGCTGGTTGCTCTGCTGTTGCACTGAGGTTCCCTCCGCCCCAATTTCACACTCCCTGGTCCCCCACTCCACTTCCCAAGAAAACTCCCGCCCATAAGACTTTGTCTCAGTCTTAACTGAGATGTGAGCAGGGTGTCATAGACTGAATTGTGTCCTCCCAAAATTCATATGTTGAATTCCTACCCTCCATTGTCACTATATTTGAAGATAGGGCTTTAGGGAGATAATTTACTTTAAATGAGGCCATATGGGTGGGGCCTTAGTCCAATAGGTCTGGTGTCCACATAAGCAGAGGAGGAGACACAGCAGGAGTGTATGCACACAGAGACAAGGCCACGTGAGGACACAGTGAGAAGGTGGCCGCCTGCAAGCCAGGAAGATGGCCCACGCCAGAAACGGATCCTGACAGCATCTTGATCTTGGGCTTCGGCCTCTAGAACTTTGAGAGAATACATTTATTCATCTAAGCCATCCAGTCTGTGGTATTTTGTTATGGTAGCCCGAGAAGACTCATACACAGGGTTTAGGCAAATCGAAAGAGAATAGTGTGGTACACTAGGGGACACTGGGGCCAGTGGGTACATTACCACCCTTCATTCTAGAGGCCAGGATGGGAGGGGCTAGTGGAACCTGGACACAGAGAAGCTGGGAGAAGCGTGATGAGAGCTGCGATCTTCAGCTACAGCTGACCTGCAGGAGGGAGCTGGCGGAATCCATGCCCTGGCCTCCCTCTCTCCCTCCTGTCTCCTGCTGCGACCTCCTAGTGGCACAACCAGAAGCGAGAGTGCAGAGGGTCCTGTTGGTGTGGTCCATTGTATGTCAGCTTCGGCCCAGAGCAGGGCAGACAGAGAAGGACGCAGTGTGGATTCAGAGGGCAAACCTGAGACTTCCAGAACAAACGCGGGACCACAGCAGAAACCCCACTGTCCTAGTGGTATCCTCTTTTGTCTGAATCTTTTTAAGTTCTGGGAGGGAGTAATAGATCTTTGCAGTCAGAGCTGGGTACCCAAATGTATTAGTTTTTTAGGGCTGCTGTAACAAGCTAAAAAAAAAAAAACTGGGTTTCTCACAGTTTAGGAGGCTCAAAGTCCTACATGTGACTACATCAATCTTGTTTCTGCCTCTGTCTTCACACAGCTGTCTTCCCTCTGTGTGTCTTCCTCTCCTTGTGAGGACATCATTCAATTTAGGGCCCATACTAATCTGGTATGACCTCATTTTAACTTGATTATACCTACAAACATTCTATTTCAAAATAAGGTCACGTTCACAGGTGCCAGGGTTAGGACTTCAACGTATTTTTTGGGGAGGGGACACAATTTAACCACAATACCTTTGGCCCAGTGCGGTGGCTCACACCTGTATTCCCAGCACTTTGGGAAGTCGAGGTGGGCAGATCACTTGAGGCCAGGAGTTTGAGACCAGCCTGGCCAACATAGCAAAACCCCGCCTCTGCTAAAAATACAAAAATTAGCTGGGCTTGGTGGCGTGTGCCTGTAATCTCAGCTACTCGGGAGGCTGAGGCAGGAGAATCGCTAGAACCTGGTAGGAGGTTGCAGTGAGCCGGGATCGTGCCACTGCACTCCAGTCTGGGCGACGGAGGGAGACTCTGTCTCCAAAAAACAATAAAACAAAAACAAACAAACAAACAAAAAAACCAACACAACACCCACGGTAGGCTATATGTCTGGGAAAAGCTTTTCTTCAGCAGGGATGGAGGACAGGGACTTGGAGTCCTGTCTAAGACTGGATGCTGAAATCCTTGAAATCCTGGGAGTTGGGGAAAGGTCACCCCAAATTCCAAAGCTTCAGTGGTTCTCCACTGTGCTGACTTTCAGCTAGAAACTAGAATTCACCTTTGGGAGCAGACTATTCTTTTGCTTTGAGAAAAATACATGATTGCCCTTTTGTTTATGCAAAGTGAAGCAACTATTCTGTTCTGAATGATGGTGGCTCGAGATAAAGGGACCTGTGTGATAATCTCAAGGCTGATCTTCACAAGTGGCAGGTTTGCATCTTGCAGAGTTTTTTAGGGGAAGGAGTTGGGCGTCGTTTCCGAGTAGGGTAAACATGGTTTCAAGTACATTCCCATTGCTTGTGGTGGAGATGGGAGAAGTGGGTGATGGATGGAACTTATAGGCCCTGCAATTTGGAGCCCAGCTGAAGGCTAAGGAGAGGTCTACCCTGAAACTCACAGTAGTATGCTGGAACTAGCTCTATGGACTTGTAAGAGCCGATTGTAAAATTTTCAGGAATTTTGCAAGCTGGTTGATAAACATGGCCATCATTTAAAACTAAATTATAGGCTGGGTGTGGCAGCTCACACCTATAATTCCAGAACTTTGGGAGGCCGAGGCAGGAGGATTGCTTGAGGCCAGGAGTTCAAGACCAGCCTGGGTGGGAGAGCAAGTCCCTGTTTCTACAAAAAATTCAAAAAGAATGATTGACGTTGGACTCAGGGATGGTGGTGGCACACACCTGCTCGAAAGGCTGAGGCAGGAGGATTCCTTGAGCCCAGGAGTTGGAGGCTGCAGTGAGCCATGATTGCATCACTGCACCCCAGCTTGGGTGACAGAGTGAGACCTTGTCTCTAAAAAAAAATTAAATTAAAACTAAATTATGTACGTTTACAATTAAATAAATTATATTAAAAACAGAGGTCATAAATACTCAGAGTTCATTGCTTGATAATTATTTTACTACATTTTCTCTCATCAGTGCTCTTGAGGTCTATTGCACCAGTCTGAGGAAAATACAATATAAACATGTGCTGTTGTGCATCTCTTTCCAGCTCCATTCAATAACATCACAGCCGGGAGCGTGAAATCACAGGAATTGCAAACGCTAGGGCTCAGCCCCTCCAGCAGGTGGCTAAATGTTTACCAGCACCCTACGGCCAGACAGAGATGCTGCTGACTCTAGAGTTGTGGGCTGTCCAGTGCCGTTTGCCTTTTCTGTGCTGGGGAAGGGTAAACAGGAAGCAGGGTGTGAATCAGCATGGAAGAGCACAGCAGCCTGGAGAAGCAGGTGACAAGGTGGCAAGGGTGAAGTAGGGAAGGTGGAGTGCAGCCCAGCCCGGGATTTATAGGATTGACACTGCTGAGGATTTACAGACCACAGAGGCTCTGTGCTGGCAACTGAGCACTTTTGACTCAACTCTGTACCAAGGGCCCCAGAATAAAAAAGAACCTGTAAACACGGCTTGAAGAGTCTCAGAAACAGCCTGAGAATGGGACCCAAGTCAGCACTGGGTTTCTTGTCCTCCCACAGGAAGGGGGCTCCACCTGTTGTCTCCAGGGAGACTGACACGGTCTAAGGTCTAGAGAATTAATACAGTCTCTTCTCTAGGCTTTCTCTAATACCAGAGCATGCCCAGGGGATATTCTCCAAGGGGAGTGCCATTCATAGCCTCTCCTAAAGTTATGTGTCCACAAAATAAGTAGCTCATGAACTGGGGCTCCACAAAACACACTTTGGAAAGTTATGCATTAGACACCTGGGCATCATGCAAATCTACCCAGCCAGCCCAGCACTTTCCAGCCTATTCCAGTGCAGTGATCCATAAAGAAGGAAGTGCCTGTTATTTTCTCACACATGGTTATGCTCAAATGGACCCCTCCCTTAGAACACTTCCTCATCACTCCACCATCCCCCAAAATGGGAAGAACTCTTTTTTGAATGATTTAATAATGAAGAGCAAACTTCAGAACATTGACATCACCATCATGTGGCCAGAAAGCGTCAATGAGGGCTAGGCTGCTAGATTTAGCAAATAAAACTACAGGATGCCCAGTTAAGTTCCAATTTAGGATAAGCAAAGGATGACTGTTAGTATATATGTAGGTCCTATGGAATATTTGAGACATATAAATACTAAGAAAGTACTAGCTCTTTATCTGAGAATTTAACTGGGCATCTTGGATTTTCTTGGCAATGCTGGTGAGGGTAGGATTTTTAAGGAACGCTGTCAGGTCTTTGGGGAGGCTATTGTGGGGTAGTGGGAAGAGAACAAGCTTTGGAGTCAGGGCTGGAGGGACTTTGAGTTTGGCCACTACAATAGCAACATGAGCAAGTTACTTAACCTCTCTGACCTCCAGGTTCCCCAGCTATAAGTACTTGTGGGAGATCATATCTCATTCATAAGATGGCTGATAGGATTAAATTTGAAAATTTATGAAACAGACTCTAGTGCAATGATCAGCACATAGAAGTTAAGTTTAACTAATGTTAGTCCCATTCTCTCCTCATACTGTTCTCTTTTATTTGGGGTCAATCATTGAGGACACAAATAATTTTGCTGGAATCCTGGAGGCTATAGTGAATAGTACTGCGTCCTGCAAAGTTTTCATCTTTAACTTTCTGTTTCTATGGGGCTTCAGTAGTTTCCAATCAAGGACCTAAATCACAGCTTCTCATTCTTCCCTGCACAGCCTTCAGGCCTGAGGACCTCAAGAGAGACATCTAGAAGCCATTCTAGGGAAACTAAGCCCACAGCCCCGGTCTATCTGATAATTCAAACATTCAACAATGCTGCTAAGGACAATTAGCAAAAGCCTGCACAGAAGTCTGTGTTTTGTTTGTAAAGTGCTGAGTTTACAAATAGCGTTGACTTGGCTTGTGAACCGCTGCTGGACAACAGGCCAAAGAGGGCAGAGGAGTCCTACCCCAAGTGGCTCTCCTCCTCTGTGTCTTCCGCTGTCACACTGTTGCTGAACGAACACATTTTATTTTCAATTTCCTAGGCGAATGAAGAACTGTAAAACTGACACTCCAAACACAGTGAACACCTCAAGCTATGAGTACTAGTCTTTATATTGGTTTACGTAATTATTTTTGTAACAGTGTTACTTCTCTAATTATGTTCCATTTGGACAACGCTAATGGTTTAAAATTAGTTTGTAGCATGTTTGTACTGAGTAGAAAACAAAATCAGTTGGATTGGGCAGTGAAGGGAGTTATAGGGAAATTTGGGGCAACTCAGTATTCTAAACTGGCTGTGCGTCATTCTGAAAGTAGATAATCCATATGCATCATGTAGACCAATAACTTTTAAAAAACCATTTCCTGGAAGAGAAATGAGAACAGGCCAAGGCTGCCATTGTTCTAATTATGGGTTTGCTTTTTCCCAGAGCCCAGGAATCTTTACATTCATTTCAAAACAGCACTAAGAAGTGGAAAGCTTTCTTTTAATGACAATGCAACCTCATTTGAATGTTTAAAAACACTTCTTGAACACAGAACCAATTGCTATCCTACCTACTGCTTTGGTATCAAGGATGTTGATTGTAAAAGTCTTAATTAAATGATAAGAGGGAAAAAGTCATCATGTAAGAGTGCAATTACCCAGAAGCATACTTTATCTCATTATTAACTTCTTTGGATAGATCTAAAACCTATCGAAGCTGTGCTTTTAGGAAAACAAACAAATAAAACAAACTTCTTATCATTAGCAACTATTTTAAACTGCTTATAGAGTCAGTCTGTGGCCAACACCAAATGCCGGGGGGATGTGGAGCCCTTGGCTCTTCCATGCATTGCTGTGTTGTAAACACACATGCTGTGGTCTGAATGTCTGTGTCTTCCCAAATTCATATGTTGAAACCTAATCACCAAGAAGATGGTATTAGGAGGTGGGGCCATGAGGTGGGAGGAGCCCTCATGAATGGAATTAGTGTCCTCATAAAAGAGGCCCAGAGAGCTGTCTTGCCCTTCTGCCATGTGAGGGTACAGCAGGACTTTGCCAGTCTGCAACCCAGAAGAGGGCCCTCACCACAACTCGGCCAGGCTGGCACCCTGATTTTGGACTTAGCCTCCAGGATTGTGAGAAATACATTTCTACTGTTTATAAGCCACCTAGCCTATGGTATTTTGTTATAGCAGCTGGAACAGTCTAAGACACTTACACAATCCAGCAGTCCCACTCCTAGTTACCCAAGAGAAGTGAAAACTCATGTCCACAAAGCTCTGTCACTACAGAAACCCACAGTGAGTGTTGACAGCAGTTTTATTCATAGTTTCTCAAAACCAGAAATAATCCAACTGTCACTCAACTGGTGAATGGATAAACAAATTCTAATACAACAAGGCAAAGAAAAAAAAACACTATTCAGTAATAAAAAGGAACAAGCAAGTGATACATGCAAAAACATGCCATTATGCTAAGTGAAAGAAGCCAGATCCAAACAACTACATACAGTATGATTCCGTTTATGTGACATTCTGGGAAAGGCCAAGCTATAGGGATAGAGAACAGATCAGTTGTTGCCAGGGGCTCAGGTGGGGAAGACAATTGACTACAAAGGAGCAGGAAGGAACATTTTACAGTGATGGAGATGGTCTATGTCATGATTGTGGTGGTGGTTGCATGACTACGTGCATTTGTCAGAATTCATAGAACTGTAGATGTAAAAAGGTGAACTTTCCCTCATGTACATGATACTGACTCAATAAAGTGATGTATTTTAAAATGAGTCATTTTGTGACTCTCTGCGTATGCTGATGTTGAATAACCTTTCATTAAAACTCTTAAGGGAAATAAGCATGGGGAAGGCAGGCAAGTGGAGCAAAGGGGGAGTGACTTCTTTGCTTTTCAAATAACTAGCCCAGGTGCTACACTGTAGCTGCTTTTCTCTGAGCAGGAAACAGAAGTGGCTTGGGTGACAGGGCCTATGACTGATTGTAGTGTTCTTGAAGAACAGTGGCCACCATCTGTCCCTCTTGGTGAATGTCCTCTCGTCCATGGATGCCTGCTCATTGTCCACACCATCCATGGATGCTCAGACATGGTGTGTCTGGGTTTGTATTTGTAATTGTTTGTTCAGGTTTAAAGATCTCTCAGCCATGTCATGATGGTGATTTCATTATTTATAATGAACATATGGTCATGAACACAGATCCACAGGGCCCGGCAGCAATAATGGACAAATGCCCATCAGCTACTATGAGTGGGCTGCCCATCCTTCTGACATTGCACACGTATTTGCACTTGCTCTAGGTGCTAAAAAAGGATAACCAGTGTCATCTTATCACAGAAAGGAATCTCTTTGGGGGCATAGTGCCAACAAGTTACAATCTAAGGATGTAATGTTAGAGTTCTCCAGAGAAATAGAACCATAGATAGAGAAAGAGAGAGAGAGAGAGGTAGATCTATAGATAGATGTGTGTGTGCATATATATACATGTAGATACATGTGTGTATATATATACACACACATGCATATATATACACACATATATAAATATGTATATAGAGAAACATACATACATAGATAGATATTTTATATGTATTATATATGTATTTATGTAATATATAATGTATTAGAGGTCTCTAGAGGGACAGAACTAATAGGATAGACAAATATATAAAAGGGAGTTTATTAAGTATTAACTCACCCAATCACAAGGTCCCACAACAGGCCGTCTGCAAACTGAGGAGAAAGGAGAGCCAGTCCGAGTCCCAAAACTGAAGAACTTGGAGTGTGACGTTCAAGGGCAGGAAGCATCCAGCATGGGAGAAAGATGTAGGCTGGGAAGCTAGGCCAGTCTAGTCTTTTCATGTTTTTCTGCCTGCTTTATATTCTAGCTGTGCTGGCAGCTGATTAGATGGTCCCCACCCAGATTGAGGGTGAGTCTGCCTCTCCCAGTCCACTGACTCAAATGTTAATCTCCTTTGGCAACACCCTCACAGACATACCCAAAATCAATACTTTGCATCCTTCAATCCAACCAAGTTGACACTTAGTTTTAACCATCACATATATAGAGAGATTGATTGAGTTATTAATGATAAGGAATTGGTTCGTGCAATTATGGAGGCCAAGAAGTCCTATGATCTATTGCAAGTTGGAGATCTGTTGTCTGGAAAGCTGTTGGTGTAGTTCAAAGGCCTCAGAACCAGAGGGCTGATGGTATAAACTTCAGTCCAAGTCTGAAGGCCTGAGAACAAGGTGCACTGAGGGTAAGACAGAATCCATGGATGTCCCAGCTCAAGTTGTCAGGCAGAGAGGAAAATTCAACCTTCCTCTGTCTTTTTATTGTATTTGGCCCTCAACGAACTGGATGATGCCTGCACACTGGTGAGGGTGGGTCTTCTTTACTCTGTCTACTGATTCAAATGTGTGTCTCTTCATAGAGGCAGAAATAATGTTTAACCAGATATCTGGACATCCTGTGGCTTAGTCATATTTATACATAAAATTAACCATCATAGATATAAAGTTTTCAATGCAAAGTTCTATGACTTACTATTTAATTTGGGACTAAATCTGATTTTAATGAAAAGATTTGTGGTATGAAAAGAATATTTCCGTCATTGACTCTGCCTATCCAAATCAGTTTAACTCTAGTGTATAGCATTTTTTTACAGCTGAAAGCAGAATGCCTTGGAGGAAGCAAAAATTAGTAGATATAAACATGACCGCCTATCCACAAAGTCATCCTAACCGTGGGCAGGTCTCGAACTCCTGACCTCAAGCCATCTGCCCATCTCTGCCTCCCAAAGTGTTGGAATTACAGGCGTGAGCCACCTCACCCAGCCAGTTTCATTTTCCTTGACTCCCTAAGGCATTGTCAGAGGTTCTTATTTTTCCTGCTTCCTTTGGGAACCCAGATATGAGCATGAGTTCTTGATCTTGTCAGCTCAAGATTTTGCTTTTCTTGAAGGAATTTCTAAACAATCTCATATTTCAGTCTACCATGTGCTGTTGCTTCTTCACAGGGTATTGCCTTGGGCTCACCTGTATGAAATCGCTTCTTCAGTTTTGTTTCCTTTAGCTTGCCTTATGAATTCTGCTTTGAAATCTCTCCTTTGGCCATAGTAGCCTTGTCTGGACTTTGGTCAGCGTGTGAAAACGCAGTAAGGAAGTTGGGATGACGGCGAGGCAGTGAGGTTTAAGGGTGTTCCTGAGGGTTCAGGGCATATCACCTGCATTCACTCATTCAGCACATGTTTCTTGAGCATCCACATATGCCAGGAATCATGCTGCCTGCTGGATACAGTGGCGTGTGTGTGTGTGTGTGTGTGTGTGTGTGTGTGTGTGTGTGTGTGGTGGTGAGACAGGTCCTATTCAAATTCTAAAATAAATTTATCATTACAAGCTGGAATAATGCCACAAAGGATAAGTTCCAGCATCTCTAAGCACCCCTAAAAAGGGGACCAGTCTGGTCTCAGGGAGAAAGGGCAGTTAGGAAATGCTGCCCTGAGGAAGTGCTGTTTGAACTGAGAGGTGAATTGGATCTAATCAAGGGAAAAACCAGGAAGAATGCTGCAGTCAGGGAAAATCACATGTGCAAAGCCCCCAAGGTGGGCAGTGTGTGCACTGGAGAGACCAGTGCAGCTGGAGGTGGGGAGAGTAGCGTGAGATGAGGCTGGAGGGTGGGGAGCCATGAGGACCATCTGAAAGCATTTGGTCTGTATTCCACGAACAACGGAGAGCCGTGAAGTTTTATGTGAAGGCTGATGAAATTCGATTGGAGTTTTATATTTTCAAGAGTACCTGCTCTTGGGAAGGCTGGTTCGGGTAAGGTTCATAATGCCCTGATTCCTTTTTTCCCAACATCTGCCCGTCTCTGGCATAGTCGGCTTCACTAGCTGCAAGCATAAACACAGTCACAGCTCATCATTTTTCCAATTAATTTAATAGCTGGAGCTCCCATATGTCAAACTGCTCACATTTGAAGCCTCCCCCACCAGTCATCTACAAACTCCAACATCTTACTTGGTCCAAAGCAGACACATTCTCCTTCCAAATGCCCCAGAGAGGGTGAGGAAGGCTAGTGACTTCAGTAGCCTGAAGGGACTACAGTCCCTGTCTCCTGCCTCAGTCATGGCCTCTGCTCACTGCTGGGCACTGGTCTTATGCATACACATACTTGTCTACCCCCAAGGGGAGGCTTGGGCTTCAGGGTTAAAATCAGACCTCCCTCACTCACATGCTCTGCCTTTGTCTCCAGAGCTGAGTCAGAGGCGGCTGGATGTGCAGGAGCATCCACTTGTCCAGCCCCAAATCTCTCCCACAAACCTTCCACGTCAGGCCATCAGCCCAGGTGCACCTTTAGCACCCTGGGTATCCTTCCCTGCTGGGGAATCTTAATCCTTCAGAGAAGCTCCCAGTTGTTGACCCTCTTGGGGCCTTTCTTGTCACCCAGCACAGGCTCTGTGGACTAAGGGACAACTGCAGAGGCATGTTTGTTGTGCTCTGGTCACAACAAACAGATATTTACCATATGATATTTACCAGACCAACACAAACCAACTGGACTTACACTGATGTGATTAAACAACTTTCCTCATGCCAACAAAATCTGTCCTGGGGATGCTTGCTGTCTCCCTTGCCAGACATAGAGGATGATGGCATTTGCACTCTGTTTTTATTTTTTCCCTCACCCAGCACTCATTATAATATTCTCCTTAATATATAAAATAATCAGAAAATATCAATAGAAAGATATTTCATGGGCTGGGCACGGTGGCTCACACCTGTAATCCCAGCACTTTGGGAGGCTGAGGTGGTGAATAACGAGGTCAAGAGATCAAGACCATCCTGGCCAACAGGGTGAAACTCCGTCTCTACTAAAAATACAAAAATTAGCTGGACATGGTGGTGGGTGCCTGCAGTCCCAGTTACTGGGGAGGCTGAGGCAGGAGAATCCCTTGAACATGGGAGGCAGAGGTTGCAGTGAGCCAAGATCATGCCACTGCACTCCAGCCTGGCGACAGAGCAAGACTCTGTCTCAAAAAAAAAAAAAAAAAAAAAAAGAAAGACATTTCACAGTTCCCCGACCAATAAAACACATTTATATCAGCATGTGTGTTACAAAACTCTGTTTCCATGGGAGAATCGGCCCCTAGGAGGGTGACTGCTGCATTCCATAAGGATATAGGACAATTCTAGGACATGGCAGCTCAGAACTGGGCCCTGACATTGGGAGTCCCACTGTGTAAATGTGGAAAAATGTACTCTGAATAAACACTACTGGTGTACATCTCCTGAAACATAATTTTTTAACAAATGAAAAATTATGTCTTCATTTTTTGCTAATCATAACAGATACTTACAGAAATGCTCTAAAAGCTTTAAACATGCTTATTCCACTTTCCAGAATATATAAAGAACTTTCAAAACTCAATAAGAAAACAATTAAAAACAAACAATCCCAGCTCTTTGGAGGCCAGAGTGGGAGGATTGCTTGAGGTCAGGAATTTGAAACCAGCCTGGATGACATAGCAAGACCCTCTCACTACAGAAAAATTAAAAAGTTAGCTGGGTATGGTGGCACATATCTAGGCCCAGCTATCCAGGAGTCTGAGGTAGGAGGATCATTTGAGCCTGGGAAATCGAGGCTTCAGTGAGCTGTGATCACACCACTGCACTCCAGCCTCGGTGACAGAGCGAGACCCTATCTCACAAAAAGAAAGAAAAAAAATGAGCAAAAGATTTGAACATACTTCATCAAATAAGAGATAAAGATAGCCAAATAAGCATACGAAAAGGTATTCAGTCACAGACTGAAAAGAAAGCCACAGTGAGATACTATACACCTATAAGAATGGCAAGCATTAAAGCAAACCAGCAAATAACTGATGATACCAAATGCTGGTGAGGATGTGGAGCAACTAGAACTCTCATGCATTGCTGATGGGAATGCAAAATGGTACAGACACTTTAGAAAACAGTTTTGCAGTTTCTTATAAAGTTAAACTGATATTTACCATACGATCCCGTAATCCCACTCCTGGATATTTACTCAAGATAAGTGAAAGCACACATCTACACGAGTTTTTATAGTAGCTTTATTTGTAATCTCCCCAAACAGGAAAGAACCCATATGTTGGTGAATAAACCACAGTACATCCATACAATGGACTACTACTCAGAAAAAAAATGGAACTACTGGTGTACCCACCGATGGATCTCAAGGACATTATGTGGAAAGAAGCCAGACTCAAATGGCTATGTGCTGTGTAACTCTACACAACAAATTGGAAAAGGTGAAACTATGGGAAGAGAGAACAGATAATGGTTGCCAGGGGCCAGGGGTAGTGGGGAAGGGATGGACTGAAAAGGGAAACGGGAACTTTGGGATGTTGAAATATTCTATATCTTGATTGTGATGGTGGTGGTTACACAACTATGTATTTTTGTTAAAACTCATAAAACTATATATCTAAAAAGGGTGAATTTTACTGTATATAACAAACTCAATAGACCTGATGTAAAAAATGTTTATTTTTCCACTGACAGAGTAAATATTTAGAGAAAGCTCTTCTAAGAACTTTAAACATTCATTTTAATGGTTTCTTTGTCATTGAAAGAGAGAGGCTATAAAAGCCAATAAAAATGAATTTGCTTCTTCATTTTAGGGTAAGATGTTTCACTGCTGCTGCTTAAATGGAGACAGTCTCTAAGAGCCTCACCATAAGAATGTCGTTTTTCTCACGACTTAAAGTCTATACAGCCTTTGTTTCCTGGGCTACCCCTGCCCGTGAGAAACCAAGAGCCTGGGTGAGAGCAAAAGTTTTCATTGACTCCAGTGCCCTCCTGAAGGGGCCTGGACCTATAATGCCACCTCCTCTGAGCCGGTGGTCAATTTGTTATTCTTCCCAAATGGGGAGAGGCACCAGGAATAACATGACAAACTAGCCCACATAGCCTTTCAACCTTCACATCTGGCTATTCTTTGCGCCCTACATGTTGCCTACACTGATGCCCATTTTAATCATAGTCTTTTAAGACAGTATAACGTGAAGTTATATTGGGTAAGTCTACTTCCCTCAGTGTGTCATGTCAGAAGATGACAACTTTTGGGTCAACCATCACAGTCCTGTCAACTGTCTGTGGAGAAGGTGCGTCCCTCCGACCTAGTTGCAAAGAGTGGGAAGGTGTCCCAGGTGGGCAGCAGAGCTTGGTTATAGTTACATGGTCCGACATGATGACTGAGATGGCTCCTGAGCCCAGGAATGAACAAGTGTCAGAGACAGGGAGGGAAAGTAGTGTAGGACAGTCAGATCTCTACTACTGGAATCTTCTAGGAACTGCCAGTGAGTGCTTGGTTGTCTCTCATCTCACGTCATCCTCAAACCAGCCCTAAAGACTAATATTAGTACCTTCTGCTTACGCATGTTGAAAACAAGGCTAAGAAGTGATGTACCTGCACAAGATAAGTCCACAAGTCACAGCGCTGAGTCATGAACCAGGTCTGCCTGCAAAACGTCTGCATTTTCTATCACACAGGGAAGAGGGTAGTGTCACCAGCTCCTTGGTTAGTACGAAGATCTGGTAACAGGCCTGTAATTTTGTCATTTTAACTTTTACACTACTGGTAATCTTAAAGATTTTTAAAAAACATTCCTGTATGCCAGTTTTATGAATGGGATCAAGGAAAGAGATGTTAGCTAACAAGAGTTTCAACCTCACCCTGGGGTCAGGATAACTGGGGTAAGAGGGAGGTAGGAAGAGAGAAAACTGGACTCACAGCTGTGCAGAGCCATGCGGGTGGGTCAGGAGGAGCAGCAAGTCTTGTGGGTGTGCCTGCCCACTGGGACATTTATTCAGTCCTCCTCTTTGTTGAAACCTTGGGGGACATAGGGTTGTTTTGCCGCAGTAGGCAGTTCCGCAGTGGGGCAGCCATGGGGGTGTTGGTCCAGGGTGGCTCCTCCTGCACCGCTTGGCTTGGCTTCAGTGATCCCACCTAGACCCCGCCTGTGCTCACTGCTGGCACCGCCACTGCCCAGTGTCAGGTCCCTCCTCTTCTCTGGCAAAGCTTTAGTGGTTGCAAGACTTCACCAGCAGGGCTCTAGGGGTCAGAAATTCCACAGACAGCCCCTTCCCAGAAGCCTCCTCTGGCGCTTGGAGCAGAGCATTGTCTCGTCTTCTCTGCTTCGAACCCTCCAGCGCTCCTCATCTCCTTTCCCAGGTGCTCAGGGCCCTGCCACTAAAAGCACACTCAATAAACGTGATGATTCAGCAACAGAGTGTTTAGGGCTTTGAATGCTTTGTCTCCTCTTCCAAAAGCGGGTTATGCAACTTGTGCCCAGCGCAGCCCACAGCAATGCACCAGACTCACATGCCATCAGAGACTGTCAAAGAGCAAACAACTCAAAACTACGTTTCTTCCACCAAAGACAGCACCTTTGCTCAAGCTCACCCTTGTATAATCGTAACAAGAGTTTGTTTGTTGAGCTGAGGTGAAGGGTGAACACTAGATCTTTTATCTGTTTATATGCAGGTTTCTCTACCCCAAGGTATCTCACCAGTTTTCTTGATTTTAGAAGTTGTGACTTTTCAATTTTCTGTGCCAAAGGAATGCGGAAGCAGTACAGTAGGCTCAATTCCCAAATCACCTATATTTGGCTCTGGAAGGAATTTTGACACAGCACTTAAATATGAATGTGGGTGTCCCTTCCATTGTGGGAATCTATAGTGCTGTGCATTAAGGGAATTCAATCACCAGAGAAGGAGCTACTCACTGGTTAGGGGCTGGGATATGTTCCTCTTTTTTTCCCAGAATGCACTCTTCTCTGCAGCATTTTACTCCACGCAGTGCCCTGTGGTGGACAGATGGCAAGGGGGCCATCTTCCCCTCCGTGTTTCCACCCCCTACCCTCTCATTCCGCAACTCTTCCCATGGGGGGATATGCTGCTCCCCCATCCCTTGGATCTGGGCTGCCTTTGTGACCTGCTTTGGCCCACAGAATATGGCAGAATCGACAGCATGCCAGTTCGAGCCTAGGCCTCAAGAAGCCTGGCAGGTTTCTGCTTGTTCTCAGGCTCGACACCACCATGAGAGCATGCCCAGCTAGGTGGCCGGAAGGATGGGGGACAGGTGGAGAGCACACGGCCTGGCCCAGCCAACTAGCCGGGTCATTGTAAATGGGTAAGCAAACCAGGCCAGGAGGGACCAGGCCTGAAGAACCACCCAAGCTGATCCAACCCATAGAATTGGGAGCTAAATAAGTGGTGGTTTTTATTTTTGTTTTTTTACACTGGAGTGCACTGACCCAATCAAAGCTCACAGTAACCTTGAACTCCTGGACTCAAGCATCCTCCTGCCTCAGCCTCCTGAGTAGCCAGGACTGCAGGTGCACACCACCATGCCCAGATAAGTTTTGTATTTTTTGTAGAGACGAGGTCTCACTCCATTGCCCAGTTTGATCTCTAACTACTGTCCTCAAGTGATCCTCCTGCCTTGGCCTCCCAAAGCACTGGGAGGCATGAACCGCTGTGCCTGGCCAATGGTGACTATTTTAAGCCACTAAGTCTTTGGGTGGTTTGTTACACTGAAATAATCCCATTTTCCCCACCACATGAAGGTTCTGATCTAACACATTCAAACTGCTCTTGAGAAATTCATTCTTCCTTCCGACAGCTGAGTAAAATGTGAGTAGGAAACATGATACTCCATTTCCATTTCAGCTCTTTCACTGGGTACCCAGGCTGTATTTTAAGAAATTTTTGTGAAATCAACAGCATATATATTATTAAAGCAAGTATTTTCTGTCCCTAGTCTGTGGTCCAGGGAATGAGCAATAAGATACAAATGAATGGTTGACACCATACCATAAAGATTAGGAATAAGCATATCATAAAGATTAGCAATAAGTTGGATCATGATTTTACAGTGAGCTCGGTTTTAGTAAGCCATAAAAAGGATTTTATGGTGAAACATAAGCTTAATATAATCTCTTTATCATGTTCCCCCTAATAACTGTTCATTACTGCTTCAGTTCATTTTGTTTACACTTGTCACATACATCTCTACAGTACACAGACACAGACTTATATTTTCTATACATTTTTTAGCATTGAGTTGCCTTTGGATCAATACAGAATTAGTAGGGATCAGTGCAGGAAAGAATATTACCTTTTTCTGAAAGTAGAGTCTTACTTATGTATATAGCACCTTTGATTTAAGGATCTCAAGGTACTTTAACATTCACTGTAGCATCCTTCTAATATCTCTGGGTAGGGAAACTATTATAAATTATCATTATTGCCTTTTTATAGAAGGAAAAAATAAAAGCAAAGAAAAGCGAAGTGTTCAGTGAGATGACAGTCACAGCAGAAACAAGCGTTTTCAGCTCAGCATTCTACTTTGTGAACTGTAACTCTGTAATATATTCCATATCAAAAGGTATAATGGTTTCCTCCATTTGTATAACATCTCTCTGTGGATGATGTTAAATAAAAGGGCAGGAATGACAGTAAATTCCCACCAACGGATCCTCCTGGCTGTGCAGTTATTTCCTGCAGTTCTTTATGTTGGCTAAGGATCCCATAAATTACAGAACTGTCCTGTGCTTCTCCACTGAAAATCCTAATCGACCGCTACCACCCCAGCATTTCCAGCAGGAGGGAAAAACCAGTGATCCACAGTCATGCTCTTCAGCTGGGCATTTGTGGCCAGTAAAGTCTGGGCAGTGACTACTATTAGTGCTTTCTTTTATAACCTACCAGATGTGCAAAATTAATTTTAACTTGCTTGTGTATTTTTGCTTTTCCCCAGTATTTGTGGGGAACCAGTGCTCACTGGGTAACAAAAGATAAAACCACCCAGGGGATTTCCTTCCACCTGGAGCATCCTCTAGGCTTCTCACAAGGGGGATGATGCCAAGAGAAAGGCACCTTTAGGATAGTAAGTTTTCTTAAATTCACAACATGCAGATTTGGCTTTACATTTAAATGCATTGGAAAATGGAATGTTTTCCACTTCTACAAGGCTAACCCACAGATGCACGATTATTTACCAATAAAAGAGGATCTATTCACGCTATTCTTATCTAGACAAAAAGAATGCAAATTAAAATTTCAACTTTATTCTTCCTTGAACTTCCCGGGCCCTTTCTTTCCAGGAGCCCCATGTCCTGTTCATTTTCTCCATCTTTTCCAGAGAGACCTCTAGAATAAGAAGAATGCCAAGCTGCAGCAATTTGGAGTTTTAGAAATTTGGTTACCAAGTACCTGAGTGCCTCTGCCAGCATGGATAAATTAACCACCTAGGGGGTAAGGTCACATACTGAGCTTAGTTCTGCTTAAGGAACGACACAAACTTGAAAAGATTCAGGAGAAAAAAATCGGGTTTCCTTTTTTCTTTCTTTTAGAAAAATGAGAATATAGAACATTTTTCAGAATATGAAAGTCCCACCACATGTTCCTAGCAACTTAGCAACTATCTCCAGGCCTCACATGTTTAGCCCTTTCCCAAAAGTGTTTACAATGAACACACACTGGGAAAGCCATCTCCAAAACACTGTGAGAAGGGGCACAAAAGAAAATACGTACAGCAGGCCAGCGTGGGGGCTCACGCCTGTAATCCCAGTACTTTGGGAGGCCGAGGTTGGAGGACTGCTTTAGCTGGGGAGTTTGAGACCAGGCTGGGTAACATGGTGGGACCGTGTCTCTGGTGGGGGGAGTCGGGGGGAGGAAGCTGGGCGTGGCCTGCAGCTGTGATCCCAGCTCCTCCGAAGGTTGAGGTGGGAGGATCACTTGGATTGCTTGAGCCCAGGAGTTAGAGGCTGCACCGGGCTATAATCGCACCACTGCACTCTAGCCTGGGCCAGAACCAGATTGCCAAAAAAAGGAAAAAAGAAAAAAAAAAGGAAAAGAGAAAAGAAAGAGACCCTCACCTTTAGGAGAATTTTTGAGAAAACCTTTACATTAAAAAAGAGGGAGGAAAGATATCAAGAAAAGTTATGAAAAGGAATACAAATATGGGGGGAAAACATAGACCCCCCCCCCCCCCCCCACAGAACAGGATAGTCACAAAAATAGCTGTCATAGTGCCACAAATTACTGCTGCGAGTTTGAGGAGTGGCAGGGGAGACATCTGCCCCAGTGCGGCGGGCTGCTGAGCATCCGTGGGCATGGGGACAGTCCTCATCAATTCACTTCCTGAAAAGCCCACTTCCTGGAAGGCAAAGTGGGCAGAGAATGCCGGGTGGTCCTCCTCGACTGTACCGATCGATCCCTGGGTGGCCGGGGCTGGGGCAGAGGCTGCGGTGCTGCCCTCGCGAGCCCTGGCTCCGAGCTTCGGGCTCCCAGCCACGGGGGGCGCTCAAGCCTTGGCCCCGCCTTGCTCCTGCACCGGCCTCGAGGCCTTCTCCGGCTCCCGCAGCCCCTCGGGGCCGCCGCACGGGTCCGGGAAGCGCGGGCCGTTCCCCGCGAAGGAGTCGCGGCGCGCCAGGGTCTCCTCCTGCACCGGGCGGCCCATGGGCTCCGCAGCAGCCGCCGCCGCGCCCTCCTGCGAGGTCTGGCTGACGTAGACCACGATGATGTCGCCCTTGAAGTTCATCACCTGCCCGCTGGAGATGAACGTGGAGTTACTGTTTCCAGTCACATTTCCTGCGGGGAGAGGAAGGGAGAACACGGGGAGGGTGAGTCAGCGCCCGGAGGCAGGGTCTGCCGAGAGGAAGGTTCCGGGGAGTGGAGGGCGGCTCCCCGGATTCCCACAGACCCGGGCCACAGGGAACCACACTGCAACCCTCCAGGCCCACTGAGGCGGAGGAAGGCGGGGCAGAGAAAAGAGGAATAGAAGAGAAAAAAGACAAAAGAAGTAAAGAGAAGAGGCGGGGAGAGGAAGAGAGGAGGAAAAGGAGTGGAGGAGGGAGGGGGGAAGGGGGAGGAGAGCGCTAGGTAGAGGAGGAGGAGGAGAGGAAAGAAAGGGGAGAGGAAGACGAAGGAGAGAGGAACAAGAAGGGGGGAGGAGGAGGGGAGGAAGAGGAGGAGGAGAGGAGGCGGGGAGGAAAAGGAGGGGAAGAGGAGGAGGAGGAGAGGAGGAACAGGAAAGGAGGAGGGGAGGAAAAGGAGGAGGAGAGGAAGAGGAGGAGGAGAGGAGGAACAGGAAAGGAGGGGAGAGGAAGAGATGAGAAATGAGCAAGCCTAGGGGCAGACTCATGCTTTACCATTTGCTTGTGAGGTGGGACTCTGGGATACTGGCAAGAGAGCACACCAAGATTACAGAATCACAGACAAGATTCAGATGTTACGAGAGAGAGAGAGAGTGTATGTGTGCATGTGTGTGTGTGTGTGTGTGTGTTCAACACAGAACAAGCACAACTAAGGGAGGAGACCTCAGTCTGCTCTCCTCTCTGGACTCACATCTGAGGCCCCATCACCCTGGGTGCCTTGGTTCCTCATGGTCCCTAACAACTCAGCCCTGGAGGATCATGGGGCCACGTGGGCTCAGCTTTCAGTAGAGATTAATCCACTTCCTTAACATTAAAATTACTTCCGGAAACAAAATAGATTCACAAAACTAAAATAGAAAAAAAAAGTCCTATAAATCACTTTTCCCTTCTGAACTCTGAAGGGTGTTTTGTCCCTAGGGGGTTCTAGCATCATTGCTTTGTGGGTGATTAGATGTGGCCAGTCTTTAAGCAACGGGCCTTTTGAAAAACAAACAAAGTCCAACAAATGTTAGGCAACCTGCTACCTCTTACGATTCTTCCATTTTAAAGACAGAAATTTCCTAGACTTTGGTCTAGGAAAGTGCCACAAACCAAGCAGATCTAGAAACACCCCAACACTCAGCATCACAAACAGAATCCTTCCATTTGATCAGGGGCCAGGAATGTCAAAATGGCTCCTCACGATTCACCCCTTTTTCTTCTCCATTGTGACTCAGCTTAGTAATAATTCATACAAATAAAATGAAGTTTTTGTTACCACTCCACACGAGATTTTCCTCGAATTTGGAAGGCATGTTTTGGATGGCCTGACTAAAATTCCGATACGCATGTAGGAAATTCCTTTGAGGAGCCTTCCCCTGACCCACTGGGTAACCTCTAGAGAAGCCAAGACCAAAACACAAGGAAAAGCCCATGAAGATACAAGGATTTCAAGTATGAGCAACAAATCCAAAGTCCTGGAAGGAGGTCTGTGCCTCATGCTGTTTCTCCCATAGGCAGTTGTGTGGGGTGTCCTTCAAGATGGGCAGTGGCAAGACTTGTCTAAGAACCCCCAATTAGCATGAGGGAGGCCCGTTGGCATTCCTGTTTACCACCTACCCAGCACCTTCTCCACCCCCTCTCCACACATTGCCAGGCATGCAGCGTACTCCAGTGAGGGTCTGCTCACCACTGTATCTACGCCCTTCTGCTCCCACCACTTACCAAGTTACTTCTCAAGTCTGTTGTCACCAGATAAACTCATCAGGAAATTTAATTACATATTAGGTAAAGCAGTGAAATATTAGTGAGAAAAAATGGGAAATGTTTCTATGAAAACTAAAGTGAATGCTTTGCAAGGACCCAAATAAAAGTCAAAAAAAAAAAAAAAAACAAACACACAAACAAAATGAAACAATCACCACAAACTGTTCAACTGGTGTGGTGGTGTAGGCAAGGAAACTAAGAAAAAAGAAAGAAAAAGGAAGGACTTCTGGTTTCAAAATGGCGGCACAGAAGCAAGCTTGGCGGCACAGAAGCAAGCTGGTTCCACTCCCCCCACAGAAAACCAAAACAAAACACACAGCACCGACATTATCACTCAAAATATTCTAGAACACAAATATGACAATGAGACAGTTCCCAGGGCCACAGAGAAGTGAGAAAGGAAGAAAAAGAATAGGAAAAGGAAATAATAAAACTCCAGAAGGATTTTGCTCTTAAATATCTGTAATTTCTCATTTCACATTGAAGAAATCGAAACTGGAAATTAAGGTGGTGTGGTTAATGTAAAAAGGGCTCAGGAGGCCGGGCGCGGTGGCTCACGCCTGTAATCCCAGCACTTTGGGAGGCCGAGGCGAGTAGATCACCTGGGGTCAGGAGTTCAAGACCAGCCTGGCCAATATGGCGAAACCCCGTTTCTACTAAAAATACAAAAAGTAGCTCGGCATAGTGGTGGGCACCTGCAATCCCAGCTACTTGGGAGGCTGAGGTAGGAGAAGTGCTTGAACCCAGGAGGCGGAGGTTGCAGTGAGTCAAGATCGCGCCACTGCACTCCAGCCTGGGCGACAAGAGCAAGACTCTCTCAAAAAAAAAAAAAAAAAAAAGGGCTCAGGAAACTATAATCAGCCAGTACATACAGACTTATACTATAAAATAATCAGTGTGTAACTATAAGGTATATGTTTTAAGTAAAAAAATATTTAAGAGATGAACTTGTAAGATGACATTTTTAAGTAACTCAGCAACTGCTGATCAGGGGCTGATAAAAAGGCTTCTACCGTAGCAGCAACAGAAGTAGGCATAGCAACACAGTTAAGTCCTCCTATCTGAGAGAGCACTACCTGGTTAACAGAAAAAGTCAAAGTGAAAACTAAAAAGTACATGGAATGGGACATTCAATTTTTTAAAAAATGCACATACAATGAAAATTCTATTCTGATTAAAAACATACCATGTTTATTTAATAAAATAAGCAATTTAAAGTTGCTTAGACGTATGATTATTCTTGACCTAGTTCCTCTAGTTTTAAGATACACCATGACACAAACAGATAAATCTATGAAGAGGATAAAGAAGAGATGAGATTAAATGCAAAACCATCCATCATGAGGTGTTCTCACTACGACATCATTGCCTGCTGGTTCTGTTGTTCTTCAGTATCACGTAAAACTACACAGAGGATATCTCCAGCCACTGTATGACGGATTTATGGTTTTGAATTCGTTCTCATCTCTTCTTTATCCTCCTCACTGATTTATCTGCTTATGTCATGGTATATATTATTTCTCTGCCATTTTAAATTTTATTTTTCAACAAATCATCATGAATCCATTGTTGTTTACTTCTTTCTTGTGAGAACCTTTGATGAGTCTGAATCCAGGTAAAACCTATGGTTTGTGTAAAGTCTTTCATCTTGAGAATTTCATTCCATGCCATTGCTCCATGGCAAACAGTATCTTTGATACTGATAACCTAAATATTCTATAGGACCTATATTCATTTTTGTTTTCTTTTTTCAGATGGACCTCAAACCCTTTTGCCTAAGTAGAATATCTAAACATTTCAGAATCCTTTGTTTCATGGACTGAACCAAGAATATTATTGTTGGGGAACTAAGCGCGGTGGCTCACACCTGTAATCCTGGCACTTTGGGAGGCCGAAGTGGGTGAATGCTTAAGCCCAGGAGTTGGAGACCAGCCTGGGCAACATGGTGAAACCCTGCCTCCATGAAAAATACAAAAAAGTTAGTTGGGTGTGGTGGCACACGCTTGTAGTCACAGCTACTTGGGAGGCTGAGGTGGGAGGATCACCTGAGCCCAGAGATGCTGAGGCTCCAGTGATCTGTGATCATGCCACTGCACTCCAGCCTGGGTGACAGAGTGACCCCCATCTCAAAAAAAAAAAAAGAAGAATATTATTTTTGGAAGGCCATGAGGCTTGTGGAAGGGCAAAAACTAGGCCTTTAAATTCCTGACCATTGGCTGGGCGCAGTGGCTCACGCCTGTAATCCCAGCACTTTGGGAGGCCGAGGCGGGTGGATCATGAGGTCAGGAGATCGAGACCATCCTGGTTAACACGGTGAAACCTGGTCTCTACTAAAAATAAAAAAAAATTAGCTGGGTGTGGTGGCAGGCACCTGTAGTCCCAGCTACTCGGGAGGCTGAGGCAGGAGAATGGCGTGAACCCAGGAGGCGGAGCTTGCAGTGAGCCGAGATCATGCCACTGCACTCCAGCCTGGGCGACAGAGTGAGACTCTCTCAAAAAAAAAAAAAAAAAAAAAAAAAATTCCTGACTGTTAAGATGTAAAGGACAGTTACCTAGAAAGATTTAGGAGATTCTAAAACAAGTTTATTCTTCAAGTGTTTCTTTAACAAACCTAAAATTAATGACAAAAACAACCATCGGTCAAGTCTATCCATGCATGGTGACTCTTGTGAGATATAGTAAACTGATAGAGACTAAACTTTTTTTAAAAAAGTTATACTGATGTGCCAATCACACAATACGTGGCAATTCTTAAGTGGCAGCAGAGTGGTCGCCATGGGCCTGTGCAGTCGCACAAGGTCTTATGCTCTGAAGAGCTCCACGCTGGGTTAAATGCTTTGCTGTCATCATGAAATTCTTATTAATTTTTGCAAAAGGGGAAAATTTTTCATTTTCCACTGGGCTATGTCAGTTATGTCACCAGTCCTGAAGGCGCGGGCAACTCTTAGGAGCATTACTCTGGGAACTTTCCCCACTGAGGCTCTAATCTAGCACTACCGTTTTCGGAAGTAACATCTTATAAGTTGGACATTTTTCAATATTACAGAAGTGTTTGCTAATCAGATTTTCTCTACTAAATATTCAGTAAAACTGAGTTGTAGAAGCTCTCCACTTATGCTTCTAAAATACTGATCCTGTGATATGTTTTCCTCATGTTCAAGCCACCCACCCCTTGCTGCAAAACAACAACTTTCTGATGGAAAACGGGCCTGTCCTTTGCGAATGGGTCTACTGATTGTACCAATTGTATCTTGAATGCTTTACCTACAATTTCTAGTTTTGGGTTCTTTAACATGGAAAGAGAACCAAAAGTCACTTGCCAAAAAGCAGTCTAAGTGCAGGAGCCTTCTAGAGTTTTCTTCCTTCCACCTTTCACGGTTGTGTCATTCACCTCAACTTCAATACCAAAAAGGTTTTAGCAATTCATTCCCCGAATCATCCCAAAGTATTCAGTAGTTTTCATAGAAATAATCATGATTATCAAACTCATTTTTTCTTGCCAGTTAACGTAATAGTTAATGTTTTGAATGACAAGATCAGCTCACACTCACAGAACTGGGAGCACCCATGGACTTTAGAAAACATGGCCATTCAGCAGGTGGCAGCAGAAGGGTCTGGGTATTCCAGAGTGACCCAAGAGCTGTGAATAATCAGTGTGCTATGGGCTTCAGTCAGCTTCCTGGGCGGGTGTGGGTTAATCTGTGGGTTGAGTGGAGATAGATTGAGTACCTACTATAATAATAACAGTAACAGAAGCAACACTCTCCATACAGAATTGACTAAGCCCTCTCTCCAGGCCAGGTTGGCTGCATCACAAACACCAGCTTGCAGGTGCTCTGCACGTGAGCACGCCAGGTTTCTGTGATTGGATTTTTTCCCCTTTACCGACTGACACTGTTCAAGGATGAAAACTGCCAAACAGCCTTCTTTTTCCATGGCACGTCATAATCCAGATTCACCGGAAAGCAATCTAATGACATCAATGTCATTGTGGTGTTTCAGTCTCTGAAGAGCAGAGGTGAATAAGTGGTAACTAGAGGGATGGAGGCATTAATGGCTGCCTGAATTCAGGAGGGGCAGAAATGTGGGGCAGAGAATAGGAGTCTAGAAGCTCTTGGGTCTTGTCCTGAGACTTGGCTCTCACTAGTGGTGAGAATTTGGAACAAACCACCTAACTCTCCCAATCTGTATCAAGCTGTGCTGGCCTGGCAGTGTGCAACTGCGTAGAGCAAGCAAATATTAATAATATACATTTGTTAAATAAATGAACAAATGAGCACATGAATATTCAGCAGGATAGCATAAGGGTCAAACAAGATGATAGATTTGAAAATGCTAGGGAAATAGCAAAGAGTCAGTCACAGGTGCAATGGTGGCATTCCTCCTCCCAGAAAGTAATATCCGTGCTCACGGAACTCCCAAGGACACAGAGATTCATGAAATACACTGAAGAGTAGTATTATCTTTCCATCCCTGTCTTGTTAGAGGATCTCAATGCGTCTTAAAGACTGAAAGGGCACTTTCTCTGGAAATCTAACCAACTTCTGTTTGCTCTGCCGAAGTCCTCAATCATATGATTGTCTTCGGTTAGAACACTCATCTATATAATTCTACATTAAACCCCACAGTCTCATTTCTCATCACGCAAGTCTGCTGTGAGTTGAATGTAGCATGAGAGTAGATCAAGGCTTAGAATTAGTTGGTAATATCCTTATCTAATAGATACCTCAGTCCTGAACTGTCCTTGCTAAAAATAAGAATTCCTTAACATTTGCTTTCTGTATTGCAGAACAGATTAGTTGTTCACATCAGAGAGCTCACATCTGATCTGCGATGGTGACATCAATAGGTCACCATGTTGGCAGCTGTATAATCAGGTGGGTGCTGTGGGTCTCCTTTTCAACATGGTTCTCATGGTTTCTGCAGTTGATACGTATCCCAGGAGGGTAACTCTTCCCACTGAATGCCTAGAAACTCAACGGGGACCTCTGCAGTTAGCAGGGACCTCTCCCTTGCTGGTGGCTAGTAAGGGAGTATGAAAAGGGGAGAGATGGTTCAGATGAGGCTTACCCAAGATGGCCTAAAAAGATCCGAGGCTTAAGAGAATGAAGAAACAAGCCGCAGACTGGAAGAAAATATTTGCAAAAGCCATATCTGACAAAGGACTATTTCCCAAAATAAACAAGGAACTCTTAAAACTCAACAATAAGAAAACAAATAACCCGATTAAAAAATGGACCCAAGGCCTTAACAGACACCTCACCAAAGATATCCAGATGGCAAACAGGCATATGAAAAGATGCTCCACATCATATGTCATTAGGGAAGTGAGAATTTAAGCAACAGTGAGACACCACTACACACCTATTAGAATGCCTCAGATCCAGAACACTGACAACACCAAATGCTGGCGAGCATGGGGGTGGGTGGCAGGAACTCTTATTCTTGGCTAGTGGGAATGCAAAAGGGTACAGCTGCTTTGGAAGACAGTTTGATGACTTCTTACAAAACTGAACATACGCTTATCATATGATCCAGCAATCATACTCTTTGGTATTTACCCAAAGAAGTTGAAAACTTATGTCCACACAAAAATCTGCACACAGATGTTTACAGCAGCTGTAGTCATAATTGCCAAAACTTGGAAGCAGCCAAGAGTCCTTCAGTAAATGAAGGGATAAACAAATCCCCCATGTCCTCCACACAATGGAATATTATTTACTGTTAAAAAGAAAAGAGCTGGCCGGGCACGGTGGCTCACGCCTATAATCCCAGCGCTTTGGGAGGCCGAGGAGGGCGACTCTCAAGGTCAGGAGATCGAGACCATCTTGGCTAACACAGTGAAACCCTGTCTCTACTAAAAAAATACAAAAAATTTGCTGGGCATGGTGGCAGGCACCTGTAGTCCCAGCTACTCGGGAGGCTGAGGCAGGAGAATGGCATGAACCCGGAGGCGGGGCTTGCAGTGAGCCAAGATCACGCCACTGCACTCCAGCCTGGGCGACAGAATGAGACTCCGTCTCAAAAAATAAAAAAAGAAAAGAGCTATCAAGCCATGAAAAGACATGGAGGAAACTTAGATTCATAATGCTAAGTAAACAAAGCCAATCTGAAAAGGCTATAGAATGTATGATTCCAACTTTATGGCATTCTGGACCAGGAAAAACTATGGAGACAGTAGAAAGATCAGTAGTTGCCAGGAGTTCAGAGAGAGGAAGGGGTGAGTAGAGCACAGAGGATTTGTAGGGCAGTGAAACTACTCTGTAGGAGACTATCATGGTGGATGCATGCCAGGATACATTGGTCCAAACCCATAGAACGTACAACACAAAGAGTGGACCCCAACGTGTCAATATGCGCTCGTCAAGTGCAGCAAATGTACCACTCTAGTGGGGGAGGCTGTGCATGTGTGGGGGGCAGGAGGTATATAGGAAATCTCTGTACCTGCCCCTCAATTTTCCTATGAAGCTAAAACTGCTCTAAAAAATAGTCTACATTAAAAACATGAAGACCAGAGGTTTTTTATAGGCATTGTTAGTCCATTAAGCCAAACCAGGCCTTGTCCCTCCCCTCTTGCCTCCTCTCCTCGGGATCCCTTTCTGACAGTGTTCCCCTTCGAGGCTGCCTCTGACCTTTATTTGACATTTATTTTGCTTGCCAAAAAAAAAAAAAAAAAAAAAAGATAAAGTTTGAAGCATGTGGAAGAAAAGGCTCTCCCCACAAGAGAAAGTGATAGTGAAAATAGTAACATCCCAAGACAACTGGCAGAAGAGAGGGGTCTCACCATAACCAGGGGACCATCACGCACTGTGCATCCTACTGTCCCTCCTGTGGAACCCTCTGGGCCAGGCCAGGCCTAGCTACTGCCTCTCCCTCAGCCAGAGTAGCCAATGATGCCAGGACTGTGCTTGTCCCTATTCTGTGACACACTGAGGATTCTCCAAGACACAGTAAATAAATGAAATCAGCATCACTTGCACTGACTTAAGAGGAGACAGTGCAGTGGTTTAAGGTTGCACTGCAGCCCTGACCTTCTGGGCTCAGGTGATCATCCCACCTCAGCCTCCCGAGTGGCTGGGACTACAGGTACATGCTACCACATCTGGCTAATTTTTTTTTAATTTTTGTAGAGAAGAGGTCTATGTTGCCCAGGCTGGTCCTGAACTCCTGGGTTCAAGAGATCCTCCCACCTTGGCTTCCCAAAGTGCTGGAGTTACAGGTGAGAGCCACTGTGCCCTGGCCTGCAATCAGATATTTGAACCATGGCTTTGTCGCTTACTAGCTGTATGATCCTGGGCGAGGAACTTGTCCCATAGAATTTCTGTGAGGAATAAGAAGATAATACACACAAAACACTTAGCACCCAGTGACTAACGTCTGTAATATCACTGACAAAACTGTAACCTTCAGGCTATCAAACCAATCTTACAGGTCCCTGAACACAATATGACTGATGAAATTTGAAGGCTACCCAAAAGTATGATTTGAAAGCCAGAATGACATGGGGATTTTTATTAAATATGGGAATTTGGAAGTGTTTCCAACAGTTAAGATGGATTAGTTGGCAGGGTGCAGAGGGTCACACCTGTAATCCCAGACAGTGCAGTGGGTTAGGGTACAAACTTCATAATCAGACATTTGTTTTTGTTTCTTTGAGAAAGGGTCTTGCTTAATCGCTCAGGCTGGAGTGCAGTGGCGTGAACACAGCTCACTGCAGTCCTGACCTCCTGGGCTTGGCTGTCCTCCCACCTCAGCCTTCTGAGTGGCTGGGACTATACACCTTGGGAGGCCTAGGTGTGTGGATCCGTTTGAGCTCAGGAGTTCGAGACTAGCCTGGGCAGAATGACGAAACTCAGTCTCTAAAAAAAAAAAAACAAAACAAAAATTAGCAGGGTGTGGTGGTACAGGCCTGTTGTCCCAGCTACTCGGGAGGCTGAGATGGGAGGATGGATTGAGCCTGGGGGATGGAGGCTGCAATGAGCCAAGATCGTGCCACTGCTCTCCAGCCTGGGTAATAGAGCCAAACCCTGTCTCAAAAAAAACTTAAAAAAAAAGAATGGATTAGTTGACTTAACATTAATATTTAATGTGACTTAACCAGAAAAATGTTCAGGTAACTTGAGAGTGTTAAAAATAGCAAGTAAGTCAACAGAATCAATGAATCAGTGATGTTTCCCATCATAATCAGAATGATGCTTCTACTTTGTCCATGCTTGACATAGCAGGCTCCGTGGAATCTGCATTTCTCAGGCAGAAAGAACAAACTTAGTTCTAAGAACACAATCCCTGACAGAATTTACATTTTTAAGCAAGACAATGCATACCTTTCTTCTCAAAAGCTTACTATGTTGTTTAAAATGCCTAACACATGAATATTAAATCACAAGAACTATGCCAAATAATACCACCAAATTGTAATGTAGATTTTCTTCCAAGGAAGAGAACTAAAAATATACACAAATACACTCAAACTACCCAGGCTACATTGGGTTCTTTTGGAATTTTTTAAAAAACTTATTTTATATTTAACCCATATGCTTCTCATGTGATTTTCCTTTTTATGGAAATGTAAGTTCTGTTTCAGGCATTTAGAAGAAACTGGGTATGTGATGATAAGGGAAGGGAAACAGTATTTAATAGTTCCATTCTGAATCATGCTTGAAAATTACTTAGAAAGTCTTACAGACCAAAGCCTTCCAAAATGAGCCCTATCAGTGCAGAAAGAAGGGAGACAGGATGAAATGAAGCAGAGTGCATACAGTGACCACATTTTTTGTATATTTTGAAATAGTGCATTGACGTTTTACAGCAATGAAAGCTGAATATTATCACCAGATAACCAAATTATGAAATATCTATATTAACTTCAAGATTCAGGGCCAATGAACCAGTATCTGCCCTTACGAGATTTAGCTGAAAGTGAAATGCAAGGTGGTGAATGGCATTCTAACAAGAGTGTGAAGAAAGAGATAGAAAGCTGTCCGCTGCTGGAGGGGAAGAAAGGAGGGGAGGTAAGTTTGGATAGGAAAATCTTCTGTACTCTCAGAATGGAAATGGATGGTCAACAACAGTCATTTCAAGAGAGAGTGGGACCAGGGACGGAGACTGAGGACAGAGGAGGATGAGGGGTCAGGCAGGTCTTCACTGTCCCGTGTTCCTGGCTCCCAGGTGATGGCCTTGGAGAGTCTATGCTGCTAGGATGAACCAGCTCACCTCTGCTCTGTCATTTCTGCCTCCTCTGCCCAGGACACTAGGTGAGCCCAGGGCAGCCAGTGCCGGCCCTTCCATCCCCCTCCTTCTCCAGCTCCCTAGAGCAGACCAAAGAACTAGGAGGCTGAGAGTGACTTGGGGGAACAAACAGGATACAGTGGTCTCATGTTCATCTATTTATTCCTGAATGGATGAATGAATGAGTATATAAGCATCCATTCACTTAACATATTGAGATACTAGAAAGATTAGGATATGAGAATTCCCTTTTTTCTTTTCTTTTTTTTTTTTTTTTTGAGACAGAGTCTTGCTCTGCCGCCCAGGCTGGAGTGCAGTGGCAAGATCTCAGATCACCTCCACCTCCCTGACTCAAGCAATTCTCCTGCCTCAGCTTCTCAAGTAGCTGGGATTCCAGGCACATGCCACCATGCCCAGCTAATTTTTTTTATTTTTAGTAGAGATGGGGTTTCCCCATGTTGGTCAGGATGGTCTTGAACTCCTGCCCTAAAGTGATCCGCCCACCTCAGCCTCCCAAAGTGCTGGGATTATAGGCGTGAGCCACTGCACCCAGCCAGAATTCCCACTAACTGGTTGTGGCTGCCTAGAGCTGGGGTGTTGATAGGGTGTGAGATTATCCAGGCTGGTGAGAAAGACCCCAAGATTCATTACAAACAACAGGCCGCAGGTCAGAGATGGGGCAGACTGTGGAAGGCCTGGATTTCTCAAATGATTGATTCCTTTTCACACGGTTCACTCCCTGGCATTAATCCCTACTTGTTTTTCAGGCTTTTTCAAGGCTCTGTGGCTCAGTGGACCTTCAATAAATTGGACCTTCAATAAATTAATTGAAAAACAAATAGGTATTCAGTGTTCATCAAGAATTGTTTGCAGCCATAGAAAAAGAAGGAAATCATGTCCTCTGCAGCAACATGGATGCAGTTGGAGGCCATTATCCTATGTAAATTAGTACAGAAACAGAAAACCAAACACTGCATGTTCTCACTTATAAGTGGAAGCTAAACACTGGGTATTCATGGACATAAAGAAGGCAACAATAGACACTGGGGACTTCTAACTAGGCAGGGGAGAGAGGGAGAGGAACAAGGATTGAAGATACTGTGCTCACTGCCTGGATGACGAGATCAGTCATACCCCAAACCTCAGCATCATACAATATACCCAGGTACAAACCTGCACATGTACCCTGAATCTAAGATAAAAGTTGAAATAATTAAAAAGCAAAATGATTTTTAAAAGATAAAAAAAAAAAAGACCACTCCAACTTTCTCCAGCTCAGAAGTGATAGACTAACGAGTGGCTTCGGGAGCCAAAACCAAGCCACCAGCCAACAACAGACACATTAATCATAAGCAGTTATGGTTTCTTTCGCATGAAATAACTCTCTAGGGGCACAGTGAGAATGCGCCAATCTCCAGGTGAGAGGGCTTGTAACCAAGGCAACCATCACGTCATCAGGATTAGGCGTAACTTCAGACCTAAATTAAGGCATGGTTATTTAAGACATAACCAGAAGTACGCTTCCCCCTTCACTGATCTTTGCTAATCATTCTCCTTGCTTCTTAGGACTTATAACATGGCTAACATAGCCTTAACAGCAACGGGTATTATGATTTTTAAAGTTGTCTACACTTGCGGAGCTGTCTGAAAAATCATCATTCTCCTCACAAAGATGTTGGGACAGGAGATACTCTTCCCTAAAGGAAAAGTCCCCAGTCACTGTCATTTCTCCAGAAACTATTTGATGTGATTGTAAGTAAAAACAAACAAAAAATACTCTCATATAAAAATCCAAAAAACCCTTAAACAAATGTCACATCAGCACAGTCCTGAGAGCACAGGGGCTTTGAGGGGACCACGGGATAAGGCCTCTGTAGGACTGCTCACCGAAGCTCCAGCCTCTTTCACGCATTTTATAGAACGTAAATTGTGACTTTTTAAAAAACTACATGAAAAAGCAAGAATGAGAAAGTACTATTTTGACCAGAAACCATAAGGCCTGTTCATGGAGAAGTAATTGTGGAGAGAATAGCACAGCCTCCAAAATCAATCTGGCTGCTGCCTCTCCTCAGGCGAAAATTAATTTGGCCCGCTTGCTGGCGTCGACCACGGGCAGACTCTCTACGGATGTTTTGCATGGCTAAGCACCAGACGAAGACAGAAAAAGCAGTGTAAACTTTTTGCAAATTAACACCACTTAGTTGATGACACACTTTTTATTCCTTTTCTCCATCCCTAGATGGTTTAGTGCTAGAGAAATAAAAGATGATGAAAAACAGACTAGGCTACTGTTTTGACTCTTACAGGAGAGCAAAGATCAGGCTTTTTGTTTTATGGCATTAAAAGATCCATGTATCTCTCTCTCTCTTTAAATCTGGCCAACACTGTTCTTCCAAGAACTGCTGCTGATTTTCACACAAAGGCAACATCATCTTCCTGGTGTCACCCACTGAAAAACCGGTCTGCCCCTGACAGTGTGGCCAGGACCTGGCTGCCGCCAGAGACAGAACGTCAGCTTTCTTGCTCCCCACAGCCCAGGGTCCTGTCTGTCTCCACAACCAAGGGGAAGACAATAAACTGAGAGAAAAGAAATAGAACAGGCCAGGTGCAGTGGCTCACGCCTGCAATCCCAGCACTTTGGGAGACTGAGGCAGGTGGATCACCTGAGGTCAGGCGTTTGAGACCAGCCTGGCCAACACGGAAAAACCCCATCTTTACTGAAAATACAAAAATTAGCATGGTGTGGTGGCATGCGCCTATAGTCCCAGCCACTCGGGAGGCTGAGGCAGGAGAACTGCTTGAACCCGAGAGGTGGAGGTTGCAATGAGCCGAGATCGCGCCACTGCACTCCAGCCTGGGCGACAGAGTGAGACTTGGTCTCAAAAAAAAAAAAAAAAAAAGAAAGAAAAGAAAAGAAAAGTAAAGAAATAGAACAATGCAAACGAACAGCAAAGCCCAGTCATGGAGATTCCTTACAATCTTAAAAAATAAGAACAATTCTGAGATCTTCTGAGAAGAAAACATACCAGTTCTTTGAAAAATATCCCCAAACGTATCTCCTCCTTTCTGTTTGACTGAGAACTGCTATTACTGAATTTATACATCAGTAAATCTATGTAGCTGCAGCAAAACCACAAGCTTGAGGAACAGATTAAAGCCAGGAACCATCATTCCCACGAGGCAAAACAGTCTCTGTGTTTAAGGCACAGATCTAGCTACCTCAGGGTTATAAAACAATTCGAAGACTGGCTGCTAGCACCACTTGCAGTCTAAATAAAGAAGCAGAGAAGAAAAAGCATCTCTGGAGAGGGGCGGCCTATGAATGGGCCTTTTTAAAATATGAGTTGGAGGATTCTGTGAAGCCCCTTAAATAGTATATATCCATATATTCGTTTTTCTGGAGGGAGTGTCTATAGCTTTTGGAAGATTCTCAAAGAGATCCCTGACCCTTCAAATGACAGATAATTCTCAGAGCCAGAGCCCTCACTATCAGCTGCAAAGTCCTTTGTAACTATGTAATAAAACAGATGGTGTTTTACCCTCATGGGAAAAAGTTATAATATTATAATCGGTGGGTTGTTCATGCTCAGGCAGTGTTGCAGTGATACATCTTTATAATGATGTTAAATTGTTAAAATTATCTGCCTGGTTCCATAAATACATTGTGGTTATAAAAGGGGCCTTTCTCGTGAAACTTTTTAAAAGACAGTTTTACTGTATCATTAATTTGGTATAGAATCAACACATTATTCACAATAAATATTAATTAATTAAGGATTAACTAAACAATTTTGTGTGTCCTCCTAAAATTTATAAGTGCTTTCTTGGGGGAGATTTCAGAGGCCTAAGGTGCTTTGAAAACAAAAACCAAAAAGCAGAAATCTGAGGAAATGCCTTGGCTCAGCCAGTCCTGACGCCGATGTTGACTTTGTCTTTCCGGGGTCAGTGCTGGGGCTTGAGGTCTAATCCTATCATGAAAAGCCTGAATGCAAAAGGGTATGGGACATGCATGAATGCAGAAACTGCCCCAGTGGTAAACGATGAAGCCACACAGCGCTGGGCGCAGTGTATAACCAAACACGTGGACTGAATCCAAAGCCATCCTGTAAAAATGCTTATTAAGAGAAAAAGCACAAGCTGAGGTTTTCCCATTAGCTTCCTCCTTCCTAAATGGTAATACCTGCCCCCAAACCCTGTACCAAGAACTGGCCCTTCTGCTCAGAAGTGAGAGACCGGGAAGTCACTTACCAGATGCAGGGGACTGGCCACCAGGGGAGCTTCCAGACCCGGCACCTGCCCTCGCTGAGCTTGGGAGCCTCCCATCAGCCCCATCCTCGGGCTGGTCTCCGGCCTCCGTCCTGCCGGCTTCTTCTTCAGGGGGAAGGCCCATGCCATAGGCGCACTGGGGCAAGGGTCCACGTTTTGGGGAACCCATGAGGGGTTCACAGTCCTCCCCAGGAGGGTTCCGGCAGCCTGTGCAGACATCTGCCCAGTTGGGGCTGGGGCTGGCTGCCCAGTGCGGGCAATGGCCACTGTCCACCTCTTTTTGCAAGTAGTTTTCAGAGGACATGGGAGTCCAATCAGTCCTGCACGGGGGCTCAGTGCAGTTGCAGCTTTCTGAACCCACTGTGCTCTGTGTCCCCGTGAAGCACTGGCTTAAACTGTCATTCTCCCCCACCTCCAGGGGTTCAGAGAAACGAGGTGTGGATTTGCTTCCAGGCTCAGTGAGGAACAGTAAACGGTCTGTGGGCTGGAAGGGCCTGTCCATGTATTCATCTTCCGTGGGCATCTGTCTGAAGCTGTCTTCCTCTATCTCGGTCTCGCTGACCAATGAGAGTATCCTAGCATCTTCGCCTTGTGCGTAGGGACCACCTCCTACACACGTGCCCTGACAGACACCACCTTGATCTGGGTAGCACATATCTTCTGGAAATGTCTTCTCCTCCACAGTCAGCAGTAAGACACCTTCACATGCTCCCTGCTGACCAAAGTCTGCCGTGTGTGTACTGACACAACTGTCACCTGAGGACTCCTGCCGATTTACATTCAGAAGGCAGAGGCATTAATACCTAGAGTTATTAGGATAAGTTTAGCTAAACATTGCTGAAAACAGTATTTACACTGATTATTTCCACCATAACAAGTACAGATGGAAAACTGACTATGGAACTTTGTGTTATTTCAAATTACCGAGTGCAGGAGAACTCTAGAATGGAATACAACTAGAAACAAATGAATGTAGCTGCATCTCAGATGAAAAGCGTGTTCACATCTGAGCAAGGAGAGGAGCTAACCCAAATGACTTTTGAACACAGTATTCTGACTACATATTCTCAATCTAAATACAAAACCGCAAAACCACTGTAAACAAATATTGAACTCTAGTAAGCAGCTCTGTGTATCACTGTGGTATGCTCTAGCAATTCTGAAACTACATTCTATGTATTCTAGAATTGAGCAAATGAGGAAATATACTGAGAATAATAGGAGCCAGGTTTCATACAGCTGGGGAAAGAAAGATTCAAATATGGGAAAGGGAAAGATCAGAATGAATCATGTTGAGTTGGCCTGGAATTAGAGAAATCAGTTTGAGCTTATGCTTTCAAATGTATACATTTTATATCAAAGAAAGTAGATCTAACCAGGCGTGGTGGCTCATGCCTGCAATCCCAGGATTTTGGGAGGCCAAGGTGGGTGGATCACCTGAGTTCAGGAGTTCAAGACCAGCCTGGGCAACACAGTGAAACCCCGTCTCTACTAAAAATACAAAAATTAGTTGGGTGTGGTGGCGGGCACCTGTAATCCCAGATACTCAGGAGGCTGAGGCAGAAGAATCGCTTGAACCTGGGAGGCAGAGGTTGCAGTGAGCCGAGATTGCGCCATTGCACTCAAGCCTGGATGAGAGTGAGATTCTGTCTCAAAAAAAAAAAAAAAAAAAAAAAAAGAAGAAGAAAAGAAAGAAAGATCTAAAGGACATAATGAAATAATTAATGAAAATTTAATATCAAATGTGGGTTGAATAATAATATTGTACCATTGTTAAATTTCTTAATTCCGATACATGTACTACGGTTATACACGAGAATGTCTTTGTTCTTAAATACACACTGAAATATTTAAGGATATGGGACACACAGTCTGCCATTCACTGTAAAATGATTCAAGAAGAAAACATACCTGTGTTCATATACACACATACAGAGAGTAAGCAAATCACAAAGCAATGAGAGAAAATAGAAACAACTGGTGGGCCTATGTCTAGGGTATATGGAAGGTCTTTGTCCTTTTCTCACTACTTTCCTATAATTTTGAATTGTGTCAACATAAAATGTTACCAGAATAACTACAGAGTCAAGGAAAGTTGCAGTTCATCCTTCTTAGGAATCTGTACCAGACAATCAAGATTGGTACTAAAAAAAATGACATGAACACAGAGATGACAGAAGTGGAAACAAAGACAAAGAAAACAGGCATCTAGAATGAGCCTGGACTTGGGCTTTGAGCTGCTCTGCAGGGATCCATCCTGGAATTTGAGGTTTGATCACTGAACCTGGAAATGCCCTGTAAGCAAAGGAGCTGAGGCCAGGCGCGGTGGCTCCTGCCTATAATCCCAGCACTTTGGGAGGCTGAGGCAGGTGGATCACTTGAGGCCAGGAGTTCGAGACTAGCGTGGCCAACACGGTGAAACCCTGTCTCTATTAAAAACACAAAAAATTAGCCAGGCTTGGTAGTGGGCTCCTGTAATCCCAGCTGCTCAGGAGGCTGAGGCAGGAGAATCACTTGACCCTGGGAGGCGGAGGTTGCAGTGAGCCGAGATTGCAGCCCTGCACTCCAGCCTGAGGCACAGAGCGAGACTCCGTCTCAAAAAAAGTGGGGGTGGGGGGGGGGTGCTCAATATGTGACAAGGATGGCTCTACCAGCCTAACTGTTGAATGTACTTAACAGAGGCACCAACAACTGTTCACTCTACCTTATCTCCACTTAGGCGGCCACAAGCCTCATTGATCCAGTGCCACAAATTAGCTAGAAAACACAAAGCAAGGATAAGGACTTCAAGTTATTATTTCCCACTTCTTTTCTTTTAAATAAAGGTTATTATGTATATTTAAGGTATACAACATGTTATAGGACAAATATAGATAGTAAAATGGTTACTATAGTGAAGCAAATTAACATACCCATCATCTCACTTAGTTACCCATTTTTATGTGTGTGTGGCAAGATCCGCTAAAATCTACAAATTTAGCAAAAATCTTGAATATGATACAACATGATTAACTACAGTCCCCATCTGTACATTAGATTCCTGGACAACTTTCTTCATCCTGCACATCTGCTACTTTGTATCCTCTGACCCACATCTCCCCATTTTCTTTCCCCCTGTCCCTGCTAACCATTGTTTTATTCTATATCTCTGTATATTTGACTTTTGGGGAACACTACACATATAAGTGCAATCATTCTAGATTTTTATTTCTCTATCAGGCTCAGTATTATGACCACTAGGTCAGTTCAATATTATCTTTCAACAGAGTCCACCGCAAGTCTTGCAGTGAGCACTCCTGGGAGTGAAAGCATTTAAAAGTAAATCAACTGATTTAAAGGCTATGAAGGGCCAGGCGCGGTGGCTCACACCTGTAATGCCAGCACTTTGGGAGGCCAAGGCAGGTGGATCACTTGAGGTCAGGAGTTCATGACTAGCCTGGCCAACATGGTGAAACCACATCTCTACTAAAAATACAAAAATTAGCCGGGCATGGTGGCAATGTCCTGTAATCCCAGCTACTTGGGAGGCTGAAGCAGGAGAATTGCTTGAACCTGGCAGGCGGAGGCTGCAGTGAGCTGAGATTGTGCCACGGCACTCCAACCTAGGCGACAGAGTGAAACTGTCTCAAAAAAACCAAAAAATAAAATAAAAAAATAAAAAATAAAAAATAAAGGCTATGAAGCCATCTTACTCCTATCAAAAACAGAACTTCCTGTTCTATGCAAAGCAAAACATGATCCTCTAACGTTTCAGTGACTTCCTCTGGGCACATTTGGGGGCTGTCAGAGGTGCTGCTATGACTATAGACATTCTCATTCTCTTAACAAGTTTTCTTTGGCTATGAGGGACTAAGTTAGACATCATAGAAGAACAAAGAAAACATGTCTAGGAGACTGGTTTTTCCAGTGAACTAGCTTGAATGTACTATAAAAGGGAGGCAAACACAGCAAGCTAGGTGTCAGACCCACTGAGACCAGCGGGCCCCGAGACCTTTTCCACTATATCTGGCTGCTTCTCAGAAGAAAGAAGAATATGTTCAAAAAGTACATCTCCACCCACTCTTACAGAAGTGATGAAACCTAAAAGGTTAAATTTTATGAATTTTAAGAAATCTATGAATTTATATTATGCAAAGATACAATTTTATCCTACTTCTAATGAATATTTAATGTTGGGTTCACTATAAAGACTAAAGTTAGGGCTGGACCCGGTGGCTCACACCTGTAATCCCAGCACTTTGGGAGGCTGAGGTGGGCGGACCACTTCAGCTCAGGAGTTTGAGACCAGCTTGGGCAACACGGTGAAACCCCACCTCTATAAAAAAATACAAAAATTAGCCGGGCATGGTGGTGCATGCCTGTGGTCCCAGCTACTTGGGGGGCTGAGGTGGGAGGATTGTTTGAGCCCGGGAGGGAGGTCGAGGCTGCAGTGAGCCACGCTTGTGCCACTGCAGTCCTGCCTGGGTGACAAAGCGAGACCCTGTCTCAAAAAGCAACAACAATAAAAAACAAAACTGACTAAAGTTAGGAGTTGTCAAGTTCTCCATGGGAAGATCATCACAGTTCAGTATAACAGCTAATGAGCACTTAGGCGTGCCAGGGACGGTGCTAAGCAGTCTCATCACAAAATAGGGGAAATAATAGTGCCCACCTCATGGTGCTGTTGTGAAGATGTACGTAGTACACGCAAAATATATATAGTCATGTCAGCACATATTAAATATTTAATATGTGTCAGCTATTGCTATTATCATCATTATTCTTGCTTCTTTTCTCTTATTTTGCAATTATATATCAAGGTAAACCACGCCCTCCCTACCCCCCACCAAAAGAAAAAAGGATAGTTGCAGCTGTTTCCTTGGAGGAATCAGTCTAGACAATCACAAATGGCACTAAAAAATAATACCTGTCCACGGAGCTGATAAACATGCAGACCTGCCATGATCACCTCTCCTCTGGACAACTGCAAACAGCTTCCTAACTGGTGCGCCTGCATCTACTCTCACTGTACCACACATTTGTTTGCTACTCTAAAGCCAGAGGGCCGCCCTTGGTCCCCTTTGCTAAGGACAAGGAGCAAACTCCTTCAGCAGCCGCTACATGGTCTGGCCATGCCCTCCTCTCCAGCCTCATCTTCCACTTGGTCCCTGACTTTCTGCTACGGTGCCATTAGCTCCTTCCAGCCCGCTAATGCACCGTGCTCCCCTCATCATGCAGCTCTCTCACGATAGAATGCCTGTGGTTCTCCTGATGCCCCTTGTCTAGTGAATTCTGACTTGTCTTTCAGATCTTAACTCACCCATTGCCTCCTCTGGGAGACCCTGGCTGGCCCCAGGGATGGGCTGACCTTCTGTCATCTGCCACTTGGTGCTCAGCACCTTCCCTTGCATACTCAGCTTCCGTCCGTGGGCTTAACGCCTACCCTGCCCACTAAGATGCTTCCTCCAGGAGGGCACTGGCTGTGTCTGTGTTGCTCGATATTGAGACCCCAGTGCCAGTCCAGTCCCTGATGATCAATAAACATGTATGGATGAAAGGATGAAGAGCTAACAGTCATGACATCCAATTCACTAAATGGTAGGCCCATATGGCAGTAAAATAGTATCAAAAAGAAAAACCTAAAGAACAAAACATCAGGAAGTCTGTTTATCTCACATAAACGTGCCTACAAGCGACCTTCATCATCTGAACATGCATTATCCAAATCCCCAGTAATGATGTTGTTAAGGAGGTGAAGCTGCACTAAATAAAGGCATTCAACAATGAACAGACTCTTTAAGAAATGGTCACCACTTGGCTGGGTGCGGTGGCTCATGCCTGTAATCCCAGCACTTTGGGAGGCCAAGGTGGGTGGATCATGAGGTCAGGAGTTCGAGACCAGCCTGACCAACGTGGTGAAACCCCATCTCTACTAAAAATACAAAAATTAGCCAGGCATGGTGGCAAATGCCTGTAATCCCAGGTACTCAGGAGGCTGAGGCAGGAGAATCGCTGCAACCCAGGAGGCGGAGGTTGCAGTGAGCCGAGATCACACCACTGCACTCCAGCTTGGGCGACAGAGCGAGACTCTGTCTCAAAAAAAAAAAAAAAAAAAGGTCACCACTCAAACATTGCTCACTGCTTAACACTGGCATCTGCAATCCCCATCTTTCCTCTTTAATTAATCTTCTGATTGTCTAGTGTTTCATTTGGCAATGTAATGGTTAGAGAAGTAGCTAGATATGCAGGGTCTCTTGAAGTCCAACGGTGTGACGTGGGAAAACTGATCAAATCACAGCAAGGCAAAGGTGGGCCCTATAAATAAGCAACCAACTGGGCCAGGCGTGGTGGCTCACGCCTGTAATCCCAGCACTTTGGAAGGCAGAGGCCAGTGGATCACCTGAGGCCAGGAGATCGAGACCAGCCTGGCCAACATGGTCAAACCCCATTTCTACTAAAAATACAAAAATTAGCTGGGCGTGGTGGCAAATGCCTGTAATCCCAGCTACTCGGGAGGCTGAGGCAGGAGAATCACTTGAACCTGGGAGGCGGAGGCTGCAGTGAGTTGAGATCGTGCCACTACACTCCAGCCTAGGCAACATAGCGAGACTCTGTCTAAAAAATAAATAAGTAAATAAATAAATAAATAAGAGAGCAACTGAAAATGGAAAAGGATGGTGAAACAGCAGGTTTTTAATATTCAAGTCAAAAGAGAATGACTTGAATATTAAAGGAAAGATTAAGAGATATTCTTAGGAAATCTAATGATGCCTTGAATCCTTTCGTAAAAATTACACATTTTTAGCTTTGTAGTCTACAAGTTAAACATGACGTGATGTTTAAAGACACTAACAAATTTGTGTGGGAAAATTATTCCCAAGAAACAGGATAAGACTTGACCGTCTATTCTAAGAATAAGCACCCAAATTTTATTCAATATAACTTATTTTCATAATCGAAGGTTCTTTTTTTTTTTTTTTTTTTTTTGAGATGAAGTTTTGCTCTTGTTGTCCAGGCTGGAGTGCAATGGCATGATCTTGGCTCACTGCAACCTCTGCCTCCTAGGTTCAAGTGATCCTCCTACCTCAGCCTCTCAAGTAGCTGGAATTACAGGCATGTGCCACCATGTCTGGCTAATTTTGTATTTTTAGTAGAGATGGGGTTTCACCATGTTGGCCAGGCTGGTCTCAAACTCCTGACCTCAGGTGATCCACCTGCCTCAGCCTCTCAAAGTGCTGGGATTACAAGTGTGAGCCACCACACCCACCGAAGGTTCTTATTTCATAGTAACACTCCAGTCAGAAATTCCCCCCTACCGGTCATCTAAATATTTTATGTATATTTTAAAAGCATGCATTAAAAATTGATGTATTCTAGGATAAATGCAAGCTCCCGTATATGTGATGCTGCAGAGTCTATACAACTCAAACACAGAGCTTACGAGTCATCCGTTTCCTGAACGCCAGCGTATTCTTGTTCCCTTATATACAACTAGGCAGGATATTGGCTTTTTCAAGTTTTTGGAGTTTTGTTTCCTTTGCCAGAGAATGATAAAACGTGTTTTGCTTTAGTTTAAGCAGATCACCATAGGCAGCAAGTAGACAATCTACTCAACTTCCAAAGCATTTACCTAGAAATCCATCTTTTAAGATTGGTTTGCAAAAACCACCATAGACACAATACCTGTGAGTGCTTTCCCTTTTTTCCTATAGCAAACGCCAAAGATGATGGCAGCCACTAGGGCCACAGACGCGAAGAGAAGCAGAATTATTAAACCGGGCAAGTAAACATGGGGTTCTGTATTGGAAGAAAATGAGAAATATGGTAGTAAAGATTCTTTAATTTTACGCAGTTGAAAAACAAATCCCGGTAAATCAAACCTCAGAATCAAAAATGTTGGTCTGGGATAGCAGAAGTGACAGTCCCCACCCTTGGCTGCCCTTTGTCCGCGAGCACTCACATTCCAAAGGGTGAGATCCACAATCTCAGCCAGCCCTGCTCAGTCTGGTTTCACTCTACAGGAGAGCAGCCAGGGCCATTACGGTGTTTCTACCTTAGAACAGCTCTCATCATGCTCACCACATCACCCAGTCTCATTTTGGCTAACCTCCAGAACCCTTCAGTATCCCCAGAAGAATGACCCCTGCAGACAAAAGGAGCTTCTTCTATCTCTTTCCTAATAGCAACAGGGCACCAGGGGTTTGCTGGTCATGAGAACAGAACCACAGCCATCCTGTGAAATATTTCTGTAGTTTTCATCCCCGACACCATGTGGAGCCAACTGTTCTCTTCATCCCTCCCTGATCACTTCATTGCTAGAATCCTTGTTCAAAACTCTAGATTTACGTGACCTGGTTTCCTGGACTCCTACTTTTCCTCTCCTCTTTTTTAAAATAACTTTTTATTCCTTCAGTTATATTTAATGTTATCTGCCAAATGGTCTTTAAAAAAGTTTGCTCTGATTGTGTAACTCCACATCCAGAATGCTTTAATGTCTTCCTGTTTCCCAAAACATCAAGGCCAAACCCCTGATTTCTTGGTCAAAGCCTGTTAACCCGGTTATTCTGTGGCCTATTGTTCTCTTTCCTCATCTGAAAGGTCTCCTTGCCACTTAAGCCATCTCTTCCGATACCTGGACCCACACCTCCACACTGTCCTGCTCACCAAGTAACCAGCCTCCACCATCAACCTTCTGGCAATCTGAAACTCTACTTAAGATTAATTTAATGTGGCTGGGCACAGTGGCTCACTCCTGTAATCCTAGCACTTTGGGAGACCAAGGCGGGCAGATCACCTGGGGCCAGGAGTTTGAGACCAGCCTGGCCAACACGGTGAAACCCTGTCTCTACTAAAAACACAAAAACTAGCTGGGCATGGTGGTGTGCGCCTGTAATCCCAGCTACTCAGGAGGCTGAGGCAGGAGAATCGCTTGAACCCGGGAGTTGGAGGTTGCAGTGAGCTGATATCACGCCACTGCACTCCAGCCTGGGTGGCAGAGTGAGACTCTGTCTCAAAAAGAAAAAAAAAAAGATTAATTTAATCTAATCTACAACATGTTCCATAGATAATGATAGCTAGATCCTAACAATTTGGGAAGATGACCAAAATCTCCTCATAGACACCCTCACTTGTGACCACCGTCATCCCACCATGTCTGAGCATTTTAATTTATGTTTGCAGCTCTATTTTCTTTTTATGTATATCAAAACATTATTAGTTACCCCCAATCCAGTGTAGAAAATTATCAAGGAAACAACATACCTGGAATTAAAATACTGATGAGAATGAAATATTCAGCTGACCATGCACGGGATGAAATAAAGGGGGAGAGGACGCCCGCAAATCCATGTGCCATCTGGGAGGGATCTGAACCAGCTGACTACCCTGGGGCACATCTATCAACCAACAGGCTCTTTTTAAACCTACCATTTGGTGGTTTTCTAGCTGGCAGAGAAGAACTGCAAACCACATCGGATTTCTCTGTCCCATGATGTTCTACTCTCTTTCCAAGGAAGGTACAGCTGTGGGGGAAAAGGTAGTTCAGTGCTTTGGTTTTATATGCTTGTTTTTAAAAAAGTGAACAAATGCAAAACTCTCCCAGATTGCCAGCTCCTTCAGGAGAGGAACCCACGCCTTCTTGGACATTTGAATCCCCTGTGCCTTCCACAGGGAGGAGAACAGCACAAGGTTGGACAAACAAATAAACAAAAGCAAACGCTGCCTGTGTTCTCTGACAGCTACTCTGAGATTGCAGTCAGCAAAGGAGCAGAGCAGAGTCTTCAGGAAAGAATATTCTGGCCGTGCCTGGGTGGCTCAGGCCTGTCATCCTAGCACTTTGGGAGGCTGAGGCAAGAAGATTGCTTGAGCCCAGGAATTAGAGACTAGCCTGGGCAACATGGTGAAACCCTGTCTCTACAAAAAATTTAAAAATCAGCTGGGTGTGGTGTACGTGCCTGTGGTCTCAGCTACTGCGGAGGCAAAGGCAGGAGGATTGCTTGAGCCCAGGAGGTTGAAGCTGCAGTGAGCCGTGTTTGTACCACTGCACTTTGGCCTGGGCAACAGAGCGAGATCATGTCTCAAGAAAAAAAAAAAGCATATTCCAATAGCTTCAATTACATGGTTAAGTGACATACTTTTGCTGATTGCTCTTTTTGAAAAACACAGAAAATCCTCTTGAACATAAAATTTGGATAAGTGAATCAGAAAATAAACATTTATTTATGTATTTTAATTTAATTTTCATTGTTTAAAAATGTGAGATGGGGTCTTGCTATGTTGCCCAGGCTGTTCTCAAACTCCTGGGCTCAAGCAAACCTCCTGCCTCTGACTCCTGAGTAGCTGGGATTACAGGCACGTGCCACCATGCCCAGCAGAAAATAAACATTTAATAAGAAATATACAGGGAACTGAAAGAATCATTACGTTGATTATTGGTATGCAACAACAAACATGCAATGAAAGGACCCATGAATTCCACTATAGATTTACTCACATACATGAGAAATCATATATATATGAGATTTCTTCATTAAAAAATTATGTATTACTGTAAAAGACTGGGAACAACCTAAATGACTATCAATAAAGAGCTTATTACATAACTTACAGTACATCTCTACAATGAAATACTATGCAGCTGTGAAAAGCCAAGAAAATCATGAACTGGTGAACTAATATAGAAAAAGCTTCAGGATATAATATGTGAAAAAAAAAACCACGATGTTGACAGCATGCAAACATTCACATAAACAGGAGGCTTCTATATGTACACACACACACAAATAACTGGATGAATAAATCAGTGATGTTGGGAAATCGGGAGAAGTAGGCGTGACCACTGAATAAATGTTATAAATCATTTTCAACCAAACAAGGTTAGAAAAAGCTACAACCGTAAGTCACAGATTACCAAATCTAAAAAGTCACACGAAGTTCCTGTCACACATAGGGCTGAAGAATTAGTTTGACTGGTTTATTTTCCCCAGGCTGAATTGACAGACTTTTTCCATTTTGAACGTGGCTTCAAGAGGAAGCCTAACCCAACAGAATCCGTCCGTTTTCAACCCAGACGAGACAGTGGAGGTTGAGTTGTTTAAAAACCAACCATCTCTTCTGACTCCTTTGTTGTTACTTACTTGGTCCAGGGTCTGCATTTGTCCGTGGAGGAAAAGGCATCAGAGAAGTAGCCTGCAAGGCAAGGTTTGCACACCGTGTCCTTGTTGAGCTGCACTGTGAGAAAAAAAAAAAACAACAACCCAGACAGAACAAACAAAAAACAAACGAGGTCACCTAGAGATCATCCAGGCTGGGACTCCAGAGGACTGGAGGTGAGGCGCTGCCCCTCTCTGCCCTCACCTCCCACCCCTGTGCCCACCCCTGTGTCTAACTTCTTCAGCTCCCACAGGCTTGGGCCCACAAAGCAGTTCTGACCCCAGCAGTGAGTTATGGAACCACGCTCAGAAAGGTAACTGACTTGATGTCGGGCCACTAACACTGGTATGTGATGTCCAGGTCAGGCTAGCTCTGGTCATGACCCTTTGTTGTTCTGAGCCACTCCCCTGGTCACCGACACTTTGTTTCCTAGTCTGGGAGCCGATGTTGACTGCTCCTGCTATCTGTCTCTTGTGTTCCCCCATGCACCTGCCAGCTAGCCCAGCCTCTGTCTGCAGGGAATGGCAGACACATTACTGCTTTCAAGGTCACTGTCCTGACCTCTTCTGATGAGCTTAATCTCCTCAGTCCAAATATCAGAGTGTCAACAAAGTTTTCTCAGTTAAAAAAAGAAGATGAGGAAGAACCCTACAGGTCTCTTTCCCTGCAACCAAGGGTTGGTATCAAACATTTTCTATAAAGGGTCATAGAGTAAATATCTTAGGCTTTGCAGGCCTATGGTCTCTGCTGCAGCTACTCATAGCATGAAAGCAGTCCAACAATACATTAAAAACAATGCACGAGGGTGTGTTCCAATAAAACTTTACTGATAAACACAGTGGCACAATGGATCTTAGACCCCTTCCTTAATGAACAGTGTTGAAAGTAGGAGCTGATCCTGGTTAGTGAACTGACTTGACTGTCATATTCTTCAAAAACTACACTGTCAAAATAAATGTCTCAGGTTTCCTATGCCTATTCCCTCTACTGCAATCCACACAAGATGATTCTTTGGTAAGTCCCAAGAAGAACATTGGCTACTATGTGATATCATAATCAGGCAACTGGCTGGTGCCCAAACCACAAATTACTCCTGAAATTAGTAGCACTTCTGTGATTTACTTTCATGAATAAAACACTAAAAAAAGGAAATAAATTTTCTTTGTCCAGAGTCAAGTATGAAGTATACTGTTGATTTCTGCAATTTGGCTGGCTAGGTAGGGTACCCGCTCCTTCACCTAGCAATTTGATTTGCCTCGAATCTTTATTAAGAAGAGCCCAGTTGACATCTAATAACTCACACTAATTTGAACAGCTTTTTAAAAGAGAAGCACAATCTAGAGTTGTGAGAAGCCCTCAAAATCGAAGAGATGGGGGCTAACAGGCATACGAAGGGTTAAGGGTGTTAATTTCCATAGCTTGACTTCCATATGACCTGCCAGAAGCATCCTGCAGGCTCCTTTCCTTGCTCCCTTTCATAGTCACACTTTTCCCATTTCACAAAAGATATACTTTTTACCCACCCCATAGTTTGCTGCTATGCTGCCAAACCTCTGAGATGCTGAACGAGGTGACAAGTGGACATTGGGGATGGCAGAGTTCCTGCGCCTCCCAGCACAGTTCCCACCTTTCCCGCTCTATGAAGGGCAAAAGCAGGATGATAGAAATGGGGCAGCTGCGATCAGGCTGAGTTGTTCTGAATTGAAATTATGCAGGGTGGGACAGGAGTGAAATTTCCATTCATCTACCGTTTCCCCTCTATCCTCAACCTATTTTGTCCAAAAATGAACTCATTTCCAAAGGTACAAGGCAGAGAGAAAGTCTAATAGAATCCCTCATGTGACATGCTGGTGAAAACCTAAAGGAAAGGCTCTGGGCCTCTTCTATTTTAGAATCAGAATTCAGAGGGAGTTGGCTATGATAGGGAGATCCATTTTAACAATTAAAAAATCAAGTCAGACTTTTTGTAAGAGAAAGCACATCTGGTTTAGTCAATGCATTTGATAATAAAGACCGAAAGTGTCAGTTAGACTCTGTGATGGACATTTTCCTTGATATGAATTGAAATGGATAATATTTTAATTCTCCCAACCCTGTCCAAGTATTTTGGGTTAAAACCAGGTGCCTCTAAGGGAATGAGTAATAGGCATAAATAATCATTTGTTAAGTCGTGGAAAAAACCGCTTTTGTTATACTTCCTAGAAGTCAGGAAAGCAAATTACTCTAAGAAATACTTTTTCAACTCAAAAGGATTTCTATTTCTTTACTTTCAACAAAATTGAAGGACACAATTGAATTCTCAACTGATAGAGCGTTAAAAATAACTTCTGATATCACATCAGTAGGTGAGCTTGGCCACATAAATCAGAAGGTACTGAAAAAAATTGAGGGACACACCTATAACCAAAGTGTTTCCTTTGCCATTCAGTTATTTATGTGAACAAATTTCTCAGCACTTACATACATAAAAACAAAAAGTAGAAACAGAATTGATGTTGAATGCTGTTGCATTTTAGCAAGAAGTAATATTTAGCCACAAATATATGAATTGGAAAAACAATCCCACTCATTATGGAGGTCAGAAGTTTTTACTTTTATGATTATAATATAGCAAAATAGGATATATTCATTTGTGACCAATTGTGTAATAATAAATGCAGTGACAACTTGGTCCAGAAGAAATGTTTTTAACCCTCAGTCAAAGTAAATATTTAAAAATTAAGATTTTGACCAGGTGTGGTGGCTCATGCCTATAATCCCAGCCCAGCACTTTGGGAGGCTGAGGTGGGCAGATCACCTGAAGTCGGGAGTTCGAGACCAGCCTGACCAACATAGAGAAACCCCATCTCTACTAAAAATACAAAATTAGCCAGGCGTGGTGGTGCATCCCTGTAATCCCAGTTATTCAAGAGGCTGAGGCAGGAGAATCGCTTGAACCTGGGAGGTAGAGGTTGCGGTGAGCCAAGATTGTGCCATTGCACTCCAGCCTGGGCAACAAGAGCAAAACTCCATCTCAAAAAAATAAATAAATAAAATAAATAAAGATTTCAAATAGGTGCATATTTTTCAATATGTACATATTCGAATATGAAAAGGTGATTAGTAAAAACCCTCCAAGCATAAAAAATGTATCAGGATAAAATTCTATGGGGAAGGTGGAATGGATAGGAAACAAAAGGAGAGAAAGTAACTATGTAAACTGTCCAATAGTTAAATACAATTAGCGCATTTAAAAATGAATCATAGTGGGCACAAATGGCCATGGTGTTTACATTCCCCTGGATTCATTTCTTCAGTGTTATCGCAGTTATAATTCCCTGGTAACTAAGTCCTTATCAGTTCTTCAAACTTGTAACAAAACTTTTTAGATGTCAACTTAAAAACGTGCTGGGGTGGGGGATGCATGGTTTTTCCAAAATTCTAATGGGTGCACACTTTTCAAAAACGTCCAATCACCCCTGCACTATCCTGCTGGCTCCTAAGTGGGGATCCCAGGTTTCCACGGATGGAGGAGCCCCAGCAACCCCCGGCCATGGCCAGAGCATGTAAGCAAATTGCTCGCAGTCTCTTTGAAGAACCTAAGCCGAGGATTCATTCTCAGGTCTTGCCTGGGCCTGTATCTCGTGGAAAATCAGCCCCCACCTTTCCCCATCCCTCAGGTTCCTCCAATGCTGCCTAGCACCCTGGAGCTTTCTTGCTGCTATTATCAAGACTGTCTCAAAGCTGGCTTTGCATGGCTCAGCAAGAGCCGACAGACGCACACATCCAACCCGTACACGGGTGCTGGGCGCCCAGGCCCGGCGCGCACTCGGTGTTGCGGCGGCAGCACTCGCAGTCCTGGCTCCAGTGGTACCCAGCCGTGCACGCGCAGCGCCGGGGGGTCGTGCTGTTGCCGGCGACCACGGCCACCAGGGCCTTGCCTGCGGGAGACAAGAGACAGGTCAGTGGCCAGGGAGGGGCAGGCAGCCCAGACACACCGCCCACGACTGCACTATCCAACATCCAGCCCAGAGCAGCAGCCCGCCTGGCAGGCCTGCAGAGTGAATCACCAGGACACTGCTCGAGAAGTCCCAAGTTCCTCCTCGCACTTCCTGCACTGGCACGAAAACGTCACGGGGGGGTTCTTCTCTCTCTCATAATTAAGAGTTTTGTGGGCTTTTTTTAAAAGTCAATTTTCATGTTAGTAGAAAGATAAGGACTTGGGAATTGATGATCATTGAATGTTTTGGCGAATGCAGAAGGGTCACAGAGTTGAGCTTCCTCGTTTTTTGTAAATTCAAATACCATATGTATAAGACTAACGCAAGACTGGACCTTAGAGAACAGGGTTTCTGGAGGTTTAGGATTCATCGTAGGATCCTGAGGCATCCCAGGGTGAAAACGGGTTGTTGTGGAGTTACATGCATGGAGAGGGTACAGAGCCAGGCCCAGTGACATGCTTGGAGTCAAACTCTCCTCAAGCACTCAGGGTAACATGCTTGTTTCTGTTTTCACAACACATGGCCTTCTTGTTCCAAATCTCCTGGCCCCTTCCAGTTTTTCTGGAATGCAGGTACGTGGGAATTGATCTGTTGTAAACCACACACACACACACACACACACGTATCTGTTATAAACTACATACACACACAAATATGAATCAAATTATTGATCAATCAATAGTCCTCATTATTTGCAGATTCATATTTGTGAATTCACCTACTCAATAAAATTTATTTGCACCCCAAAATCAATCCTCTTGGTACTTCTGCAGTCCTTCAGGGACAGAACCGTGTACATTTTGAGTTGCTCCACACTCAGGTTTCTGGCTGAGGTTGGGTAATCGATGCTCTGCCTTCTTGTTTCAGCTCACAGAAGGTAAACGAGCTTTTTGTTGGTGATTTCCCTGCTTACAACAGCCCCCAACTGTCGTGCTGAAGAGCTGTCTAGCGTTCTAAGTGCAAGAAAACTGTGGTGTGCCTTACAGAGAAAATAAGTGTGTTAGAGAAGCTTCACTCAGGCGTGAATTACAGTGCTGTTGGCCATGAGTGCAATGTTAATGAATCAACAACATGTATCAAATAAGGTGTCTTTAACAGAAACACACATGAAACAAGTTTACGTGGTGATCAGTCCGTGACAGTGTGACTGGAGGCTTGCAGGAACCTCACCCTGTAATCCACTAGGAGTAATGGCTCAGGATTTGCTAATTCAGTGTTCACGGTGACTTTATAGAACATAACTACTGTGCATAACCACAGTCAACTGCACATACGTGCATGACCCCATACCCCCCAACATGATACAAAACAATAACATTATTTAAAACAGACCTTGTACTCTTCTAGGGCTCCTTCTCACCTGGATTGTCCAAACAGCCCCTGCACCTTATATTCCTGAATACTTATAGGAATTCCAAGGGAAAAACAAGCCAACAAACCAGAAACCCGCTGTCTCTTATGGTCTCAAGTTACAGCCAGTAGGGAGGGGACATTTCCTATTTCCAATCTTTATAGACCCAAGCTTGGTGACCCTGGAGAAGTCCCCATTTCCTGCAGTGCCCACTCTTCCAAGGCCCCAGTCAGCTCTGCAACATCAAGGCCAAAATGCAGAAACATGTCCACAACACATGGGAATGTCCACAGACACATGCCACTTCTCTGGAAAATTCCAACTACTCCTAGGATCCCATCCGAATGTAAGCCTGGGTGGTGATGAATAATTTTGACATAATTTAAAATAGTGTGTGTAATGTACCAGATTTTTGGCTTTAATCAACTTTGGCAGTAGACAGAACGAATCTTTATTTCCAAGAGACAGCAATGAGTCAAGGTCATTACTAAGCAGTGGGAAATAAAAAAGGCTTGATCAGATGCTTCTGCTCAGTGGAGTTTCCATGTTACCTTCCCCAGCCAAAATCTGCCAGCTGTCTCCAGCACATTAGAAAAATTACGGTGTTAAAAGAAACACTTATTCTCTAATTCTGTCCATTGGGGAAAAAACTTCTATACACAAGGATCAATCCAGTAGTGAGTCTTCTCTAGAGTCCAGACTGAGGTCACTAAATAAAATGTTCCTCTAAAAACAATCATGAAACCTTAGAGAAATGTCTGATTGTAGTTTAAGACAAGGATTGTGCAAGCTAAGCATGGAAGCAATAGATGCCTGGGCTGTATCAAAACACCTTGGGCCACCTCATAGAAATGTGACAATCTGAGCACCATTACAACCAGTTATTGCAGGCAAGGGACCATGGCTCATGCTGTAATCCCAGCACTTTGGGAGGCCGAGGCGGGGGGATCCCTTGAGGTCAGGAGTCCAGGACCAGCCTGGACACACGGTGAAACGCCCTCTCTACTAAAAATATAAAAGTTAGCAGGGCATGGTGGCACATGCCTGTAATCCCAGCTACTTGGGAGGCCAAGGCAGGAGAATCGTTTGAACCCGGGAGGCCAAGGTTGCAGTGAGCCAAAATTGTGCCACTGCACTCCAGCTTGGGCGACAGAGCAAGACTCAAACAAACAAACAACAGCAACAATAACTGCAATAGACTGAAACTAAAACACCTCAAATAGCTCCATAATATAAGTCCTTGGGAGAATGCTGGATGATTAAGATATTGTTTTGCAAAGTGATAAATAAGGTTAAAAGCATTTATTCTATCTTTTCTATATGTACTGCACTACAGGATAAATGCAGTAACTTTATCAATAAATAGTTGATGAGGGAAGTTTATCTTCATAAAGCATGCCAGCTAATAAATGAAAAAGAAATGAGAGAATCAGAACATCACCTTTCTGCAGCCCTTAATGGAAACACATCTAAACCATGACCATCAGCAGCTGCTAATGTTAGAAAGAGGAATGCTCAGCTATTACATGGTTCTAATATTCTATGTATGAACTATATTATATATGAAGTTTGCCACAAACAAAAAACAAAGCAGAATCTGATTGGCCTTCTAGAGCTAACAACCAATTTATAAGAAATTGATCTAACAACCAATTTATAAGGAGGGGTCAGGCCGGGCATTGTGGCTCACGCCTGTAATCCCAGCACTTTGGGAGGCTGAGGCGGGTGCATTACTTGAGGTCAGGAGTTTGAGACCAGCCTGGCCAACACGGTGAAACCTCATCCCTACTAAAAATACAAAAATTAGCCAGGCATGGTGGCACGTGCCTGTAATCCCAGCTACTGAGGAGGCTGAGGCAGCAGAATAGCTTAAACCCAGGAGGGAGTGGTTGCAGTGAGCCGAGATTGTGCCACTGCACTCCAGCCTGGGTGACAGAGCAAGACTCCATCTCAAAAAAAAAAGAAAAAAGAAATATAAGGGACAGAAAAATACATTAAATGATACCAAGGGAATGCAACCAACAAAATGTGGCCTGTGCAATCTCCACAGGACTAACATCACGGTTTCTTCGACAAATGAGCTCAATGGAAAAAGGAAAGAAGGGAGAGAAAGGAACCTCTGTTTCTTAAGAGAATTAAGAGACATATTTTGTTCCTGATTCCTTCAAATAAACTATACTTTAAAAAACATTCCAGGCAAGAAACTTAAGGCAGTCTGGTAAGGAGATCAAACTGTGTTAATAAAATATTTATAGTTTAGGAAAAAGGTGAAGAGCAGAGCTGGTTTTGAGTCCTGCTTCACACGTGTTAACCTTGGAGAAGTTATTCAACCTCTCTGAATCTCCGTTTCTCAATCTTTAAAGGGGATAGGCCGGGCACGGTGGCTCACACCTGTAATCCCAGCACTTTGGGAGGCCGAGGCGGGCAGATCACAAGGTCAGGAGATCGAGACCATCCTGGCTAACATGGTGAAACCCTGTCTCTACTAAAAGTAGAAAAAATTAGCCGGGCGTGGTGGGGGTGCCTGTAGTCCCAGCTACTCAGGAGGCTGAGGCAGGAGAATGGCGTGAACCTGGGAGGCAGAGCTTGCAGTGAGCTGAGATTGCGCCACTGCACTCCAGCCTAGGCGACAGAGCGAGACTCCGTCTCAAATAAATTAAAAAATAATAATAATAAATAAATAAATAAAATAAAAGGGATAAGTATGGCTACCTACAGGGTTTCAGGGAGGATTAAACCACACAAAAATAGGTGGGAACATTATGGAAACATTATGTCAAGTCTATGATGTGTCCCATGATTAAATGGCAACATAAATATATTCCAGAACAAATGTTCTAAATGAAGAATTTTAACAGAGGCCTTGGGGATCTAAAACGCATCTTTCTTGGGATGTGTAGTCACAACTTCCTTCCATGTTCCTGAAATGAAACATCATTGGCTGCCTCTAAAAATGTTTCTATAGAAAAAGAGGTCTGAGGTTTCTACACTTCCCACTGACACACTGACAGGACGGGCTCACCTGTATCACAAACTTTATGCAGCAAGCATTTATCTTCTTCATTCCAGCTATCCAAGTACTCATCCGGGCCACAGGGCAGACATACACTGTCAGAGGTAGTAGTGCATTTAGAAGACATGTACTTTCCTTAAAAAAATGAGGGAGAAAAATGCAACCATCAAAAAACCAAATAAAAACAGCAACACAAAGCAAAACAGCAACAAAAATTGCACCCATCTATGGGACCAATAATCATTGGTGCCCATGATCCCAGGACACCCCCCAAAGATGACATGACACAGGAGAAGAGGCCACAATGCAGTGACTGCAGCACCCTGGGCTCCTCAGGCCACGCAGCTGGCTGAAATAACCCCACCTGGGTCCGCTGAGCCTGTGGTCACAGCCGTCTCTTAATTCTTCTAAGTAAAAAGCCAACCACCCTCTGCACCCAAAAAGTCTGCTAAGGAATAGAATAATAGAATGATGGGCCAGGCATGGTGGCTCACACCTGTAATCCCAGCAGTTTGGGAGGCCGAGACGGGCAGATCACCTGAGGCCAGAAATTTGAGACTAGCCTGGCCAAATGGTGAAATCTCATCTCTACTAAAAATACAAAAATCAGCCAGGCGTGGTGGCAGGTGACTGTAGTCCCAGCTACTTGGGAGGCTGAGGCAGGAGAATTGCTGCCTCAACCTCTGGGAGACGGAGGTTGCAGTGACCTGAAATCATGCCACTGCACTCCAGCCTGGGCAACAGAGCAAGACCCCATCTCAAAAAGAAAAAAAGAAAAAAAAAAAAAAAAGGAATAGAATGATGATTTTAAACTGGGCCGCAGAACTTGAAAGATTCCCTGGAACCCACTCAGGGAATAAGAGGGGTAGGCAAGAGGAACTTCATCACCCATCCCCTCTCCCCTCTGCCTTCCATCTGGATAGGCAACTTCTTGTTAACTTCTTTTTGTTAACTTCTTCTACACTTACTACCGGCTCATGGTTAGCTTCGTTTGACCAAGTGTCACGCTGCGCCCCACCCGCCTATCCAACACACACTTGACCATCACTGGATCTTGGTTCTGCACATCCAATAAATAATTGTAGCTGAAATATCCAAAATATCTTGTTATAAGGTAACCCACCTTCCCCTCCCCAGAATGATGACAGAGTGCGGGCCCCGTGGACTGTGGCTTTCACTGGGGCTGCAGAAATACTCAGCCACACTTCTGGCAGAACAACTTGGGGCAGGTGGTAGCCAGTCCACCTTCTGCTCCTCAACAGGTATATGGAAAAAGGTATGACAAGGGTTTAGGCAATTTTTAGCAGCAACAATTCCAGTGTGGTTATTCCAAAATAAAATTTCTGTGAAAACAATTTTAAATAAGAGCTGCATTTCACATTTTGAGAGTTTGAGTCATAAAGTGCTAAAATATTAGTTTTTAAAAACTTCTTGCCATCTCGAGAAATAGTGTTTTGGAAAATTGTGTTTCAGCCCAAATTAAGCAACAGTTTTTAAAGTTGTTTTTGTTTTTTTCTAAGGGATTTTAAAATCCCTTCAAATCTCTATTGAAAGATTTTTGTCTTCAGAGTGACAGACATTACCACCTGCCACTACCATAACGCGTCTATCCAATTTCTTTTTTTCATCTGGCAGACAGAAAAAATAATGAAAGCCTCACCCACTTTTGAGGGGCAATGCAAGGTGGCTCAGAAGCAGGTGTACCTGGTTCACATTTGTTACAGCACCGTCCCAGATGCTCATAATGCTTCTCACTGGTACACGGAGGAGCGATCTGCAAAGCCACCTGAAAAGAACACTGAGGTCAGGCAGAGAGTCCACACAGCTCTTTCTGGATAAAACTAGATAAAACAAAAAGGGAATCACCAAATTACTTTTTTTTTTTTTTTTTGAGATGGAGTTTCGCTCTTGTTGCCCAGGCTGGAGTGCAATGGCGTGATCTCGGTTCACCGCAACCTCTACCTCCCAGGCTCAAGCGATTCTCCTACTTTAGCCTCCAGAGTAGCTGGGATTACAGGGTTTTTTTTGTTTTTTTGTTTTTTTTTTAGACAGAGTCTTGCTCTATTGCCCAGGCTGGAGTGCAATGGCGCAACCTCACCTCACTGCAACCTCTGCTTTCTGGTTTCAGGCGATTCTCCTGCCTCAGCCTCCCAAGTAGCTGGGACTATAGCCACGCACCACCTAATTTTTGTATTTTTAGTAGAGATGGGGTTTCACCATGTTGGCCAGGCTGGCCTTGAACTCCTGACCTCAGGTGATCCACCCGCCTCGGCCTCCCAAAGTGCTGGGATTACAAACCTGAGCCACCACGCCCGGCCTGCTTACCTTTTAACTTGTTAAACACACAGAGAATTTTAAAAAGCGGGGAAAGCAAGGTGTTGTAGGGGCTTCCTGGGCTCTGCCCTCACTACCTGTTGCCTGAAGGACTGCAGGAGCTGTTTAAGCTTCCTCAGCCTCTGGTTCCCTTCTGGTTCAAAAGGGTATGATTCTAAGACAAATACCAATTTCTGAATCTGCCCATCTGAGTAAAACAAAAGAAAACAGAGCAGCCCAGGCATCTATAATCACCCAGAGATTCTTATCAGTTTGCCACAGAAAAGTTCTTTTCCTGATCAGCATTCTTGGTGTGAGCAAAAAACAACAAACACTCCTGTTGACAAGCAGTCATGTCAGAAACTGAAGAACTGGGCTTAGCCAAACAGACAACCACGTACGCACGCCACACTTGCGATTCATGCAAGTTCCCTGCTGTGCCCTCGAATACAGAGTCACAGACCTTCCCCTCAAGGGTCTTAGAGTGGAATGAAACACATACCAGATGGGCCCTACCTCAGCAGTAGTAGGAAGGAAGCAGAAGCAGCCAGGATGGCTTCCTGAGGGAGGTGGTAAGTAATCAGCCTTCCAGGATAAATAGAAATCAGCCAGACCAGGAAACAGAAACTGGCAGGTGGAGGTAGCGGGAGGAAGTAGGAAGACTTTGGACAATATGAACAGTTCAAACAGGGGCAATGAGGCCTGAAACAGCTCTTGGGAGGCAATAAGAGACCTTCAGTCCAGCTGGAGCCCAGTGTCACAAAGGCAGTCAGGGGAGGGCTTCATCTGCATATGAAAGTGCTCGGATGGAGGGCGCAGAGATAACATGGCTTGGAAGAAGCCATGCATCTTCAAAATAGCTCCATTATAGAAGGCAGCTTTATAAAGAAAGCACCAAACCCAGGAAAGCCCAGGCTAGCTGAGTGGGTGTGGGGCACACAGCCATCATGGACCTTTCTGACCTCACCCTGGCCAGCAAAGGGGTTATGAGGAGGCTGAGGTTGATGAGAAGGTCCCAGTGTGTTATTGAGGTGATGTGTGACAGGAACGTTGTACTTGGACTTGCTTCCTGGGCCCTGCTAACACTCCCCGTGGACACCGGATAACACACATCAGATGCTCCCCATGTATTCACTGGGTGACAGAGTCTTAGGGAAGGTGCATTGAGCCCAGCGGACTGAGGAAGAATTGCTTAAAAGAAACCACCACACCTCTCCCTTCTGAGATGTTTTTCTCTGTTTTAGATGCCACCCTTCTCTGTCTCCCTCTGTGTATAATGTACATGCACAGAACAAAGAGGCAAAGTGGTAAAACTGCATGCGGCCATGCAAACTGGGTCAAAAAGCTGGATTCATCCGAGCCTAAGGATTCATGAGCATTGTTGCAATGCTGATGACAAGGGCAAACAGGATAAATATGAGGTTGGACTGTATTTCAGATGACGAAGGGTATTAATTGCTTCTGATCCCCTAAGGGGGCAGCCACAGACTCAGTAAAATGAGCACATACTTTGTGTTATACACACAGAAAGGTACTTTTTAGGGGAATTTGGTAAATGGGATATCCCTGAAGTAGCTGCTTAGGGGCACTGTCAGATGTCACAAGCTGTGTCCTGGGCTCCAAGCCCTGGTGCCCATTGAGTATATCTGACCTGAACATGTAGACAATTCACTCCATGTTTAGGAGTATGGCTGCGATTCATTCAACCCACATATCCTCCAACTCAGGAGCTTTACACCTCTTCGAAGAAACAAGGAAGTCACTGCTTCCAGAAATGACCAGCTGTCCTAACTTTTAATTGATTGTCACAGATATAAAATCCATTTCTCCCTCCTAAGCTTCTACCTCACTATGACTTTTCACCTGAATGTGCCTCTTGCCCTCCCACCCCTGCCCAAAAACTGAGGTATAAAATTCACGGACCATAAAATTAAACCTTTTAAAGTATACCTACCCTTCAGTGGTTTTTAGCACTTTGGCAAGGTTGAACAACCATCGCGGCTATCTAATTCCTGAACATTTTCATCACCCCAAAACTGACATGTCTACTTGACAGAGTTATAGGATTACAGATCTTTTAAGCAGCAGCAGAAATTTTGCTGCTGGGAAAATTGCTATGGTGAGGCAGAAAATTATGCTTTTAATCTCATTTAGGGTCCAGCTTAAGCAGAAACCTACTTTGTTCTCTAGTTACATGATATACTTTGAAGTATACCTTCAAACCTTCAACATGGCAATATACATACAACTTAAAATGCAACATAAGTACATATTTTTAAGTAAATGTGGTTTGCAAGTAAATAAAGGAAATCTGGAAAACTCTTTAGGTTGTTGGTGCGTGCCAAAGACAAAGCATGCCTTTATTGTCCCTTTTCCTCTTCCTTTCTGGCTCTCTGCTTCCAATGTTCTTTCCCTCCACTTGCAGACCCTTTCCTCCCCATACAGCCCATAAAGCGTGCCCTGTGCTGGTCTCATTCTAATCTCATGCCTCAGTTCCAGCAACAAATCGCCTGGTGAGTGCTGTGCACTGCAGCCCCATGCTTGTAACTCTTAGGAAATCCAGTGCTTCTGTCACTCCAGCCTGTCTTGCTTTGCCAGGTACCTGAGGACTGACCGACTTGTCCCCTTGACGCTGCAGGCCAGACTGGCTCTCTCCTTGCTCCTGATCCCCAGACTCTGTCTTGAGTCCCACATGCTTGGGCTCAGTTTCCCGTTAGACTGCCCTGGATCTGTTTCCTTATACCAGTCTCCCTCTGCCTGCATGGCCTGTCAGGTTCATCCTCTGGGTGTCATTTTTTTGTGTGCATGAATGAACGGCTGTCCCTGCCCCTCCCAGTCTGACCTCTCATTTTGCCTACAGTATTCTGGTTCTGATGTCTACCATTTCACCATTAACTGCCCTGCCAGCCAGCAGCTGGCAAGAGCCTGAAGATGGCTCCAGATCCCCTTGGCAGTAGCCCTCTAGGCTTCTGCCTTTCCCTTTCACCTGCCTAGAACTTCAGTCAGACTCTATCCTCCAAGACCAAGCTCCCCAGGGTTGCAAAGTGGTAGCTATTATTATCGGTAGCAGCCCTAGTAAAGCAATCATTTGATAAAAACATGTTCCTGCTTAAGTGTTCTTAAGGAATCTCCCAGGGAATGGGGAAATTTGGGCATAAGGCCCCAGATCTTCAGTTAATAGAGTGATTTTGTCAGCCACTTACAGTTGCCTCTTTTTCCCTAAGATGCAGCAAGGAAAAGCCTTTGATGACTGAGTTGAGATGTACAGGCTTTTATTTACTGAGATTTTTCTAGTTTACCTTTAAGACTGATAGAGTCAAAGCTTTGGAATCGCAGTTGTCTTCATGAAGCAAATAAAGCAGAAATACTTTTAAATTTTTATTTATTGAATAGGGAATACAGTCCCATGAGACAAAATTCAAAACGAACAATAGCTTGCTTAGGAAACTCTGTCCCAGTCTCTCCCAGTCACTCTTCTCCACAGGTAACCCATGTTACCGGCCATTTTTTTGGGTGCATTCTTCTGGAGGTGAAAGGAGAATGAACTTGTGATCTAATCGAGGGCCTATTCTACATCACAGCTGCCTTGAAGGCTGGCTGGGATCAGGTTGCTCTTGTGTTTTGGGGAATATAATTTGACTTCTTAGAGGTCTTGTTTAGAAAAGCAGCCATGGATTGATAGAGTATAGTTCTTAATCAATAAGCTGAAAATATTCTCTTTGGTCCACAGAATCTATATCAACTAACCTGTATTCTGACAGAACTCACTGGAATTAATAAGGAACGTTAGTCTGTTTATAGCAAATATTCTCTGCACATACAAATTCCCCCTACAAATTCCTTGCTAAGTCTAAAAAAAGGAGTTAAAACAGCAAGATGATTTGACTTCTCTTGCTTCGCTTTCTTGTGTCTTTTTGTGTCTTCTACGCATTTGTTTCAGGGCATACAGGCTGGTGTTTATCTTAACGGCTGATGGACTCTTCTAGAATAACCATGTCCACAGTCTGTGCAAGGCTTTCGGAGGGCGGGGGAGATAATAAATTTGAAATTAAAAAATCCCTTTATAAAGCAATGTGGATTTATTTCCCTACGCAAAGCCATGTTGAGTCTAATTCTGAAAAACCATAAGCTGAAGAAACATAACATTTCTGCCAGTGGAGCCACAGAGACGAGCGGATCTGTATTTAGAATCCTGCAGGGAAGGTTGACTTAAATATTTATTTTCCATGCTGTTAACCCAATTGTAGTGCAAGTCATTATGGATACTAAAATTACTTTCTTGCTCCACTGAAAATTCATGCTGACATCGAACGATGTAGAAAGAGGCTTGGCCCCTCTTGTCAAATCGAGACGAAAAGAACGTAACCTAGAAGAACAAATGAGGGATTTTCCATAGATTTTGTTTTATAAAATATCATCCATGACTATATTTCAGAATTTGGCTATAATTTCAATAAGGATGGTATCAAATTTCTGAATGTTACAGTAGAGTCGAAAGATGTGGTTTTTCTTAAGAGAGAAACGATTAAATGTGAAAATAACACTTCACTTAACAGCCCTGCTGTCCTGGAAAAAATTATCTTTAAAGAAAGTCACTATCGAAACTGATCCTACCCAGAATAGAATACAAATAAATTACTAGCAACCTGTGTACCCAAAACACTAAAAGAGCTTCTTTAAATAAGACAATCTTACCCTAAGGAATTATTTCTCTTTGAAGCACTTTGTTTTAGAAGTAAATAAACAACAAACATACAAAAGGTAGAATTAATACATCAGAGTAACCTACAAACAAATGCTCTTGGTTCTTGTCCATTTCTTTGAATGTCTTTTTTCTCAGCCAGCTGGGCTGACAGGCCGGTGAGAAGGTCTCAGTTTCTCCCGGTCACAAGTGTTTCCATTAATGAGTCAAAATATAGACCCTTTGAATTCAGATGTTCTGGGCTATCATTCCTGGTCTGCCCCTTCCTTAGCTGCTTTCTCCAGCTAAATTTATCTCTATTTTATCCAGCTTTCTATTCTGGATCATGGCACAGTCCTGTGCCTGTGAACGTAAGGAAAACGTCCCACCATGGTGATTCCCAGCAAAACATTCATAACCAGGAGTGGAAATGATGCAGGAATCACGTGAGGCCCAGACACCAGATAGGGCGGATTCCTATTCAAAAAAATTAAATGACAAAGAAAGTCTGACGTGACAGAATATAGGATTTTTTTTTTTTTTTTTTTTTTTTTGAGACAGAGTCTCACTCTGTCACCCAGGCTGGAGTGCAGTGGCATGATCATAGCTCACTGCAACCTTGACCTCCCAGGCTCAAGAGATTCTCCCACCTCAGCCTCCCGAGTAGCTGGGACCACAGGTGCCCACCACCATGCCGGACTAATTTTTGTATTTTTTGGTAGACACGGGGTTTCACCATGTTGCCCAGGCTAGTCTTGAACCCCTGAGCTCAAGAGATTTGCCCACCTCAGCCTCCCAAAGTGCTGGGATTACAGGCGTGAGACACCACACCCAGTCTGAACATGGGAATTTTAGCAAAGCAGAAGTAAGGGCCAGGAGAACTCAGGTTGGAGGAGGGGACAAGGTACCTTGAGCGCTGGTGACAAGAGTATCAAGTAGCCTGGCCAGGCAGCCCCCAAGAGCTGAGTTGGGCTTCAGGGCATGAGGATTTTTCTACCCAGGGCAGTCCTCGAAACTGGGCTTCCAGTTTGACCTGGAGAGAAGAATGCCTGATATTTCTTTAATAAAACTGACTACATTTCTAAAATCTCAGGACCAAAAAAAAAAAAAAAAAAAAAAAAAAAAAAAAAAAAAAAAGCCATTCTCAGCCTGAGTCTCCTCACCTGTACAATAGTGCTAATTAATAACTGTGCCTATCCTGCTGCACTGAGAGGCAGATGCGAGAATTCCTATACATGATGTGGCACTGGCAAACGGCCAGACTGCACAAACACAAAGGTTCTGCCTCCTCAATTCAAAGCTGAAGACCTTTCTAGTAGGCTGCTGGGAGAAACAGAGATGTCATTGTATCACACCCCAGTGCAGTGGTCTGTATCCAATAGAGGAGGGATATTCATGGGCACAGCTGAGTGGAATTAGTAAAAGTATACGTAACTTCCATCCAGTCATTCCCTGAGGGGAGAGAGGGAAAAGGATGTCACTAGAAAGGGGAAAAATGATGGAAAAGATAAACTGGGTACCCAGAGACAAGTTCTCAAGGCCTGACAATCTTCCCGCACAAACCATCCTTGTGCACTTTTAACCAGTTTATGACAAACCAAAGCCGCATAGCAGAGTATTTTAGCGGGACAACTAGGAAAAAATGCATGCGTTAAAAAGCATGTTTGATTTCACATAAAGAAGTCCTTTATCATGGGATTGGAAACTTGAGGCATCAATGTGAAATTGGTGATGAGTGGTCCGAGTCATTTCAGTGCCTTTCTGTCTGGGGGTTCAGTCAGTTCCACGAGCCACACTTGGGTGAAGGCAGACACAGTTTACTCAGTCCGTCTGCTGATAAAGCTGCTGCCAGATTATATCTGTGATTTCTGTTAACTAGGACATAAACGAATTATGATCGAATATCCTAGACATTCTCATTTTAAATAAGCTTGGCAGATAGAATTTCAATCTTACAGATTCACAGAGAAAATATCAGGCATGTTTCTTTTGTACAAACCAGAGCTTCACATTTCAAGCTTCAGAACAACATTGCATAGGCGCCTACCAAGATGGTGTGTTATAAGAGACCATGAGGATAAAGGGGCAGTGTTTTAGGATCCCCTGCTCACCTTGCTGGATCATCTGGCACACCCCATGGGTGTGTTCACCCTACCTGGGAAACCTGTCAATCATGTAACACATTAAAAACTTGGAGGTCCTAAGTTATACCAGTCAGGTACATGGCCTAAGTCACAACAGAGGTAGATACAGAGAATCACAGGGTTTAACAGAAAATGCCCTGAGTGTTTAAAATATAATTCATTTCTAAGAAATATATTTTACACATAGCTCTTGAAAAAAAATTCTGCTGCCAAAAGTTAGGCTCATACATTTTGTGATTTTTACAATATGAAAATATGTGTCTAGTTTATTGGAGAAGATCATGAAGAAACTATAACTGTCACAAACAATATTATAATTGATTAAAAAAAAAAGCTTAGCACAGTGACCCACGCCTGTAATCCCAGCATTTGGGGAGGCAGAAGTGGGAGGACTACTTGAGCTCAGGAGTTTGAGACCCTGTCTCTATAAAACTTTAAAAATTATCCAAGTGTGGTAGCGTGTGCCTGTGGACCCAGCTATTCAGGAGGTTGAGGCAGGAGGATCGCTTGAGCCTAGGAGGTTGAGGCTGCAGTGAGCAGTGATTGCACCACTGCACTCCAGCCTGGGTGACAGAGTGAGACCCTGTTTCAAAGAAAACCCAAAACGAATGATAAAGGATTTGGGACTCTTTTCTGATACAGAGTCTCATTCTGTCACCTAGGCTAGAGTGCAGTGGTGTGATCGCTGCTCACTGTAGCCTCGACCTCCTGGGTTCAAGCGATCTTCCCATACTCAAGTGATCCTCCTGGGCTCATGCCATCTTCCCATGCCAGCCCCTGAGTAGCTGGGACTACAGGGCCTAGGGATTTGGGACATTCTAAAATGCATTCTATGAATGTCTATCTAGTGATAAAAAGTATTCAAAACTCCAACTTAAAAGCACTCATCACAGCTGGTCAGCTTCTACTGGTCTCACTGAAAATTACAAATAACGAATCAGTCCTCTCCCCACACACATACTGTTCCCTGCAAAGAGGCTGTTGAGTTCATTTAATCACCGGGTAAGAGCGAGTCTGAGTCATTCACCTTTGCCTGAGTCACTCGCCTTTATCTCGAAAAATGATTTTTCTCCAGAAGATACAGTTTGATGTAGTCAGAGTTTAACAGGAGGAAGTATCAATCTCTTCACGAAGTTCTGCTGTCATCACACCGTCAAAGGCATCTTCGCTGAGCTCTCTCCCATATCTGCATGAGGTCCTGGCTTGCTGTAGGACTGAAGGCAGGACCTGTCTCTGCCCTCTCACAGCTTTTGTAAAGGAGGACACAGCCACATATAGAGAGGAAGGAAAACTGTGACCAGTCAGAGCCCCACACAGCAGTGCCAGAACTAATGCATTGGAAACATCCTCCCTGATCGTGGACGAGGAAGGAGAATTGCAACCCTGGCCTCAGACTGGTGTCCCCGTCTTCCTTGGCTTTGAATGGGCAGGGAAACAGACAGAGATAGGGAAGGACTTACAAGAGGAAGTGCACAAGCTGGGGAGGGTGAGGTTGCGGGGCAGAGACAGAAGGATTCGAGAGGAGGGAGAGGACAGAGCAAATGAGAGACTCGGGCAGGTGCAGGCGCAGAGCCTGGGGGGCTGGGCAGGTATGTTCTGACAGTAGAAGGAAAAGGTGGGGGCTGCTTCGGGGCTTCCAGGAAAGGGCAGCTAGTCAGTGAGTTGTAGAAGGAAGGGAGGGTCTTTTTTTTAGCAGCACCATGAAACATATTGTAAAGACTGTTGGGATGAGAAAGCGCAAGAAGGTGCAAACTCGTTTTAGACAAGAACAGAGCCTGGGCTAGGATCTCATGGAGGAAACAGAGATGGAGACGAAAAGTGCAGGCAGGAGCAGACAGCAAAGTGGCAACTCTGGATGGCAAAATCTGCAGGAGGCCAGGAATGCAGCTCATTTCGGGAGGCGAGAAAGGGCTGTCTCCCACCGCCAAACACTGAATTAGGCTCTTTTTATGCCTGTCCTTTGAATGCCTTTTTAAAAAAACTTTGGGGCCATTTAACATTTTTTATTGTGGAAAATAGATACAAAATTTGCCATTTTAACCATTTTAAAGTATGATTCAGGGGCAATAAGTAGCAACGATTGCCACTATATTTCCAGAACATTCTCATCACCCCAAATAGAATCTCTGTAACCGTTAACTAGTAACTCCCCATTCCCCCTCCCTCAAGCACCTGGAAACCACCTTTCTACTGTCTGTCTCTGAGTCTGACCACTCTCTATACCTCATATAAGTGGAACCACACAGTATTTTTCCCTTTGTGTCTGGCGAATTTTGCTTAGCATAATGTCTCCAAGGTTCATCCATATTGTATTATGTACCAGAACGCCATTCCTTTTTATGGCTGGATAATATTCCACCACATGTATAGACCATATCTTGTTTATCCATTCATCCACTGATGGACACCTAGGTTGTTTCTACCTTTTGGCTACAGTGAATAATCCTGCAATGACCACTGGCACACAAGTATCTGAATCCCTGTTTTCAGTTCTTTTTGGTCTATACCTAGGAATCCTAAGTTAATTCTATGTTTAGCTCTTCGAGGCACCCACCCCTCAACTGTTTTCCGCAGGGGTGGCATCATTGTACATTCCCAGCAGCACTGTATGAGGGTTCCAACTTCTCCACATCTTCAACAACACATGTTATTTTCTGGTTTTGTTTGGTTTTTGGTTTTTAAAATAATAGCCATCCTGATGTGTGTGAGGTAGTATCTCCTTGTGGTTCCAGTTTGCATTTTCCTAATGACTAATGAGGTGGAGCATCTTTTCGTGTGCTTATTGGCCACCTGTGTATCTTCCTTGAAGAAATGTCTATTCAAGTCCTTTGTCTGTTTTCATAGGGTAATTTAATTTTGCCTAGTTCTGTTCACAGGATTTGATTTAGCTGCTGACAACACTGACTGAATTCACAACCTGAAAGTCGACCAATTAGATACACATTCATTTATTTCCCAATTAAGTGAACACATACTATGCGCCAGGGACAATTTTAGATCCTCTGGATACAGGGGATAGAACTCAACCGAGAGAGTCCTGGCTTACAGTCCAGGGGAGAAGAACAACTATAAGTAAACAGATAAGGAAATCTGGTCACAACAATTGTCGTGAAAAAAGTGAAACAATCTATGTAAGGTGGTGGCATGATTACAGGAAGCCTCTTTGAGAAGATGACATTTGAGTGGAGTCCTGCTTAAAGCCAGGGAACAAGCCAAATGTACAGCACGTGCCAGGAGGAGGATTACAGGTGGACATATTTGCCAAGGCCCTTGGAGGAAGCATGCACGGCTTGACGGAGAAACAGCAAGATAGCCCGTGTGACTAAGTGCAGTGTGAGGTGGGTAGGGTATAAGGTCACATAACTGATTACTAATTTATATGCATTGTGAGTTAATATATACCCATACCGTCAGAATTGTGTGGTATTGATCATATTGGACATTGCCATTACCCCATAAAGGTTTAAATACTAGGCACTTCATGCTATTTTCATTAGCAAGCAGGAATTACCACCTTTGCCACTAGATTTTTAAAACATATATTATTAATTGTGATAAAATACACATAACATAAACATTTGCCATATTAACCATTTTGTCACAAGTTCTTTTTTTGGAATATATAGTATGCACAGAAAAAAAATCTAACTTAGGTCGGGTTTGATAAAAAAAAAAAAAAACTTAAAAATATAGGTAACTGTGATTAGAAGTCCTGACATATTCACCATTCTGATTTAGCAAACTACACAATTGACTTTATATACCTCTTGAAAGTTGCTTGTTATTGGGCCCATCAGCATTTCCCCCCCTGACCACCTTGATTCCAGATGTGCTTCTTAAAGGAAACAAAGCGCACAGCACTGACTCAGGTGCCCATCAATGGTCTGTTGATTTTTACTCAGCCCTCTGCCTTACTCCCCTCACAATGCATTTATTATCTCTGCTCCTTGAAAAGAAAACATATGGCCCAAGGGAAAATGAAGAAACAAGCTTGCATTTCAAAACTTTAATTGCAAGTGTCTTTGTCTTCCAGAGAGATAAGAGTGAAGAGTCTGCAGCCCTGGGCTACCTGGAATCCAAGGGCAAGGCCGGTTGTTTCCTCAATACAGTAATTAGGATGGCTTTGACTTGTCCTTATGTTCCAATGCACCCCTATTTCCACAGGCTCCAGTGAATGCTCCTTTATTCTCCCAGTGTGAAAGCCTTTTTACATTGTCATTCTTGGGGTTTCTTTTTTTCTTTAACTTTGTATTCATTTCAGATAAGAACTGCTTTCCCTTCTTTTCTGTAGTAGAAGCCAACAAGCCCTGTGGTCACTTCTGAGAGTGCACCCCCGGCTGGAGGCCACGTCCCTCTAGGCTCTGCCTCCATGCTGGGGCTGCATGAACTGCTCAGGCCAAGAGTCCCCAAAGTGACTGAAGGAGGAAGTATTCCCCTTACCTGCTGCCCTCCCTTCCTTCACTGCCCAGCCTTCAGGGTGAAATCCAGTGCTTCTCCAATGTGCCACAGAATCACCTGAAAATTTTATTAAAATGCAGGTTCTGATTCCCTGGGTCTGGAACAGAGCCTGAGACTACATTCCTAACAAGCTCCCAGGCAAGGACAATGCCGGTCTCTGAGGAGCAGGCTAGAGATTTTATTGAAAACCAAAAGCCAGGACTTTCTCCTATTTCCAAACACTGCATAGTCATCTCTGACTGTACAATAGACATTGAGAACCACCTCTCCCATCCCTGGACACCTTTTATCTATTTATCTATTGATGAATGGGGGTATAGGAAGAATTGGCCCTAGCGAAATATCTACTACGTGCCAGGCACTGTGCTTGGAGGCCTGACTTCCCTTCCCTTCCTGCATCCTCCCAAGAGAGATTAATCAACTTGCTGAGATGGCTGGTGATAAGGAGACTGGAACAGTGCTAGGCATGTAGCAAATATTCAAATACTTGATAAATTAATGAATAATTTTTCTCAAAGACCACTGTAACCTCATAACTTCCCTATACAGAAGACTGTAACAGTTTCCTTCTAGCACTGAATCAAATTCACACTCCCAAGCACGCCCTTGGAAAGACTCCACTGATTTGGGACAAAATCCGAGATACCCTGAGGGAAGAGGGTTGCGAAATCAAGATTAGCAATCTCTTTCTGGGCTGGAACTCTCTTTTCTAATAAGGACTGAACATGGGCTGCCTAACAGGAGACACAGCTGTTTCAGCCTCTCTGTGCCCATCACTCATGCCAGGAAATGGAGAGCCTCCCATGAGGCCTCTTCTGCATGACCTCACCCCTTGGGTGCAGAGGGGCAGGTGCCCACCACCTTGAGTCCCCTTACCCATGAGGACTGCCCCACACAGTTAAGATGACTGGTTATGCCTTCTGGTGCTTGGTCTTTTGCAATTTTACATGGAAATTGGATCCCAGACCAGGCGTGGTGGCTCATGCCTGTGATCCCAGCACTTTGGGAGGCCAAGGCAGGTGGATCACCTGAGGTGAGGAGTTCGAAACTGGCCAATATGGTAAAACCCTGTCTCTATTAAAAATACAAAAAAAATTAGCCAAATGTGGTGGTAGGTACCTGTCATCCAAGCTACTTGGGAGGCTGAGGCAGGAGAATTGCTTGAACCCGAGAAGCGAGGTTGCAGTGAGCTGAGATCGCGCCACTGCACTCCAGCCTGGGTAACAAAAAAAAAAAAAAAAAAAAAAAAAAAAAAAAAAAAAAAAAAAAATTCCGACCCCAGTGGCCTGGTCACAGGGACCTCCAACTGGACCCAACTGGAGCACAGAAACTTCAGCCCATTAGAAAGGGGCAATTTTCCACTTTTAAACCTTGTGACCCATAGAAGTTAATAGGTTAAGGTTTAAGACAGAGGTTCCAGCTGTGTTTTCACTGAATTTAACTGCCCCCTCGATCTCACAGTCCATTGTCATAGGTTTTGGGGTCTGCTGCTAGATTTCTGGCCACTGTGCATTAGTGACACCATGTTGTCATTCTCCCCCTAAACCCCGCTAGTGTCTCCTGATCTCACTCCAAGTAAAAGCTTGAGACTGACCGTGACCCAGAGGCCATGTGTGTTCTGACCCTCTTTCTTATTTGAACTTTTCTCTTACTACTTAGAAAGTGTCTTTTAAGGGATAAAAAAAAGTTAGTAATAGAAAATGATTTTGATTTGTTCCATGGTAGAGACATGTCAAAAGAGGAGCCCAGGTTATTCTCATCAAGGGAAGAGTCCCCAGATTAGCTATAATTGTAGTAAGACTAAGACATAAAGGACCTTTAAAAATACAACTACCTACTTCCGAAAGCTTATGAGGGCAAAGGTTTAACCTATCACTGTCTGCTGCCCTGGGGATCCAAGGCCATCCTTCTCCCTCCTCCCACCCTACACAGAGCCTGGCAGGTGGTGGGAGTGGGATGAACACGCGTGGAGAGATGCGACCCTCTGAGGCGGTACACCCAGGGCTACAGCACAGTGGTACGGTATAGTCTAACTCTGGGGTGTGGGGCATAGACGAGCCAGTGCTGCCTTGGCTTCAGGAAGTGGTGGTGATTCAAGACATACACTTCTTTTCCTCCTGAGTCAGGGATCAACTGGCACATGGACCCTGTGCCAAGAGTGCCTGGAGTGCCTTTTATCTGGATTAGCCTTAAACACACAGCATTGCCATTTCTGCTTAAGAATAGTTCTAGAGGTCAGGCGCGGTGGCTCATGCCTGCAATCCCAGCACTTTGGGAGGCCGAGGCGGGCAGATCACTTGAGGTCAAGAGTTCAAGACCAGCCTGGCCAACATGTCGAAAACCTGCCTCTACTAAAAATACAAAAATTAGCCTGGCATGGTGATGAGCACCTGTAATCCCAGCTACTCGGGAGGCTGAGGCAGGGAGAATTGCTTGAATGTGGGAGGCGGAGGTTGCAGTGAGCCAAGATGGCACCACCGCACTCCAGCCTGGGCGACAGAGTGAGACTCCTTCTCAAAAAAAAAAAAAAAAAAAAAAAAAAAGTTCTAGAAAGCCCTCAGTGAGTACACACTTGAGCAGACAAGACAGACCCCCACAAATGCAGACTGGGCACGCATTTGCATGGGTGTCCCCAAATACCAAAAAGCTTTCTGTCCCACCATTCTGGGAGGTCCCTTTCTCTACTCCCTACCCCATCACAGAGTTGACTATACAAGCAGTTTACCTGAGGGGTTAAGACCACAGTCACTGGAGCGCTGCCTGGTAGGAGCTCCAGCTCTGCCACTCACTAGCTGTGCAAACTCAGGCAAGTTAATCAGTCTCTCTGTGCCTCAGTTTTCTCAACTTACTAGCAAGGTGGAGTGAGCATTAGATATAATCCATGTAAAGTACATGCCTGGCACACAGGAGGGGTTCAACAAATGGCCGGTACTTGTAATATATTAATCTTCTAATATTGTCAGAGCTGAGTGCAAACCTTTTCATGGAATCCCGGGGTCTCTAGCAGCTGTTCTCAAACTTGAGCATGTGTCAGAATCAGCGGAGAGGTTGTGAAGCCACAGACTGCTGGCCCCCACCCCCAGAGTTTCTGATTCGGTAGGTGGGGGGCATAAGAAAGTGCATTTCTAACAAGTTCCCAGGGGAGACTGATGCTGGGCCCAGACCCTACAGTTGGAGAACCCCTGGCTTCAGGGCAGAGTCCCAGTTCTGGAGGTTTATTCGCAAGCCCTTTGTGACCGACCCCCAGGACTTTCCCAGCTGGCTTTATCCTTCCCTGGTACCTGTCATCAGCCCTGGGCTCCACACATCAGGGCGGGACATGATTTTCTCATGCCTGTCACCACCTCTGCCCTTCTCCCTCCAGCTCTCTTTTCCTCTCAGAATCACACCCATCCTTCCAGGACCAGATCAAACACCCCATGCCGGATTCTCCACTCGGAACTCACCCTTCCCATGCCTGTGTCCTAGAGGCATCTCATGTGTTCCTCCTGTGGGGCTCCGTGGGAATGAAGAATGGGACATCTGACCTTCCCCATCAGATCTCAGCCTCTCTGAAGTCAGAGGCAGCAACGTCCTGAGTCTGATGTTCCCAAAATACTTGGTGGGTTTTGTTTGGTTTGGGGTTGTTGGCTTTTTTGCCAGTAAATCCAAAAAAGTATCTCGTTGAATTGAAAAGAAAAAAAAAAGTTTACAAAGAGGTTAAAGGAACTGGAATGAATAACCCTGGGGAAGGGGAAGTTGTGGGCTAACAATCTTCAACAATAGAAATATTAAAATAAAGAAGACATTGACCAACTGGTTTTTACCCCATTAAAGAACAAATTTGAGGAAATGGGGTCAAATTGTGACATGTTAGATTTAGGTCTGTTAGAGGGAAGTTCCTGATATTAGGAATTATTCAACAAGGAAACGGGTTAGCAAGGGCAGAAGTGAATAATCTCGACTAAGCTTTAAAAATGGAATCGATTCTCAATTACCATGAAAGTGTTAGATGTGATCCTGCTTGTATATCTGACTATGAAGTTGAGAGAAGACAGGGGCCTTTAAACGTCTCTTTTACCGGCTATGAATTTGCCAGCTGTTTGTGCTACTACGTGATACACTATTAATTTAGGTGCTAACTGCAGTAGGTAAGTAATACATATTTTTAAAAAGTCAATACTTTAGGGAAGTGGTTCATTTCCCATCTGTGGGATGTGATGCGAACCCCAAACCAGCCAACACAGTGGTGCCAGTAGGATTTCTGGCAATGCCACACAATCTTTCCCCATTGCCCAGCTTAGCCGTCACATTCACCAAGAGCTAAACAGAGTTTTTCTTCCTCATTTTTCATGGAAAGTCTTCAAATTTCTGATAGCTTGAGGAAGTGGCTCTTGTACTCTCAACACTCTTAACAGGAAATGTAATGAGTTATTATTATTTTGATGAACTAAAAGGGTGGTTTTTACAGTCAGGTCTTCCTGATACTTGGAAATCTGGCAGCTCTGTCCCTTTGCTGGTGCCAGACGGGCCTCCGTGTCACCTGCTGGGTCAGGATTTTTTGGGGGTATGGGGAAGTCTAAGAGGCACTGGACACAGAGGAAGGGAAACACTCATCTTAGGCAGCGGCAATGTGCCAGGAAAATGTGTATCATGCAAGCAAACAGTTTTTGCGCAGCTCTTGGTCCAACATAAACACTGCTTCTTTTGGGGTTAGGTGACATATTTGAGGCCAGTGTGGGAAGACCACAGGTCAGGTCACACCTGCCTCTGCTCTGATGTGACTCTCTGGGGATCACTGGCTGTTTATCTCTCTTCAGTGTGTGTTAAGAGCTCTGTCTCTACGCTGAACTTCTCATTCCAAGACATCTCTAGGTCTGGCAATGGCTCTCTAGATGTCAGAGCCTGCAAGTTCCCTGCACAGCACAATGCCACGGGGCTTTTACCATGTTTGCCTCTACAGGGTCTAAGGAACTTTGTCTCTGCCTCCCAGTAAGAGAACCCAAAAAAGGGGAGATTCAAGAGCCTAAACGTAATCCTTCTTTTTTGTTTGGGAAAAACAACACTTCTTCACTTGAACCGGAACAACATTTTGATTTGGACTAAGACAGCAATTTCCTTAATAAAGTGAAAAATATAACCCAAACAGCCAGCTATTTTGTCCTGACATCTGCCATGTCTTATTTATTTATTTATTTACTATTTATTTATTTATTTACTTTGGGATGGAGTCTCGCTCTGTCACCCAGGCTGGAGTGCAGTGGTGCCACTCGGTTCACTGTAACCTCCACCTCCTGGATACAAGCGATTCTCCTGCCTCAGCCTCCCGAGCAGCTGGGATTACAGGCATGTACCCTCACGAAGGGGCTAATTTTTTTATTTTTAGTAGAGACGGGGTTTCACCATGTTGATCGGGCTGGTCTCAAACTCCTGACCTCATGATCCGCCACCTTGGCCTCCCAAAGTGCTGGGATTGCAGGCATGAGCCACCACACCCGGCCTTATTTTATTTTTTTACTAGTTAAGTGAAGCAGTGGGAGTGGAGAAGGAACAAATAAATCTGTTAACTGGTTGTGATTAATTAGTTGTAAACACCATTGCACTCAGACCTGCCTGCCATGTCTTTTTTTTTTCTAATAACCAGCCACATCCGTCCTTTGCCCCTGCACCTTCTGCCCCTGCACAGCCCTACTGGCTCTGAAATCGCCCCTGTACTCAGATTCTCCTTCTCTCACCACTGCCCTGACCTGATTCAGGCCCTTTCCCAAACCAAGGCAGTAGGCTCCTTACTGGCCCCCTCCGGCCCGCCCCTGGACACTCTTCCCCTAATACACAAAACTGATCATGGCCCTCTCCAGCTCACAGCTCAATATTAAATCTGAACTATTTGCTTATACCTAAAGCCTTTGAGTGCTGGCTTTTGCCTTCCTCTCTCCCCACACCCCTGAGTCCAGGAATCCTGTCCTTCCTTCGGTTCCCTGCAAACACTCCACTCTGATGCGAGTCCCTGCTGTTCTCACCGCCAGACAAAGCACTGGTCATTCTGGAACCCCCAGCCTAAGAGCTGTTCTCTCATGCGGTCTGCAGAGCTTTAGACACATGTGACCACGCAGGAAGGATGGGAAGTCCTCTCTGACACTTTCAGGTGGAGGCACTCCTTATCCTGTGTGCCCACAACAAGTTGAAAACCCTCTCCAGAACACTGGATCCTGCTGTCTTTTAATCGTCTGCACACACCTGGACTGCCAATCTCCTGAAGACAGGAGCTGTGGCCCTTGGTCTCTGTTTCCTCAGTCCATTGCAGAGTGTGCTACAGGTTGTGGGTACTCCATTTGTTGCAGTCACTGAATGCATTGAACACAAATTCAGGTTTATTTTCTCATTATCGAATGCTGTGGCCTGCAAGCAGTGACCCAAAGCACTCAAAGGCTGAAAGTCGACGGTGGCTCACAAAACAAACATACATACAAAGTTATCATCACACGGCCCTAAAGAATGTACTTCCCACTGCTGACTGGGGCTGCTTTGGGCTTCTTGGTGTGAGAGCACACTGCGACTGGAACGTGACACAGTGAGAACAGCAGCACCAGTCAGCCCTCTGACAAGGAGCTTCTGGTGACCCAGGCAGACAGGCAGCCTGCCTGGGGAGCGCTGCCAGGTTGGTCTCGCAGGCAGGAAATAGAGTGTCTCTCAGAATCAGGACAGAGATATGGGGCTGTGCGTAATCTTGCTCCACGCCCACTCGGTTTTAAACCTCAAAAGTTCACTAAGAACTTCAGAGGGATCAAGGCTATTTTGCTGAAACCCACGGCTCCTTCTTGGTTCTTTCAAGCTTAGTGTTTTGGGGCAGAAAGGGTGAGCTGAACTTAAGCTGTGTTTCCAGCAGTGGACACCATAGAAAGCCCCACACTGCAACTAGAGGGAAATACACAGAAAGGCCTTCCCACAATCCGGGCAGAGAACGAAAGGGTACTCAGAGGAAAAATCACCTGCTGGGCAGAATCCTACCCATGCCAGTCCTGGGGTGCACTGAGCTGGAGTCAGCAGCCTGTGTGCTCAGAGGCAGGCATGCTTCCCTGTGGACCAAGGCCAGGATGCTGTGAGGAGACGGCAGTCAGGCCATGGGCCACCTGGCCAGGGGGCAGATGCCCTAGGGAGTGAACCACCTGGACAGTTGCATATCATCAGGATGGGCTGCAGACTCACATCAGCCAAAAAAACAAAAAATGGCCTAGACAACATTCCTAGAGACCACTGGATACAGCATGTGGGAAAAACACTATTTTTTTTTTCCATGAACTTCAAAAATAGGAAAATACAATGGGGGAAACTTTAATACTGACATGGCAGATGAAGTCCACACTACCCCTTCTTAAAACAACACTCTTTGCAGAGGAGGCCCTGCTTTGGAACTCCCCTTTTCATGTCCTCATAAAACACTGATTTATTGACCTCCAAAGGCACATTTTTATTGTTTCAGTTTTCCTGATGTAAGAAGTTCTGGTAGATAACTGAAAAAGCAAGCTATTTCCTTATCAACACAGAGAGTATGTTCCTATTACAGGTTTGCCATTTTAGGGGGAAGTGGTAGAAAGGAAATAACAGGGGAGGCATTTGAAATATTTCTCAGCAAAATGAACTATAAGCCCACAGATCTGTGTCTGTGCTCTCCAAACAAGGCATGACTGCATATATCCATGTCTCCCCTCTCGGATGGGATGGGGGGCAGGAGGAAAGGTGGCACAGAGCACCCACCCACCCTATGACCCAGAGTCGCACCCTGGGGGATTTCTTCGGAGGGGTCTCCCCATGGGCGCTCCAGGGCCCTGTGGCCTGCTTCTGATTAGTCGACTTTACCACCTCAGTAAGGGCCATCCAAGAGTTATCTCAAAACTATAAAAGTTCAATGCCCAGTTTGGTGGGGGTTTCCTGAATTAGGTGATTTGTGCTATCTGCAAGGTCATAAAAATATATGGTTGTTTTTTTTTTTTTTTCTTTCTGTAAGATTCTTTTAGGTCTAAAGCATTCACGCCATCCTCCCAACACAGGGAGCTTTCTTCCCACCTCCTAGAATCATTTCTTCCCTGACCTCTGGTTTCCCACACATCTTTCCAAGACCACTTGGGAAACCCCTTCATCCCGAAGTCCTTAGGGATTCCTCCAGCGGTCCTCCCTCCCCTCCTCCCTCTCTCCCTTCCTCTGCCACCCTCTGTACTTTTCTTATCATTTGCTGCTCTCTTATCATCACAGCTTTTCCCATCTGGCGCTCTCCACTAGACTGTGACCCATGCGCCTTCCCCTTATTCCTCATTAGCACAGTGTTTGACACCACCAATGTCTGTTGTCCTGCGTATGCACGCACCTGCTCTTGCATCTTATAACCCCAGATAAACATGACCGTGTACAATCCATTACCTTAATGAAAACAGTGTGCATCTATATTTTGTTACCTGGAATAAACAGCAGGACTAGCTACATAAAAATTCAAAATGTTTTTATCTGTACGCAAATAGTTTTATTCTATCTGAAAATGAATTCCCTCACAAATACAAGCAGGCAGAGATATAATCATAGAAATGTTTTAAAGGGCAAAACTTATAGCCTTTCAGGTAAGTTTGAACCTATTTAATATAATAAAAATGAAACTAAATACGATCCCTACAGATAAGGCACTTTCTGGAAGCCATTTATGCCAACTATTTTGCAAAACCAATTTACCCACTAGGCAGTTCCTGAAGTCTTGCCTGGAGTTTGATCATTAACATCTTCAATGAACTGTCAATGCCATTCCTAAATTTTGAGCTAATGGAATAGGCTGGCCAAACAAGCAGTCATTGAATACAGAGAGTGCTTTTTCCTAGATAACCACAGTATCTCTAGGAAATATTATTTTAAGGCTGCATCTAGTCTCACCTTTGAGAGAAAATGCATTTCTACTGGGAAGGTTGGGCACCAAGTAAAATAAGCAGAAAAGCATTCCAATGTCACTTGATTGTGAAGGAGTTCAGGAAATGCCACCCCAAAATATGCCACTATGGTGTGCTGATTATTTTGAACTCAGGGCAGGTGGTAGTGGCCACGGGCAGAGGTTTCTCTGAACTCTGCCCAAAGAAAGATCCTCCAAAAGGAACTCAAATGTCTCAAATCTCCGCCGTGGGAATCTTCTCACCCAGAGAAGATTCTCACCCAGAGAAGATTAACTCCGATTACAGGAGAGGAGACAGGAGGTTGACACCAGCCCACACAGACTCTCACCTATTCTCCCAAGGGCTGGTCAGAGACCATTTTTATTGCCTGAGAATCCTTTATGTGCCTGACAAGATGTCCTTTACTCACCATATGCTTCCTCCCCAAACCCCCCCAAAACCTGTTTTGCAGCACCCTGCAGAAGCCCCTATGGATGCTATAATGAGCTTCAATCATCTGACGCTTCCTCAAGTCTCTTATTTTGTAGGAGTCCTGTGCCTATGTATGTAATTAAGTACAGTTTTTCTCCTGTTAGTCTGTCTTATATCAATTGAATTCGTGGCCCAGCCAAGGAATTCATAAGGTTCCTAGAAGGTTGGCTCCCCTAGAATTGGAAATGACCAATGCAAAAGTTTACATTTTTAAACATGCATAATGAAAGGGGCTTAAAGGCAAAAAGACGGGAAACAGCATTTGTTGAAAGGTCTCCCTGAAAAATAAACTTATTTTGATAGCATTTGTTGTTCATATTAGAACCGAACGCCTTTTATGCACATATGAATATGTCATTTTGCAACAGCAGTGAGAGATAATTTTGCAACTGCGTGGTCAGGCAGGTTTTTCTTAGGTGGCTAGCTGTTCGCTGAAACCCTGGTCCTTTGGTTCAAATAAGGTAGCACCCCGTTCAACCTGTTGAACACTTAATTAAGCAACACCTGAAGTGCTTAAAATGAAAAAATCCTTTAGACTTTTCCGCCTTCGTTTCCCTCAACCATACTGAGAGACCCATACAATTGGGAATGAATCTTCCCTAGAATCTTTTGCTTCAGCCTTCAGTGCACCCACATTATTTCTGTCAAGGCTTTTCCCCTCTCTTCTCACCCAAACACCATTCTCCATGGGTCCCTCCCCACGCCTCTCCGGGTTCCGTGCCCGGCTGCGGAGGGACGGCAGCAGCCTAACCTAGTGTTAACAGAGGGGAAATCTGACCCTGCCGAAACCAAGAAAACCACCACTCGCCCTTCCCTGTGAGAGCTTTCAAGTTCGTATCAACGATTTTTAAAGCGTTTGTTGTGCTGGGTGTGCTTCCCTCTGCGGCCCTCCTCCACGAGGCAGAAAGTCCGTGCCTGGCTGCATTCGCTTGCTAACTGTACTGAGAAACCTGTTCCGAGAGGACCGGGAAGCCACTCGGGTCTGCGAGGGGCAAGTCCAGCATCCCCGGGGCGCGCGCGCAGTCTCTCCCCGCCGTGCGGGGCCTCCAGGCGAGCTGGCAGGGGTGTCCCCGAAGGGGCTCAGGGGAGGCAAAGGCAAGCCCGCAGTTCAGGGACGGAGGGAATCATGTCTCTTTCCGGGTGGAAATTTGGGACGGAGGCCACCCGGGAGAAATCGTATCGGCAACGGCTATCTGCCGCAAGTGAGGTGCCCACGCCGCTGTCTCCCGCGGCACCGCCCGGCGCAAGCGCTTAGTAGGTGCTCAAGAAGCATTTGGAGAAAATGACAGCATCAAAGCCTGCGGCTAAGAGGGGCTTTTGGAAGAGCCCGTTTCGGGTGTTGCGGTCCCGCCAACCTGCTCCTTCTGCGCCCCAGTTTCCCTCCGCTTGCCCTTTCCCGCCCTCCGCCGTCCAACTCTGGAAGCGCCTCCCCAGCTTCCCACGGCCTCCGCTCCCCAAAACTCCGGCTCCTCTCGGAAGGCGGAGGAGCCAGGATGCCGCCGGCGCCGGCCCTTCCCGGGGCTCCCGAGGAGGCGTCGGGCCGCGCGGCCCGGCAGGCGCGGGCGCTCCTTACCTGCAGCCGGGCGAGCAGCGCGCAGAGCAGCAGCAGCGCGAACAGCGGGCGGCGCCGCCGGGCGCGCGGGGCCATGGCGTGGGGCAGGCTGGCGGGCGCCGCGGCCTCAGCGGCCTCTGTGACCCAGCGGGCGCGGCTGCCGCGGCCCTGTGTGGTCCCGCCCCCGTGCCCCGCCCCGCACCTGCCCCCGCGCCGCCCTCCTGCGCCCCCCTCCGGCCGGGCCGGGCGGTGCCAGCCAGGTGGTGCCCAAGCTCCCCTGGTTTGCGGTGGGACGCGGGGCCCCGCTCGGGGAGGGGCCCCGGGGGTGTTCGCCGCGCCCGGTGCATCCTTGGTCCGGTCTCCGCCCCTGGCCCAGGTGCTCGGGCTGCAGACAGGTTGGCGGGAGACCAGCCCTGGGTTGCCCTTCACGGCACTGGCTCCTGCCTTGCCGCACCCCAGGCCTGTGGGCCCCGCCTCCCGGGAAGGAATGGGGGCATCGGGGTGGTCCTGCTCCGGCCCCGCGCGCCCACCCTTCGAGGCCCTGCCTTCCGAAAGTGGATGCGCCACCGTCGAGAATGAACGGGAGGAGGATCCTTCCTGGAGATTTCGTCGACTGCAGTTAAGGCATCAACACAATACACCATCCGCCAATCTTCGTAAAATACTCCTCTTGTTCTTTGCTTCAAAATGTTGGGGCCAGCAGCCACTATCTCTTTTTCTTCTCCTGATCCTCTGCCTCCGCCCCTCACCCGTCCTGCACCCACCAAATTCTAGAAAGGCACCAGGCTCCGCCAGCCTTGAGGCATCCCCCAGCCCCCATCACCACATGGGCCCTTTCAGACATAAAGTGGCCAGATGTCTGGGGCACAGTGTTACCTAAAAACTGAGGTCCGTTCTTCTGGTGCAGTAAGGCCAAGCCATCCGCACTAAGGTTTGCACTGGGAGAAAAGAGGGCGCTTATCTGCAGAGCTCCAGGCAAGGAGAATGGGGGCAGCTCTTGCTTAAATCCTGACCTTCAGTTGGCTTGCAAGTAAGGATTTTTAAATGCAGGGTTAATTTCAAGAAAGCAGGAGTTACAGGCAAAATCATAATACACGGAGGTTGCACATTGGTTTGGTCTAACAAGCTGGGATATCTTGAAAATCTTTAAAGTGAGGGTGCTTATAGGTTATACATTCAAAGATTTTCTGACTTGCCATCAGTGAAGGAAGAGAAGCTTTGTTAAAAATTTGGGGTCAGCAGAAATGAATGTTAGCTCTGGCTCCTGGGTGTGACTTCCTCCTCGCCCTTCAGGAAGAAATTTAGAAGAAAGAATGGTGGTCAGTTCAGTCCTCATTTCCCCCTTGTCTGAGGTCTGCATGCCAGTGGATCTGTTTTGGTGGGGGTCTGGGTTTCTGAGAAACAACTCAGGGACATATGTTAAGATGTTATCTTTCGTTTCTATAGGGAATCTAACTTCCTTGGTTATTGTTTTAAGCTACAATTACCTTCTTGCTTATCAAGTTACTTATTTACTTCTTAGGGCTAGCTAGGTACCTGGAATTTCCCTTGAAGGAACTCAAGATTTTCCTTTATTTCCATGCTTAGGGGTGCTCCACAGGCTCCTAAGATGGGTTCCTGCTCCATCTCAATAGCATCCTATTGTTTTTGTTTGTCATTACTTGCTTAGGATTGTGTCTTTCCTCACATTCTAGGTCGATGTTGGATCCATACATATAATCCCTCCTTTGTATCATGTATTAGTCCGTTTTCATGCTGCTGATAAAGACAGGGCAATTTACAAAAGAAAGAGGTTTAACGGACTTACAGTTCCATGTGGCTGGGGAGGTCTCACAATCATGGTGAAAGGCAAGGAGGAGCAAGTCACATCTTTCCTGGATGGCAGCAGGCAAAGAGAGAGCTTGTGCAAGGAAACTCCCATTTTTAAAACCATCAGATCTCATGAGACTTACTCACTTCACAAGAACAGCACGGGAAAGACCTGCAGCCATGATTCAATTACCTCCCACCAGGTCCCTGCCACAACACACGGGAATTGAAGATGAGATTTGGGGTGGGGACAGAGCCAAACCATATCATAAGGTAACTGTTTATATGAAGATACTTGTCCCATGCCAATAGAGTATAACCTGTTTTGAATTCCTGGATTGCCAGAACTATTCACTTGCCTTACTTTTAGCCCAGCACATGGCATATCTTGGTCAAAATTCCATGTGCACTTGAAAAAGCTATGTATTTTGCTGTTGTCAGTAAAGTACATTATGAGTGTCAATCAGGTCAAATAGGCTGAAATATCCATACTGATTTTCCATTACTTGTTCTGAGAAAAAGTGTGGAAATTTCCAACAATAACTGGATTTGTCTATTTTTCCTTTTATTTCTGTCAGTTTTTTCATATTCTTGAAGCTCTACTTAGAGGTATAAACATTTAGAATTATTATGTCTTCCTCATGAATTGAGACGTTTATCATTATTATATGTCTTCCTTGATTGGTGGTAAAATCAAATTCTCATGTCCACTTTGATATTAATTATATAGCCATTTCACCTTTCTTATGAATAGCATTTAGATGATCTATCTCAATCTATCTTTTTACTTTTAATTTATCTATATCATTTAAAGTGACAGCATTACATTTGGCTCTTTTTTCCCATTTTACCCATTTTGACAATCTCTGCCTTTTGATTGGAGTGTTTAGATTGTTCACATGTAATGCGATTATAGATATGGTGAAGTTTAAGTCCACCATTGTGCTATTTTTCTATTTTTTCCATCCGTTTTTCTATTTGTTCCTTTTTTTCCTCTTTTCCTACTTTCTTTTGGTTTGAGCATTTTTAGGATTCTGTTTTCTCTTCATGTTAGTTTGTTTTATATGCATCCTTGTTTTATTATTTTGGTGGCAGCTCTGGGTTTACAATGCACATCCATAATTTATCACAGTCTACCTTCAGATAAAATTCTGCCACTTTCTCCCTCCCTCCCTTTGTGCTACCATAGTCATACTACTTGGCTGGCTTTTTAACTCCCTACTGTACAGCCTAATTGGTGCACTGCTGAGTTGCTTTTGTGCTTTTTAGAAAGTGATCTGGCAGTGTTGATTTTAAAAATTAAAAATTGCAAATATCATTTGATGAAGCAATTCTGTATCTGGGAATCAAACATATCAATACATAAAGAAAGAGACAAAAGGATGTTTAGTATAGCATTTTTATAAAACCACAAAAAGAAAAAAATGTGAATAGCTGTTAATATACAAATGGTGGAAAGTATTATTGCCCATCACAGTTTTGAATATAATGCAGCTACTTAAGAATATTATGTAGTTTTGGAAAGATGTTCATGATTATGAAGTAAAAGAAGTAAGTTACAGAGCAATATCATCCCATGTTTGTAAAGAACCGTAAACATGATTTTATCTATATAAGCAAAGAAAGTTTCTAGAAAGGATAATAGGAAACACTAATAGCATATTCACACTTAAAAATCCATTTAATCCTCACAACAGGCGTGTAAAGAGTACAATTACTACTTCCATTTTACAAATGAGGATACTGAGGTACGGTGAGATTAAAAACTTACCTGGAGTCACTTGCCAATCAGTGGCAGAGCTGTGATTCCAATCCTGGTTCTCTGACTCGGGGGTGGGAGTCCTGCTTCACTAAGCACCACATTTTTAACATCAGGTGAGCGGCAGAAGGAAAAGGAGAAACTCACACTTTTATTTTTGATGTTTCTAAACTATTTACATTGAGGAAAATGCACTTTTGCATTTTTAACTGGCAGTTGTGTAAACTTGGTAAATAGATGTTAAAACTCTAAATGAAGTAAGTACAGGAATGGTCACAAGCACAGACAAAATAATACTGAATTATCTAGTGTGTCGCCATCTTCAATGAGGAGACAGGCTTTCTGGGAAAAGCACGGTTAGGAAAGCTAGATGAGATTATTATTTTGCTAAAAGGAACTGACTTGTGGGAGAAGGTACTTTCACTGTGGCACTTCATGAAAAATACCAAGGCTTACTCCTGGCACACTTCCAACATTACCCCCTTCTATTTTCTAAGAAGAGTAGGGGACTTAAAACTTCTGCTTGGAAAGCCCCAGAGGTGAGTGTGCTGATTTTGGAAGCGCTTTTGAACAGCAGAATGCCTATGTTAACACATTAAATCTACTAAGAATTTAAAATTTTTTAAAATTAAATTACTCTTAAAGATATCTCTACAGAACTATCACTCAAATAATTCCAATATTTTATAAATATTAATGTATAATACAATACAATAATAAAATCCAAGAAAATAGGCTTGAGGATGTTATCTTTCCTATACATAGAGCATTATTATGAGAAACATGGAAGTAATTGATCTCAAATACTGTTTTTCTATATTCACTGAAGAATAAACACATTATAGCTAAGGTGATTGCTCTCATTTGCAAAAACTAGTTTCAATGTTGTTTGTGACTTTAAAAACTGACATTTGGCGGGGTATGGTGGCCCACGCCTGTAACCCCAGCACGGAGGCCAAGGTGGGTGGATCACGTGGGTCAGGAGTTGGAGACCAGCCTGGCCAATATGGTGAAACCCCGTCTCTACTGAAAATACAAAAATTAGCCGGGCGTGGTAGTGCACACCTGTAATCCCAGCTACTCAGCAGACTGAGGCACAAAAATTGCTTGCACCCAGGAGGGCGGAGGTTGCAGTGAGCCGAGATTGCGCCACTGCACTCCAGCCTGGGTAACAGAATGTGACTCTGTCTCAACACACACACACACACACACACAGACACACACACACACACTTATAAGCACATATACAATAAAATTTAGTTATATGTAACAAATGTAAAAATATATTTTAAACAATTTTCAAAATTAAAATATTTTTAAACAATATTTAAAAATATTAGCTTTAATATTTATTAAAGCTAAATGTTTTCCATTTTTAAAAAGTAATCAACTGACAATGAACTTCTTTATTTTTCTCTGGGGGAAAAAAAGAGCACATTATACCTATTCAGGAATCATAGATTGATATGAAAACTCTTCTACATGGATAGTGTGCACCTCATGCTGGAAATCCCCACTTCTCAATTCTGCACGAAGTGTTTGGTTTTCAGAATTAAAAAAGTAAAATGAAAATGTAGCCATAATTTTTGTTTATAGTGGATGGCTTGCAAGGATTATCTTACGTTTTAACAGGTCTTCATTTAAGCACCAGAAAGCACAGGCACAATCTTGTTAATGAGATGCTTATCAATCGCAGCAAGAATAAGAATTGTTCAGTTTATGTATTTTTTTCATGTGGTGCTATATATATAGTTGCTGTTACTGGGTATAGAGCTAAAGAGAATGCATAAAAGACTTAAAGTAATTATGCAAACATAAGACTTTACGAATCTTGCATATAGTGAAAACTTATTAATAAATAAAAATGTTGTTATTACCTACCTGTAATTTTTTTTTTTTTTTGGACAGAGTCTCACTCTCGTCTCCTAGGCTGGAGTGCAGTGGCATGATCTCGGCGAACTGCAACCTCCACCTCCTGCGTTCAAGCGATTCTCCTGCCTCAGCCTCCCCCTCTTGCGTTCAAGTGATTCTCCTGCCTCAGCCTCCCGAGTAGCTGGGACTATAGGCACGCGCCACCACACCCAGCTAATTTTTTGTATTTTTAGTAGGGACGGGGTTTCACCATGTTGGCCAGGATAGTCTTGATCTCTTAACCTCGTGATCTGCCCGCCCAAAGTGCTGGGATTACAGGCGTGAGCCACTGTGCCCGGCCTTTTTTTTTTTCCCGAGACCCAGTCTCACACTTATCTCCCAGGGTAGAATGCAATGGCGCGATCTCAGCTCACTGCAACCTCTGCCTCCTGGGTTCAAGCGATTATCTTGCCTCAGCCTCCGAGTAGCTGGGATTACAGGTGCACGCCACCGTGCCCAGCTAATTTTTATATTTTTAGTGGAGATGGGGTTTCACCATGTTGGCCAGGCTGGTCTCAAATTCCTGACCTCAGGTGATCTGCCTGTCTCAGCCTCCCAAAGTGCTGGGATTACAGGTGTGATTACTGCACCCAGCAACCACCCTGTAATGTTTTGTTTTTCCTCTCGTATTTCCTAGTAGTAAGAAATATATATATTTTTTTACAAAGGTAAACCAATGATACATTTGTGTTGACTCAGAGATTAATCAAGGTGCAACACTATCCCATAATAATACCCAACATAACATGAAAACTTTTAAACTGTATACATGACACCTGTCTTGCCTCACTTTGGTAGATAATAATTTCTTTAGTTGTGCAGATTTGGTATTCAAAATACATGAATTTCTAAACTGTATGAGTAATATTAGTAGTTATCACACACTTTTTGGATATTTTGTTACAGATAAAGTAGTATCTAGTGGAAACAGGGACATAATTTGTATCTCCTTTGTTTCCTTTTTTTCTTTTAACTCTAATGATCTTATGCCACATTTGGAGGACGTGGCTGTATGCACCTTATCAGTGAACAGAAGCACAGGCGTTATCCTATAGGCTGACGGCAAAGTTCTACCTTCAGACTGGTCAGGTTCAGACTGTCCTTAATAGACAACTGATGCTGTTATCTAGATTGATAGAATTGTTTTTTAAAATATTTTTTATTGGAAGTATAACACACAAAGTGTAAAGCTTGCTGAATCATCAGAAAATGAAAACATACATATAGCTAGCAGTCAAATTACAAAGTAGAACATTACCAGCACCCCCAAAGCCCATTTATGCTCACTTGAGTCAGTATCCTTCATCCTTATAGATTAAGTTATAATATCATGAATTAGTTTTGTCTGCTTTTGAACTTCATAAGGTCTATACTGTAGTACGTAGTATTTTGTGTAGGGATTTTATTTAATATTTTACAAGATTCATTCTTGTTACTACTGAATAGTGTTGCATTGTATGAATGTATCACAATGTATTCATCATTTTGCTGATGAAGGATATTAAGGTTATTTACAGTTTGGGGCTGTTATGAATAATGCTGCTATGAGCATTTATGGATGTCTTTTGGTGAATATATGTATGCATTTCTGTGAAAATGCATGTTTTGCTAGGTCATAGGGAGGCCTATTTCAATTTTAGTAGGTACTGCCAATTTTCCAATGTGGTTGTACAAATTCCACCCCCATTAGAAGTGTCTGAAGAGTTGCACTTGCTCCACATCCTGGTCAACATCTGATATTATTGGACTTTTAAATTTTGGCTTTTCTAAGTAGGTGTAGAGTATTATTATTTCATTTTAATGATACATCATTATAAATGATGCATCATTGTAATAATGTAACATTACATCAATGATGTATCATTAGTATCATTTTATTTCCTGTGTCTTTTCATATGTTTATTGGCCATTGGGTTATCCTCTTCTGCAAAGTGTTGATTCAAGTCTTTTGCCCATTTTTCTTTTGGGTTCTTGTCCTCCTTATGGATTTGTGGAAATTCTTTGTATAATGTCGATATGATTTCTTTGTTGGTTGTATGTATTACAAATATATTCTCCTGCTCTGTGGATTTTCTTTTTTAATCTTTTTCTTTTTTTTTTTCCTTTTAGAGACAGGGTCTTGTTCAATTGCCCAGGCTGGAGTGCAGTGGTGCGATCATGGCTCACTATGACCTCAAACATCTGGGCTCAAATGATCCTTCCACACCAGCCTCCTGAGTAACTGGGACCATAGGTGTGTGCTACCACACCTGAATATTTTAAAGTTTTTTGGAGAGACAGGAGTCTTACTATGTTGCCCAGGCTGGTCTCAAACTCCTGGGCTCAAGCAGTCCTCCCACCTTGGCCTCCCAAAGTGCTGGCATTATAGGCGTGAGCCACCATGCCTAGCCTTTATCTGTAGATTCTAAAAAGATTTTTTGTGTGTACACAATTGTGTTGTGTGTAAATAACGACAGTCTTATTTCTCCTTTTCCAATTCCTGTAGCTTTAATTTCTTTTCCTTGCCTTGTTGCACTGAACAAGGTCTCTAGTACAAAGTTGAATAAAAGTGGTGACAGCAAGTATCCTTGACTCATTCCTAATTCTGTATTTTACTCTGAAGTATGATGTTTGCTATAGTTTTTCGTAGCTAATAATCCTTATCAAAGTAAGGAAGTTTCTATTGTTAGTTTGCTGAGGTTTTTTTTTCATAAATAGATTTTGAATTTTATCAAGTATTTTTACTGCGTTTATTGAGATGATCGTATTTGTTCAGTTAATATGGTGATTTTTGAATGTTAAATCAACCTCGAATACCTTTTATAAATTCAACATAGTAAAGCTGTTTTATTCTTTTTGGACATTGGTGGATTCAGATTGCTAATATTTAGTTTAGGAGTTTTTACATCTGTGTTCATGAGATTAGCCTGTTACTTTCCTTCTGAATTGGATCTTGTCAGGTTTTGAAGTCACGGATTTGCCGGCCAGGACTGTGGAATATGTGGAGAGCTTTGAAAGTGTATACAAGAATGGTACTATTTTTTCCTTAAATACTTGGTAGAATTCACTAATGAAGCTATTTGAGCATTGTTTTTTCTTTGTGGCATGGTTTAAAATTACAAATTCAATTTCTTTACTAGATGTAGAACTGCTCAGATTTTACATTTCTCCTTGTGTTAGTTTTGGTAAGTAGTTTTCCTTTTTTGTAAAAATAGGAATATTTTTAAAATATAATATCTATTCCATCTAAACTTTCAAATCTATTGGTATAAAGTTGTTCATAATATCTTTGTATTATATTTTGAATATCTTGGGGTTTGTAGATTTTTTTTTCATCTTTCATATTGGTAATTTATGCCTTTTCTTTTTCTTGCTAAGTCTTGCTAGGCTTAATCAATTTTATTAGTTTAGCTAGAATAAAATACTCAGCTTTGTTGATCTGGACTGTGTGTTTGAGTTTTCTATTTCACTAATATCTAATCTGTACTGCTTCTTTATTTCAGCTTACTTTGCTGTTTTCAAACTTCTTGAAATGAACGTTAGATAATTGATCTTTTTGCTTCTTTTTTATTTTTTGAGATGGAGTCTAGCTCTCCTGCCAAGCTGGAGTTCAGTGGCGCGGTCTTGGCTCACTGCAACCTCCACCTCCCGGGTTCAAGCGATTCTCCTGGCTCAGTCTCCTGAGTAGCTGGGATTACAGGCATGCGCCACCACACCTGGCTAATTTTTTGGTATTTTTAGTAGAGATGCGGTTTTACCATGTTGGTCAGGCTGGTCTCGAACTCCTGATCTCAGGTGATCCAACCACCTCAGCCTCCCAAAGTGCTGGGATTATAATTGATCTTAAGCCTTTCTTCTTTTTGCATCTATGTATTTAAAGCTGTATGTACATTTCCCTCTAATCATGGCTTTAGCTCAGTATCATCTCACAAGTTTGATATTTTTATTATTTAATAAATATGTTTTCTAGCTTCCATTGTCATTTCTTCCTTAACCTGTGGTTTCTTTTAGAAGTACATTGCTTATATTGGGGCTCAAGTAATCCTCCTGCTTCAGTTTCCCGACTACCTGGGACTACAGGCACGTGCCACCATGCCTGGCTAATTTTTGTTTTTTTTGTAGAGATGGGGCTTTGTCATTTTGCCCAGGCTGGTCTTAAACTCCTGAGCTCAAGTAATCTGCCAGTCTTGGCCTCCCAAAGTGTTAGGATTACAGGCATAAGCTACCGTGCTCAGCCTTATTTCACCTTTAAATATGAATGAATAACCAAAGGTGACCAGATGTTTGAGGAAATGTCCATTACAAAAGAGAAAATGATGAATAAATAGAACAATAACACTGAAGGAAACAGAGATAAGTAATAAGCTAGAAAATAAAAAATAATCTTACTTAGTATCCTCAAGGAGATTAAAGCAGTTTTTGCATCCTTGAAACAAAAACAGAATGCTAAGAAAGAGTATCAGAGAACACACTAGAGCTCTTAGAATAAACATAAATGCCAAAAGAAAAAAAAAGAAAACAACACAAAAGTTGAAAAATAAAGCCCAGGAAGTATTCCAGAAAGTAGAACAAATGAGAGAAGTAGAAAATATGGAAGAAAAGGCCAGGTGTGATGGCTCACGTCTGTAATCTCAGCACTTTGGGAGGCCGAGGTGGGAGGATCACCTGAGGTCAGGAGTTCGAGACCAGCCTGGCCAACATGGTGAAACCCCATCTCTACTAAATACAAAAAATTAGCAGGGTATGGTGGCACATGTCTGTAATCCCAGCTACTTGGGAGGCTGTGGCAGAAGAATTGCTTGAACCCAGGAGGCGGAGGTTGCAGTGAGCGGAGATTGCACCATTGCACTCCAGCCTGGGCAACAAGAGTGAAACTCCATCTCAAAAAAAAGAAAGTATGGAAGAAAAAAGGGTTCTCAAAACCGTCTTTATCTTAGAGACTATAGGTAAAATAGCTTTATTTGCTTTTCATTTTTACTTCAAAAGGAAGTATCCTTCCAGTTCACTTTACTGGCATATTCTCACTAGAACATATTTTTTGGCTTTATTGAGACCCACTCATCAGATAATTTTTCCCTCAACATTTACCCCAGTATCTCATTTTCCCCATACCGGTTTAGATTCTATGGCCAATCACTATAATCTTTCCTTTGCAAACACCTTTAATGCCTGTGTCCTTGCTTTTCATCTTACACACCTGGAAAACCCAAGCCCTGATTATACTTTATTCTCTGCATCTGCTCCAGAATGGCTGCTCCTAGCTCAAGGAAAGTAAAAACAATTGTGCTAACTGGCTTCTCATTAAATTCGTAATTACTATTTTCAAATGGGCTCTCAAAATTCCTCGGCAATCCTATAGTTCCTTCCATAAGCTACTCGGCCATTCTTGAAGACAACCATTACTACCTTCCTTCTTCTCAAATCTCCAATAGTTCCCATATACAGCCACGCTAATGTCTTTGCTTCATACGTCACTGAGAAAATGGAAGGAATCAGATGGAAACCCCCTAATCTTCCCACCACTAAATCTACCAATTACCTGCAAGTCTATCTATTCTCTGCTTTCTCTCATTTCAGTGGAAGCCAGTCCTCCATTTGTGCTCCGAATCTCACCCCCCTTGCCTTCTCAAGGATTCCTCTGTTACTGCCCATTGCTGCTGCCGCATCACCACTCCCTGCCTTTACCAGCTTATTCTCATCAGTGCACGAATATGATTTAATTGCTCCCATTATAGAACAAAACTAAGCAAACCCTCTCTTGACCCTTCCAGCTACCAGTACTTCTGCTCCTCTTCAAGGCAAAAAAAAATTTTTTTTTTTTTGAGATGGAGTCTTGCTCTGTTGCCAAGGCTGGAGAGCAGTGGTGTGATCTCGGCTCACTGCAACCTCTGCCTCCCGGGTTCAAGCGATTCTCATGCCTCAGCCTCCCAAGTAGCTGGGACTACAGGCACCCTCCATGGAGCCTGGCTAATTTTTGTATATTTAGTAGAGACAGGGTTTCGCCCTGAGACAGGCTGGTCTCAAACTCCTGACCTCAGGTGATCCTCCCACCTTGGCCTCCCAAAGTGGTGGGATTTTAGGTGTGAGCCACTATGCCCGGCCCAAGGCAAAATTTCTTGAAAGAGCTGTTATCTCTACTCTTTTTCCTTAAGTCATTCCAATCAGGCTATTTCCACCAATCCACTGAAGCTAGTACTGAAGTCATCAGTGACTTTCATCTTCCAATGGGTCTCAGATCCTTCCCATCTTGACTGATAGTGGCAACTGATACAGCTAATTGGCCCCTTTGGTGTAATGCTCCCCTCTTTGCTTCCATGATGCCACTCTCTCCTGGTTTCCCTCCTACCTGATTGTTTACTCCTTCCAACTCCTTCAGTAGTTCCCCTTGCTCTGCTTAATCTCCAAGTATGTGAGTGTCTCAGAGTTGATTTGAATCCTCTTCTCCACTGTTACTTTCTCCCCAGGCCATCTCACCTAGTTCCATGGGTTTATCAAAATACTGATGACTCCATAGTCTTCAGTCCTGTCTCTCTTGAGATCTAGATTTGGCTAACTTCTTACTTGACATTTCCACAGGCAACTCCCAGACATCTTAAAGTTAATACATCTAAGACAAAATTGTTCTTTACTTCACTTTGTAACTATTGTCATCACCTATTGTTATTCATGCCAAAAATCTAGGTGACGTCCTTGGTTTTTCCTTTCCCTTCACTCTTCATATCCAATCTATCATGCCCATCTACTTTTACAGTGTATCTCAAATCTGCCCTATTCCTTCCACTTTCGTGTAAGCCATCATCTCTTGCCTGGACTACTGTATTCGCTTCTGCCTTCAGCCTCTACTCTTGACCTTCTGCAACATATTCTTATATAGCAGAAGTATATCTAGCCATGATATGAATTGGATCAATCATTTCACTACTTGAACTATTCAAAGACTTCCCTTTCTAACTTCTAACCATAGTGTACAAGGTGCTATATGATCCAGCTACATGCCTCTCTCCAATCTCATGTTCTGATACTGTCTCACTCTAGCTATATTGTTTTTTTTTCAGTTCCTTGAACACAGCATAATTTTTCACCTTGTGGTTTATGCACACACTGCTTTTTTCCCCCTCTTCTTAATTTCACATGGTTAAAGCCTATTCTTCCTAGTTATCAAATAAAATGTCACCTCAGCAAAGCCTTCCAAAGTAAACCATAATCACCTTAATTAGAGTAAATCCTCCTTAGTCCTTCTCTCTCAACCTATTTGTTTCCTTGCCTGCTTGCAAGCTCTGTAAGTAGGCTCGGTGTTGGTCTTATTCCCTCTATCCCTATGCCTAGCATAAAATAGGTACTCCATAAATATATGGTGAATGATGCATTACTTGACCATCTTTAGAAAAAAAAATGCCTTCTCTGCATTTACAAATCCCTTGGTAAACTTGGTGAGGCTTGTTGATCAGGGGTGCTGCCAGAGAGCCAGATATGAATATAAGCTCAGCCTAGCTTTTTAGGCCACACATAGATGGGACACTCTTTATCTGTGCTCTTATTTAGCCCACATTTTCTACCTCAGATATAAACAAGGACATTATGAGAAACAGTCAAATACTTGCTGAGGTCAAGATGCACAATACTACACCAGCCTCCTGACCAATATATAATAGCTCTATTGAAAGAACGTTGGATTAGTTTGACACGTGGTCTTAGCAAACTCAAGTATGAGTTTGGGGGACTTTCAGGGATGTCTAATTATGCTCACAAACCATCCTTTTAATCTAGTCGACAATCTTGCATGGAATTGGTATCAAGCTCAATAATTCATTAATTCAATGTTTGTTGAGTACCTAGCATATAAAAGGCATTCTTTACTGAAAAGACACTGGTTGAAATGAATAGACATCATTTCCTCTTACGGAGATGAGACTAGTGAGAAAAAGAGACCAAAACAAAACAAGAAAATGAGTACTGGTAAAAGTAATCATAAAAAAGAAAATCCAAGGTGATATGAGGGAATTACAGGGGGTTACTTTAGATTGGGTGGTCAGAAAAGGCCCACCTGAAGAGCCTATTCAGATTGAAAATCAAATGGTAATCCATATTTTGTAAAATCTATTGGCTTCTCGTTTTTGAAAATCACATTTGCCCAGCTCTAGTCTTCTGTCACCTCTCCATGATTTCTTGAGGATAATAATTACATTACAATGCCATAAGGGTTTGAGTAGTATGGCAAAGAAAACAAAATGGTCTCCACATTTGATATGTGGCATTTATCCCCTAAGATCTGAACACATTTATAGCTTTAGCAAGAAACCTAGATTCTAACTTTTTTCATTATTGGTCAATGGTTAACTGAAGAGGTTCTTTTTAAAGATAACACTAGGAGCCAATTATTTTCAAGAAATGTCAATTCTGATTTTCCTTACTAGTATGAAAAGTTTGTTTGCAAGATCAAAGGAAGGAGCCAACACACTCAAACTACGTATCAAAGGAAGCCAGTTACTCTTAGAATCAAATATATATGAACAGACATGAGTGAAGTTATAAAGGGTAAAATATTTTTCAGAAACCTAAATAAATTATGTAATGGAAAATTTTACGTTGACTACTCATTTTTATCACAAGTTTTGGTAAGTAAAAAAATTAACCTTGCTAATCTTTACTAGGTTAGAAACTCTAAAAGAGAGGTTAAAGTAGGCAAAAGTAACTATCAAAGTGGTTTCTGCCTGCTACTGCAATTTTTCATCAATTATGCCTGGCGTGATAACCTATTTACTTACTGGAACATGATATCTAACAAAAATATGGAGAAGAGGGTTATCCATGTTTATTCATGTGTTTAAAAATTTTAACTCCACCCTGAACTTTTCATAATACTTTTGTCAAGTGAAGAATCATGAGGTTCATAAACTTGGAAACAAGAGCTTCCTTTCTCATAAAGGGTTGCAGCCTTCAGGCTGGCCATCCTGCAGGTTGGGAAGCGTAGCCTCTGGCAGAAGCCAGGAGCAAGCACTTTGAGGGAGGGGTAAAGGGAACAGGAATTGATATTGACTGGCGTGGCCATATACAACTTCAACAAGCTGTAGGAGAAGTCACAAATATTAATGAAAGGAGAAAGATGCACATATAAGCTTCATGCCTCTTCATGGACAGCATGTTAAAAAAATGGCAACATTAACATGATCCAAGGGTGGCATTTTTGGCCCTCTGACATCAAAAGGTGAAGCAGAGGACACAAAAACCCTCACTGCACATCCTCCTCAAGTGGGCCAAAACTTGTCTGGAGATGGTGGTCAGTTTCGAGGAAGGGATGCCTTGTGAAATTGGTGAGCAGTCGCACTGAAACTGCAAAGAGGTGGCTGCAGAGAGGGAGGGGGCATCCAGTAGCAGACTCCCGACTATTCGCTAAAGGCAATAAAGGAATAAGTTGTTGGGTTCTTGTTTTCCAGAGTTGTTGGTTTCTTGTTTCTTGTTTCTGCGTCCTCCTTAGGAAAGAATTCTGGTTAAAGGTTAATAAGGAAGAGGCATACTGAGGTGTGTCTGACCTCCCATCCTGTCATGCTGGTACCTTAGTTTTGAAGGTTTCTCTGGGGTCCCCTTGGCCAAGAGGAGGTCTGTTCAGTCGGCTGGGGGGCTTAGGATTTTACTTTTATTTCCTACTCCCTAAGTGCTAAAGCACTTTCAGGTTTATTACTATGTAATTTCCATAAATAAAGTCCTGTGAGGAATAGAGAACACATTTTCATGCTCTTTGGGGGTAAGAAAAGAATTTGACAGAAAGGTGACCAGATTTAGAAAATCCATATGAAAAATAAATTAGAAAACAATTTACATTATGAAAGTATTCACCTTTAAGGTTCATTATTTAATACATGATGGGAAGGCTTATGAACAGAGAAAGCTAAGAATTTAAAGAACTGTCAAGTAATGATCAGAAATGAAGATAAAGCATCTATGAAATCATAAAGTCAATGAGAAATTATTATATTTATATTACTCAGCAATGTACATTTTATAGAGAGATTATCTGTAACATTTCCAGCTTCATTGAAGATGCATGTCCTGAAAATATCTAAGGTTTAAAATGCCAACAATTAAGAAAGGGTTACTTTTCCAGGAGGGAAGCAGTTTGTTAAAATTATAAAAAGCAGATTACTATCAACAAATGACACCCTAAAAACATCACTGACCAAGAATTTAATATACATAACACACAAAATACCAGTTTAGAAACTACATATATTTTACTACATTAAAGTCCCTCCAGAAATCTATTCATGCAATGATCTAACTGAAATAAATATGGTGGATTAGTCTGTAATGGAATAAAAGGAATTAAAATAGTAATATAGTTCTCCATGTAGATATGCGGGGGACAGAATTTCCCAGATTTATTGATGCCTCTCTGGAGAAAAGCAAACAGTTTACATTCCTCATAACACTGAACTGAAGATATTATTTATATACTATCAAAATAAAATATATTTGTTTTTGATGCAATATTAAGTTTATATTAACTGTTATGTACTTTATGATTGGTGTGGTCTTAACAGAGAATAGGATGTTTTAAGATTTTTCTTAAACATGCAAAGTAAACCACAAAAAAGACAATCAAAACAGTTTCCTGTACTTGGTTCTGAAGAGAAAATATGAATGATGAGATGTGCCACTTGGAGACTGTGATCACAGTGTAGGCTCACACACAAAATGCATACAGAACACATTCTTACGCAGTATGAAAACTGTCTAAAATTCAATTTTTTTTACCAATATGCAGAAACTTACCTGATACATTATTTTTGATTAGTAGTTTGTCTCTATTATTATTTTTTTTTTTTGAGATGGAGTCTCACTCTCGCCCAGGCTAGAGTGCAGTGGCACGATCTTGGCTCACTGCAACCTCCACTCCCTGGGTTCAAGTGATTCTCCTGCCTCAGACTCCAGAGTAGCTGGGATTACAGGTGTGCGCCACCATACCCGGCTAATTTTGTATTTTTAGTAGAGACGGTTTCACCATGTTGGTCAGGCTAGTCTCGAACTCCCGGCCTCAAGTGATCTTCCCGCCTCAGCCTCCCAAAGTGCTGGTATTACAGGCATGAGCCACCGTGCCCGGCCAGTCTCTATTTCTTTTTAATGTACTGAAAAAAATAGTATCAAAACTAAGCACACTGTAAAGTTACAGTAGAACTTTGAAATAGATGTCTACTCATACAAAAGGCTAAATTTATTTTGTAGTTTTCTTATAAGAGAATTAACATCCAACCTTGAAGTTTGAATTTTGTTACCTGGCTAATCTGGAGTATTTCATGAATTATGAATTAGAATTGCTACTTACAAAGCTTTTTTTTTTTGTTTTTGAGATGGAGTCTTGCTCTGTGGACCAGGCTGGAGTGCAGTGGTGCAATATCGGCTCACTGCAATCTCCGCTTCCCAGGTTCAAACGATTCTCCTGTCTCAGCCTCCCGAGTAGCAGGGATTACAGGCCCACGTCACCATGCCTGGCTAATTTTTGTATTTTTAGAGGCGGGGTTTCACTACGTTGGCCAGGCTGGTCTTGAACTACTGACCTCAAGTGATTCGTCACCTTGGCCTCCCAAAGTGCTGAGATTACAGGCGTGAGCCACAGCGCACAGTCCAAAGCTCTTTAAGTGTAACATTGAAGAGCTAAAGTGTAACTTTCTTTAATGAACTGAAAAAATTAGTACAATCTTTACACAAAGAATAGTTAAGAAAGTATAACCAGCACAGAATGTTAGCTGTAGTTAGCTACTGCAGTTCAAAGATCAGCAGGGTAGTAACTACAGAAAGTTACATCCTTGGAGTTCAAATAATGGTCCAAAATAGGTTGTCTTGAAAAATGGGATGATGAAAAGACAATTCAATACATCCTGATCTCACCTCTCTAAACTTTAAGAGAGACTATTTGAGCCAACTTTTTAAAAACAAGAATGTGATAGCACCTTGACTTGAGACCCCCATTAGAATTATAGTGTATAGTAGTGACATATCCTATAGTAGTGACATATCCTAAAAGCTATGGATAATGAGGATGGCATGACTTAAATTACCCACAATTTCGTTCAGGTTGAAAATCAATTTGATGTTTAGCAAAATAATCTCTCTAAAGGGGTGAATAATGCAAACCAATGAAGGTCATAGACACCTATGTATAGAGATAGATACTGCCATCATTCAAGCACTGTTCTTGGAAGAATTCAGCTAAATTAGTAATTATGGCACTTCTGGATTTCTGAAAAAATTTAATCTCTGGATTACTCTGGAAACACAGGTATAATTTCAAATTAGCTTTTCATTACTTTGCAAACTTAGTTTTTCATTAAGTTGAACACTTAAAAACTTGTACCGTAAGTTTACTTCTGTTTAAAAGGAATGAGTATGGGAGTTTTATGCCCTATTTTGGACTCAGTCCAAATCTCAGTCTCAATGATTAGTGTCTGTCTTGTCTGTAAAGACAAGACATATTTTACTAAAAACAAACAAACAAACAACAAAACCACAATGTGAAATCTTAATGATATTAAAATATTTAAGAAAAGAGACTCTCACTTGAAATACACTGTGAATCTTGCCTACTATTGCCTTTAAAAAAACATTAGCACTTAAATAAATATATTCATTAATTAAGAAAAATGTTCACAATAAAAATACATTCTACCCATTCACCTGATAACAAACATACACATATTCTACTATAGTTTGAAGCAAATCAGAGTTTAAACATTTTTCTTCCAGGTACCTCTGAAATGTATTAGTTTTATAGCAACATGGTCCCCTTTTAGTAAAAATAAACCAAAATAGGTAAATTTATATAAATTATATTTACAAAATATTAGTATATTCTCATGAATATAGGCTTTTCTCATTTTTTTGCTTAATAGAAAGTATAGTGTTTCAAAACGAAAGTAAAACGCATAGCCCAAACCAAAACAAAAACATATGCAAAAACATTTTATTTATAATAGATCAACATTTTTGACATGAAAGGTAGCCACTTTCAATTTCTCAGGAATGCCTAGAACCCAACAGTTTTCAGAAAGACTACTTAGTTCACAATTATTTCACTGTAGGTAAATGAAATAATTTCAGAATGAACTTTTTAAATGGCTTTGCCTATGGCAAATTGTTTTATAAACTTGAATGTATGGTAAGCTAGCTTTCCCAGGAAATGAATGTAATCCAACTATGTTCCAAATGTATTAAACCAGTTTATACAACAAATATGAGAATCACTTATGTGCATCAACTGTGCTAAAACAAGAATTCTTTTTATCAAAATATTCATTTTTCAAAAAGGCCTCACATTAACCCCTCAAACCAAGCACCCCCTTCCTATGTCCAGCACTCTTTTCTACTTCGAGTTGCATGACTGTAGAGACAACTGTCAAATTCCAGTGGAACTGTACACTGACTTAAGACTCTATGTAATATACATCAAACACAGGAGGTCACTGACTTTAAGGGACGAGGTGATAACTAACTAGTTATAATTCAGCCAATGTCTTTTTTAGTTTAGAGGGAAAAAAGTAGCCCCCAAGTGTCCTTAACTTTTCAGTACTTCTCTGTAACACACAGAATGAAAAGGTACTCTCTAAAATTAAAATCATTAGAAAATATCTTAAATAAAATGTTTTACATAAATAAGTGTTAAATTTCAGATTCAAACTATATTTTCTTCTGTATCTCAATTTGGGAAAAATCTCACAATTATTAACTCTTCTCAGTTACATTTATTTTTGAGGATTTAAATCTACTATACACCAGTTTGTAAAATTCATCTTGGTTACCTCTCCCCATGCCTATGTGCTGTCTTTCCTCAGGTAAGTCCCTTATATGCATCTAAGTGCTGGGGAGGTTTAAATAGCACATAGCACTTAAAGAATATTCATGAGAGTTCTGAAATGAAGGTTTCGTCTTTAGCTATTGACTGTAGGATTTGTAATTCAAATCATCACAGCATCCTAAAGAAATACTATGTGAATGGAATGCACACAATTCCTACAGAACACACAAACTGATGTCCAAAAGGCACAGAGTAATGCTGGTGGCTCTTTCTAGTCAGTTAAGAAACAATAAAAAGTCTGCATTATCCTTCCATAATTTAAATACTTAAGTAATCTCCACTTTATTATTTTATAACAATGACTTCAAATTTACATTATTTTAAGTACCATTGTAATAGCTTAGTGTATAATACAGATATTTGCAAATATCCCATCCAAAAATTAAAAAAAAACTTCTTCACTATATATATATTTATATAAAAATTATTCTGAAAGACAAGAACATAGACAAGGGACTTGGTACAGACCATCAACTCAATTTTCTGTCACCACAGTTGTAACTCCAAAATCAACAAATATACAGCAGTAATTAAAAGCAGTGCAAATATCTTTGGAGGTTAGGATAAAATTATAATGCAAGAACATAAAACTGAGGAAATAAAAAAGGCAAGTACTTCAAGTACAAGGAACCAGTCGGCTTGAGGTCCATCTTAGTGTTTACTGGGGGCTTCTTTCCTGCTTCTACTTCTTTCTCTGAAATACATTGGCCAACATGGCACCTGATGTTGTCAACTGGCCCATTTTGTTCAAAAACTTGGTCTTTGTATCTTCACTCACTAAGCTGGCAGCAATTGACATTGAGCTAGGAAAGAAAATTTAAAATTCATGTAAAGCAATTAAAAAAATAAAAAATTTTCATTTATTTAGTAGCATATCATTAACGAACACACTCTGAATTGGTGTCACAGAAGGGAAACTAATATTTATGGAGGGTAGTTTGTATATGCCATACTAGGTTAGGAGCTTTCATGTTCATTATCTATAGTAAAGGAAGCAGTATGTGTAGTGGTTAGGAACAAGTCTGGGACTGGACTGAATCTTGGCTCTGTTTACCAGCTCGGGTAAATTATTTAATCTCATCTGTAAAACAAGGATGATTCTAGTATTTGCCTCCTAGGGTTATTAGGATTATATTAACACAACTGTAAAGTGCTCAGTATAGTGCTAGGCACATAATAGCATGATGTAATTGTTAGTAGTTATTCTTTATCACTTCATTTAATTCTTACAGCAATCCTGGAAGATAAATATTATCAGTATTTTCACAAATGAGTAAATTAAATTGCAATGAAGTTTTGTGCTGTGCTGATAATAATCCTATGGTATATTCCTTTTTAGGGGGATATTCCTTTTTTGGGGGATGTCCTGAATTGCCAGTTGCATTGATTTCAATCAACAGTTTCGAATCCATTTCTTCTTTCTTTTTCACCAACCTGCTCTGTAGGGAATAAACACAATCTAAATGACCACTAAAGATTGCTAATTTATCATAGTACTGAACAGAAACAGAATACTGATCAAGCACAATTTTTCAATGACCTGACAACTGTCCTGTAATAGACTTGGAATCTAGTTTATTGCCTTGTGCCTTTGGCCAACATGCTTTAGCTCTCTCTGACTCAGTTTCCTCATCTGTAAAACACAGCTTGCAATTTCTGTTGTAAAATATTCTGAGGATTAAGTAAGATAATGTGTTTGAACATGTCAAAGACAACGTGTGGCAAGCTGCAGGTGCTCAACATGTCTGTTGAATCTACTGCATGAGGTGTGTGCTGCCATGGAGCACACCTGGGTCTATGTAGTCTATAAGGGTGTGCACTGTGAATTACTCAAGTTAAAAACCAAACCACAACTCCCACCTTGAAAAGCTTCTCCACATTGCTCTTCTGACAGTACAACAATGGGTTCTCTTTCCTGCTGCTTCTCTTCCCACAAAGTAATCTTCCCTAAGGTTCAGTATTTGGCTCTTGATTCTTCAATTATAAAACTTACTCTCCAAGTTTCAAATTGAATCGCATCCCTTTTCCTGAGGGTCAGTCCCACATTACTATTATTTGCTAGATAAAGCCAACATCTCAAGCTTTTGTTCACACCCTAACTTTAGAAATAACTCTCCATTTTAACTCCCCCCTCTTTTTGCCAGTGGTTCTACTATTTTCCTCTGTTTCTAACAGTGAATTTAATAGCTCCTTCTACTTCTATTTCAAACCAATCACAAGTCCTGTGACCTTATTCTTTGAAGCATCTCCTCTACTGTTTCTTTTTACTTCCATGGCTAATACTTCACAACTCAGTGATTCCAACAGTCTTCCATCTTTAATTACCAGATTAACTTCTAAAAGTCACTTCTTGATATCACATCTTAGCTCAAAAATCTTTAATGCTTACATACCACCTACAAGATGAAATGTGCTTTGCATTCAGGAAATGTAGCAATCTATTTCTTGTTTTTCCATACCACTGTCACTGACTATCTCTTTGACCCCCTTCAGTCAGGTTTGTCCAGTCTATTGTTCAATCACTCTCAAATCTTTCTATCCACTGCCTACCCATCTTTCAAAGCCCAGCTGAAGTCCTATGGTGCCTTTCCTTAACATTCTAGCTTTTCAGTGCTCTTCCTTTCTTTAGAAAACTCAGTGTAAGTCAAAAGATAAGTATGATTTAAATTTACATCTAGAAAAAGGGGATGTATGGGTCAGACCATAGTTGAGATACCAAGTTTTAATGATATTCTAAGAGGAGGCCAACCATGATGTTAAGGAGTCTGGAAACTATAAGAGGTAAAAATGAAAGGAATGAAGAATATTTGGCTTGAAGAAGATTTAGGTGACTTAACCAATACCTGCATACATCATATGTGAAAAATTGGATATATAATGTATATCTGCAGGGGTGTATATATCTGTGTAGGTCTACTGATACACATCATAGTCACCTGGAAAACTTCTGAAAATGCAGATCCCTAGGCCTAATCCAGTACTTCTGATTCTTTCCATCTGAGGTAGGAGGCCCAGGTCTACACTACAAAGCTTTTCAGTTAAAAAAAAAAAAACATTGCATTACAGCAATTCCGCCCCCACCCCAAGACACAGTGTAAATTTTTATCAGTTTTATAAAGGGGTTTGTAACACTCTCCCACCCCTCTACCAGATGATAAAGACTTGTTTTAGAGGGCATAGGCATTTTGGAAAGGGAGATTTTAATCCAGGAAAAGATAATTTTTTAAAAAGAGTTATTAAAATGAAATGGGCTACCTTGTAATGTGTATCCTCACTGGAAGTTTTCAAGCAAATCTCAGATCTTTTCTTTGCAACTAATATCCCTATCTTCTTTAAAACTATTTATGTCCTATATTACTTATCTCTTTTCTTCTCTTTAAAATCTCCATTTGGGCCAGGCACAGTGGCTCACAGCTGTAATCCCAGCACTTTGGGAGGTCAAGACGGGTAGATCACTTGAGGTCAGGAGTTTGAGACCAGCCTGGCCAACATGGTGAAACCCCCTCTCTAGTAAAAATACATTAATTAGCTGGGCATGATGGTGCACGCCTGTAATCCCAGCTACTCGGGAGGGAGGCTAAGGCAGGAGAATTGCTTGAACCTGGGAGGCGGAGGTTGCAGTGACCCGAGATGGTGCCACTGCACTCCAGCCTGGAAGACAGAGTGAGACTCTATCTTGAAAAAAACAAAAACAAAAACAAAAATAAAATCTCCACTTGGTTTCTAACACCATTCTGGTTTGCCTTCTATTTCTCAGTTAAGTTCTTCCATATGCATCTGAAATGTTGGTGTCTAATTCCATGCCTGGTCACCTTCTCCCCATCAGAGCCCCCTTTTCAAGTGACATCATTTATCTACCACTGCTCCAACCATAAGCCTTTAATTACCACCCATATGCTGCTAATGGTTCTTAAATCTCAATGAACTGCCTATAGTGTTTCTCTACCTGTGCCTCACATTTTAAATATTCCTCTTCAGAATAGTTCTTCCTATAGTTCCATTTTGTTGTATTTTATCATCATCCGTTTAAATGTTCAGATCAGAAATGTAGGAATCTTTTGATTCTGTTCTCCTTCACTCTTAATCAGCTGCCAAGTTAAATTGAGTTCACATCTGAAATATGGATCTCAAATCCATCTTCTCATATTCACTGCCATACACTGGCATTATAACATGGTGGTTAAAGTCACGGTCTCAAGGACTGTAATGCCTGGGTTCTGGTTCCTCCACTTAGTAGCTGGGTGGCCTCTGAGCAACTTACCTGCCTCTCTGTCATCTGTAAAATGAGAATAGTAAAAGCATCTACTTTGTAGGCTTAGTATGACAATTATTAGCAAATATATGAAAAATGTTTAGAATGGTATCTGGTTCATAAGCATTACTTATTGTTACCTTCCCATCCAAGACCACACTTCATCTTATCATGGGTTCCTGTAACAGCTTTCTCATCTCTTCCACCCACTTCTCTATTCACTAGAGTCTGGTTCCTAAAGCAGTGATTCTCAAGGTGTGGTTCCTAGACCTGCAGCATTAGCACCACCTGGGAACTTGTTACCAATACAAATTCTCAGACTCCACTCCGATCTTCTGAATCAAAAACTCTGGGGATGGTACTCAGCAATTTCCAGGTGATTCTGATGGACACTAACGCTAGACAACCAAAGTTCCTAAGTATTGGCTACAGGTAGCAGGCCAAATCCAGCCTGCTGTTTTTATAAATAAAGTTTTACTGAAACACAGCCATGCACATTTATTTACATATTGCCAAAGGCTGCTTTCCTGCTACAATAGCAGAGTCTAGCTCAGTAGCTGTGACAGAGATTGTATGGTCTCCAAAGTTTAAAATAATATTTACTATCTCTACAAAAAAGTTTGCCACCACCTGGCCTATAACATAAAGTCCAAATCTCCCAGTGTGGCACACAGAATTCTTTATTGTTTGGTGCCTGCCTACCTTTATATACTTATCTCTACCATTCTCCCACATGTACTCTGCACTCTAGCTTTACTTACAGTTCCCAAACACGCTCCTCTGTAACTTTTGTCATTTTGCACAGTGCTGATTTTTCTGCATGTAATCCTCTTTTGCTCTTCCTTTTTTCCTCCCTAGTCAGCCATTCATATCTGAAGACTCCTGTATTCCTTTATCCTTGGAACCATTTGCAGGCATTGTTTTAGTGTTTATCTTTATTTTTAACTGCTTCTTTTTCCCACTTTCAGCTGTGAATACCCCGAGGGAAGAGACTATGACTTGCTCAAGCTCATCTTTGTGAACAGCCCATGGTAAGCACTCTGAATTTTACTTACTGCTGAATGAATATAAGAAGGGTACCAAAATAGTTATGCATACATTTTCTGCCTGCAGATCAGTGCTTTTCAAACTTTTCTGACACAGATCCATAGTAAGTGCCACATTTTACATGATGACTTGTAGTACTTACACAGGTAACTGATGTTTCATAAGAAAGACTCATCTTTACCACTTGGGATGTACTCTCCATTTGATTCTATTTCTTGGGATGAAATATGTGTCACAACCAATTGAATTAATTAAACAATGTACCAACGTCAATGATCTGCAGTTTGAAAAATACTGCTTTTAACCACAGGCTCTTTGAAGGTGAAATCCATATATGCAACATCTTTGTATTCCCCACAACAAAAGGCAGAGCGCTTCACAGATACAGATATCTCTATCTGCACCCACTCTTGCTTTTCCTTCCATCTTAGAAGCAGTTCCTTTTACTGCTTCAAGTAAAAGACTTTCCTCTTGTGCTTTTGATCTACAATAGACTTCAGAGGAAGGGTGGGGTCAAGGAAGGCTTCCCTGAAGAGGCAACATCTAAGCTCTGTCCTGAAGGATGAATAGGAACTAGCCAGGCAGAGTAAGAATACTCCTGGCAGACGGAATCATATGTGTAAAAACCTGAGGAGAACAGAAGCTTGCCGTGAATCTGATTAAGTCTCTAGATCTAGACCCAGCTACCAAATATACAAGAAATAGAGAAGAACATGTTAAAAGACAGAAGAGAAATGCAATCACCAAAATTCAGACTGTGGGAAACTCTATAGGACAAATGACTCAGTTTCTTCAATAAGTAAATTGTATGGAGAAAAAAGGAATAAGAGGGTGACATTCTATCTGTGGATTGAAGGAGACAACATAGCAACCAACTACAATGTACAGAACTCATTTGGACCCTGACTCAAAGAAACAAACTGTAAGGAAGACAAACAACAAATCACTGACATTTATGAAACAAGGAGAAATTTGAACAAAAGCCAGATAGTTGATGATATTAAGTTGTTATTGTTATGTTGGTGTGATAATGATATTGTGTTTATGTTTTTTTAAATAATACTTATCTTTAAAAGATACATATCAGAGAATGGGAGGGAGAAGTAGGTCAGGTATGGATGAAATTGAAGCTGGGTTACAGTTGTAACATGTATAGAAATTCATTATATTTTCAGTTTATTTTTGTGTTTGTTAGAAAAACCTGTAAAAAACCTCTATAAAAAACCACTAATAATATAGAAGATGTGAATGTGTCTATTGTTTTAATCCTCTGTGGTTAAAATGGTTATATATGGAGAAGACTGCTTCCATTCTAAGAGGCTTTATAAAGTAAGGGTTCTAACACATCAAAGATATATGCGTGTTACACATGGGGAATAGGGAGGAGCGTATGCGTGAGTGTGTGTGTGTTTCTAGACTGATAGGATGAAACACTTATTCCCAGTAGTTAGCCTTAAAAAAAGTACTTTTGAGCTTTTTATGTCTAATAGAGTCCACTTAAGATGCTCAAGGTTATTTCAGTAAGAGTACGTACAGCTCATTTGTAAATAACTCCCACTCCTGAAACTCCAACGTTATACTCTTTCACATCTATGCTTATATTTTAATTTTACTGAATCCTTGGATTCCAATTAGTTTGATTAGAAGCATGTGACTAGAACATTCCCAAGTTGATAGTCCTTTATGCAGTACGTTGTTCATCTTACAACTCCTGTCACAAGTTTCTAGACATTCTTTTGACTGGTGAGTGAACAACCCAGCTATATAAAAGAATTTTGTTGGAAGCTTTTAAACATGCAGATCCCTAGGCTGACTGAGAATATTGAGAGAAGGCGCAGGGCATGGGGTGGAGACCTGAATTTTAAATTCCCCAGATAATTCTGATGAGATAGTTTATGGACCAGGATTTGAGAACCAATGACTTAAATCATTTTCTTGTCTTCCAAACAAAGGACTATAACATAACACAAAATGACACATTACACTGATTGACAGCAAATTTAGATAGAAAAATTAAGGTTAACATGTAGCCTTAAAAAAAGAATTAATGTCTTACCCTTGAGGCTCTTGGACGGTCTTGTTTTCAACTTTTTGTTCACATTCTTTTATCATGGAACTTAAAATAACCTGATTAAAAAAATTTACCTTAGTGAAATACAGTTTACATAGTAAAATACTATGGTTTAATCTAATGTTTTAATTTTTAATATTCCTATAAGCTAATGTTAATTAAAAATTTAGTTTTGGCAGTTACTTTGTTAAAGGAATTCATATTAGATTGCTAGACTAGGTACAGAAGTAGCTTTAAAAAATCTCAATCATATAACAATAATTTATTTTGATTTTCACTAGTCTTCTTTCTAAATGTTTTCTATTCTCCCTTAGCTTACTCACCATCTTCTAATGTTAAAAGTAAAATTTATATACATCTATATATTTAACATACACACACACTATGGTCACACACATATTTTCCCAGTAAAAGCTGTCCTGTTCTACGCCCCTTTGCTTTCTCCAGGTTGCAAAAAGCAAGATCCCTTATTTTAATGTCTACAGCGGAGACTAGGTACAGCACCATGGCTATTAAAATATAATGAGGGATATGCTGGGTGTGTAAAAGTTAACACGATTCCTGCAGGGAGACTGAGTGAGTGATAGAAAGGTTAGAGAGATCTAAACTGCTGCTCTAATATCTGGCAACCACACCAGAAAATGAATGGCTCTTCTGAATATTCTTGGCCCATGTTTGGGCATGGAGGTCCCTAAAAAAATATTTATAGTCTACCTACTACGGGCTAGGTATCTTTTTAGACGGGGGGGGATAAAGCAAATAAAACAGACAATATTCCCTATTTGTGGAGCTTATGTTCTAGTAAGAGAGATAGATACACAAAAAGCAGGTAAATTATGTAGTGTATTAGAAACTGATAAGGGTTTTAGAAAAAACATTGAGTAAGATAAGGGGTACTAGGAAGGCCAAAGTGGAGAACAGTACAATTCACATGGAAGTGTTCAGGGTAGGCTTCATGGAGATGATAATGTTTAAGTAAAAACATGAAGGAGATGGAGGAATAAATGCTGCAGACGCTAGGAAGAGGCTGCTCAAAGGCTGTGAGGTGGGACTAGACCTGCCATGTCCTAAGGAAAGAAGACAGAGTTGGTGCAGGGTGAGCAAGGGAGACAGGATAGAAGATGAAGTCTTAGATGTACTAGAAGAGAGGGCCAGATCCTATAGTGCCTTGAGATTATGATAAGGACTTTGGGGATTATTCTGAGAGAATGAAACTTTTATCATGCATCATGGGGGAAACTCTAGGTTACCCTTTTTTGAATGTATTCTCTGCTTCCCCACTCTCTTGTCTCACAGGTTATAGCATTTGTTTGTTTGGCTAGTTTTTTGCTTTTTGGTTTTTAAGGGGAATTTTTTGTATTTTTTTTATCCTCCTTGCATTGTCTCTGTTTCCTCCAGTATCCTTCTTTCTTCTATATTTTCATCTCTATCTTTGGTATTCTAGGCTTTTCTAAATGATTGGTAATCTTGGGATGTCTACTAATGACTGGAGCACCAAAATGTGGATTAGAATCTCTTTATGCATCAGTAGACTTCACTTTAAGTTAAATCTGGCAAAAACCTAACTTTCTGTTGATCTTTTTTCTCCTGTAGGTATAAACCTGACAGCCAGCATTTGAAGGGTAATGAGGTGTCCCATCATTAACTAGCTGTCACTTATTTTCCCTCTTTTCAGTATGGTTTTCAGCTATGCCCGATATCTACAGATTAAAGCTCCAGTCTCTCTTCAAGGTTGCAAAGGGAATCTGGGAATCTGATCCTTTTAAAGTCTTTAAATTATTCCTCTTATTCAGTCCCACCATACCCTAATGGAGGTAGGGAAATTTGCGGTGAAACAGGCTTGCTTCTTATAAGTTCTGTCCTAAGGACTTAGATTTAGCATTTATCCTGGAAGCAAGGATCCTCAACAAAATACTAGCAAACTTAATCCAGCTACATATAAAAGGAAGTATTCAACATAACCAAGTGGGATTTATCCCAGGAATGCATGGTTGGTTTAGTACTCCAAGATAAATTAATGTAATACACTGTATCAACAGAAGAAAAAACAACCTCATGATCATCTCAATTGATGCAGAAGAAAACATTTGACAATATCTAACATCCCTTCATAATAAAAACATTCAAAAACTAGGAATAGAAGGAAACTTCCTCAACCTGATAAAGGGCATCTAAGAAACATACAAAGCAAAACTGAAAAGAACTAAAAGGGGAAGTAGACAATCCCCAATCATAACTTTTTTTTTTTTGAGATGGAGTTTTGCTCTTGTTGCCCAGGCTGGAGTGCAATGGCGCGATCTTGGCTCACTGCAACCTCCACCTCCTGGGTTCAAATGATTCTCCTGCCTCAGCCTCCCAAGTAGCTGGAATTACAAGCATGCACCACCACACCTGGCTAATTTTGTATTTTTAGTAGAGACGGGGTTTCTCCATGTTGGTCAGGCTGGTCTCAAACTCCTGACCTCAGGTATCTGCCTGCCTCAGCCTCCCAAAGTGCTGGGATTACAGGCGTGGGCCACCATGCCTGGCTGCCAATTGTAACTTTCAACGCGTCTTTCAACAGCTGATGAAACAAGCAGGTCACAAAAAAACTGATACAAAGATAGAATTGAACCATAAAATTAACTAACCTTATTTTATTGAAATATATAAAACAATATACCTAATAATGACAGAATGTATATTCTTTTCAAATGCCACATTGATCATATTCTGGGTCATTAGGATAACTTTAACAAATTTCAAAGGACTGAAATCAGACTGTTCTCTGACTGTAGTTAAGATAGAAATCAGTAACAAAAATATCACAAGATAATTCCCCCTGCCCCCCAATTAAACAAACCCCATGGGTCAGTAATGAAATACTGGAAATAAAACTCTAATTTGAACTAAATGATAATAAAGATAAAATATAGCAAATGCATGGGATACAGCTAAAACAATACTTAAAACCTTAAATTCGTAGCTGAGCATGGTGGCTCAAGCCTGTAATCCCAGCACTGTGGGAGGCCAAGGTGGGTGGATCGCTTGAACCCAAGAGTTTGAGACCAGCCTGGGCAGCGTGGCAAAACCCTGTCTCTACTAAAAATACAAAAAATTAGCTTGGCATGGTGGTGCATGCCTGTAGTCCCAGCTACTCAGGAGGCTGAGGTGGGGGGATCACTGGGAGGCAGAGGTTGCAGTGAGCCAAAATAGCACCACTGTACTCCAGCATGGGTGACAGTGAGACCTTGTGTCAAAAAAACAAACAAAAAGCCAAAACCCTTAAATTCATATATCAGAAAAGAAGAAAAGTTTAAAAATAACCTAAGCTTCCTCCTCAAGAAGTTAGAAAAATAGAAAAACAAACCTAAACAAAATAAAAGGAAATACAGATGAAAACAGATATAAGTAAAACAGAAAAAAAAGCAGTAGGGAAAAATCAACACAGCTAAAAGTTCAATATTTGAGATTAATGAAACTGATAAATCCCTATTCAAAACTAACTTTAAAAGAAAGAGAGAAAAACAAACAAACACCAGGCTGGGGATGGTGGCTCACGCCTGTAGTCCCAGCGTGTTGAAAGGAGATCTAAATAAATATAAGATATAGCATGTTCTATATAGCAAGACTCAATCATAGAGAAGAATCCCCAAATTAATTTACAGAGTCAATTCAATTTCAATCAGAATCTAAATAAGATCCTTCTTGGAACTTGTCAATATAATACTAAACTTTATATGAGGAAGGTAAGGGTCATGAACAGTCAAAACATTTCTAAAAAAGGACAGGATGCTGGACTTGTCCTACTGGATTTCTGGACTTTTAAACAAGACAACTGTAATGAAGACAACATATCATTTTTATAATAATTGACAAAGAAACCAGCGAGAAAGAATGTTCCCCAATAATAGGCACGTACATACACTGGAACTTCATGTATGACAGAGGAAGCATTGCCAATCAGTGCAAAAAGGATGAACTGTTCAAAAAACATACTGAAATAACAGATTGTCCATATAGGAAAAGAAATATAATTGGAATGCTAGCTCACATCATACATAAAAACCAATTCTAGTAAAATTAATAATTTTATTGTATAAAGTCAATTTTAAAAAATTTCAGAAGTATAGGAAATAATGTCTTTTATAAATGATCAATAAATCTGACTATTAAAAAATTAAGAATCAGTGTTCGAAGATGCCAAAAATATGAAAAGACATGTCATAAATTGGAAACAGATATTCATAAAACATAAAATTGACAAAGTATTGGTATATTCCAGATATATAATGAACTTCCAAAAAGTAACAGTTAAGACAGCCTAAATGAAAAATAGGCAGAAAACCTAAATAGACTTTAATAGAAGAACACAACTCATCAATAAGCATACCAAAGGATGCTCAAACTTGACAGTAATTAGAGAAATGCAAATCAGAAACATAATGGTAATTTTATATCCACCAAATTAGAAAGTTTAACAATACCAAGTGTTGGCAAACATAAGAACTAAAAGAGTACTCCCATACACTGCCTATAGGGGTATAAATTGTTAGCATTTTGGAAAACAATTTAGCATTAGCTGGCAAAACTGAAAATGTGTACACTGTACAATCTGTTGATTCTACTCCCAGTTTGTATCTCACAGACAAACTTTTGTACATGTGCATCATAAGATGCTTGTAATTCTGTTTATAATAACAAAATACTGGAAATATCACCTATTTTCCCAGAAAGAAGAATGGATAAACTATGGTATAATCATACAAAGGAATACTATTCAGTAAGGACAATAAAATAACTACTTTTGCAAATATCAATAAGAATGAAATTTATAAACAAAATGAGTGAAAAAAGCAAATCATATAAGAATACATACAGGAGATTCCATATATACAGGATAGGAGAAATATGCAAAATTAAACAATATGTTGTTTAGGGATAAATAAATATGTGGTAAAACAATAAGAAAAACAAAGTATGAAAATATAAAATTCTAGGCAAGTGTTAAACTTGGAGGAGCACAGGAGAGGGACATGATTAGGGAGGGGCATATATGGAACTTTTAAGATACTGGTAATTTTCTATTTCTTAAGCTAGGTAGTAATTACATGGGTGTTAGTTTAATTATTATTATTTAAAAAATTTTTCCTTCTTTTTTCCCCCATCAACTTTGTGACAGTATAACTATTTCTTAAACAAGACTGATAGTCATAGTCTTTTGTGTCAATTTGGCTAGGATATAGCACCCAGTTATTTAATCAAACAGTGACCCAGGCATTGCTGTGAAGGTATTCTGTAGATGTGATGAACATCACAATAAATTAATTCTAAGTAAAGGAGATTATTGCCCTAAACAATATGGGTAGGTCTCATCCAAGCAGTTGAAGGCTTTATGAGCAAAAAGTGAGGTTTCCTGAAGAAGGAATCTGCCTCAAATACTGCTTGAGTTATCAGCCTGCCCTCCGTATTTTGGACTGAAGCCTGCAACATCAATTCCTGCCTGAGTGTTCTGCCTTATGGTCTCTCCTACATATTTTGGACTTGCCAGCCCCCTCAACTGCATAAGCCAATTCCTTAAAATAAATCTCTTAATATATCATTTTGGTTTTGCTTCTCTGGAGAACCCTGACTAATACAAACACATATGTAATATAGCCTTTGAGTGTATATTCTACACTTTGCATTATGAAATGGCATTCTTTTGACAGAGGGAAGAGAATAGGCAAAGGCATGGAAGCAAAAGACGATGTTATATGGTGGAGATGAATTAGTTTGGCATGGCTGGGGCAGAGTGTGTGATGGAGGAGAAAGGGCGCAGGATGAAACTATCAAGATGAACAGGTGTCAGATGATAAAAGGCCTTGTACGTAAGAAACTTGTAAAGGGTTTTTAATAGGAGAATAACACGAAGAGATTTATACTTTAGGAAAAGTACTTTGGCTGTAGTGAGAAACAACAGTAGAGAGCTAAGATTGGAGAAAAATTAGGATATTCTACAATGGTTTCAATGAGATAACAATAATCTCATTGAATGAGATTCAACTAACAGGGTGGCACAGGTATAAAGAAACGGAAGAGATTAGAAAGACATTATGAAATTAAAGAACTAATTGGACATACTCTATGTTAACTATCAGGTATATGACTTGGGGAGAAAGCAGTATGGCATTAGCCAAAGTGGGAGACAGAGAGTAATTCTGGTTGAGGGGATTGGCCATGCTGAATTTTAAATGATGCCTGTAGGACATGCAGGTGGAATAGACAGGTGGCAGTGAGCCATGAAGTTCTATGGCTCCAGCATGGGGTTAGAGCAGAAGATGAAACTTGTGTGATATTAACATATAGTAAAGGCAAGTTAGATGATGAGTATGGATGAACTTGTTCATGGAGAGTAATTCTAATGAATGAAAAGGTGAGGTAAGAAAGGAGGGGAGATTGGGAAGAACTGACTAGAGAAGTAAGAAAAAAACAGGAATAGAAGTGGAGTCCCAGGAGCCACAGGAGTTTTGAATCAGAAAATGCTGCAGAGAGACGTGAAGCTATAAGAACTAAAAAAAAGTCCTATCAGGGTGGCAGCTTGGTCATGAGTGATCTTAAAGATGGCAGTTTCAATGGATTAGTGTGATGCAGGGAATATGATGTACCAATAGACACTATAAAAGTTGAGAGAGTAAATGTGGATGATCAGGAAGAATAAGAGACTTGGAGAGGGATGAAAGGAAGGTTTTGCTATTTAGGAGTGGAGAGTCAAACATCGTAAAAGGAAAAGCTGATGGAAAAATAGGTTGAAGATACAGAATAGAAAATAAATGATAAACAGGGATTTGGAGGAAACGAGGGGAAACAGGAGACAAATAGAATGAAATAAAATAGTTACGAAGAAATGAAGATGGAAAATAGAAACTGCATTTAAGAAAGTTGATGGTCAGAGATAACTAATATTTTATAGTTAAAAATTTTCACACACATTATCTTATTAAAGTCTCATTATATTAAGTGAAGGAGAGTGTATTATCCCTACTGTAGACAATTAAAGAGAGGCTTAAAGATGTGAAAGGAGTTGCTGAAGATATCGCATCTAGTAAATAAATCGATAAAATGACATTCAGCTAGATTTAAAAAAATTACAGCATATCATAAGCCTCACATAGAGAAGACTGCAAGTCTATATATGAGGTATTAAAACATGAATATGGCACTGGTAATCACAGTGGCTCACCTCATGCTCTGGAGAGAGATGTTCCATGTCAGTCCGTAAACATCTGAGACCAGGTAAAAAGTGATTAACCATTAAATCCTCTGAAATGACTTGGGACAAGGTAGTTAAGGGAATTAAACAAAACCAAACTGGTATGTCCAACAGAACAACCGAGTTACTACATATAAAAGAGAAGCCTTCTTATATCATACCTATGGCATAGTGATCACTCAGGGTAAACAGGCTCCCCTCAAGCATGAATCCTCATTTGCAGAGTAAGTTATTTACCAGGAGTCAATTGCGTTTATTCACACAAAGCTATTTATGTCAGTGGTATTCATCATTTAAATTACAGAATGTCATGGAAATGTATAAAGTGAGCGTAACAATTAAGTCATGTAACCCAACCAGATGTTTCAATGAATATGAAAAAAGTATAAAAAGTAAGTTTTCCATGACAACTAAGTTGAAAGTTTTGGGAAAAACTGATAAATGCAAATTGCTTAAAACATTGCTGTTTAACTATTATGTATAAGACAATTGTAAAAGATTGAGAAAAATATAAAAATCTAGAAAAACTCTACAGTGCATATCAGAAATATTTCTGGATCCTCTTTAAAGAACTTTAACCTGCAAATCATAGACAACTGCATTACAGATGTGATTTACCTGAGAAAGAAGATGTTTAACTATAATCAACAGATTCACACAAAAGAGATGCCTATATCAAAAGACTGGTAAAAGAAAATAACATATATACATTTTAAGTTAAAATAAGTTATCTAAGGTAGATACCATTTTCCTGATTTCTTGCTTTAACCATCCTGTTAAACTGACCTACTATAGGTCCTGATTGAGTTGGATAACAGAGCTTTTACTGTAATAAGAGCATTTGTTAAGTTTAGGATTACTTGTAGTTCTCAGTCATCTTTGAGTTTTAGTTGATTATCTTAACATTAAAAGGTATCAGGAAAACTTTCTCCAGAAAACAATTCATCTTGTTCATTCCCGTCAATTCTGATACATTCTCCCTTTATTCTAGCCTGTAGAGCTAGCTCCTATTTAATATCACACCACAAAAAAGCCAGTAAATGAGTTCCCTTATAAAGATATTTTTTTTTAACAGAATTTTTTGCTCTTCTCACGCAGGCTGGAGTGCAGTGGCACAATCTTGGCTCACTGCAACCTCCGCCGCCTCCTGGGTTCAAGTGATTCTCCTGCCTCAGCCTCCCAAGTAGCTGGGATTACAGGTGCGCGGCACCACATCCAGCTAATTTTTTATATTTTTAGTAGAGATGGGGTTTCACCATGTTTGGCTGGTCTCGAACCCCTGACCTCAGGTGATCTGCCCGCCTTGGCCTCCCAAAGTGCTGGGATTACAGGCGTGAGCCACCGTGCCCGGCCATAAAGATGATTAAATTAGATGACTTAAATGAGTTCCCTTATAAAGATGACTTAGTTGAAAAAATGAATTTCACTAAGAAAAAAATCAGTGTAACTACTGCTTTGAAAATACAGTTATAAATAAAAATTGTTCACAAACATGGATCCTATAATGAGTGATTTATAAATTTAATAGGTATTAAAAATATAAACATCATTTGGTCAAACCAAATCCCTATAGACATATAGAGGGCTACAACCTAATGATTATGTAGTCTTGCTTTCTAGATATGGGGATAAGTGGCACCAAAACATAACTGTGAATGACCTTTGAATTAGTAGTTTAAGAGTCTGATCTAGAGAAATATGGGCATGGAATGAGAAGCTGAATATGGCCCTACTTAGAAGAGGGAAGTCACTTTTCTTTTCCTCTTTCTACTCACTGTTGGGGGCCTACCTTTTCCCTATGGATCAATCTTTCTCAAGGATTCGAAAGTTAAAGGTAATTAGTTCCATCAGATTTTAGGAAACACCTTTACCTCACTGGTGAATGATGGTTAGCCTCTGACTGCTAACAATGAAAGAAGATTCTTAGTTTATTAAGGGAGATCACTGCATTTTAGATAGCTCAATTAGGAAGTTTTTCTTATAAAAGAAATCAGCCTCTGTTATCTCTGCTTGTTAGTATTAGCTCTGTACCTTAGCTGCACAGTGTGCCTCATCATCCTTCTACCTAAAAACCTTTAAAATATCTTTTCATCCCCAAGCCATCTCTTCTCCAGGTTAAACATTCCTAAATTCCTTCAAACTTTCCTTAAACATGACTTCTCGACTTATTATTATGCCAAAATGTTATACACTATAGTTTTTCTAATGTCTGTATTAAAACATGATGGTAGGCTAAAAGGAGCACTCTTCTGATCAGCTTAGAATACAATGGAACAGAACAGATTAGAACAATGTGATTTTATTAGGGGCCACAGCACTGTTGACTCAAGTACAAGTTCTGACTCATGTAGAACTAACACTTTTAGTACTTGAACAGGGACTGTTGTTAAGATGGTTCTTCCCCTTACCATATTGGTATGTCGCCTTTTTACTGTGTTTACTCTAGTGATATTCTATGCATGTCTAAACACACAATAATATTCCTCTTATATAGATTTCTATGCCCTTTGGAAACCACTGCCTTCCCTACTTGGAAAATTTGGTTTTACAGAGCCAAACATTTGGATCTTTTAACTTTCCCATTTTCCTTGAGGCATATTCCTTTAGAAACTCTCTGCTATATAAGATTATACATAACGTTTTGTGTAAGTTTTAAATATTATTTTCACAAAGTCCAATTAAACACACCAATGTTTTCTTTCTTTGAGATACAAACTCTGTGATGCACCACTGTTGCTTTCTTGCAAGGGTCCTATCACTTCTCCAATACTAAAGAATTCTTACTTGCTAATTCAGAATATCAGTTCCTCTTTTTGCTTCCTCTATCTTCCCTAAATTGAAAATGCCAACAAGAAATCAAGAATGATAAGTTCTGCTTTTAGTGGAACTAAACTTATAGAAGACATGAATAGTTGAGGTTACAAAATTATTAAATTATTAAAATATGGTGCCATCTATATTTTAAAAAACATGGCTCATATCCTCCTCACGATTAGGCCATTTGTAATAGATTTCCAACATAAACTGCTCTGAACCATGCATCCAACTTTCAGTTTTAGTATTTCCAAAGACACATAAGCTACTTCACAGATAGCTCTACTTTTCTACTTTCTCTATTTGGTTTATTCTGAACAAAAATAACTTCTTATTGGTACATTCTAGTCCAGAATCCAGTGTCAATGACTGTTAGTAATATTTTATGGCATATTTATCTCATTTAAAATTACCTGTTCATGTTGCTTATTACATCAAACTCATCAAACTGGTATATAACAATGTGAACCACATATAATAATCCTGAAACTCTTCCTTTGTTCTCTGTTTTTTGTTTAGCATGTACTTTAGCATTTAGCCTTTCACTCTTTTTTCAATCTCTCATTTCCCCTTTCTTCAACCCTTCTGCCTTTTAAATAAAAGAGCCTAAAAGTTGGGAGTTCACTTTGCCCATCGTTATCTTTACTTCCTTCTTAGTTTTATTTTATAGGCATAGGACAGTAAAGAGAACATTTAACAGAATGGCTAAAGTTCTTTGTTCCAGTCACAGTTTTGCTTTTAACTATAAAAAACAGAAGGCATTCATGTCTTTAAGCCTTAGTTTAATCATTTACAGTCACTGACATGGACCTACATGATCTCTAAGTTTTCTCCCAGTTCTACAATCACTGGAGATCATTAGCTTTGTTGGCCCTGTACTTGTCCAATGTGTGATATCTCTCTAAGAGATACTCATAATATTCCACTGGATACTGAGAGTTAAACATTCACTGAAAAACCTAAATGCCAAGTCATATATACAAGGCTTCCTTTTGATTAACAGAAGTCTCAGCTGTAATTCTTTCTGCCCTTTATTTCTTGCTCAGTTATGTAGCTAACTAATATAAATAAAAACTTCAGGTTAAGAACTTCACCAAAATTCTCAAAACTATAGAACATAAAAGCACAGAGGACTTAAAATTATCTTTTAAAATTATGAGATGGCTAGAAGAAGGAGTGGAGTGAGACAAATCAAATCTTCAATTTTCTACAATGCTTAATGTAAGTTGAAGAAAAGAAGTTCTACTTTTCAATCTTTAACAACCAAGTTCCACTCTAAGATTGGTTACACAAATGTAGATACACCTTAATAAAACAAGGATACAACAACAGGAAAGTGCACTGTAGGCTTCAAAAAGATGCGTAGCAATGTCCAGTCTTTTAGAATCCACAATCTGTAAGTTGTTCACCAAGGCTAACTTATGCAAATGTGGTATAACAACTGAAAACAGAAAAAAAAGGGTTAAATTTTTACCCAAAACATGCATACAAAACCCTGACACACTTTAACAATAATTTATCACTTTAATTTATGAAATTTCATTTTAATTCTGAATGACTTCAAAAGATTACCCATATCTTATACTTGCTTTTTCTTAACTAGGGAAGAAAGTAGTTTTTCAAAATAAAAAGTGATCTGGCATTTGGGGGAAACAAATTTTAGTACTGTCACTATTACCTAATTATGAGGATGTATATAGATTATTTGGCCTCACTGTAATTCAGTTTCCCAGTTTGAAAAATGAAGCCCAAATAATTATAAACAACATACCTCTTGTATTATTTATACTTGCAGTTAAGTTTCTTCATAAAAATAAAATATTACCATTGCTATGAAATCAAAAGAGTATATTCTTTTTCAACAACCTATTATTTCACTCCTTCAGAATACTATTATTAGCTTTAGTTTCTCAAATTCTTAGCAAAGACCAATGTCAAACAGCACTGGCGGCTGAATTTTCAAGTTATTCAATGAGTTTAATACCCTCAAAGAGTAACATAAAATTTCAACCTACTGCTAAATAAAAGCAATGGTCCAAGAAACAAAAACCAATTCAGTAGCAATGAGCACCTCTAGAGCCTAAGATTGTGTTTTCTGGGTACCATTTCCCACTAAAACCAGGGCTCTTTGAAGAAATGGCTTCAGGGTCAGTGATTGTTAAATTGTTAATCACAAGACCAATCACACAACCCCTTTCTAGTCTCTGCTTGGTTGAGGATCACAAAACACCACCCATAAGCATCAACTGCTGACCAACTGTAGTGACCCCTTTCTTGTTTGCACTGAGTTTGTGTATATAAAAGTCATAATCTTCTACTGGAAAAACTCCTGCATCCTAAATAAGCTGGGGCAATAATCACAACTTTCATGCTTAGCTTAGTAAAACCCCACAAAAACTCAGAATAACAATGATCATTTTTAGGGGACCTTTTGACTTGTCAAAATTAATAACAGTATATTTATGAGGAGCTCTAGAACAAATTAGGAAACAAAAACTCCAAACATTCAGTTGAAAGCTTCATTAATTGGCACGCTGAGGCCTCAACAAAATAGTGACTCTAAGTCTCTCTCAAAGACTCACTAGTTCATTTCTGCCCAAACATTCAGAAACTTATCATTCTTTCACTTTATCTATTCATATATGGTTCCTTTATTTCATCTTCTCCTGAGTCTCTGACCTTTTTACAAGGTTTTTCTCAGAAATGCAAAAATCACACTGCATAATATCCCCTTAAAATTGCTTGACTAGAAGAAATCTATAGAAGTTCATTTAAACTGTAGTCTCAAGGAAGTTAAAGGCTCTAATTAAGGATCTTCCTAATTCTCAGGAAGACAGACAGAACTTTACTATAGAATTCAGATTTCACTACACACATATTGTCCTGGGCTACCACATATGTATTAATTAATTCACTTAACAGTTAACCCCTCAGATGTAGACAGATGGTTAAAAGCAGTAGGAGATGAAGGACCAGGAGATGATTTAATAATAACCCAGATGGATATCATTCTTTCTTTTTTATTAAGAGATGGGGTCTTGCTCTGTTGGTTGGGCTGGAATGCAATGACTATTCACAGGTGCAATCATAGTGCACCACAGCCTCAAACACTTGGACTCAAGTGATCTTCCTGCCTTGGCCTCCCGAGTTGATGGACTACAGATACGTGCCACCATGCCTAGCTAATTTTTAAACATCTTTTGTAGGGACTTATCTTGCTGTGTTGCTCAGGCTGGTGTTGAACTCCTGGCTTCAAGTGATCCTCCCACCTCAGCTTCTGAGTAGCTGGGACTATAGACACGTGGCACCATGCCTAACTTAGACAGGCTAATTCTAAAACTGACCTTCAGTGGGAAAGAAAAAGAGGAAATACATAACATAAAGTCACTGCAGAAGCCTTTTTCTTTAGGGCAGATTGAACAAGGATTTAAATTTGTAAATGAAAAAAGGATAATAGGAGATTTTATAAAACCGTATTTTGCAAAAAATTAGCCGGATGTGGTGGTGCATGCCTGTAATCCCAGCTACTCGGGAGGCTGAGGCAGGAGAATCACTTGAACCAGGGAGGCGCAGGTTGCAGTGAGCTAAGATGGCATCACTGTACTCCAGCCTGGGTGACAGAGCAAGACTCTGCCTCAGAAACAACAAACAAACAAACAAAAAACTGTATATCAGAAAACGTTCAAAAAATATTCTGGGGTAGATCCAATAGTCATAAAGGGAATCTTGTCCTATTTTTGTTTGTTTGTTTGAATAAATGGGCCCAGACCTCAAACAAGAAACTTAGGGGAAAAAATCAGAAATGGAAAATTGCCACTTCAGAAAATCTCCAATGTACGACTGAACATTTTCAGAGAGCCTTACTAAGTAAAATAGCTGAAAACAAAAAACAACTCTACAGTGTTCCAGATAAAACAACTGGTTCCTAAAAATAAAAACAAGACCAAAGGTCCTGTGATAACTAACAATTGGGAAAGAACAAGGGCCACTGAAAGAACTAATGTCCTCTATTAGCCAAGAAATAGAGGGGCAAATACCTAAATACCCAAAATGCCACTCCAAGGGAGACGTTACCACCCAGAAATTCTCTGTCCATCCTCCAAACTCCCAAAGCCAATTGTCTATAAATACTTAGGAATAACACTATCGCATTCTTCATACAGGTTCTACTTCAATATTTATCTTATTAATATAGAGTACTAAATTCCTCAGGGTAAGTTCTAAAGCAAAAGAGAAGCCACTTGACTGGGAAGTAAGTACAAAGGTGGAAAAAAAGGCTAATTTTTATCTTTAAAAAAATCTGGTTGTACCAAAATGTGAAAGAAGACTGTATAAGACATACTTGTGGGTACACAGTAAGTTGCAGGAGGCTTTAAGGATAATGGTTTACTAGAACTATTCAAGCAGTGGGAATTTCTCACCTCAATCTGTTCCCAAAACAACCTTTAATTGTTATTTGGGGGCCATTATGAGAAGAAAATTCATTTTTTCCTCTTGAACAACTCCTACAAATTTGATAGGTAGGTATCTATTCTACAATAAAACTGTCAAATAAAATGGAAGGGTTATTTTTAGATATTCTTGAAAACTCTAGAAAGAGAAATTAAGATATTGACACTATGTTTAATTTGAAAAATAACTATAGTCCCAGAATTACTGAAAAAAGATTCTGAAGAATCAACAAAATAATTGGAGCAGATCCTATAAGAATCCAGATGGATTCTTCCCAGATTATCATGAGTTTTTCTTTTGAATATACATAGAAAGGTCAAATCATGCTCTAGAAAAGTTTTAACTATATGACACGGCACACAGCAAGGACCCATTTAATGCAACAACACTGCACACACCAAAGACCCGTTTAACATGACAACATATCAAATACCCATTTAACTTGATAACATGGCACACACCAAAGACCCATTGCCTGTTGAGCCTATCCTTTAATCCAGCAGCCAAGAGTTAGTCTCCTTGCCTCAGAGCAACTACAGCCTCGAAAAGTCAAAGCACCTTCAGAGTTCCTACCTAGAATCACCTGTAAATTTGACACTGCAACATGTGGAACTATCCCTAGTGCTAACTAAAATATCAACTTTCTTCTGTTAGTTGGCTAATTATAAAGACACTTACCCAGTGAAAAAAAATGTCATGACTGTGTTTCTATAGCTTGATCAGTGTGCATGCCTTCAATCGATTTTTTGGACACTGCAGTCCAAATCCTGACTTAGTATTTTTTGTTGATGACTCTTATCTTAAAGAGTCATATGCCAGCCTGGATATGTAACAGTCTGCCGGAGAATAAAATAATGTACTAGAAACTAAACTGATTTAAGTGACCCAACTTGTGGCCCTCTCTAGAGCATGTCAAATTGCTAAAAATAAAAGAGCTATGATAACTGATATGCTTTTGAAGTCATAATTTCTTAATGCTTTGATGCTATCCAAAGAAATTGTGGCCATAAATGTTGAGGCCCACAGTAAAAGAGACTCTGTAAAATCTAGAGAAAAAAGGCAGACAATTGTGGAAGATCATGTAGCAGATCAACAAGCTATGAATTAAAACAAAGTTATGTATCGTGCTGAATGGCATGCTAAGTGGAAGAAATGTCTATTTTTCATAAGAACATGTCTAGAAACACACAAAAATTTCCTTAAAAATAAAAAATAAACTCTAAGGCAGCACAGTATTTAGCAATTAGCAGTTATTAAGAAATATTTCTAAAATAACTTGAAATTAAGTTTGAGTTACTCTTCATATGTCTTACAGCAATCAGTATACAGTATAAGACCATCTGTATACTTATACAGTATAAGACCATCCACTAGGGCGGGTGCGGTGGCTCACGCCTGTAATCCCAACACTTTGGGAGGCTGAGGCAGGCAGATCACCTGAGATCAGGAGTTCGAGACCAGCCTGGCCAACATGGCAAAACCCCGTCTCTACGAAAAATACAAAAATTAGCCAGGCATGGTGGTGGGCACCTGTAATCCCAACTACTTGGGAGGCTGAGGCAGGAGAATCACTTGTACCCAGGAGGCTGAGGTTGCAGTGAGCTGAGATCATGTCATTGCACTCCAGCTTGGGTGACAGAGCGAGACTCTGTCTCAAAACAAAATAATACAAAACCATCCACTAATATCAATACTGATTAATTCACAATAACTAACTTGTTTCATGTTTAGCTTTCAGTACACAAGAGTACACAAGGCTTTCAGTACACAAGGCTTTAACACATGACAAATGCACCAAAATTTTAATACATGACAAGGCCTCAGAGGAGTGTCTAGCTTTGATCTTACATTACAATTCAGGAAAAAGGTAGAAAAATGCAACTTACACTCATCTCGGAACCTGGGTTCTGCGTTAGGGCCAACTCTACCAAATGTTTTTATGATCTCTGTATGCAAAGAATGTTGGTCTTGATACTGAGGATCTTCCAGGAAAGAAGCCAGCTGCATTTTCACTCTTTCCAGCAACTTAAAATTGGATATTGTACAGTCATTTCATAGAATATTGAAAACTGAGTAGTGTTGTTAAAGTGAAAGACACACATTAAACATGACTTAAAGCAGTGGATTAAAGCAACCTATAGTCCAATGACAGTAGAAATTTGGAATTAAATAAATAGTTATTTAATCTTTTGGCTCAGAGAAGGTTTCCTACTTTTGCTTATGCTTACAAATTCTTAATTAAAAAATACAAATATTCCTGAACAAATTATAACAACAAAAGAAAAAAAATCCCACCGTATTTAGGGAAAAGTAGGTAACTTTATGATTATTTTGTATCTAAATTATAATTCTTAAAACAAATCACACTGTAAGTTACCCAATTATTCACCTTCTGAAAGCAATGAGTCATTAATGACTTACATCTTACTCACATTTCCCTAAAAGACATTTTTATTTTAGGATTTGAGAACATGTTGAAATTCTGCCAAGACTGCAAGCTTTGCAGAATGATGTGCTTTTCCTCTGTGGCTTCACCAGTGAAATATATAAGTGAAAAAATGGAAAACATTCTTTCTGTAACTAACAAAACTTTAGTTTTTGTCATGAAAAATCTATATGACAAAGGAGTTTTATTAAAACTTTTTTCTTTTGGGTAATATGTCCACAAATAATTTATGTGCTAATCTACAGGGTTTTTTCATTTGTATAAGGACATATCCAATATAATAACAAATAAATAAAAATCTGATATCAATTTTGAGAAGTGTCTTATAGTTAGTGTTGCAAATAGAATCTAAAAAACTTGAAATTAGTTTCAGAATTAAAATACACCTTTAAGAAGGAAGACCTTGGTGGTCTCCTGAAACAGGCATGACAGAGGATCTGCCCAGAGATCTACTCTGCAACAAGAGGATACCAGTCTACTAAATGACTTTTACAGCTTCATACCAATGACACAGTTATCAGAATACAAGTGCCCTCTTGCCTTCATTTATAACTGAGATACATTTGTGTTCCTAATGTTATCTGGGAAAACAGTCCTCAAATCTGTGCAACACTGGCAATCAAGAATTTATGTAGATTGGCCAGAAGCCTACCGGATAATAGAAGGCTTTGGAACTAGACCTGATTTGAAGGATTATTCAAAACTGCAACATCCAGCTCAGCTTACAATAGAACATCTAGCAAGCTTGTCCAATACACCTTATTTTGTTGTTGTTCTGTTTTGTTTTGTTTAAGGCTTTTAGCAGCCTGAAGCCGGGGTTTTTAGTTTCTGTCTCTAGTGATAAGTAGAAAAGAGGGAAGAGGAAGGGGCTTTACTGGCCCAATCAGAAAGAGAAACTAAGAACCCATGACTATATTCTCTCCCTTGGACATCCCTGAAAGCTTGGCCTATACTTAATGTTCTGACTGAGAGGAAAGACTAGAGATTTCCTTAGGATATGGAAATATACCTTGGTTAGGCTACCATGTTTTCACAGTGAGATCCTCCTCTGGCCTGTAACTAACTAGGGCACAAAATAAAAGGTAAGATGCTCCCTGCAGCCTACCACCAGATACATGTATCATGATCACATCAATATTACACAGACATAAATAAATTTCAATTATTCCTACCTCTCTTTGAATTACTGTTTCCATAATAGTGCCAAAGGCTGGAATTGTGGCAATCCTGACAGAGCTGTTAGAATTAAAACAGAAAGAAACTGAAGATTTGAGATGAACAACGAGTATTATTAAAATGTATATTAAAGTAAGTACAAGGTAAATATACTGTATTAGTCTCTAGCAATGACAAATTAAATAAATTTAAAAAAAGCAGACCAAGAAGAATGCTCAAAAAGACAGACAGGATAACTTAAGGTCGCAGTCTGTGAAACTCACAATTCAGGATCACTGGACAAGGTAACAAGGGCCGGAGCAACCCGCTTGTCAACTAACGCTTCACTCATGCCTCGAAGAGTCAGCTGTAAACCAGTCAACATGCAATAAAAAATGGTTTGGTAAACTGGAATAAGAACTGGGTTAGCTGTGACTGAGGATGGGCAGGCAGACTCATTGGCCTTTCTTGGTTTAGTCATCCACACGAGACATTAAAATGTTAGGCCATTGGTTCATGCTACTACACTTACTGGTAACAACCTGTTAGTGAGATTAGGAAAGCATCCCTTCTTGGCTTGAAAGAAACAGTCCATCAGCATATTTTAGGTTCTGGAAGTATTTATTGAGCACTAATGTTACTAATATATTTTTTCAATACATGGCCTCCAAATTACACTTATGGTGAGGGTTGATTTAAAAAGAACCATGATATATAAAGAATAATATGATAAAGTTTAAAATCAAATAAGCATAATCCAGTATTATTAATTTAAAGAGATTCTTCAATAAATTTAAGAGCTGATGGTTATTTCTTGACAGGCACATTTTGAAAGGGATGCTGAATATAAAAGGCAGGGATGACACTTACATTTCAGGGTCACTGGAGAGAGTAATGAGAGCAGGAACAACCCTCTGAGCTACCAGAGTTTCATTCACCCCCTTCACCAACAGCTGATTGGTCAGCACAGGGGGTATTCACAGGTGATGCACGGAAAGAGCAAACACAGTGCGCCACGGGAAGAAGGAAGGAACAACCAAGAGAAAGAGAGAAAACACAAAAGCAAAACCAAAATTAGAAGCTAAGCAAATACTGCTGCTAGAGTGCTTTACAAAGGCAGAGAATGCTTAGGAGGAAAATAAAGCTTAAGTAGCCTAGCGTCCATGAAAACAGATTTTGTCACCAGTTCAACAGCAGTTTGTACTTTTGGTCAAAGAGTCTAAGCAATTTCAATGTCCATCAAAATGCAACTGAAAAGAATACTTTTTAAGCTTGTTTGACACATATTGTGCTCTATGGTTAAAATTCTCAAAGTAAGGGTGGTATGCTTTTATCATGACCAACAGGGTACAAACTGGGCTGTTTTTAAACCAAACTCACATGAGTAGCAGCCACCACTAAACCACTTATTATTGTGCTATAGCAAGTGTATTTTAAAACCATATAGGACAATTCCTAATCTTTTAAATAATATAGCCTTCTCTTTTGAGGTACAGAGATATAAGGCTGCCTATTGGAAAGTATTACACTTGGGAATCAGATCTGGGTTCAGACGTCAGTTCTCCACATATAAGCCATGTGGTCTTAGATACATAGTATTTTCCATAACCTCTTGAAACGCAAGTTTTCTCATCTGAAAATGGTGATATTATTATCTACCTCAAAGGGCTGTTGTGCTATGAATTTGCAAATAACATACCTAAATACTGTGCCTGACAAACAGGCATTCAAGAAATGAGAGTTTAATTATTCTGATTACTGCAAGAATATATGATTTGTAATATGTTTGGAAGAAATGATCTAATTTAAAAAACTTCAGTTAATATCTAAATAGGTCTTTGTTTTAGATTTCTTATAAATTCAAATAAAATGTAAAATAAAAAAGATGAGTAGAACTAGATCTCTATAATCTAATCACAAAACAATTCATTTAGCAACCAATGCTAAATTGCAATACAAGAGAGCAATACTGAGCCGCATACATTTTGTTTGATAAATATTACTGAATTTTATGAGTTCAACCGAGAAGGGCAATCCCCTTCTCAATTTCAGAATGTAAGCACATATTAATCCTAAATGCTCACCAATCTGTTTACCTAGTAGCTAGTACTTAGTCCTCACAGAAGATCAAAGATGTCACAGAATTTTTTGTAACAAAAATCTACCATTGTGTGCATATGTGAAGGTATTCCTCCTATATAACACATCAGAGAAAGTAACTCACTTTATGTGAAGATTCTTAATTTTGCAATGATTTTTCACCATTTACCAATTGATTCATTTTAGAATCTACTTCAATATTCTGAAATAATTTTTATAAAAAAACAGATAATTAACCAGGAATAAAATGACAAAGAACTTTTAATACCTTAAACATTACAGATATTGGATAGAAAGAAATAGGACAAGGAAGTTCAAATATTGTTAAATAAAACTTTCTTCTCTGTATCATTTTATAAGTAAGATTGCTTAGATTTGAATCAGCATCTTGAAATTTCTGCTATCTTGAGTCTGTCAAAAGCATTAAAAAAGACGTAATGTAGAGGACAAATTAATTTTTCATTGGTGTAGGGTTTTTAAGTTCAATTTCTTTATTAAGCTAGAAAATCACAAAGTACATTTAAGAGCTATCAATTGTTATACACTTTAACACAATATATCATTTGATCTTTTCACTTGATGAAGTAAGTACAAATATCATCAATATTTTAACAGATGAAGAAACTGAGGCTTAGGAAAGTAACTTGTCCAAGTCTAAGTTGCAGGGCCTGCAAAGGAACTCTGTCCCATCTGACTTAAAGTCCATGACCTCTTTGAGTTGTGCTCTAATGTTACATGTTCAATTTCCTTATGATTAAAATATATATGAAGCTCTTTTCTGCATCTTTTGGGAAATTTATTATAACATGATAAATTCCTCTTATAAAATAATTTTATTAATTTGCTACTTCAAAAAGTAATTTATATTCCCTTATTTAACAATGGGAATAATATGATTGATTGGGTTCCCTCTTTTTGTCCTGCTGTCTAAAAATTAACCTCAATTTATTAGTGAATTTCAGTGACCATATCCTATTAGGTTCCTGGTATATGTATGCATTTCTCATTTTCTTCTCATTTCTCATTTTCTTTTCTTTCTGGTCTTACTTTTTAAAAAAAGAATGTTTTTTTTATGTTTTTATTTTGAATTAACTTTTTTAGGGTAAGCAGGCATAATTCTAAATTATAAAGCATCAGTATCAAAATAGATCTTATGACCCATTATTCTTTTAACACAATTTTGTTTAAATAAGAACCACTGACAAAAAAGGAACTTTAATTTCTCTTACTGATAACTTTTACTGACATGCTCATTGAAATGTATCATTAATGACTTTGAAAAACATTGAAATAGTCTCCCAAACAAGATCCAGAAGTTCATCAACAACCTGAGAGGACACTGAAAACTGCTTAAGCATAGATAGATATAGTTTCCAGACCAGCACTGACAGCAAACAGAGAAACCAAAACCAGACATAAGCCACATATAATAAGGCAGAAAACCAAACAAAACAAGCAAAAAACCTCAAAACAAGTGAAAAGGGAGGATTCATTTTATTTACTTATTTTCATTTATATGGTTTGATTCACCAGTGCACACTCACATTTTAGAGATGAAAGATTTAAGAAAAAGAAATAGCTTTTATGAGCTTAGAATAAAATCATAGGAAGACAGTATATTAAAGAAATAGCTCTTCATTTAAAAAGATACTTTTTTCTTTTTGGGGAGAGGAGAGACTGATGAATGACTTTTCTTTCATGGTAATGCCCCCTTTTCAGCATATCGAATAATCAAAATGATTTATATCCAGAAGGAACTTGTACTAGACATAAAACCAAATAGTGGCTTTGGCATTCATCATCACAAAAAACCTGATTACGGCTTTTTAAAAGTTGCTTCTGTATGATAACTGAGGGAATAACATGGATGGAGAATTTTCAGCTTCCTGATAATAATGGAATTTTCTGGAATTCACAAATCTAATTTACGTATTTGAAAATTTTAGAAAGCATATATTTTAAATATATCAGTACCCCATCTCCAATTGCAATTTATCTTAAATTGTGGAGAAATTCTGATATTCAGCAAGATTTGAATTACCCAATTCTTTTTATAGAAATAAATGTTTAGGTATTTTAAGAAACACATGAATATTGGGGCAATTTTAGTTTGGATAAGTATATGTTCCCTATTACTATCATATATTTTGTGAAGTAATAGCATGGATGGAAAAAATAATGATAATGACAGTAAACATATAAGCACTTATTATGTTCCAGAGACTGTTTTAAGGGCTTTACAAGCATTAATTAGTTTAATATTAACAAAAATCCTTTGAGACTGATACTTTGAGACAGATACTTTTTGTTATCAACTTTCTTTTGTACATGAGGAAACTAAGGTACAGAGAGGCTCAACCTTGTCCAAGTAATTTACAAAGTCACTAGGTAGCAGAGATGGAAACTGAACCAAGGCAGCCTAGATTTATTGCAAGACTGGAAATCAATAAGAAACAGTAAACCAATTTTAGTGCTCAAATAAAGTTCTAAACCTCAACCTCACTGCTCCCCACCTACACACATACTAGGGCTATGACATAATTTGCTATATGATGGGTACAAAAGATAGTTATTTCAATTTCATACTTAACTTGGGTAGGTAGCAATTTAGTACAATTTAGGTAAATTATCTGGTCTCCTCTCTTTTGCAACTCTATGGGCAGTTAATGTATTGGGATGTTATTCTACATATGAAATGTTAGGGAATAGTGAAGTAGGAGTAACCAATAAAATAAACATTTCCATAATTGCAATAATTGATTTTCTAATGCTACTGATAAATTCAACTATATTTTACAACTTGAAAGATATCCTATGTTGTTTCAGTTTATTTTAGTAGTCATTTGCCTCAGTAAATTGAAAAGTATAGTCAGAAAGAGTTATATAAGTTAGAAATTAAAATAAGATTTAAAAGATAGTTTGAGAAATAAAAGTGATAACTGAATAACATTCAAGGAACCAGTAAGGCGGGAAAACATTTTTAAATATGTTAAAGCTAAATTTCTGCCCCATCACACAGTACACAACCAGACACTGTTCAAAGCCATAAAATATATATCAACATAACATGATATGCAAAGCCTTTTTATTAAAAAAAAATTCCCTTCTTCTTCGCAAAAAAAAAAAAAAAAAATCATTATAATTGAAACCAACAGAGGCATGTGTTGACATACCTCAAACATTCTAGCAGCAGTACACCTCACGAGTGCTGAAGTATGGACAACACCATACCACAAAACAGTTAATAGTAACTCATGGTAGGCTGGGTTTGCACTAGAAGAAAAAAAAAAAACAGTGTTAAAATTGAGAGCCACAGTCCCTTACTGGTGAACTGAAAAACACGATATTTATAAGGAATATTAATGATAACAATATTTGCAGAACATATGGAATTACTTTGTTTGGTTACATAGGTTACAACTAAGATTCTCGGCTAGGCACAGTGGCTCACACCTGTAATCCCAGCACTTTGAGAGGATAAGGTGGGCAAATCACGAGGTCAAGAGATCGAGACCATCCTGGCCAACATGGTGAAACCCTGTCTCTACTAAAAACACAAAAATTAGCTGGGCATGGTGGTGCGCACCTGTAGTCCCAGCTACTCAGGAGGCTGAGGCAGGAGAATTGCTTGAACGCAGGAGGCAGAGGTTGCAGTGAGCTGAGATCGCACCACTGCACTCTAGCCTGGTGACAGAGCGAGACTCCGTCTCAAAAAACATATAAACAAACAACTAAGATTCTCCAAAAAAGATGTCACCTTCCTTATACAACCACAATCTTTTAGCAATTCAGAAATCACACTTGTAACTTCTCTAAGAATTCACAATTGTGACAGATAATTCCACTCTTTTTAATAGCATGCAAGTTAAAATTATGAAGAAACAAATTTCTCCATGAAGAAAAAGGAAAGACCACTGGACTAAGAGTCAAGTGGGTAAATTACAGCTTCTGTGGGTCTTGGTTTCTGCATCTATAAAAATTGGGGAAGCAGTACATGTCCTATGTATGTCACATGGTTGTTGTAGAATCAAATAAAATCAACTCAAACCATCTATATGGAAGGGTATGTTGGCTGTGAAGCCTATGCAAATGAAAGGTGGTATTATTAACAAATGCATGAGTGTGTTTTCAGTAAAGACTGAGATAAAATTATTTTAGCAGCCAGATGATGTGATGATGAGCAGGACTAAGCAAATCAAACAGTGAAAACAGGAGCCAAAGAAGCTGGCTTTCACTTGGGGCTCCTTTTTCAGTTCTGGGAAACTAAATTTTCTTCAAATCTGTACTTCATTTTATTTCTCCAACTGCTTCAAAGAAAACATATGTCTGCACCTTTCCCCTACTTTTTAAATTACAATGTATTGATTATAAAATATTAAGAATGAACAAATAAGCAAAACCAAGAAACAAACTAAAATACACAAAAAAACCCTTAAGTTTCAAAACCAAGAGAATTGGTGTGCATGTCAACTCTTTTAGACTTAAAATATGTAATCTATAAATCCAATCTAAAAACTTTATATGGCTTTTAGCAAACTATAAGCTGTTATTTCTTACCCCAATTCCACAAAAGAAGCCTTCAGGCTATCAAGAGGAGCATGAGATAATGAAAGCAGCGTCATTACATCTTCTAAGAATCCAACTAACAGTTTTCGGTCTTCTTCCTACAGAGGAAAAATACTGATACTGAATTTCCAAACAATCAAGTAGAACTAAATACCATATTTACCTATCTATAATTAGAAAATGTTACCAAATAAGGGGAAAATATCCAAATTTGGAAGCTATTTTAATTAAAAGATATTTATTAAGCATATCTATCATCAGAATGGTATGAAGACAGACTATCTTGATACTTTAATTTAGACCTGTGGTCTAATATAGTAGTAGCCACTAGCCACATGTGGCTACTTACATTTAAATTTAAATAAGAAATTATGTAAAGTGAAAGATTCAGTTCCTCAGTCAAACTGGGTACAGTGCAAAGGCTTAATAGACACATGTGGCAAGTGCCTAGCTGATTGGACAACTCAGCTGTAAATTATTTCCATCACTGTAAAAGTTTGGATGGTTGGTCCTGATTTAGAACATTAAAAAGTATAATCTTTTATTAAAATTTACCTTACGAATTTTTGTTCCCATAAATTTTGGCTCTGTATAATACAAACTATTAGAATAGTTACCCCCTTGTAGAAAAAATAGTAGAAAATTGATTTCTAAGAAATTATCTTTGCAATATCCTAGTGGTGAAAACTGCACACTTGGTAAAACATAGACTACTGTGTTCTTTTAAGAAACAGATGCACACCTTGATTAAAAAATAATCTGTGTTTTTCAAACTTTTTTCAACGAACTATTATTACTTTCATAATCAGAAAATACGTTAGAAAAAGAAAACCTGCTAAATTAAGAGAGTAAAAAAAAATAATGTTGTATGTTAAATTAACCTAAATGTATATGGGAAGGGAATCTGATAGTCTGTCAGAAAATAAATACATAATAAAGTCAAGTCGACATTAGGGACACAGAAGGTCAACAGTAAATAGCTTCTGAATGTATCAATAGATCATGAGGAAGACTGGATTACCACCTACCCTTTTTTTTTTTGCTACATAATCAGGTTAGTTAAGAATGAAGTAGAGATAAGGATTGACAAAAGTAATGGTTAACATGAAAAAAGGATGAATATAACAGTTTTAGGACACGCAGTTTAACTGACAAATCAGCATCAGGACAACGCTGGAATGGTGATTTCACCCATTTTTAGTTGCCTACTATTTCAAATATAAAATAGACATAACTTTGGAAAACAAGCTGGAAATCTGAGAAAAACCTAAATGTGAAATAAGAGCTATAAAATAAGACTTCTAAATAAGTATGAATTCTTTCGATTTTTAAAAATTTACTATAATCTTATTTATCATTTTTGGAATCTCAAAACAAGTAATACTGCTTATGTATTTGATTCAAGATAATTTTTGTTTAATGTAATTTACCCTAACAAAAATTTTTGTTTAGTGAGATAAACATTAACTGCTGGTATGTGCTTCCTAAAATAAGAAACACTGGCAATCTGTGATTGCTACCTCAATATGCTATTTATTTTGTAATAAGCTGAAAAGTTCTTATCTCTTTACAGATATGAATAACATATTTAGACTTCATAATGACTCAAAAGAAATGCCCCTTATTCATTTATTCAACAGATCCATTCTGAGGGCCTATTATGAGCCAAACCTTGTTCTTGGCATTTAATTATTATGATTTAAAATGTTATTTATGGTCAAAATAAAAATATTAACAAAACTTCAAGAGGGTAAAAAAGAGAGAGAATAAAATACTGACATCGCACATTATACAAGGACACTTTCCAAAGTTAGAGAATGGTAGGCATACTGTTGTGTCTAGCACTGTTAGGACTTAATATCTTTGATCTCCACAAATTTATGAACAATAGAGACAATTTATTAGCATACATGACTTAAAATCTTCTACAAACAGAAAAGTATCCATATCAGGGTAGTATTAGAAACTAGTGTAGAAAAGAAAAATTTAAAAGGATACTGTGCCACTTTAACAGAGTTGTAACTTCTATTGCAAGGTAATATGTGATACTGTATAACTGTATTTTAATACTATAGGATGATTCAAATTTGTCTTGAAAGAAGAGTATAATAACTGCTACCAAAACAGATATATAGACCAATGGTACAGAACAGAGGCCTCAGAAATAACACCACACATCTACAACCATCTGATCTTTGACAAACCTGACAAAAACAAGAAATGGGGAAAGGATTCCCTATTTAATAAATGGTGCTGGGAAAACTGGCTAGCCATGTGTAGAAAGTGGAAACTGGATCCCTTCCTTACACCTTATACAAAAATTAAGTCAAGATGCATTAAACACTTAGACGTTAGACCTAAAACCATAAAAACCCTAGAAGAAAACCTAGGCAATACCATTCAGGACATAGGCATGGGCAAGGCCTTCATGACTAAAACACCAAAAGCAGTGACAACAAAAGCCAAAATAGACAAATGGGATCTAATTAAACTAAAAAGCTTCTGCACAGCAAAAGAAACTACCATCAGAGTGAACAGGCAACCTACAGAATGGGAGAAAATTTTTGCAATCTACTCATCTGACAAAGGGCTATTATCCAGAATCTACAATGAACTCAAACAAATTTACAAGAAAAAAACAACCCCATCAAAAAGTGTGTGAAGCATATGAACAGACACTTCTCAAAAGAAGACATTTATGCAGCCAACAGACACATGAAAAATGCTCATCATCACTGGTCATCAGAGAAATGCAAATCAAAACCACAATGAGATACCATCTCACACCAGTTAGAATGGCAATCATTAAAAAAGTCAGGAAAAAACAGGTGCTAGAGAGGATGTGGAGAAATAGGAACGCTTTTACACTGTTGGTGGGACTGTAAACTAGTTCAACCATTGTGGAAGACAGTGTGGCAATTCCTCAAGGATCTAGAACTAGAAATACCATTTGACCCAACGATCCCATTACTGGGTATATACCCAAAGGATTATAAATCATACTACTATAAAGACACACGCACATGTATGTTTATTGCAGCACTATTCACAATAGCAAAGACTTGGAACCAACCCAAATGTCCATCAACGATAGACTGGATTAAGAAAATGTGGCACATATACACCATGGATGCAGCTGGAAACCATCATTCTGAGCAAACTATCACAAGGACAGAAAACCAAACACCACATGTTCTCACTCATAGGTGGGAATTGAACAATGAGAACACTTGGACACAAGGCGGGGAACATCACACCCCGAGGCCTGTTGTGGGGTGGGGGGCAGGGGGAGGAACAGCTTTAGGAGAAATACCTAATGTAAATGACAAGTTAATGGGTGCAGCAAACCAACATGGCACATGTATACCGATGTAACGAACTTGAACGTTGTGCACATGTACCCTAGAACTTAGAGTATAATAATAAAAATAAAAAAAAGAAAGAAGAGTACAATAAATATGAATTGCTGTACTTTGAATTTAAAGAGCAAAATAAATAAGTTAGTAGTGGGTAAAAATTCAGGAAACCATTGGAAAAGGTGTTTCTTCTTCATTCTTACATTCTAACTTCTAAAAGTGCTTTATCCCGAGTCAGTATTTCCACCTTACCGGTGGGACTGCCTCATACTTAAAAATTACTACTATGCTTTGAGACACATCATATGTTATTTACTTAAAACAATGTTAAGTAGAGTGTGGCAGCCTGTTACATTGGTGGCCACCACTGAACCACACCTCCTGGTTCACACCCGGCTTACTTCCCTACTTTTGCTTGAATCTGAGCTGTGCCTGTGACTTATTTAGCAAGGGACTGCAGTAGAAACCATGTTGTGCTAATTCCAGGCCTGAGCCTTAGCCTAGCAGATTCTGCCTTTTCATTCTTGGGAGGCGTTAGCCACTATATGATAAGTCTGGCTCTGCTGCTTCAGAAGCCATGTGGAGACAGAGAGAGGTCCTGAGACTTATGTAGAGACCTCTTCAGCTAACCCACTTACTGCAGCAACAGAAGTGACCGCCAGCAAAAACAGCAGAAGAGGAGAAAGCTGAGTGAGGCCCAGATTGCAGAATCATGAGCAAATGAAACAGTTATAATAGACCATTATGTTTTGGGGTAGTTTGTTATGCAGTAACAATTAAGAAAAATAAAGTACAGGTTAAGCATCCCTAATCTGAAAATCCAGAATGCTCTAAAATTTGAAACTTTGTGAGTACCAAACTGATACTGTGTGTGAAAGCCTGTCATCATTTGCTGTGGCTGTTGTTCAACAGATGATACAGGTATTCTGGTGATGCTACTGTGCTTTGTTACCCTGAGCACATTATTTTTTCGCTGTATTGATGATATGTCATATTTTCTTATTGTTAAGTACTTACATGTGAAAAAGTATAAGAAAATGATTGCTTATTGGTAGCATATAAATGCAAAGTCAGGAATGATGATCGTGATGCCAACCAACCAGATTGTCCACATAGGTGGCTGAGACAGCAACTCCTTTGCTTTCTGATGGTTCAATGTACACAAACTGTTTCATGCACAAAATTATTTAAAATATTGTATAAAATTACCTTCAGGCTATGTGTATAATGTGTATATGAAACACATTTTGTGTTTAGACTTGGGTCCCATTCCCAAGATATCTCATTATGTATATGCAAATACTCCTTTATCTGAAAAAAAAAATCCAAAATCTGAAAACACTTTCATCCTAAGCATTTGAGATAAGGGATACTCAACCTGCATTATTAAAAAGTACTTAGCTAAAAATGATGATAAGGTATAGTGTTCTACAGTGCTTTGTAGCTTAGTTCACCTAACGTATGTGTTCTGCTTATCATTTATTTATGAAAAACTTATCATGGAACACAAAGAAACTCTGCTAAGTAAGTACAATCTAACACTTCTAACAAAATATCAAAAAGCTCATAATCTCTAAATTTATTTGTTCAACTGAGGTTTTACTCAGGCCCTTATTATTCAAATATGCTATCCATTATAAATTATTTATTGAATAAAATAAGTAAATTGTTTTTCTTTATTGGTAGCAATGTCACTTACATTAAGAAGACACAATACTAGGCATTTTTCTAAATGGAAAGCCTTTTACTAGAGAGTAAGAATTTTTCCCTTACCTGAATATAACACGTAAGGACTCCTGTTGCATAAATGGGGACTGTAGCTTTAGTGAGGACCCCATTTCCTGCTGAGGAATCTAAAATTATTAAAATAATTTAAAAAAACATAAGTATATTTTAAGTGTAAAGAAAAAAATCATAATGCGATTATATTTAAAATTACAACTGTTTACTAGGTTACAAGTAAGTATTATCATTACTTTGGAAAACATATGTTTATTGGTGGTTGTAAAATACAACTTAGTGTTTCCTGAAGAGCCACTAGCATAAACATTTCTGATAAATGGCAAAGAATTTTAATAACCCAAATGAGATGGTATACTCTTGATTTCCATAACTGGAAATCAGAACTTTCTTCTTGGAAGTCTTCTAAGCGTCCCTATAGGCAGGTTGTCCAAAATTTTTATGCTTTCAATTTGCAGTTTACTAAAATGTAAATGCACTCACCTAAAAGCACATAGATATATGTTATTTGATCTATTTCTAGATATGAGGTAGTTTTCAGTACTAGCCTGATTTCCTGAGCCCCTCCTGCATCCTCAGTAGGGTTTTCAGCCAGACAGAGCCCTGATTATTTTCATGGAGGGGGAAGGAATCATGCTAAGTAAAGCAGAGAAAAAGGGGAAAGTATGCAACCATAGTTCTGTGCCCTGTAACTGCTTTGTAAGAGATTTTCTTATACACCCTCTGTGGACAATTTCAAAAGAAAAGTTGTGAGAGGACAATTATCATTCACAGCACCAACAGCTTTTATTTACTGATCATGAGGCACTGTTTTAAGCGCTTTCATTTGCTGTTATATTCCCAAGAATAGTTTTTTACTATACTTATTTTTTATATGGCTTTAAATTATTTTCTGAGGGTACTACATAAAGAAATTGAGTTGAAAAGATTTATTTAACTAACTGCCCTGAAGAAATTTTGCAAAAAAGACAGTTCCATTTTCACATTAATTAGTATTTGAGGTTTGTTTATTCTCTTGGTGAGAGTACCTTTTTTGGGGAGGGAGTGTGGATGTTAATGTTAGAACATAAGCTTAAAGTATATTCATAGATATGGACTATATATACAGGGGTTAATAATCACTTCCTATTTATTTCAACAGCTAAACATTCATGGCTAACTAATAATTCCAAAAGCGGTCAGTTTTTAAAATATTTACCTTTTTTCTTCACTAATTTATCACAAGAATTAATAATAAACATATATTACCAACAATTTAGGCATTACAAAATCAATCCTTTAAAAAGACATTAAAAATAAACATTGGGAGTTATTTGTCCACCGCCCCCACACCCCAAATCTCTTCAATGTCTTCAGGCTTAAAAGAATTAATTTATTCATTTTCTGACTACTTCTGAGGACTGCCAAAAATGGTGTTTTCTAGAACATTCAACTCAAACCACTAAGGTGTGTGTATATATATATATGTATACACACACACACACACACATACATATATACCTAGACTATATATATATTCTATATATAGAGAGATATATATTCAAAATCAACCAAATTAAAAATGGGGGTGGCGGTGCTACACATGTTCCACAGTTTATTCCTAGAAACTAGAAAAATACATAGGGACACAAGATCCATACATAAACAAGTCCTTAGGCCAATGGTACCATAACTAGACTCGTTAAAGTAGATGAGTGAAAACTATCAATGAAGTAGCTGGAGCTACCCATTCAAGTCTGTAGTTTCTCTCATGTTTCATTTTGAAAACATATATGCTTATATACCGTTCTTTTCCACTATGTTTAATTTTTTAAAGTATTATAGAACTAATTAGGAATTAGATGCAGCCTATTTTGTAATTGTCAGTCTCTTGAACATACTACTTCAGACCTCTAAAGGTTGAGTACCCAGGTTGTAAAGCTCAGCCTTATATCAATTTGGTTACAATGAAGGTATATATTTACAATCAGATTGACAGGGATTAATCTCACTGCAACTAATGGGAAGGATATTAGATGTGACACAGTTATAAAACCAAGAACTCCATAATATAAATTTTCCTTTTCAATTGTAGTTGCTAGTTCATTTATACAATTTACATATATGGAGAATATAGTATTTTTCCTGCATAAAGAAATGCAATTGTTTTTAAAAGTAATAATGAACAAACTCACCAATATTTTCTTCAGATAGTCTTAAAATCTCCTGGAACTGAGGTTTTACCTAAGCAACCCAAAGAGAAGATTCAAAAAGTCTCAGGTTCAATGGGCAAATTGATTAAATGAAATGTTTACTACTGTTGCTACTACTATTTATTTATTTATTTAGCTTTATAGATGACTAAGTTAAGTGGTCAGAAATGTAATAATTCTTAATCATGAGGCTTAGGATAGAAGAGTCAAATTAATGAAAATAAAAACTTTAAGGATAAATTTTTGAAAAAATAAGTCAACAAGTGAATGGCCTCTGATTTCTTTTATTAAATTAAAATAATTTCCAATATGATTTTAAGTGGTTGAAATTACTGCCTTCTAAAACTGAACTTGGTTATAGAAGGATTATTTAGGTAGGTATTACATGGTTAGAATTATCGAAAAAAGCATTTGCCTGTATTTTTAAAAAACGAAAAGGAAATTCCAGTCACTTCAGGTGTTTAGTAAGTAACATATTCATCCTGTGATATTTATGTTCATCTTTTATTACAACTTTTCAAATTGAAATATGAAATACAGAATTTAACTTTAATATGTTAAGTTAGAACAGAGGTTTGTTTAAATTTTTTATTATTAAAGTTATCACAGATTTCAGGCCACTGAAGACAACCACTTACTGTTAAGTACATAAGTAGATTCCTACTTGCTTTTCTAAAAAAAAAATAGCTACTTGTTTTGGAGATATCAAACAATTTTTGCGAATACTGATAACAGGAAAATCAAATTATATTTGTTTAACAACTGAATGCTAGTGAAAAATACAAAATAATTTTAATTTTGTTTTTCCTACAATAACATCAAGGTCTGGTTTTTGCCCTCCTCTCTGTAGGTGAGGCACATTAATTTATATATTTAGCTTAAACTGAGAGAAAGGCCAATGTTAAAAGGTTCATGTACTGAATTGCGCTTAGAGAATTAAAAGACACTGAAGCAAATTCTTCATTTCACACATGAAAAGACTAAGCCCACATAATTTAACTTAAATAGTAAAGATCATAAATATTAGTCAACAGATAATAGGACCATAACCCAAGTCTTCTGAATTTTGTCCAGTTCCTTATAGCATACTATTTACTTTAAATGTTTCAACTATAGATTTAATAGTAAAGAGCTACACTAAATTAAATTTAATAATTAAAATGCTTACCTTTTAAATGTGTATATTAACATTTGATTATAGAAACTACACCTTTTTATGTTTTTATTAGCTCTCTAAAGTACTGGCTTAACAAAATGTTATGAAGACAAATGGATTACTAGGATTAATGAATAAATTAGGATCTAATGACATTCCAATGTTAATATTTGAAACTACAAAATAACCTGGATAGGCAAATGTGACAAATGATACTTTTGGTAATGACTGAACCATGTAGAATTTATCTCCAGTGTCCATGCTATTCTAAGAGGTAGCATCTTCGCAGCAAGTTTTATATATAAGTTGCTGTGGTTCCATAATCGCTTGAGGTTTTTACCAAAGTGTGCTGAGCAAACAGCTGCTTCCTGAACCTGTGATAGACAGTAAGTACCAGCAGCACATTCAAAGGATTGTGGTTGAGTTCCCTAGCTGACACTTCCTATATTGAAAATCTTTGAGGATATCTACAATGAGTAAAGCTTATATCCAAGTCTGGATATGAACTAAGCTTACGCTAAATCATCTTCTGAAAATCAGTAAAGATAAGAATATTACCAACTAGAACTTTTTTTTACTATCATAGTATTCTAGGATATTAAAGAAGCGAATTAGATAAAAGAATGGTTCATGCTTTTATTTACCCTGTTACAGTGTTAACACATTACATTTCTATGTCTTTTTCATATAAGAAACATGGAATACAAGTTTTTACCTTAGTGTTTGTAAAAATTTTGCCAAATGTCCGGCAAAGGCGCCAGAAAAATCTGGAGAATTCATGGACACAGGCAGTTGAAGTAACATTAATTTTGCCAACTATTTCTATAAGTTGTGGCAACCTGAATATGAAAGGAAAGAAAAATAGGCAGGGGATACATATAAATTACTGTTTCCTTGCCAATTTCTGAAACAATGCAAATCTAATAACCTCTTCTATTTCGTTCTTTGAAAGGAAAGGCATTGTCTGGGACCCTCTGAATAGGTTGTAAGATTACATTATACTGTATAGACTTAAAAAAGTAAATTTTAACTGTTTGCCAGAAAATATATGAAATCTTAATGGTAGAATTCCGAGTACAGAGTTAATGTGACTCAAATCTATGGATCTGATGCTTCACACAAGAGCTTGGCTTTACATGGCATCATTTTAGCCTCAAAAATGAGAAGTCTAGATGTAGTTTAAAATCCATCACCACGATTGGACAAACAAGATGGCAGATAGATCATTTGGATAAAATACAGCAGCATCTTCTTCTCAGATAAATTACATATCCAATGGTGTGAATCCTCTGTGTCCTAAAGGTGTTTACCAAAAATGATGCCGAGTTACATTTTAAAAGTTTTATTTTGTTCTTAGGGCCAAGGCTAAATATAAGAGTTATCATCCATTCAAATTAATATGGAGGTGGTAACTTACAATTGATTGACAACCCACAGTAAACTCTCCCAGCCTGTTGTACCCTCCTGTTCTAGCTGGTAGTCATAAAGTTGTAGCAGCACTGCCAATTGCTCACGACTTCCGATAATAGTGGACACATCTTGAAGAGGCGACATAGGCCGAGGAAACCTAGTCACTACACATAAAAGAAGCAAAATAAATCATACAGAAATTGGCATTTTGGGAACTCAGATATTCTGTTGAAAGGAAAATAAGGTCCTTTCTCCTCATATTTAATTACTTTCTTATTGTAAATTTTAAATATAAAATTGAAATACACTAATTAAGTCATTTTTAGGAAAATCAAGAAATTCTTGTGATATGAGAACAAATCCAACAAATCTCAAAAGATTTTATTCCCACAGCAGAATGTAAGCTCTATGAGTAGAAATTTTTATCTATTTTATTCATGATTGTGTCCTAAGTGTCTAAAACAATGCCTGACATAAATATTTGTTCATGTTGTGTAATAAATTGGTACTAAAAATATTTGTGTGGGTTACCATTTTTATGAGAAAACAAATCTTCATTCATAACAAATTATAACCCAAATTTTATGTGTGTGTATATATAAATGGACATATAGACATATGGATATACCCTAAATAAGGATATAATAAATCCTTATTTATAATAAATACATTATAACCTAAATGAAGGTATAGTAACATTAACATTTATAGCTACTGTTAAAAGTCAGAAAGTTAAACTAAGTCAACAAGAATGAAAAATAAAGGACAATCACAAGAAAAGGTCACATAAATGTTAGAAGGGAATCCCATAAGTATTAGAAGGATATGTTCAGGATGGTACTGTTCTATCTAATCTCCAGCATATGCTTGGCAATAGATGACATTTAAGAATCATTTGTTAAATAAATGAGAGAATGATAACAAGTATTATGAGTTGAACTGCCCCCTGCCCAAATTTTTATGTTTAAGTCCTAACCTATAGTATCTCAGAATGGGATCTTATTTGGAAATAGGGTTGCTGTAGATGTAGTTAGACAAGATGAAATCATACTGAAGTAGTCGCTTATCCAACACAACTGATGTCCTTATAAAAAGGGGAAATCTGGACACAGAAACAAGCACACAGAAAGTGTGCCACGTGAAGATAAAGGCAAGGTTTGGGGTGATGCATCTAAAAGCCAAGAAACACTAAAGATTGCCAGCAAACCACCAGAAGCCAGGGGAGAGCCCAGAACAGCCTTTACCTCGCAGTTTTCCTAAGGAGCCTACCCTGCCAACACCTTGATCTCAGACTTCTAAAATTCAGAAGTGTGAGATAATAAATTTCTGTTGTTTAAGCCACTCAGTTGGTGGTCCTTTGTTAAGGCAGCCATAGTAAACGAATACAGAAAGCTAAAAAGAAAAAGGGAATTAGAAAGATAGGAAAATCCCTAGGCAGATGAAATGCCTAAATGAGTAAGAGTAAAGGGTAGAACCTGAAGTGGCCAGCTGGGAGAGCTTTATGAAGTCTTATCTAAAGTCTGAATTTTCATTCTCCTCAATTTAAAAACGTTAAATTAACTCCACACCATTCATTCTCAATTTTCCAAATAAAACTGACATCCAAATAGTATACACTATTTTTATCATGTGGCTTCATGTATCTTTGGACACACTGCATCATACTCCAAATATTATAGGTAGCCTACAGTTTACATGAAAAATGAAATTCAAAAAGATTAAGTGTCTGTTGATGTTCTCAATGTTATAATTCTTTGTCCATTAGACACCAGTAAGAGACATGGATAATTTCACAACTCTGAAAAGGCTGCAAAGGTGCCTGATACATAGCAATAGCTTGTCTATAGCCATTTGTCCTGGACGTTAAGGTGCAACAGGGTTATCAATTGCCTGCCAAGTTTCAAAGGTCATTTACTAGCTACTCGGAGAGTAAGATAAGAAAATACTGGCCTCTCCTGTCAATTTTATGTACTTCTGAAAGTAAGTCACATTTCTTCTTTGGAAAAACACAAATTCTGCCACAGATGCTTTTATATTTCTTTCTATCAAGGACATAGTAGAAAAAAGTAATTATATTTACCTTCCTCTATTAAAAATAAGATTAAAAAGTTGGGGAAGAAAATATAAAGAAAGCAGAAATGACAAGCTTCATATACTGGCACTAGTAACTATTAAAAGAATCTTTTGTTGACTCAGATCTATTAATGGAAGGAAATATTTATTTCAGCCTCCCCAGAAAGGCTATAAAAAGGCTATAGATTAAGAGCAACAAGAAAGTTTAAGTATTATAAAATAAGACAATGGGGCTTATCCATAAAAGATGAAGCCATATTGTTTACCATACGTATAATCTTATGACCATGAGATTCTACACACATAATACATTTTAATAATTATGCTGTCATATAAAGTGATTTTTAGACTTTTAATAAAAAACAATTCTTTGGGAAGCTAGGCTGCTAATATTCTACATTTTTCTTCCAGAATTTAAGTTCAGTACCTTCTATCTGTGGCACTTCACCATGAAGCTTGGCTTTGCTGGAGAAAGGTGCATTCTGTAGCACTAATGCAAAGAGAGATGGGATCAAAGACTGCAAGGCAGAAAGATACATGTGGAGTTTGTGTTCATCCAGTCCATGTTCTCCTTCCTGAAACATAAGGAGGTGGAAGCTAATTTTAGTCTTTTGAAGTTACATTGCTAATTGGATTTATGTATGATGTTCTTCCTTACTGTGGCAAATCAAAGATTTAAGGACCTTTATGTTGGACTCAAACAAGCAGTAAGGCACTCTAGAGTGGTAGAATCTTTTACATGGAAAACTATAGGGTAAACATCAGTCATTTCCATTTGTAGGGAATAGTTTTTATAATTTTACTTTTTCATTAGTGAAGGTCTTATCTTTTGAAATTTTATAAGACAGGGTAAAGAAATTAAAGTAAGGGACACTTTAACACTTTATCTTTTTTCTTGTTAGAATTGATACATAAATAATTGTACATATTACGGGGTACCATGAGATATTTTGATACAAGCATACAATGTGTAATGATCGAATCAAGGTATTGAGATATGCATCACCTCGAACATGTATCATTTCTTTGTGTTAGGAACATTCCAAATTTTCTCTTCTAGCTATTTTTCAAATATATAACACATTATTGTTAACTATGGTCACCCTACTGTGCTATCAAACACTAGAATGTATTTCTTCTATCTAACTGTATTTTTCTGTTCATTACTCCCCCAGACCCCAGTTTCTGGTCCATTTCACTCTTTACCTCCTTGAGATCAACTGTTTTAGCTCCCACATGTGAGTGAGAACATTCAATATTTGTCTTTCTGTGCCTGGTTTATTTCACTTAACATAATGTCCTCTAGGCTACCTGCTGCAGCAAATGACAGGATAGCATTCTTTTTTTAATGGCTGAATAATATTCCATGGTTTATATATACCATATTTTCTTTATCTATTCATCTACTGATGGACACTTAGGTTGATTCTATATCCTGACTATTATGAATAGTGCTGTAAGAAATATTTGAGTGCTTGAAACTCAACATGTAAGTCCTTGAAAGTATATATCTTTTCAATATACTGACTTCCTTTCTTTTAGATATATACCCAGTGGTGGGATTGGTGGATTACAGGTATTTCTGTTTTTAGTTTTGTGAGGAACTTCCACACTGTTTTCCATAGTGGCTGTACTAATTTACATTCCTACCAACAGTGTACGAAGGTTCCCCTTTCTCCACACCTTGACCAGCATCTGTTTTTTTTGTTTTGTTTTTTTTGTCTTTTTAATAATAGTCATTTCAACTGGGGTGACATGATACTTCATTTTGGTTTAGATTTGCATTTACCTGATGATTAGTGATGTTAAACACTTCTTCATATACCTTTTGGCCATATGTCTTCTTTTGAGAAGTGTTTATTCAGATCATTTGTCCATTCCTTAATTGGATTTTTTTTTTTTTTTTTTTTTTTTTGCTGTTGAGTTGTTTGAGTCCTTACATATTTTGGTTATTAATCCCTTGTTGGATGGAGAGTTTGCAAATATTTTCTCCCATTCTGTAGGCTGTTTGTTCACTCTGCTGATTCCTTTGCTGTGCGGAAGCTTTTTACTTTAATATAATCCCATTTGTCTATTTTTGCTTTGTTGCCTATGCTTTTGAGATCTTTCTTCAAAAATCTTTGCTCAGACCAATGTCCTGAAACAATGTTTTCTTTTAGTAGTTTCATGTCTTACATTTAAGTCTTTAATCCATTTTCAGTTGACTTACTGAAGAAACTGTCCTTTCCTCAATATATGTTCTTGGTGCCTTTGTCAAAAATGAGCTGGCTGTAAATGTGTGAATTTATTTCTGGGTTCTCTACTCTATTACACTGGTCAATATGTCTGTTTTATGCCAATACCAAGATGTTTGGTTACTACTGCTTTGAAGTATATTTTGAAGTCAGATAGTGCACTTTTTCCAGATTTGTTCTTTTTGCTCAGGCTTGCTTTGGTTATTCAGGGTCTTTTGTGGTTCCACATAAATTTTCAGATTGCTTTTTCTATATCTTAAAGAATGTCCTCCATATTTTGATAGGGATTGCAATGAATCTGTAGATCACTTTGGGTAGTATACACATTTTTAACAATATTAATTCTTCTATGAACAACTAAATATGGATATCTTTTTTTTTTTTAACATTTCCTCTTCAATTTCTTTCATCAGTGTTTTATAGTTTTCATAGCAGAGATCCTTCATCTCTTTGGTTATATATATTCCTAAGCATTTTTTTTAAAGCTATTGTAAATGTGATTGCTTTTTTGATTTTTTTTTAGCTTATTCACTGTTGGCATATAGAAATGCTCAAACGCTAACCCAGCAGCATTTCATGCTATAATACTTCCCCTCTCCTACTTCCTATCTCTTTTTATAGATTTGGCACATAATATGCACTACACAAATAATAATTTCTCTTCTAGTCTCTAAAAGAAACTTTTAGTACAAAAATTAGATCAAGAAGTTTCTATTGTTCCATCAACATTTCTTTAATTCTTGTATGTGGGAAAAATTAAAAGTTCATTTTAAAAATGAGAAATGAACTACTGGAGTGGAATAACCACAGTTAAAGCAATTTTGACACTATGTAAGAAAGCTTTAGAGACTCATTTTCTCTGCATTCTGGAACTAGAGTTGATGCTTTGTGTAAAATATTTAAGTACTCAGAAGGGTCAAGAAAGAGCTGGCTTTCTGAATAATGTAGGAGTTACTTCCATGAAGGTGCATTTCAGTTAACAAATGCACATCATGCCCTTTCTCTTCCTCCAGCTTCAGCAAAGCAAAACTTCCTCAAATCTCTTTCTTGGCTCCAGTCCAACAGCATCTTTAACTGGTAATGTATTAGTATGTTAAGCTAAGGGCACTTTCTGTCTCTGTTCTCTAACATTGTTCCAAGATGGCTTAGGACAGACCTTTTAAGTTTCTATAAACTATATAAACAAAAGAAGAACTTACCCTGAGAAGTTTTTCAATCTTGTTCAGTAGTGTAAGTATAAGATGAGACTGTAAATTTCCAAGTTCTGTAGTCCACGCAGCGTAAGCTGGTAAAAATACTTGATGTGTAGCACTAACTACTCTTTCTGAGGGATCACCCAAGGCTGACAGCAACAATTCAAAACCCTGTCAATGAGAAAAAGGCAAATGTAGATTTTTAAAGGGATAAACTTAAAATAAAACACTTAATAAAAAGTAATAAAAATTTCAATAAATTAAGAACATATCTTTAAGCAAGAAAGAAGGCCATCCATAATCCTAGCCTTGCCATGTATCCACTGATGAGCAAACCAAAGAGAGGGAGTGGTAAACATAGATTACCTCTTGCCAATTTCCTGCCAGAAAGCTGTGGCAGGTGCTATAACTATAACTGAAGTGTAGCATTCTCTCCTCTGAGCTGCAAAATTGAAACCAGGCAGCCATCCCCAAATGACTAAAGTTGACACACCTGCCATCCTTATGATACATTATAAAGTATCTAAATCAGAGATTTGGAATATTATAATACTTGGAATTTTATAATGGAGTAAAATCAGTTCATTCTGAAAAACATACCTGATGATATTTGTCTGGATCATCAATGTATCCCATAATGATACCAAGGCTTTTGATAACAGCTTCTCTTACCAAATCTGCCTTATCTTCCATTAACATTTGTTGCAACATTGAAAGAACCAAGGAGCTACGGATTTCTTTCTGAAAATAAACATGTTTTTACTATTTATTTACACCTAAGCACAGAAGTATAGAAAATAATATGACAAACATCAGTGTGGTCAAAATCCAGATTAAACAGGTATTAACATTTTTATTAAAAATGCTGACTAACTGCTGATGTACAGAGATTTTGCTTCAGACCTTTGTTTTTTGAAGACATAAAACATTACAGATACAGCAAAAATATCACTCACGCCCAAATCCCTTCCTCTCTAGAGGCAATAACATCTACTTTGAATTTGGTATTTATTAATCATCTCTCAGCATGTTTTTTATATCTTTACTAAATATGTAAAAATCTCTCAAATCCTTGCAGTTCACACTAGGAGGCACTTTCAACAAATCAACAAAGTCTACTACAAACTCTACTACAAATGGACAATGACTCTTGTGTCACTATTTGTTTCACTCAGAGAAGAGCACTGAGAGTTTTAACGGGAGGAACTACAAAAATCTCTCTGGCAATTAGAAAATGTGTCTGGGATATGGTGAGGAAACATAAAATCCTGGCATTCCTATTTCTTTGAAGAAGTGGGAACAAAAGGATAATAAAATAAGAGAGTGAACTTTAAAAGTACTTAAAAATTGCATTGCTCTTTTTTATGCTAATAGTTAATATAATGTACACCCACTGCTGTGCCTTGATTTCACACAGAATATTTTCCAGTTATGATAAAGAGTGTTTTAGCTTAATGGCTGAGGTTAGGATAAAGAGCTACCAATATACAAATTCATGCTTCTCCTATCCTACTTGTACTAATATTGCAATTTAATCAATTTATAAAATTCTTAAAACATAAACTTGTTTAGGTCCTTTTTACATATAATAACTAGGATAAAATAAAAATAAAGGCAGAGGACATGGCTATTTGCATAAATTTACAGCATGATTTGTTATGTAGAGCAAGGCTTGAGAGACATTTTTTAAAAGTCTGGTTTTCACTTTTTAGAAACAAAAATACATGCAATTTTAGCATATCTTAAAACACATTTAGGTTGGTGAATATATAACATCTTTTGGTACAGCCTCATTTATTTACTTTTTAGGCTAAAAATTGCCCTAAAATATCTTAAACTATTTAAAGGGACTTGTTGGTTGGTATCCACACAAGGCAATATGACAGAGGAAAATAAGCTTCAAGTGGGCATTTGCTTTATACTGATTTAGGCAAGGGTCAACTGTGGCAATCAGTTTTAGTATGCCACAGGGACCCCACCAGAGCATTGGTCAGGAGGCATTACTCTATTTAAGTCATGAACACACTGAGAAACTGCCAATGTACAGACATTTTGCTGCTATCAGTGACAATGGGGTACGCAGAAGGCAAACATAGATCCGCTGAGGAAACATTGTATCTATTATTAATACTGCTTAGTATTCTAGGAGCAGAGTAGAACAGCCTATTTATCCTTTGAGAGCAAGGGATGCTCATCTGTCTTGGAACAATAAATAATAAGATGCTCAAACCCATTTGCATCAATCTGTATGATTTATCACAACAATAAGGCATTTTCTTCCACTAGAAAAACATTAAAAAAATTTCACCGTGCCTAGTTCCTGGTGAAGGTATGGGAAAATAAAAACTCCAAGGTACTGTTAGTAGGAGTATAAATCCACTGGCAATGAATGCTGTCTACTTGGTTTCCTTGAAGTGACATTCTCACTCCATCCAATTTCATGAAAATGTCTGCCACATACCCAAGTCTGAAAAACCAGTTTGACTGTAAGTGTTTCTGTGAAGTAAAATTGGTGTCCCATTAAAAAAAAAGCAGCTAGTTGAGCTCATAACTCAAACAACTGCCTAAGTGCTTTTCCTGCAAATGGCTATAATTTTTCAGTATGCAGCAAAGGGTTTTTATATGAGTACTTTCTATTTTGTCTCACAGAATATTAAAAAGATGCATGCTTCACAGGTCAAAATTTAGTAAAATTAATAATTTTACTGATTCAGCAAACTCCTTTTTAGGTGAAATTGGCTTTTTCTGCAAAAGCATGGCAGTAAAGAATACAATCATTATTATAATAGTACATTTGGGTGCCACTGCCCTGATTAGTGCTAATGCAGCAGCATTTTTGCCCATCCCTGCTTTTGCACCAACAATACAAATTTCAACACAGTGAAAGAGACAAAAAGTGTCTTATTTTTATGAAAACAGTTTTCTCAAGGACCTTTTTGGAAGGATCTCAAGGAAACCCCCAGGGTCCTCAGACCACACTATGAGAACTGCTGATATAGTTTATTATATTTATACTCACCCAAAATCAGTGGTAATGTACCTATGTGTCTGCAATGCCATACTGTACTAATGTGAGTCTCCTCTTTTTTGGATCATCTCTTTTCTTTATTAAGACAGCATGTCTAGGAGACATTTGGATTAAAATCTATAAGACACTCAAAAAAAGGTTTTTCTATTATTGGAAAAACAGTTTAAAGAAAAAAAAAAGACAATCTTACAGGAAGGTAAGGTGCCAGTGCTCCACAGGATTCTGCCACAAGCAGTCGTCTTTCTGGGTATTTGTGATTAATCTAGAGCAAAATAAATAAATAAAACAAGTATAAACAGCATACCTTCCCTTCCTTCAAAAGAGAATTACATTTCACCACAAATCCTGTTAAGAATGCAATAAAGCTTCTTCCTTTTCCACTTCTGGGAATCCCTGTTTGACTATACCTGGATCAGGAATGAGGGAGGGAGGGAGAACCTAAATATGAGGTTACAGGGGTCATCTGTTAAAGAAAAAAGGGAAAACCAAGATGAAAATTTGGCAAGGTATCTAGAGATTATGGGCTTGCCTAAGACTAGGCCTTCCTTAGAGTATCAGGAGAAACCAGGACCTTTCCCTAGCAATAGGAGAATATTTTTAAACTTGGAAAACTCAGCTTCTGGATCTTATAGATACGGTCTATAATATGTGCCAGTCTTCTTTCTTCAACCTAAGGGATGAGGAAGTAAGTTAATCAATGATTTGACCAGAGCCCTTGCTAGAAATATGCTTTTATTTATAAAGTAAGCAGACTTCAATCCATTCCTCTGTTTGCAAATGCAAAATGATGGGGTTTTGCTATTGTGATGACTACAATGAACCATAACCAAAAATAACAAAAAAATGACACATACTGGGTTTTGTTCCCATATGTCTTCTTCATAGAATATAAATCTTTCTTTGACTGGAAAAGAAGTATATTTGTTCTCATATTCCCATATGAAAAGGTGACATAATTCATTAATGTATTGGATGCCTAAAATTAAGAAAAAAAATTATATAATAATCTACTGGGCAACAAACTGGAGGTAGGCGGCTAGATAGATCCCCGATATCCAAGTTTACTCAGGTTACAGAAGAGGTGGCAGTAGAGATGTTTATAACTGACATCTTTGAATTAAATTTAATCCAGATGTAGTTACCTCAAAAGTAGAATGGTTTGAATGTCAACGTATGGCTGTGCATAAACTTTCGTTTGCTTTTCTTTAGCTCAGTAAGTCTCAAAATTGAAATGCAAAAATCAATTGTATGTCTATATATTAGCAATGAACAAACTAAAAATAAAATTAAGAAAAAAGTCTATTTACAATAGCATCCAAAAGAATGAAATGCTTAGAAACAAATAAAACAAAAGGGCAAAACGTACACTACTCGGAAAAATACAAATCACTGTTGAGAGAAATTTTAAAAGACCCAATGCATGGAAAGACATCCTAAATTCATAGAATGAAAGACTTAATATATAAAATTAGGATGGCAATACTCTCTAGATAAATCTATAGATTCAATGCATTGTTTATGAAAATCCCAGCTGGCTTCTTTGCAAAAATTGAAAAATGATCCTAAAATTCATAAGAAAATTCAAGGGACCTAGAACAGTCAAAATAATCTCGAAAGAGGAGAACCAAATTCAAGCAGTTAGGGTTTGTCTTTGGGATGGCAAAAATGTTTAAAAATTGATTGTAGTGAAGCTTGCACAACACTGAAACCATTAAATTGTACACTTGAAAAGAAAAAGACAAAAGAAAATGGAAAAAATATAAAAAATTAAATGTGCACAATTAACTGTATAGAATTGTAAATTGAAAGTTATATGGATATATTGTAGCCAAGTTATTTTGACTCCAAGTGATTAGAACCTCACCCTAAATTAGTATGCACTGTAATTTATAGATAGTATAAGGGATTGTGACAGGTGGTTATTATTATATGTAATGTTTACTTTGTCTATTGAATCTAGGGATTCTACTTTATTTTGGTGGAGAAAATGAATGCCCAAAGAACTTGGGAATAGGACTATAAATGACTAATACTTCAGTGATATTCCAGAGACTAATATTTTTCTTAAGAATAAGTGACTGTGCTATTGTAAATAAAGCCATGTAATTTGTCTCCATAAGCAGGAAACACATCTTTTTAAGGTGGAAAAATAAGTTGCTGAATGATCTAAACATTAAGTCTAGAAAGTCAATGATTCTGAGTTATACAGAGGACTGGAATTTTAAATTCAATGTAAAAGCAAAATCATTGTTAGTAAAATAATGAGTACAAGTATGAATACAAAAACCTCCCACATCAAAGATTTACACTTTATATATTTGTAATATATACAAGTATACAATATATATTTCTATTTACACACACACACACACACACACACACACACACACACACACACACACAATCTTCTTGCTGTTTCTTGAACGCATCAAGTATACTCCCACCTCAGGGCCTTTGTTCTTGTTGCATCTTACTTCATTCAGATTCTTTCCTAAACATCATTGCCTCAGAGATTCTTTCTCTGACCACCCTTCCTAGGAGAGCATTCCCCATCACTCTCTCACCCTTATCCTGCTTTATTTTTCTTCTTCATAATATAAATTACTACAAAATAGCAGACCATTTCTTTGTTTACTCTTATTTTCCCATTAGGATGTCTTTGTCTTTTGTTCACCACTGTATCCCTAGTGACTACCTCAGTACCTGGCACTGAAATTAGTGTTTCATAAGTACTTGTTGACTGAATGAATAAAGGAAAGCACCCCAGAGCATTTGTAAGTACTAATAAATCACTGTGCTGGGCCACAGAAACATCAGCATAATTTATATCCCACATATTTCTTAAACGCCTTTAAAAAGGAAACTATGTATCTTTTTAAGAAATCAGGCTATAATAGCTAGGTGAAAACTCAGTACAGTTATTTACCTGTTCCCAACACTGTGGTAAAAGTTCAGCTTCTACACGTGTTGGTCCAACATGACGCGCAAATGCCACACAACCTGTCAGTATCATTTGCCTGAAAAATAATACAAAAAAAGGCTTGTATTTGCATGAGAAAGCACAACTAGGACTAAGGGTTAAAAAAGTCTCATCTCTATAAATTCACATAGAGTACAAGATTTTTATACAATCAAATTAGACATTTTATTTATTTATTTTTTTTGAGATAGAGTCTGGCTGTCTCCCAGGCTGGAGTGCAGTGGCATGATCTTGGCTTACTGCAACCTCCACCTCCCAGGCTCAAGTAGCCCTCCCACCTCAGCCTCTCGAGTAGCTGGGACTATAAGTGTTCACCACCATGCTCAGATAGTTTCTGTGTTTTTTTGTAGAGACGGCGTTTCACCATGTTGCACAGTCTGGTTTTGAAAAATTAGACCTTTTGGCCCGGTGCAGTAGCTCACGCCTGTAATCCCAGCACTTTGGGAGGCTGAGGCGGGCAGATCATGAGGTCAGGAGATAGAGACCGCCCTGGCCAACATGGTGAAACCCCGTCTCTACTAAAAAAAAAAAAAAAAAAAAAAAAAAAAAAAAATAAATAAATAAATAAAATTAGCCGGGCCTGGTGGCACCCGACTGTAGTCCCAGCTACTCGGGAGGCTGAGGCAGGGGAATCACTTGAACCTGGGAAGCAGAGGTTGCAGTGAGCCTAGATCGCGCCACTGCACCCTAGCCTGGCAACAGAGTGAGACTCTGTCTCAAGAAAAAAAAGAAAAAAAGAAAAAATTATACCTTGCTAACAATGGCCTACGCTGCCACCAAGAACCTAAGTTCTTTAAGATTAGCCACTCCAGCAGTGACAACACCATCTGTGACAGATGTTGTGAAGGGATTTCTGTATAGGTATGAGGCTGAATCTCATAACCTTCCAAATTACCTTCCCACACATACATTCTGAGATTATATATGCCTGATGCTTCAGTTTCTACACAACTTCACTTTCTAGACACTAAAACAACCAGTGATTATTCTCCCAGTGTTTCTATAATTAAAAACTACAGTATCATATTAATAAAGTGGTATTTTAAGAATCAGATTTTTCGGTATTATACCTAAGATAACTGTGGTAGGTAGTTTCTGACATGACTCTCAATGATCATATCTCTTTGAGTGCAGACTGGACCTAGTGACTTGTGTCTAATGAATAGAATATGACCAAAGTGGTAAGAGGTCAATTTTGAGATTAGGTTCCAAAAGTCTGTGATGTCCATCTTGTTGGACTCTACTGCCTTCTCAGCAGGCATGCTTAGATAAACCAAGCTGCCATGTTGGAGAGACCCACATGGGAAGGAATTAAAGGTGGCTTCTGGCCACCAGTCAGTGAGGAGCTGAAGCCCTCAGACTAACAATCCTTGAGGAACTGATTCTTGACAATGACCAACTGTGTGATTAAGATTAAAAGCAAACCCTTCTCCAGCTAAATCCCTTCTCCAGCTGAGATGACTATAGCCCCAGCCGACCTTTGACTACAGCTTTGTAAGAGACCCTGAAGCAGAGGACCCAGATTCCTGACCCACAGAAACTGTAAGATAAAAGATGTTTTAAACCACTTTCTTCTGGGGTACTTTGTTACAAAACAACAGTTAACCAATAAATAATACGTTATCTTCATTTGAACGATAGATTTGTAACTAAAAAAACCATAAAATTCTAAGTTAGACTTTGCACTCTTCAGAATGAAGTTCCATCTGAAATGACTTTAAAATGCAGAATTTCAAGTTCTTCCACTTTGATTGTCTAACACTTTAAAACAGTAAAATCTGATGGGAAAAAAGTATATTTTTAATAGATGTTTTAAAGTAGCCAACTTCAAGGAAAACCAAAATGGAATGCTTATGTAATTCACATTCATTATAAAATCAGTACTTTACATCCAGGCATTGCTCATTGTTATATCTCAATATATGTCAATTTAAATTAACTGCAAAATGACTTTAAATTTCTATTTGGTTTGGTCAGATTAGTTACTAATTGTTCGCTTAAGTTAAGGAGAATAACAAAGCTCTTTGGAAACACTGGGGGAAACGGTGAGTCAATGTGTCTTCACTGTACATTGCAAGCAGCTTCTAATTCACCACAATCCTTGTAGTTTTTATCTATCTGATTCCCCTTTATATCATTACCCTCTGTTTCTATTTCTCAACTTTTCTTTTGCATTCCTATTTCCTTCTACTTTAGGAAGGCAAATAAAGTGAATGAAAGGAAAATGGAAAAAGATATTAGCAAGCACTTCAGCTGCCTGCTCCTAATGAAAATTTCCTAATAGCTGATCATTGTTTTTGCCCTCATTAGTGTATTAAAATGAGAAGCCATATATGTTTGATAATTGTAATAGCTAAATTTTCTTAAAAAGCGTTTTGAACATTTACAAGAGGTGCACACGCATAGAGCTTCACATGAAATGACTGTAAATCATAAGTCACCATCACCATACTAAAGACTACAAACTTTAATAGGAAAAAACGTTAGGCCCCTTGAAATAAACTTCTTAGAAGAGTTAATGTTGAAAATTTTGGAAAATATGACAGCTTTGAAATACAGTCCAAAACAGAAAAGATTAGAAGGCCCACAGATTATTAACAACATTGGAAATAGGCTACTATGATAGTAAAAATAAATGTTGTTCCTACTTGTGGAAAATCACAGTACAAGGATTGTTTCATTAGTAAATGATACAGGTAGACATATGGTACCAATTATGGTTGCTAGAAAAGAATTGGTGGAAGCATCATTATTGAGCATAAAATTAAGCTTTTCTTGGGATACGATCAAAGCAGCCTGAGATTCATTAAGAAAAATAACTGATTATATCAAATATATTTTGCTAACCTAAAGTTTTTGCTTTTTTCATGTTATTTATATTATATAACACATAGCTAATAATGAATATATTAGTCTATTTTAGTAAATTTATATTTGTGTAAGGTGAAAGTAGATCACTTTCACCTTACAGAAAAAAAAAAAGCGTGGACTTGAGTGTTGATCCCTGATGCACCTTGACCTGAAGTAAGGCTAGTAAGTACTTTTGGCCACCAGGTGGCAGCTGTTAGCTTTACATGCAAGGTTTATGAAAATAGACTCAAAGACCAGGTTTTTGCCTTGAAAATCTAAAAAATGAAAATGTAATAATAACTGTATCTAATTATTAACTAAATTACCAAGATAGGAAATGGTATTTTTAAAGGAAAAAATAAAATACTAATTTTCCTATAGTACCACCAAGTGGTCCTTGGGAAATTTTTAGTTTGCAATGAATGGTACTAATACAGTGATTTAATTTCTCTTATTCCTAGTTGACTTGCATGTTAGGGCTGCTGGTATAAATTAACCTTAGCTGGATACTGAAAAGAGCAAGTTTCTCTACTTGGTCAGATATATTTTGATAATCGCAGAAAAGAAGTTTCAGTAATAGAATTTCAAAGTCTATAGAAGTGTTTGTATTCTCCTAGTTGAGGGGTTCTTTGTATTTTAAAATATAAGCTTGGTATCTTTCATAGTTCATTCCTATTTATGATTTTCCAACATTCTCAGAAGAGGCAAAATTATATCAGTCAGAAAAGCAAGTACTGAAATTATATAAAGCTACAAAATCATTAAGTACAATTCTATTATTTTGCAAAGTATAAGCAAAAATCATTTTTTCATTAAGATAAAAATTATAACATAGAAAAACATTCAACTGCTTTATTTTATCCAACTGGTGCTTAATCCATCTATCCACCCATCCAGGATGCTTTGTTCAAGTCCATATTTGTACAGCTTCACTTAATATTTAAATGTTTTATGATTTGAGGTAGATAGCTATCATCGTTGCTTGATCAAAACCCATTCAGCTTTCTTCTCATGTGTCACCCTGATCTGTGGCCCTCCTCATCATTCTGAGTAGATGCTCAACTCAGGCATCTTTATTTGTGGGTATTAGACTCAGGACTAGCCAAAATAACATACCGTATCCCTTTAGCCACACAGCAATGGTTTACTGATAACCCAGTGATGCACAAATTCATATATTAAATATTTTATTTTTTTATAAAGCATAACCATTTTTTAATAAAGCATAACCATTAAAAGATCATAATGTATCTAGTTCACTTGTGGGAAAAAGGGGAATGTTTAGGAGAAATCAAGCATGGCATATAAAGGCAAAGCAATATGTGAATTAGAAGTCCAAAGGTAACTAAAACAAATGAGTAATTGGAATAGTAAGAATGAAAATATTGCAGAACATTGTGGGTGAGGCCAGTGTTCCCTCTGCTTATTACGAAAATTTGGGCAACGTTTCCTCTATTAATTAATACATAACTTCAAACTTCAAAGACTTTCATAATTAAAGAGAAACTGGGATTTAACTGTTGAGGGAGTTTACTGGAGCCAATTTTCTGAGGATTATTAACAAATTTGCTCATTTTAAAACAAAATGACTGGAATAAAATGTGTTGCTAAGTTCATCACAATGCCTTTATAAGGAAAAAGTTTAAAGGGTTGCAGCAAAGTTTACGGAGGAAACTTTATCATGCATTTTTATAAACATGTATATACAGGAGCTTTATACATGCATTTTTGTGAACTTACATTGAGTGAAGCAGTAATTAATGCCAAAATGCTTTTAAGGCTGTCAATCTGTTGATTAACACTATTCATACCATGCACAAAGGTAATGGCAGCTTTCCAAAACATTTTACAGAAAAGTCAGGGCCTGATATTGCAGGAACATATACATTTACATTTTGTCCATCAGGATGTATTATGAGCTATGGTTGAAGAGTTTCTGGAAATTATTGAAACCACAAAAGTTTGGGCAAACAATCCTTCAATCCTGCAAATGGCCAGTGAATACCATGCTTTATTGATATGTGAAATTTATCAGCTCGGCACAGTGGCTCATGCTTGTAATCCCAGCACCTTGCAAAGTCCAGGCAGGCAGATCACTTGAATCCAGGAGTTCAAGACCAGCCTGGGCAACAACACGAAACCCTGTCTCTACAAAAAATACAACCATTAGCCAGGCATGGTGATGCATGCCTGTGGTCCCAGCTACTTGGCTACTTGGGAGTTGGGAGAATCACCTGAGTCTGGGAAGGTGGAGGTTGCAGTGAGCCATGATTTTGCCTCTGCACTCCAGCCTGGGAGACAGAGTGAGACCCTGTCTCTGGAAAAAAAAAAAAAAATCGCTTATAATAAACATGGATTCAATTTTCAATAGTCTCAAATCTATTACTTTGTCTTCAACATAAATTTGAAAACACTGCATATTTTAATTTTTTTTTCATTCTGCTAGCTCTCCTTATTCCAGACAATCTTTTTCCTCTAAGCCTACATTTATTTTGGCTCCCTTCTCCTGTTTATAATAGCCAGGAATTCTTGCCTCTTTTTTAGGCCACTAAATGATGTTTCAAAATGTTTCTCTGGTTCTTGTAATACATCATTTTCTAAGATATGCCTTAATTCTGAATTTAGAGTAACTGTTATTTTCACTGTAAAGTGCAATTTTTATGGGGCTCATGTGGATTTTAGTTTCTATAGACTAATCTTTAATAAGAAGAAATTGATCCAGCTCCAGTTCATTTTGAGAGAAAGGGAGGAGCCACAGTTAATGGCTTCACTCCCGGAGATATCTCAGATATATTAAAGAAATAATAATTTAATGTCGTTCTGCTGAATCCAGGTGTGCTTTTTTCCTTTTCTCAACGCCCAGTTCTCTTGACAATGATGATAATTTATGCTATACAGGATTTGAAGTAGGCTGGAGTTTAATTCAGACAAATATCATATATAAAAAAACTAACCCTTAACTGTGTACTTCTAGGGCTATTTCTGGTCTTTATCTGGCTTTGTTTGTGATAAAACCACATATTTGAGGATAAAAGATATCATTTGCCCATCTCCCTCTATTTTTTGTTTACTGGGAATAATAATCTCTGAATGGATGAAGAAACAGAAACACTGACAGCAGACTGAATGAGGACAGAAATAACTGACTGCCTTAGATAAAAATAATGGCTGTCCGACTTAGTGCATTCTACTTACTTGTTAGCTAACTGAAACATACTTTTCTCAAAGTGAAAACTACAAGGGTCTTCCTAATCCAGCTTCATTAAATGATATTAGAGTAACAGAAAATTTTCTCAGGCCCTTCAAATGGCTGACTGTTAACTGTGTTTTTCACAAATGTTTAGTGTTTATATCTTAGTTTTTTATACTTTTTAAATGTCTTCATAGCAAATTCCAATTTGGGAAGGAAATATCAAGAAATGTCAACCTATCACTACCTTAAACGAGAAGTTCTCTCTCTCAACAATCAAGATTGAAAAAAATAAACTCCACTTGCTTTCAGTTGGGAGAATCTCACTGTAAGGTAAACATTAAAAAGTAGCTCAGAATCTAACAGAATAGAATATATATACACATATTTCTAAGAAAAGACGCTTACTGAGATTACATGAATATCAAAAATTATTAGGCAATAAGCCATACGAACAGAATTCTTAAAAAGATAGAAAGTTTTGTGTATAAAAACTGCACCTCAATGTTTTACGATAAATGGTTTCACGCAAAATCTGCATTTTGAGCTTTTATAGGTCTTAGGATTCATAAAAAATATCACTGAGAACATATATAGGCAGATGAAGTTGGGCTTTTTAAAAAAATCTGCTTTACTGAAGGTTAGCTAGGTTTCTATTTGGAGAACATTAGAATGCCTGAGGGGGTCACCAGGTGTGTACAATTTGCTGCTATGTTACCTATCTGGAACTTGTTGCACTTGGAGAGCAGAGGAGAAGAGCTGTTTTCTAGCCAACAGATGATTTGGCTAGAATACGTTCACTCCCTCCCCCTTCTACTAGAGGGTTTGGGCATAATCTAATCATCAATTACTAGTAGATGCTTGTCTACTAGAAAGCAGAAAACTGTATTAATGGCAGATTTTTTTCAGACAAAAGTAACTATCTTGCAATTTTCAGAGAACATTTACATTTTTACAAGAAATTGAATTAGTCCCTGAAAAATACAAGATAATTTAGATAATGGCCTTCAGTACCTATATCTGTGTAGCAACCTTGAGAAACTTAACTTTTTGTTTTTTTTGAGATGGACTTTCACTCTTGTCTCCCAGGCTGGAGTGCAATGGCATGTTCTTGGCTCATTTGCAACCTCTGCCTCTTGGGTTCAAGCGATTCTCCTGCCTCACCCTCCTGAGTAGCTGGGATTACAGGCGCCCACCACTACGCCCGGCTGATTTTTTCGTATTTTTAGAAGAGATAGGGTTTCACCATGTTGGCCAGGCTGGTCACGAATTCCTGACCTCAGATGATCCGCCTGCCTCGGCCTCCCAAAGTCCTGGGATTACAGGCATGAGCCATGGCGCCTGGCCAAAACTTAACATTTTGAGAAGGTATAGAATTCCTTTTCAAAGATTTAAACAATGAGACTTGTCAGTAATTATAGCAGGTGATAAGTAATCGGATCTTAGTAGGATTTATACATATTTTAGAAAGCTATTTTTGTTTTAGGTTTTATTTATTATGCATAAGCTAAATTTCTTAGAGTGATTTCCCTATTATCTGTTTCTTTGTTGCAGTAAATTCCAGGTCCCTTTAAAAAGAGAAGGTGAGGAGGAAAGGGAACCTGATGATGACATTATAGTTTGAAATGCATTTTCATAGGTTTTGAAACCATGAAGGAGTGAATCCATGATGGGGGAATGCTCCAGCGCTGCTAAAATAGATACTGGAAGGAAAGAAGGCATTTTAGATTCAAATGCTAATCCTGATGCCTAATTAGTTAAAATCAGTAAGTCACCTTGTATTTCTTTTTCACATATATAATCATACCCACCTTTGCTCATCATCTGGCCTCTTGATCAAATTGAAAAGTATGTGGAGAAGCTGATCTCGCTCTTTAGGCTCAGGATGTAGACATGCTGTACACAATATGAGGGGGATCAACTCCTAAAGAAATACGAGGGTGGAAAAATTCAAATAAAAACACATTGCAGAATATTCTTTTTTTCTCCACAATATTCTTAAATGGACATTTAAAGTGAAATAAACCTCAGTAAACAAAAGGGTAAATTTTAATTTTGTAAGGTTGGTAATTCAAGAGATGTTTACACTAAAACGTTTATGTGTTGGTTGTGGAGGAAATGTAAATCACAATGTAACAAAAGTTGCTTAAGATTCAACTAGCCTTGGTTTTTAATCTAGTACTTTCCAAGGGCCCACTAGCTTTTATACTAAATAACATTCCATCATGTGACATGCTGACACCGTAATTTTAATTCTAAAAGTGTTTTTAAACAAAAGTTGCAGAAGTCCACTATAATTTAAAACTTAAAAAGATAATAAAAAATAAAGACCACTTTTCCCACTTCTGTAAGGACAATATAATGTCCTTATGATTAGATCTAATAATTTTGTACCTTTAGCACTTGACCCAGTACCTAACTAAAAAGACCATTTTCATAGATGTTGAATCGTCTCAGTATCAGTAGAAATATTTGATGTTGAAATACAAAATTTTAACAATATTTTGTTTTCTTCACATTCAATATGCAGAGGTAAATTCAGCATTTTGTAGGAAAGTAAGAGCTAAAAGTTTATTTCTAAGAGACATTTGAAATTAATTACATTGTTTTACATTTTAATTAAGATGAAATTCTTAACACTAAAGTACATTCAAAATACATTAATGTTTTTCATTTGAGTGGATTTTCAAATCCAAGAAGAATAATGGTCCAAAAGTAATAAAATATTTTTGCAAGAAATCCTCTAACTTATAAAAACAATATTTTGTAAATACAGTAATCACTATGATGTAATTAAGAAGGGAAGAATGACTACACCCATTTCTTTTCCATCTGTCTTGATACTCACCGAAAACTGTTAAGAGATTTAAAATAGAGATTGATCACTATTGTAATAATGCATGATTATTACTGTCTATAATAATATAACCTAACAAAAATAATAATATAACCTAACAAAAATAATAATGTAACCTGAAGAAAAGCATGATAAAAAGTCTACACTGTTGAAGTATTTTCACACTTTGAAGATGCTTCCTAAGAAAGAGATGATTTTTCGAAGAGTTGAAACTGAAGCTTAAATGTATGACTAGAAGTCTCTCTCCGTTGTTTCTAAAGTCTTTATATATTGCAAATCTTAAATTTGAAGGTACAAAGATATAGGTAAGAGGAGCTAAGAATATATCTGAGAAAAAAAGAATGTGAAACATTTATTCTGCCATTTTCAGTCTTCCTGTTTGGGCATCTCTGTAGGTTTTACCTTAGTGAATAATTGAAAAGGAATAAAAAATTAGGAAAAATAATTTTGCACTGGGAATGAGAGACAGAGCATATGTGTAGATCCTATATGTTTTCCCTAGAGGCTTAATATAATGCTTGATGGATTAGTTCTGATTCTGTAGAAGAAAATAAACAACCTTTTACAAAATAGTAAATATTCTGTCTGGCTGGAAATTTAACAATATTAGGGTAGGAGATCATTAATAGCAAGGACTGTCCTAATCCTTAGTTGATTCCATATGGGCTGCTGAGAGGCAATGATACTAATGAGAGGACTAAGACATTGCATCATCAGGGTATACTATTGAGAGTAGAACCTTAAGGATGAAAAGTAGTTATTCTGGAAGCATTAAAAAAGTGAGAAGCTATTCTAATGCCTGAAAACCAAGAAAGGCCCTAATAATTTTATTTGTACTTTGTCTTCATGTCAGATCTTGTTTCCTCCTAATCCCCCTTCCTGCTTTCCCATCATCTCTACATGTATACTTCTCATACTATTTTTTCCCATTCTCTTCCTAGCCTATTACTGTTTAAAGTTATGAAATGAAGGTAAGATAGCTGCTATAATTGCTAACACACACACACACACACACACTTAAAATGTAGAGTATAATCTTTAACTTCTTTATCTCAAAAACAAGCATACAAAAACAACTGTGTTGCTCTTTATCCTTTATGCCTTATATTTTATTTTCTTTTTCTTTTTTATCATGAGGCTTAGTGATCCTTAATCAAGGAGGAAGTTTATGTCATACATTAATATGGACAATATTTTAACTGAAATATGGCTACAGATGTGCCAAACTGAGAACTCTGGCCCAGGAGCTGAAAGAGTTCTTACCTTAGTTTACCACTTACTACCAAGGAAACTAAAGAAAAGCACAAATTTCTCTTTCAGTTTCTCCAAGTGAAACATGCAGGAATTAAGATTAATGTACAAATGGAAAACACTTAACACTTCACATACATTCTGCAATTTATCTATTGCTGCTAATTTTTTCTTCTGAAAGCAAAGATGGCCTAAAAAAGCCTTTTCAACACAGCAGTTGCTACGAATCAATTCAAACTGACATATTAGAAGGAAAGTATTTGTGAGTCCTTGCCTCCTTGAACCCTAAATTTCTGTGAATTTAGGACTTTGAAAAAAATATTTTTCACTTTTCTTAATCACAGTAATAACTGATATTGCCATCAGCTTTTATTTCTTGCTGGCAAATTAACAACATATGGGAAGTCACTGCCAATAATTTTTGGTTGCTATTCCATGCCAAGGAGAGTGGTCCACCTTGGCATATTATGGCTATGGCAGTTACAACTCAGAGTGTAAAGGATGCCGGATGGCTTCTTCCTCTTACAGCAACACAGAGCTGAGAAGAGGTCCAGTAAGTGAGGAAGAAAAATGCAGAAAGAGTGGTCTGTTTCTGACAGAGCCAGCAAGGAACACGATTAGGATAATTGCTAGATTGAGACTGCCCCCAAATATGCTAATTTCTCAATTATCCATTTATTTATAACTTCTATTTGTATTGCTATTAAAATAAAATAATAGATTCTGTAAGTATATGTCTGTTGTGTTATTTATTCACATTTATTGTGAATTCATCTTTCAAGCCTCTGAAACACTAATAAATCCACACCAGAATTTACTAAGTCTGTATTTACCATATTCAGACTATTCATAAGTTAATAGACTTGAATCAATATTCTCCCTTTGGCATCACCTCTCACACTGAAAAAGTATAGTCTTAAAACTTTCCTTATAATTCTGAATACAGCTTTAAAAAATGGTGATTAAATTTCCATCAGAAGACAAGGTGTTCTAAAAATATCTTTGAAAGACTAAATGTAAATGAGAATAATAGAGCAATAAAAAAATCCTTAGGCATATTAGATTTAACATCTCATGTAATATTAACATAATAACTATGGTAAGAAAATAACTATGGCTTGGGTAATATTAGATCCAAGAGGTATTTTTTTTTGCTTCACATAATAAAACTTATGTGTTCGCATTTCTTTCTTTTTATTAAGAGACTGGGTCTTGTTATATTGCCCAGGCTTGAAGGCAATTGGCTATTTACAGGCGTGATCATAGCACACTACTGCCCCAAACTCCTGGGCTCAAGAGATCTGTTGTGGGCAGTGACTATCTGGGGCTGGTGTTGCTCTGAGTAGTAAAAATAATTTGCCAAGACAGTTGTGGGGAAAGAAAGGCAGATTTATTAGACAAAGTAGGAAAATACATTGCAAGAAAGCAAAGGGCAGGTCAGCAAGAGAGGAGCTAACTGCAAGGAGACAAAGAGTTGCTGGTGCTCATGCTGTGTGCTGAAGAGGGCTTTGTGCAGTACTGATAAAGCTAAGGTTGCAGTGAGCTAACTTGCATTTTTCTATTAGCTGAGGTGTCTGGTGATAGCTTTGCGCAGGAAGACTGTGAGTTATTTGCACAGGAGGGCTATGTGTCCTGGACCATAAAGGCAGACTTACAGCTTATCCACTTTCTCTTTTTGCTTTCCCTCAGTCTCGCCAGCCCAACTCCCCCTCCTTATTTAGAACTCCACAAGATCCTCCTGCCTCAGCCTCCTGAGTAGCTGGAACTATGTGCCACTGTGCCCAGCTAATATAGCCATATTTTAAGCAACAGGAAAATATTTTAAAACATGATTTGGCAACCTAGAGAGTACTCAGTAATGTGTATTGAAGTGAAATATTTAACAGAGTGTCTATGATCATTAAAGAGAAAATCAGTATAATAATCCTACTGCAGAATTTCTAGGACTTTTAGAATTCATTAATAGAAGAGGATTAGCATTCGAAACCAGCCTGGGCAAGATGGCGAAACCCTATCTCTACCAAAAATACAAAAATTAGCTGGGCGTGGTGGTGTGCACCTGTAGTCACAGTTGCTTGGGAGGCTGAGATAGGAGGATCTATTGAGGCCAGAAGGTCAAGGCTGCAGTGAGCTGTGATTGTGCCACTGCACTCCAGCCTGGGTGACAGAGTGAGACCCTGTCACCAAAAAAAAAAAAAAAAAGAAAAAAGAAAATGGTTTTCTTTGAGTCAATGGTAATCTTTTGAAATTTAAATTTCAATATTTAATATCCATATTTAAATAAATCAAGATAATTCTTTTGCACAATCCAAAGGAAAGAACATATGCTGAAAACAATTGGGGATGGAGTAGAAACGACTGAAGAAGGAAGGAAAGACAATAAGCAATATAAAAATATCTGTTCCAAAGCAGCTAAGATATCCTTGGCTTATCAGTACTCTAATTGTCAAGATTATATACAAATATAATGTGATATCATATTTACTTATTATCTTATTTGGATTTTTATTTGGATTATATCCAAATATAATGTGACCTTATTTTACTTATTAGTGTCAAGATACAAGATACAGTTGTATCTTGGCTTATCAGTACCCTAATTGTCACATTACATTATATCCAAATATATTTATATCCAAATATATATTACGTGTGGATATAATGTGAAAATTAGGGTACTGATAAGCCAAGATACAAGTGTATAAAATTTAATACATAGCACAGAAGGCATGGAGGAACCCAAACAAAAGGCTTATCAGTACAAGACAAGGAGGGTCAAGAAGGTAACGTAAACATGTAAAACAAAGGGTATAAGGAAAACAATAATGCAAACATGATGATAAACAGCACTAACACGGGGCTTTAGTGACTAGGGGCAAAAAAGTATGGCAGCAACTGTGGCTAACTAGAGATCCCATGTCCCACCTACAGGGGACAGACAGGAACTGTGCTCCAATTGAAAAGATCATTTGGAAATGTAAGTCTAGTGCTCTTAGACTGGAGGAAAACTCCAGACTAGGAGTTTTCAAAAAAAGCCAAAATTTTGTATTTTTAGGTAAAATATCAGTTTTTAAAAGTTTGATAACTAGCACATCATTTTTAACATTACTGAATAGGCCAAACAAACCTATCAGTGAGCCTTTGTTGGTCTGTAGATAGTGTACAACCTCTGATTTAACTTTTCAGTTGAAACTTTTCAGCATGTTCCTGTTCATACAAAAAGGAAACCCAATAAAGACAGACATTACAAAGACTCACATAAGAAAAAAAAAAAACAAGATTACTCACCTCTGTAAAAGTTTTACAATTCAAGGGCTGCTAAAAATACCGATTCTTAGAATTATTAATATTAAATATCTATAATTTCCAGGGCTCAATCTTTAGGAAACCTAAAGTACCTAAATAACCTTACCTCAAGTCTCACTATTGCTAAAGAAATGTGATTTACTCACAAAATTAAATATGCACACATGCCAACATCACATAGGTGTAAAGAAGGGAGTCAAAACTTCCTATCTACTTTATTACACTTATCCACTATACTACTGTATACATCTCATAGAGTTATGATCCTCTGAGGCGATCATTACTTGTAAGTTTTCCATGAAGGAAACATGAGTGGCAATGTAAAAGATCAAAGTCTAGTTTCTCATAAGACGGGAGGTCTGTAGAGGTACCAACTACTTTAAAAACTTTTAGGGAATTGGTTCTTTCCTTTGCCTTTTTTGTTACAGCTTTACTGAGATAAGTGGTTTTCTCCTTTGCCTTTTTAATGACGGTTTTATTGAGATATGTTTCATCTTCATAAAGTCCATCCATTTCAATTGTCTATTCAGTGGTTTTTAGCATATTCAGAGTTGTACAACCATCGTTACAATATAATTTTAGAAGACTTCCAATATCCCAAAAGGAAAGCTGGTCTCCATTAAGTCTCTCCTCATTTCCACTCCCATCTCAGCCCCAGATTTCTCCTTTGATATTCCAACTTAGCTAGCTGATAGAACATATTTCCTTGGCACAGAATGAAACTGAAAGTTACATTTTGATGTATGATTACCAAAAATGCTACTTGAAGTAATCTTTTAAAAAATTTTATTTTTTAATTATAGAATTTCCTCTTCAAATGCGGTTAAAGCAGAAATTGTGAAAAACCAACTACTTGAGCTTATTTACTATATACATTTATCAAATGACAAATATATTTATTTCTATAATTTGGCTCAAAAGATTCAAGTTTCCTGAACCAATCCATTAAAATGAACTACTATGTAAGCCACATATAAAAAATCAGTCCATCTTTTACTTTTCTCTCCCAAAATGAACAGGCAAGGAACTACAGAAAGATCAACTAAACCCAAGGCCAGTAGAAGGAAGGAAATAATAAAGATTACAGTAGAGATAAATATTTGACTTTAAAATATAAGTTAGTAAAAAGAGACTACCATTATTTCAAAGAACCTAAGAGGTACATATTTCTGTTAAACTTTTTAGTATCTTTGAAATATGGGTGTATCTTATGATAGATAGCATGCCATAATTCAATTGGGATTCTTTTTCTTTCTTAAAGAAACATAACTGTTACAACCAATTGCATCTTAGATTTAAAATAAGATGCACTGAATTAAAAAATATTATAATTGTAACCTGAAGATTGAGTAAAGTTGTTACTTTTTTCTTTTTCTTGTTTTAAAGAAAAACAAATAATGCTAATATCTATATTTATCGTGCTTTCTATTTTAAAAAGTTTAATTTATTACACAGCTTTGATTAAACCTTTATCCTACTATCTTTAAAACAGTGGGTCACAAAATCAGTTGAATGGGTCATGAACAGCATGTTTTTCTTTTTTAATTGCTTATTTAAGGATTTTTTTCTTTACTTTTCCAAAATATTTATAAAATCATGTTTGGTATTGCTTGTCTTTATGTTTTATAAAACTTTTAATTTTATATATGTAAGTACATACTGGCACATGATGTAAAACATCTTTTTTACTGAAGGTGTAGTCAAAGTTTGAAAACACTAATAGAAAGTTCTTTATATCATGATATAAAAAGTAAAATCTAATGTTAAGTATAAAAACAGCAAAGTAGAGAATAGTGCATAGAATACAGTATCATTTGTTTAAATCATGGGGAAAAGATCACATATTTGAATTTATACATGCACAAAGTATCTCCGAAGGAATATAAGACAGTTCTACAATAATAGTTGGAGTCTTCAATACCCTACTTTCATACTGCACATAAATTCTAGACAGAAGATCAATAAGGAAATAGAGAACCCAAACTTTATAAAACAACTAAATCTAACAAAATTATACAGAACACTCCACTCAACATCAGCAGAATATATATTCTTCTCAAATGCACACAGAACGTTCTCCAGGACAGACCATAAGTTAGGCATAGGTAATTCTTAGTAAATTTAAAAGATCAAAATCATATAAAATATTTCTCTGACTACAACAGAATGAAATTAAGAATCAGTAACACAAGAAAAATGGAACATTCACAAATATGTGGCTATTAAACAACATGCTCTTAAATAAGCAATAGGTCAAGGAAGAAATCAAGAATTAATGAGAAAACACTGAGATGAATGAAAATGAAAACAACATACCAAAACTAATGAGATACAGCAAAAGCAGTACTCAGAGGGAAATTTATAGCTATAAATACCTACATTAAAAAAGATCTCAAGTCAGTAATTCAATATCTTATGGAACTACAGAAAGATCAAACTAAACCCAAGGCCAGCAGAAGGAAAGAAATAATAAAGATTACAGAGATAAATGAAACATAGACTAGAAAAACAATAAAGAGAATTAACAAAATCAAAAGTTGGTTTTTGAAAAGAGAAACAAAATTGACAAACGTTTAGCTAGACTGACTGAAAAAGAGAGAAGATGCAAATAACTAGGATCAGAAATGAAAGCAAGGATGTTAGTACCGACGTTACAGAAATTAAAAGATACATAAGTTAATACTATGAACAACTGTTCATCAACAAATCAGATAATCAAGATGAAATGAACTAATTCCTAGAATCACAGAAATAACCAAACTGATTAAGTAGAAAATCCCAACAGACTTATAACAAGGAAACAGACTGAAGAGTTCCTATACCCTATCAAGCCAGCCTTAGCCCAATACCAAAACCAATACCAAATACCAAAACACAAGATAAGAAAACCACAGAACAGTATCCCTTATGAATATAGACACAAAAATACTTAACAAAATACTAACGACAGATCCAAAAGCACATTAGAAGGTTTATAAACCAAGGCCAAATGGGATGTATCTCATGAATGCAAGGGTGGTTTAACATAAAATCAGGCAATGTATTAATAATGCAGGCATATGACAGTAGAACGAAGGGGGAAAAATCACATTATCATCTCAACAGATGCAGAAAAAGCATGTGGCGAATTCAATGCCATTTTACAATAAGAATATTTAGCAAACTAGGGATAAAAGGAAACTTCCTTTATATGACAAAGGGCATTTATAAAAATTCTATAGCAAACATCATAGTCAATGGTGAAAGATTGAAGCTTTCCTGTAAGATCAGAAACAAGGCAAGGATATTGCTTTCTCAAAACATTACCATCCAAATTGTATTGGAAATCCTAGCCAGAGCAATTAATCAAGAGGAAAAAATAAAAGCCATCTATATTGTAAAGAAGAAGCAAAACTATCTCTCTACGTGCAGATGACATGATTCTATATATGTAGAAAATCTCATAGAACCCATAAAAAACGATTAGAGTTAATAAGCAAATGCAGCAAAGTTGCAAGATTTAAGATCAACACACAATGACCAGTGCTGTTTTGATAAACCAGGATAAACCTTTCCCTTCTTGAAAAGAAAATTAAAAGAACAATTCCATTTACAATACCATCCAAGAGAACAAAATACCTAGGAATAAATTTAGCCAAAGAAGTGAAAGAATTGTATACTAAAAACTACAAAATATTACTGAAAGAAATTAAAGATCTAAAACAAAAAGACATTCCATGTCCATGAACTGGAAAACTTAATGTTGTTAGGATGACAATACTCCCAAAGAGATCTACAGATTTAATGTAATCTCTATAAAACTTCCAATGACCTGTTTTGCAGAAGTGAAAAGCTGAGCATCAAATTCATGCGGAACTGCAAGGGACCCTGAACAGACAATAGTGAAGTGCAGTTAGAGGACTCATATATCCCAATTTCAAAACTTACTACAAACAACAGTTATCAAAACAGTGTGGTAGTGGCATATGGCTAGACATACAGACCAATGGAACAGAACTGAAAGTCCAGAAATAAACCCGAAGAATCTAGGCCCAACTGATTTTTGAGAAAAGTAGCAAGACTATTCAAAAGAGGAAATTTTTTATCTTGAACAAATGTTTCTGGATAACTGGATAGCCATATGAAAAGAATAAAGTTAGACCCTGTTTTACTCCATATATAAAAATTAACTCAAAATGAATCATTGACCTAAATGTATATAAAAAATGTTTTCTTCTAATTGTTTTATAGCTTTAGCTCTTATATATATATCTATATACATATAGATATATATATCTTCTATAACATTGATTGACTTGGCAATGGTTTCTTAAAATTGATACTTAGAGCACAAACAACACAACAAAAAAATAGATAAATCAGATTTCATAAAAATGGAAAACATTTGCCCATCAAAGGATATGCTCAAGAGTGTAAAAAGAAAACCTACAGGATGAAAGAAAATATTTGCAAATCATATATATGATAAGGGTTTACTACCCAGAATATATAAAAAACTCTTACAACTCAAAAACATGAAGATAAACAATCAAATTTAAAAAAGGTCAAAGGACTTGAAAGAATACTCTAGAAGCTAGCAAAACTGACTGCATGTGACAGAAGCTCAAGGACAGGAATAAAGGAATTTTCATTGTAATTTTCATTTTTTTACATTAAAAAAATTACACCATGTAAACATATTAATCAAAACATTAAACCCTGTTTCTAATGCTTTATTTAATCAGCTAAGATATTACTAAGTTCAGTTTACTAAAGAACATTTAAATTTTATTTAAATACCAATAAAAAGGCTTTTGCTGACAAGAGAATATATATCAAACTTGAGAAATAAGAAGTCAAAATATTAATCCTTCAATCACAGGAGTTTTATAAAAATGTAGATTTAATGCTTAAGCCCTGGAGTTTGAGGCTGTAGCGAGCCATGACTGTGCCACTGTACTCCAGCCTGAGTGACAGTGAGAGAACCTGCCTCAAATAAAAAAAAAAACCCCAAAAAACAAAACAAAACAAAAAACCAACAACTCTCTCTGTTTCCCCATAGAGGGAGATATATATATATATATTTATAATAAGAAACAGGTGAAATATTAAAAAGTAATTCAATATAAAGAGATGTAACTAAAAAATGTTTTGTTCTGTTATGCCCAGGGATTGATTTTAAATCACTCTAAGATATATTTCATTATTTACCAATTTAATTTTGAGGAAATACAATTTCATTTTATTATAAATGGCAACTTTTCTGATAAAACATACAAATAATTAAATGAACAAAGATAGATGATCAGTTTTTCATGAAATATATATTTAATTATAAAAAATTTAAAATCAGCCAGAAAAGTAAACATCATACCACAAATTAGTTATATGTGTGCATATATGTATATAATCTGTATGTATAATGTAACTGATTACTGATGATGCAAATTTATAAATATTTCATGCAGTACAATCATTTTAGTGGTAGTCTTTTATGATAATATGAAAAATTAAAATAAAAAAGCTAAAACTGAATTTCATAATAATTAGGTTTCTGTAACACTCTAAAGATGATATTAAGGAAATACAGTAAAAGGGATGCAAACATTAATGCATTACATGGATTATGTTACAAGCTAAAAAAGGAAAAGAAGCTCAAACACCATTCTGCCAAGCAGAACTGCAAAACAATCTGAAATTGGACACTGATCCTTCAAGACATATAAGACTTTCCATACTTATTAATATCTTATGACTATTTTAAAATAATTAGGTAAAAATAAAGCCATCAGTGGAAAACCATCTAATTGTTTTTATTAAAAATACCTATGGGGATAAAAAATTTTAAAGCTCTACATGTTTTCTTGAGGATCAGTACAAATTTCTTATGCTAAATGGATAATTGAAAATAAGCTTTAAATGGGTTTTGCCAATGCATTATGTACCTATCATACTGTAGGTCCCAGAAATTATGATTGAATCAGTGGTAAATATTAAGAAGATAACAATAGAAAGTTACATGACACACTCTAAAATTGTCTTCGTTTATTCTTTATAAAATTTTTTTGATCTAAAAATTTTATATCAAAAACAGAGTTCAATAAAATAATTTAAATTATCTGCAAACATCCACTGTCACTTAAATGAGATTATAAATAACTTCCCATTAATCTTTTATTGACTAAATATAACTATATTTAATAATAATTTATAAATAACAACCATAAAGATAACTTCCTATAGTGTTTATGGATCATAACATAGGCTATGTGGACTCAAATATATTTGCAAATGTATTTTGGATACTTAAAGCATCTGTCAATAACCAACCGGTTAACTGCAAGAAAAATAAAAAAGGTACTTTAAAAAGTTGTTGCAGTCAATATTACAACTATCCTATTATAAGAGAAATGTGATTTATTGCCAAACATGCATAATAACACATTTATAATCGGCAACTACAAGTACATTTATGACTAGTGTTATATTATTCGTCCTGACTAGTTTTATATTATTCATCCCTGTTAATTTTCAATACAAAGAGTGTCCATTTCTGTTGACATATGAAGCATATCATACCAAGAGCACAGATAATTAGTTAACTGGTAATGTAAAAACCAGACAGTGTTCATGGCACATAAATGGACCTACAGTAATAGTTAGTGCTGCAGAAGCTAACAATGCTTTAAGCAAAATTGGAAAAACATGAATACCATGCAGTTTTACTGAACTCACCTGACAGAGGTGTAAAACCATTCTCTAGGAGCAGAGATGCATGCACAAAAGTAAGAATATGATTGCAAGTAATAGACTTTAACAAAATAAAAATATAACACTCAACTTCAAAATGACAAAAAATGGACAACATGATGGGATTACTGGGACGAAAAAACTTTTATGTGCCTTACCTCTCTCTTTGCCAATAGCACATTGGGAACAATGTGTGGCAGGCAGCGTCCCAGCATTAACATAACGCTTTTTTCACTGTCTGCAATACGAGACACCTAGAAAACCAAAGAATTAATAAACAATGATAGTGGAGAACTTCTGTGCATACTAATATGGAAAAGTTCATTCTTTAGGCCCTGATATCTCTGCCCTAAACACACATGCAATATTTTAACTTATGATAACAACAACAACAACAACAACAACAGCAGCAACAACAGCAACAGTGCTCCAATCAACATCCATATTTCTTTGGGCTAGAAACAGATTTAAAATACCATTAAAATCAAGGGTGAAGCCAAGGAGGCCTAATAGGCTTCATTTCTGGGAACAAGTAGGGGTAATAGCACAGGAGTAGGGCAGCCTCAATGTTTGTTTTTGTCTTTGAAGAGATGCTCACAAAGCTACAACCATTAGCTACAGTGATAATCTGTACAAAGAACTTGGAAATACAAGGGGTAGGCTAAGGAAGGTGATCCAGTCTTACAATGAGGATTGCCAGAGTGCATCCAAACCATCCTCTATCTAGCTCTGTGATATTCTCAATGACATTGTGGAACAGAAGCCCATGGGAAGTCAAGTGAAATGAAACACAAAACAGCAAGAAAAGGAGGAGTGAGTACACAGGTAAGAAAAAACAGTAATAATAAAATACCCCCTCAAAACCAATCTGCAAAAATAAATACAAAATAGTTGAGAAAATCTAATATGCAAGCTAATAAACTCAACTATTGGACATAACCACTCCTAATGAAATGAAAATAATAGAGTAATTTAAATAAACAATTAATATATAAACAGTGTACACTTAAGTTGGTTTTCTGAATTATATCTAAGAGATGCTGTCATTAAACATACTATTAAAAATAGAGTTTATAAAAGGTCACTTTAACGTTAACAAAATGTTAATAGAAAAAACAGAAATAATCAACTACTTTCCTTAAAAGTTTAAAATTTTAGGAACTATATCTTAGAGCATTATTTTACATAATGGATTTGCATTTGAAATACAGTCTTATCACAGATGCTTCTGTAGAAGAGAAACTTAAAAAGAAGAAAAACAGTAGAATGTTTTTAAAAAGTTGTGGAAATAGGTGGTATAATTTACCTCATATCCTAAACGACTATCTGCTGACATTCGACAAAAAGAGAGTAGTGCTTGATGGAATGCAGGAGACAATTTCCTAGAAGAAAATGTACGAAAAAGAGACAATATCAAATAATTACCAGTGACATTTAAGGAGAAATTTAAGTTATGTATTATAACTTCCATTCCAGCATTAATCCTACCCCACAAAGCTAACCAGATTTCTGAGCCACCAGTGACTTGAAGAACACTTCACTGGAGAAACTTATACAGGTCACTTAGGAGAAAAAAAATCAACAGTAACTGGTGTTCTTGCAGTAGTTTGATGTTATGTGAAAAAATGGCATTTATAGTTAGTGGATCAAACCTAAAGTGCTATAGTAGATCAATGCCTATAGAAATGATCTGAAAATCTAAAATGAGGACTTTCTCCAACCCCAATTCTCTATGGTCCCAGAAAGGTCAACACAAAGGTAAAGTGGATAAAGGTTGACCTGGTATATTGCTGAGAGGAATTAAAGCTTTGCAGATATATATAATGCTAATGATAAATCTGAATATTAGAAAACCACAAACAACAAGTCTAAAGATAAATGGAGGCACAGCTCATTCAATATTCATGATACATTTTAAAGAAAGTTTCTGTTTGCAGCTGAAAATATTAGCCTATTTATGTTTAATAAAGGAGGTTAAAACATTTATATTTCTAAAACACCAGTCTCTATGCAGTATTATTCATAAAATTATGACTATGAGTTGTACTTTATGTCTTAAATCTGCAAAGAAAAGGCTAACACCAAAAATTAGATAATAAAGCTTATTTAGTATACACCACAAAATGGCGCTCAGTAATTTCTATGATTATAGAGTACTGTATCAAAGCTTGAGCCTTTTGCTGTTTTATGCTCCTCTCATATTCCCTCAGAGGGGGACCATAATCCTTCCACTTGCCCAAGTCAGAAACCTCAAATCAGGCTTGATCCTTTTTTTTGAGATGGGGTCTTGCTGTATTGCCCATGCTGGTCCAGAACTACTGGGCTCAAGCGATCCTTCCATCTCAGCCTCCTGAGTAGCTGGGATTAGAGGCACATGCCATCGTCCCTGGCTTCCTTCCCTTTATCTTCACCCCAAATCCATTCAATCTTTTAACTTCTAATAATCTTGCAGATCCATATACTTCTTTCCCTTCCCATTACCAATGTCTGAATATAGAACAGGCCTCCATCATTTCTTACTTGGGTTCTTCCAACATATACCCGTATAGTTTCCTTGCTCCCAGTCTTGCTACCTTCCAATTACCTCTAGCTCAGAGGACCCTTTCTAAAGCTTAGATAACATCATGTCCCAACCTCTAAAATGAATTAATGCAAGCTTACATGACTTCTTAGACTTTGCTTACTTCTCCAACTTCTATCCTTCCTTTCACTAGCATTATTTGCTTAAGCCTCACTAAACCCTTCTTTGTTCCCCTAAAGCACTGTTTCATTTGTGCATGTGGGAACACTCTTTCTTTTACCTCTTTGCTTGTTAACTCTTACAATAGTCTTCAAATCTTGGATGACACTTCTATGAAACTTTCCTGCTCTGAAGACTAGGTTAGTGCCTTGATTACATGTTCCCAAAGCAAGTTGAACTTATTTTATTATACTACTTTTCATACCTTAGTGTTATTTCTTGTCTGTCTCTCTCATACTATAAGGTTTGAGGTTTGGGCCCTGTCTGTTTCAGTTCTGTGACCAACACAGACAGACAGACAGACAGACACACACACACACACACACACACACACACACACACACACCCCTACTATACACAGAAGAAGTTGTGGTTCATGAGTGGAAAGCTTTATTTAAATAAAAATCCAATACTTCTTAATAATGGGGACCTGTAAGTCTGAAGCAAATTAGTTGTACTTTTCTATTATATGCTCATAGTAGGCATAACATCTCTCTATCTAATAGGAAACGAAGTATGACCTTGTGGCTGAAAATGCACCATAGGATATTTGTAAGAATTAAATGAGTTAGTATACATAAAGCATTGAGGATTCTGTCTGACATATAAAAAGAGCTCAGTAATATTCCTTTCTTAAAAGTATTTTTTAATCATAATCTAAAAGTTTTAAAATTATATTTTTGTCCCCTCCACTAGGAAACATAATCACAAAGTGCAGGGACCATGGTTTTTGTCATCTGTGAGTTCTGACACCCAATATAAATTAAACATATGAATTAACAGAATACTAATGATGTAATATTTGTAATGGAAGCAGACACAGGAAAAAAAAAAGTAGGAGCAAAAATTATTCCTTCTTTAACATAGGCAACTACGCAGCATCAAAATATTCCTCTGAGTCTGATAACGACTAAAGGATAGAGAAAAAAGCACTGGGTAAGTGTTTACAGCACATAGTAATAACATATTTGTTATGGGTTTAAATACTTAGCTAAGATAGAACCTAGCTCATTGATGGGTAATTCCTTTTTGATTTAATTTAATTTAGTAACTAATAATTTTGTGACTTTTTTGTGACAACTACTTTGCTATGTGTTAAGTTCATGTCAAATATAAAAATTAATATATTTGATCTGCAAAAAAGCAGTTTAAATAAAAACAGTAGCTCTTCCCGTTTGACATGTACTAAATAGCTGCAAGATGCATTTCAAAATATAGGATGCATACTAACCTATTAGGTTTATCAAAATGAACTGTGTTTTTACTTGATAGAGAAGAAGGTGGCATTCCTTCTCTTTCTCTCCTGGGGAATGAATCTGGGGAATTCTCTTTAGGAATAGTGGAATCAGCTTCATCTGATATTGAAAGATGGATGTCTGTGTTTTTTCCCTTGTCTGAACTATTTACATCTGGATGCTGTCCACTGTCCTCAGAGTCTTTGTGGGGCAACTGATCCAAAGGAGGCTGAACAGAGTCACAAACTGCTGGGATGGCAAAGTGTTCATTTTTGAGGAAGTCCATTTCACTGTAGAAAGAGAAATTAAGAGAAATCACCAGAGGACAACTGTATTTTTGAAAACTAGCATAAATCTCATAATGGGTTTAATGTTTTAAAAGCATATTTAAAAGTATTAGTAGCAAATGATTGGCAAGTAATAAATCTTTTTTATGCAATATTCACTGATGCTTCATATACCTAAAAATGTAGCTATAAACTCAAGAATGAAGCATAAAAATGGCCTTAAAAACCCTGCTTTTGATTGGCACTTAAATTTCTTTTATTCATTTGCAAAGTGGGATAACTTCCTCAAACCCACAGGATTATTATAAGAACTAAATGGAATAATGAACAGGAAATATGTACAACACTAATATGAGGGAGAAATCAAAATATCTTATTTCTTAGTTCCAAGACATAATTGATTGTAAGATCACCATATCGATTTAGTAACTTGTTTTGGGAAAAAAGACCTATTACTATTTTAAATACATTAAACAATTACAAAACTTTCTTTCAGAAGTATTAAAATGTGAAGCAATTATGCCTTACAACTGGAATATTGTTTCATATATTTGCATAACTTGCCAATACTTTTAAACACCTTAAGAGGATTTTTAGGAATAATGATCAAGTACTAACCTTTTAAGTCTTCTGATTTGCTCCATCAATGACCATTTCTCACTATTTAACAAACTAATTTTATCTTCTAATTTCTGTACTAACATGGAGTTCTAAAATCAAAACAGGAGAAAAACAGAAACTCAAGATCTCACTGTATGCTTTTACATAGTTTAAATACTTTCTGTGGACTTAACTAATTAGTTGCTATCTCTCACCTCTGCAGGCTGGGGAGTTTCAAGAGTTGGAGGAAGGTTGCTTATAATTGGTGTAAGGGCCTCTAATTCATCTTCTTCTACTCCACTGGCCACATCTACAAGATCTTTTCCAGTTACTTGATGATTTCCAAAATCCCGGTAGAGTTGCAATAAGTCTGGAGGTTTTGGAATGTTTAATCCTACATCATCCCATAATTCAAAATCCTAAAAGATAAAAAAAAAACATAAAAAATCTTCGAGGAAATTTTATCTTACATTTTTGAAATTCATATTATTATTGCTAATATCTTTTTTTTTTTAAGATTGGTTTTGCTGTGTCATGCAGGCTGGAGTACAGTGGCACAATCACAGATGGCTCACTGTAGCCTCAAACACCTGGGCTGAAGTGAGCCTCCCACCTCAGCCTCCCAAGTAGCTGGAACTACAAGCACCCGCCACTATGCCAAACCAATAAAAAAAAATTTTTTTTTGTAGAGATGGGGTCTTGCTTTGTTGCCCAGGATGGTCTCAAACACCTGGCTTTAAGCAATCCTCCCACCTTGGCCTCCCAAAGTGTTGAGAATACAGGTGTGAGCCACCACAGCCAGCCTCTGTGAATATATTGAAAACCCAACATAATCATAATTTTGTTATAATATCAAAGTGTATGTTCCAAGTTAGTAAATAACATTCTTACATTTATTTTACACTTTCCAGTATCCAATATTATTCTTGTAAGTTTCCTGACCTTCTAGATAAATAGGTTTAATTGTCTTAGGTATCAAAATGTTACACAATTTTTTTTATTATATCTCTTAAAAATATAAACTCTCTTTGTTTTGTATTAACTTTAAGCTCATAAAACATGCTCAAATATTTGCATGACATCATAAAACATGTCTAGATTAAGGAAGTCTCAGTACATAAATTGTACCTATTATTTATACGTTATAAGTAAACTCAAATCATTAATTTTGTTCTTCTTTTATTACTCCAACTTAATACATATTAGTGTAATCTCTAATGGGTAGGGAAACAATTTAATCTGCATGTCTTCTTGCTGTAAATGTTTGAATATAATTCATATTATTAAAAATACTTCTGGCAATTTTCAGAATCCAAATAGCTACTCTTCAATTTGTTGTGTATTAAAACGTGTTCAACAGTTTTATTAACTGTAACAGTTTTATTAAAAGTACAAAAAAGCATAGCAACTTAAGCATTCTGTAGAGAAAGATCTTTAGAAGAGCTTCATAAAATTGCTGACTAATCAATTGCATGTAAATACACTGTCTCACCATTCTATCTTCCTTTAATATATCATAATTTAGTACTAATTTGATAGATTATAACCTATGAGAACCTCTAAGAAATTGGCATATTAATTTGAACATTCTAAATGTGATATTCTTAATCCTTTGACGATTTATTTGAATGATGAGATAGCTATTATTGAGGACTAACTCTGAGGTAGATATGAGTATTACAAGTGGGGGCTTTAGAGAAAACCAGAGGAAGTATGAAATTTGTATCTTTCTCCACTATCACTGTTACAAATTAATTTGAGGGAGGCTTAAACTGGTCATCTGTAAAATGAGTAAAATATTTATTATCTCTTAGGGTTTTTGTAAGGATAAATTAAATGTATATAAAAGCCTTAACATAGTGCTTGGCCCACAAGAACTAAACAACTTTTAACTTAAAAAAAAAAAACTTATTAAATGAACATTACACATAATTCAAATGTCCATCTATCTATCATTCATCCAAAATTTAAGACGTATCTACCTTGAGCTTAGAACTAGAAATAATTTCTAGTTGCTCCATATCCTTGCCAAAACTTCATACAGTCTTAGGTAAACATTCTAATTAATGTGTTGTGGTATCTCAATGTGATTGAATTTGCATTTCTCTAATGAATACAAATGTTGAGAATCTTTTTCACGTGCTTATTTTCCATCCATATAACTTGCTTAGTGAAGCACCTGTTTAAAATTTTTGTGCATTCTTTTAAAAAATAGATTAATTTTCTATTATTAAGTTTAGAGAGCTCTTAATAAATTTTGGATATAACTCCTTTATCAGATATGTTACTTGCAATATTTTCACCCTCTCGGTCTTAAAAGTGGCTTCCAAACAGCAGAAGTTATTAATTTTGATGAGAGCAAATCTGACAGAGAACATCATGCTTTTTGTGTCATATCTAATAAATCTTTTGCCTATCTTCCAAGCCTGCAGTGATTTTTTTTTTCCTGTTTTCCTCTAGAAGCCTTACAGCTTTTTAGGATCTATATTTAAGTATATGCTCCATTTTGAGTTAATTTTTGTATATGGTATGGTTTGATGTTTATTTTGTTTAGGCAAATGGTTCCATTACCATTTGTAAAAAAAAGACTACCCTTTCTGCATGGAAGGTATTTTGCATTTTGTCAGAATTCAACAGATCATCTATGTGTAAGTCCACCTCTGGATTCTATTCTGTTTCATCAATTTATTTGTCTATATACCAATATGACAAATAATATCTTTACTATAATATCTTTTAAGACTTGAAGCCAGGTAGTTTAGGTCCTCCAAATTTGTTCTTCTTTATTAAAGTTGTTTTGGCTGTTTCCTTTTCATATGAATTTTAGAAAAAAATCATTACTTTCCACAAAAATGCCAGTAAGAAGTGAGATTTAGATTTCATTGAAAATACAAATCAAAATTGTTACCTTGACAATATTGGGTCTTCTGATACATGAGCACAATATCTCTTCATTTAAATCTCTTTAATTTATCTCAATGTTAAGTAGTTTTCAGTGTAGAAGCTGTCTGTCAGATTTATTCCTAAGTTATTTCCTATTTTTTAATACTATTGAACATGATATTTTAAAAATTTGATTTCCAATTGGTTGTTGCTAACATAACATATGATAGGTTTTTGTATACTTACCTTGTTTCCTACAACCTTGCTAAAATCACTTAGTTTTTGTACCGTGTTTGGAGAGTCTATAGGATTTTCTATACACATGATCATGTCATTGGTGAATAAGGACTGTTATTTCTTCCTTTCCAAAATGTGTGCTTGAATTACTTTTTCTTGCCTTATTGCACTAGCTAGAATCTTCAGTATGATGCTGAATAGAAGTAGTGAGAATGAATGTTCTTGTTTCCATCTTCATCTTTCATCATTAAGAATGATGTTAGTGTGGGATACTATGCAGCCATAAAAAAGGATGAGTTCATGTCCTTTGCAGGGACATGGATGAAGCTGGAAACCATCATTCTCAGCAAACTATCACAAGGACAGAAAACCAAGCACTGCATGTTCTCATTCATAGGTGGGAATTGAACAATTAGATCAATTGGACACATGGTGGGGAACATCACACACCAGGGCCTGTTGGGGCATGAGGGGCTGGGGGAGGGATAGCATTAGGAGAAATGCCTAATGTAAATGACGAGGTGATGGGTGCAGCAAACCAACATGGCACATGTATACCTATGTATCAAACCTGCACGTTGTGCACATGTACCCTAGAACTTAAAGTATAATAATAAAAAAAAAGAAAAAGAAAAGAATGATGTTAGTGATAGGTTTTCTATAAATGTCCTCTATCAGTTGGGGAAATGCCTCTCTATTTCTAATTTCTTTAAAGTTTTAAAAGAGAATGGATGTTGGATTGAGTCAAATGCCTTTTCTGCATCTTCTCAGATGATTATATGATTTTCTTTTTAATATGATCAATTACAATGACTGATTTTTGGATATGAACTCAACCTTATATTCCTGAGATAAACCTCATTTGGTCATAATGAACTGTCCTTTTAACATTCTGTTTAATTTGATTTGCTAAAATGTTATGTATAATTTCTATATCTATATTAATAAAGGAAATGAGCCTGTAATTTTATTTGTTTGCAGTGTCTTTGTCTGGTTTTGATATCAGAAGTATGCTGGTCTCATTGAATGAGCTTGGAAGTATTCCCTTATCTTTAATTTCTAGAAGAGTTTGTATTACTTCTTCCTCCAATGTTTGGTCAAATTTGCAAGTGAAGCCATCCAGACCTGGAGTTTTCTTTGTAGGAGTATTTTTAAGTACAAATTTTATTTCTTTAATAAATATAAAGCCCTTCAAATAATCTATTTCTTCTTGAGTGTGCTTTGGCAGTTGTCTTCTTATAAGAAAAGTTATTCATAACATTCTTTTATTATTCTTCTAATATAAGTAAAATCTGTAGTGATGTAACCTTGCTCATTGTTGATTTTGGTTATTTGTATCTTCTCTCTTTTTCCTAATCAGTTAGGCTAGAGGTTTATCAATTTTACTGATCTTCTCAAAGGACTACTTGTTTGTTTCATTAATTTTTCTCTATTGTTTTCTGCTGCCTGTGTCATTGACTTATGCTATCATCTTTATCATTTCCTTTCTTCTACTTACTTTGGGTTTCACTTGGTTTTCTTTTTTTAGTTTCTTAAGGCAGAACCTGATTTCACTGATTTGAATTTTTTTCTTTCCTTGTATAGACATTTAGTGCTATGAATTTCCCTCTAAGTGCTATTTTAGTTATATCCCACAAATTTTGATATGTTTTGTTTTCATCTTCACTCAGTTCAAAATACTTTATAATTTCCCTTTTAATTTCTTTTTTAACTCATGCGTTATTTGGAAATAACTTTGTTACTAATTGCTAGTTAATTTCACCATCTTAAGACTTGTTTTATAACCCATAATATGGTCTAACTTTGTAAGTGAACCATTTGAATTTAAAGAGTATGTATTCACTGTTGAAGGATGAAGCATTTTTATAAAATTGTAATTATGCCCATTGGTTGATAACATAGCACAAGCCTTCTATATCCTAAAAGATTTTCTGTTGACTTGTTCTATTAATTATTGAGAGAGCATTGTTGACATCTCTAATTTGATTTTTATTCGAGAAGGACTAATCATTTACACTTACAGTGAATACTGATAGAGCTAGGTTTTAATCTAACCATTTTATTATCTGTTTTCTATGTATTCCGTCTATTTTTTGCTCCTCTTTTCCTCTTTTTCTGTGTTCTTTTTGACCTCTCAATATTTCTCACATATTCAAAATCTTTCCTATTCACTGTTTAGTCGATCATTTAAAAAACATGATTAACCTAAACTATAGCCATAGTATAGCATTGTATAATACTCACGTTAAATATTAGTTTAATGTCTCTTACATAGCACATGTTCAGTGACACTACCATTGAATAAAAAATAACTAGATACTTATTGCATTTAATTTTGCCAAATATATTCTAATAACTGAGGGGGTAACTGAACTATCTTACTCAGAAAATTTCTATTTTTGCTAAAGGATCTATAGGAGATTTTATGAACCAACAGAATAATCTTGATTTAAAATGATGGCCTTCAGATTCCTAAATAATAAATTCACTGGCATTTACTTTTTTAAGGTGTAAGATTCAAACCAATCCATTACCACTAAGAAGTCAAAATATTCCATTTGAGAGATGACACTAAAATAAGACATCTTTTTTGCTTAAAGAGATTTTATCAGGAAAATAATAATAAAGTTCTAAAATTGGCCCCTATTCAGAGAGATACAGCTGATTTTCTCACTCTCATTTACAATATACTCTCTTAAATACTGTCATATATTTATCTAACATCTTAATTGTTACAGTGCAATTGAGGAGGTTTATAGTTAAACTGGATTTATAAGTACACAAGAACCTACACTATAAAGTATGTCTTTAAAAAGCATACTTTATGAATATATGCAAAAATGAGTGGACTATATAGTCACTGAGGAGTAGTAAAAAGGAATCTAGAAAGAATGAAAAGTCTTTATGTAGAAAGCAACAGGGAAAGAATAAAGTCTGTAAGCTAACAGAATTAGCTTCAGGCAAGAGACTGCTGTTTCTAGTAACTAGCCTTGTAGAATTTTACTATATATATAACTTAAAAAAAAAAAAAAACGAAACTACGTAAAAGAAAAAGTGAATTATAAGTGTAAAAAAAATCACTGTAAAAACAAAAAGTAACTTTACCTGATCATCGTTTTCATCTGAAAAGGTTATTGATGTAAGCTTATAGTTATTCTTCAATAAAAATTCATTGACTAAGAAGTTTAGAGCTCTCTTTTCAAGAGGTTTGATTGGCTCCTGGAAGCAAAATAAGAGGCAAACAGGAAATCATAAGTATTCCTCCTTCAATATTTATGTTACCATTTAATGTGGAAGATTAATTTTACATTTGTCTTCCGTCACCCACCTGAATTTCAGGACTTGATTTGTAATTTTTTCGTTCCTGTAAAGGAACTTCATGTTCTGGTGGAAAAAAACATAAGTACTATTTTACTATTTTACATTTTAAAATATCTCAGCTACTTCTACATTGTCAAAGTTGAAAAGTCTCAAAAAAGTTTTATGTACACCACCTGCGGCCTTTGTCAGGTTGGCTCGGAGGGCCTGAATGGTCTCCTTGGCTTTCCGTAGTTCAAACTCCAGGACTGGACAGGGATTTGGAATAAACACACACAGGCATCCAACCAAGAAAAGGGAAACAAAAATTAAAAAATAAAAAGCAAGGATGGGTATGAAAAAAAAATACAATTTGTATTGAAAACAGAAAGCATGCAATCTTTATGAAACTTGTGAACGCATGCAGCAGAGTTGATTTGCAAGCAAACTGGTGAATGTTTTCCATAGTTTTAGAAGAATTCAGGGGGTTATTATCAAATGTTCTAGCTGTCTGACAAGGAATAGCTCTATTTAAAAATAAAATCTATGGCATACTCTCATTTAGATAAATAAAAATATTAATAATCTGGGTACTTCTGCTTTATTCAGTCTAGGTAAGAAATGTAATGGATGTGTTCAGGTGACATAATTTCAGGGGATAAGGTAAAAATTAGATGAAGCCCAAGCAAATATTCTTAAAAAGAAAAACTTAGGGTTTTTTTTTTTTACAAAAGTTAACTTAAAATGCATTGTCTAGAATAATGTTATAAATCAACGTATAGAGACGTTAGTGAATAGTTCCCTTCATTAGGATGTTGAAGGAATATGGTTTAAATATTTAACAAATGTCGTGATGCCTATAAATTTTTCTACAAACAAGAGTATGTTTTCTAAAAACAAACACAGATACATCAAACACATATCAAAAAAAACATAAAAATCCAAAACCCCAAGGGTTTTATTTTTCATTTAGAGCCACAGGATAGAAACAGTTTCACTTTTAATTCCTAATTAAGATAATTCTATAGAAAATGAATGTGTACATTTCTAAAAGTATAGTTTTCTAAGGATACTGAGTAGGATTAAGTAGAATTTCAAAGTTTCTGATAACTCTTCTAATAGATTTGTTCATGTTAAGAGGTACTAGTGAAACTCAGGATTTCTCCTATTATCACAGAGTGTGATTATGACATAAATATGAATATTGAGGAAACATTTTAATAAGCTCTTTAAAATGTTAGACTTGAGAAAAAATATATTTCTGAGAAGTAAAGCTCTTGGAAAATTAAGTGATCTTTGCCACAAATGAATATTAAGAAATTACAGTAGTTAAATCATTCTGCATAAAAACTGGAACTGAAGGTTTCATCTTAAAGATACAATTTTTTCCTAACTGACTAATACACATAAAAAAGATGCCAAATGAGATGTTATCAGAGCCACAGCTATAAAAATATATGGAAAAATTAGGATTCACTCAGTTTGCACATTTTCAATAAAAACAAGATGTAATTGAATCACATCTAGTACACAAAGGCCAATTATTTTGATGCACAGAATTTAACTGCAGCAACATGGAAGCACCACTAAAAATCAGATGACATCGTATGTTACTTTATGTTTTTTGGTAGTCAGCAATGCTGATCTGCAAAGACTTCTGTGCAACAAAGTTAAACATTTTCCTTAACATTTACACTTCCGGAAACTCTTAGAGTTGCATTGAAGTAAGATTGGACACATTCAGTGTGTAAGTACAGAATAGGTTTACACAGCATGTTGGTTTACTTTTTTTTTTTTGTTTTACATTTTAAAACTCTAGGCAATTGATTTTGATTTAAAAATATCTAACTGTATCTTAAATAAATATATATCATGCTTTTGATATCACTTAAAATTTTCTAAGACATTACAGAACAATTGCAGATCAGAAGTGCCCTACGCCAGAATGATAGAAATATGAAAAAAAAAAAAAAAGAAAAAAAGAAAAAAAAACTGGTTAAAACACAAACTGGGAAAAAACTCAAAATGCAATTGGTGAAAGTTTAGGTGACCAAGAGTAAAACACTGAATGATTAAGGCACAGAAAGCCAGAAAAACCCATGTCAGACGGCAAGAATTTATATTTTTATGCACATCTACATACATATTGCCAAATGTCATTAGAAGTTACCAATACTTTGAAAAGATAATGCTTATCAATATGAATTCACTCTGCTGCATGTTTCTTAATATACAATATAGACTTTAAAAGACAAAGGCGTATGTTTGAATCTATAGTACATTTCTATAAAGGCATAATATGATCAAGTAATTGCAGTTACATGAGAAAGTTTCAAAAGAAAGGTTAATAGCAATGTTGTATTTACAGATATATGAATGTATCTTCTTTATTAGCATTAGATTAAAGCTAAAAATTAATTATCCTGTAAAGAAAGACATTGTGCGGAACAACCTTGCAAATATTTTTCAAATATTGTAATTCTTCCTAAAAATATTTGAGGATATGTATGTTTATTAAAAATGCTGCAGGAATGACCAACCAAGTGGCTCATAGTCCAACTCTGCTGAATACAATTTTACTAGAACTAAAGTAATAACTGCAAAGATGTAGATGTATATTAACATCGCATATTATAATCTTACCAAAATAGTTAACACTTAAAAGTCAGTATAAGCAACTCCAGATTAGTTGAAACAGTTATTTCTCAAACTGCACTGGATAATACTGTAGTATATTAGAGGCACTTGAGTGCTTAAAGATTATGCTTTCATGACTTATGAGATGTACAACTATGTGGAGACACCAAAGGTGGAATGTGAAATTTCAAAGTAGAAATAAAATATCAATACTTTGTTGTCCAACTCAATTCATCACTAATATTATCTTGAAATGCTTGCTAGACTTAGTTCTTTTTGGCCCACACTCAAAACATTGCTGTATTTTAAAAGATCTTTTCCATAACACTGGTCTGAAGAAGTATTTTTTCATTCCCATTCTAGTTCATTATTGATGAGTTCCAATCAATAGGTCTGAGTCATCTATTTTGCTATGTAAAATTGTCTTCTTTCAAGTCAGAATTTTCTGGAATTTTTTTCCTGACTATAAGGTGATTTGAAATAACACTTTCCCATCTTTAATACTTATTTTAGTATCCCAGAACAGTTGTAAGAAAAGAAAAAATTCTCTTTTCAATTTTCATAAGAATATGAGTTAGAATAAAAACCCGTCCCTAAAATAATACAAAAGTCCTAAGGCAGTACTATCATCACCTCTACTAGGTTTAGAAAATTCTCCCTGCCAATTATAGACTTGAGAAACTTAGTACTGTTAGGCATGACTTAGCAATAAATAAGTGAAAGCAAGATGCAATCTCCATAGTTTGTAGATACTTGTTTTTCTATATTCAACTTGGTGGGAACAAAGCATCCTCTTTCCCACAGCCTTAAAAAAAATTCTTCCCACTATTGTTCTTTCTGCTTGAGTTCCTCTATCACTCATCTCAAAGTTGGTGTTTATCCATGTATCATCCTTAGACATTTTCTTAATTTACACACTTCACTGGAATGACTTTCACTCTGGTGGTTTTAGGTTTCACAAGTACTCTGAAGACTGCAAAATTTAAAAAATCTTTTCACAAGACACAGACCTACCCAGTTATCTCCTGGACATGCCCACTTGAATGTCTCATAAATTACTAGTTCAATATTATCTATGGATTTCATCATCTTTCTTTCAAATGTGGTTCTCCTGCAGTCTCTCCAATAATGGCACCATTATTGACCCAGTTGGCCAAATGGGAAACCTGAAGATGACTATTCACTTATTCCTTGCCCTTACTCTCACACTAATTAAATGTTTAAGCCATACTGATTCCAACCTTTAATAACTCCCGAAATAACCATTCATCTACACTGTCTCTGCAATTGTCATAGTTCAGACTTTTATGACTTAATATATAAATTACTACAATAACCTAAAACCCTAAAGACTGAAAAATCATGCAGAAAACCATGATTTTCTAAACTTATCTAACCATGAAACTCTTTTTCTTTTTTCCCACTTTTGTTTTTTCCCTATGAAATGAACATTCTCATGAAATACACTTTTAGCAATGTTAATCTAAAGATAAAACCCTCCTTCTCCAGCCCACTAAAATTTAATGAACATATAATCACTTTTATTTTTAGATTAAATATAACCACCCACCACAATGATGTATTCTTTTTTTCTCTCTGAGCCTATTTTAATTTCATGGTGACGAATAACAAGAAATCTATTTTCAAAATGCTATTTATCTTCTTTACAGCCTTGTTGGAGCACCTATGCTATTTTAAATCTGACAAAATTATGAAATAAGATTTATATATGGTTTAAATCAAGAAAATCAAAATGTACTCCTAATAGGAAGGAAAAGATTTATCTGTACCTAGGGAGAAACATAAAATTAGAAGCCAAATAGGCTTATTTAATCCTGATAAAGCTGGATATGGATGCTGCCAGGCCATTACCTAAGAAATGAGAAGGCTACTTCTAATCCAGGGGACAGGGACAGGTGATCCTACAGCAAAAATCTAAAGACCATTTTAGAATGTCTACTAGATTATGTAAACTTCCTAAAGGCTTCATATGTCTGTACTGTTGACTGTTGTTCCAAGAGTAGCATAATGCTTGAACTATAGAGAGGGCACTCAGCAAATACTTGCTGAGTATGAATGGACATTCCGATACTTGATATGACATGTGATAAATCTGAAACATTAACTGATCTTACCAGCATTCAGGAATGTCTTTCCCTACAAATCAGAAAGCATAGTTCTAGTTCTCCAGATCTCAAAACAGAGTTAAGGTGTGAACTAGAGAAGTAATTCAGTAATAGAGATATGAGAACAAATAAACTCAGGGACTCTGATGCTAAAAGATGGATCTTGTGAACCTGAAACAGGAATATAGGGGGGTTCTAAAATCAACAAGGTCTCTATTACCATTTCCAACGTACTGAACTTGTATCTGTATGACAGATATAGACATATTTCAGACAAATTCCTGAAGAGCAGAAACGTTATCTATCTTGTATGTCTACATAGAAACCTAACACATAGTACCTAACACGTAGCAGATGCTTGAAATGCCTAAAATAAGTTAAATAATGGCTATCTCGATATTTAGAATACAGATATCTCTTGTTACCTTTAAAAAAAACTAGAAAATTGAAGAGGTACATTGTATATGCACTAAGTACAGTAGTTTTGTTTAATAACATAGAGAAAGGCTTTTACTTAAAATGAAAAATCACCTATATTAAACTCATTGGTTTGGTGTCTGCTACTACTTAAATCATTTTATATAAAAATGTATGCTTCATATGAAAAATAAATTGAGAAATGGAAAATATCTAAAAAAGTTTTTAAAATTTTACTTTTCTAAGAAAATGGCTCTGTGAAATAGTTTCATATAAGAAAGACAAGAATATGCTATCCACATGAATATACAGATGGGTCAGAACTACAGCCTGGTACTAAAAGATCTATTGTGGGCTCTGGAATAAAACCTCTATGTGATACATCCTGATCATGCCCCTTACTATATAGAAGCTACTGGGCAAATTTCTCAACCTTGGTATAAGCATTAGTTTTCTAGGCTTATAGAAACTATAAACCTAAAAATGACCTATTTTGCAGCATTCCTAACAAGATTAAATAAAATATTTTATATAAAGCACCTAGCATAGTGCCTGGCATGAAGTAGGTACTTAATAAACATTTGTTCCTTTAGAGATCCCTTCCTCTTTGAAGGAATATGTGTAAAGATGTGAAAAAATAACCAGACTTTTAAATCTAGGAGAAAGGTGGTAAGAATGCTGCTGAAAACAAATCTAGTATCTGTCTCATAAATTAACAGCTGATTAAGGGTTAGAGGAGACCCTTCATTTGCCAGGTGGGTAAACAGACTCATTAGTGTGTTATCCATAAGCTCCTTCTACCCAGCATTGCTATAGGAAAATAATACAGATGTTTGTTCTTAGATGTCTCTTTATTCTTCTTCTTTTTGCCTCATATCATAGTAACAGACACAGTTTATTCTGTTATCCTACAGAAGCTTATTTCAGAGCTTCTGCCAATTTGGGTAGATTCAAATGAGAAATTCTAACACTTTAAGTCACAGAAGCTTCAAAATTAAATCACTGGGAGATGGAATTTACAATTAAAAGAGTGGAAAGATTTGAAAAATCTGCAGCCTGTCCATGTAAAGATTGAAAACGTATGTTTAGAGAACAAACAAAGGGTGTGGTAAGTGGCCATTTGATAAGGATATGAGTAGAAGGAAGCCAGGTAAGACATCAAGACAATGGGAGAAAGACCTTGAAGCCATTGCAGAGCTCTTTCAGGCTGTCCCTCCTATCACAGGCCCAGAGTTCTAGGGGGGTAGAGTAGTTTTGGGAGGCAGGACCAGGGTGCCCTCCATGGTTTTACTGCTCAAAATCCCCTCAAAACTCTGCTCCCTGCATTCTGGTGCAGTACTCCTTGGCCACTCCATCTATGGCTCCAGCAGGTCCAAGTGAGGCTTGTGGTGCAGCTCCAGAGGGGGCAAGCAGTAAGCTTTGGCAGCTTCCTTGTGGTGCTGACTCTGTAGACATGCAGAGTGTATGAGCTGTGGGGCCATGGCAGCCTGCACCTAGATTTCAAACAATGTATTGGGAAGCCTGGGGGCCCAGGCAGAAACCTACTGCAGGGTCAGAGCTGCCACAGAGTCTCCATCAGAGCAATGTCAAGAGGAGCTGTGGGAGTAGGACCACTTCTGAGACCCAGAACTGCAGAGCTACCAGCTTGCAGGAGTAGCCTGGGAGAGCTGCAGGCACAAGACTCCAAACCATGAGGAGTTAATGAGGTTTACATGTAATTCAATGGCAGATGAAAGACAATTATCTTTTCCCAATTACTGGCCTTTTGATAGGCTTTTCAAGTAAAAGCAAAGAGTCACAATCTTTTTGGAAATAGGAATTATGATTAATTGAAATTTTTTTTAAAAAAGTTTCATCTACACACACATTTGGTTCAATAATAAGCCACGGTACATGAGCACTAAAAGACTGAAAGATATTCTCTTGGGATTATATATGCTCTTCTTCCTCCTTTTCCCATTGAACATGAATCACAGCATTTATTTATATATGAGCACAGTACAGCAATTAAAAGTTATTTTATTTCTCCAAACTTAAGAGAAATAGTATATTCTATAGGTTAAAAATGTAAGGTCTGCTGTCTTATGATAGTCTCAAATTAAAAAAAAACAGGCCAAAACTATCACATATTTAATACATTTCACTCCTAGTTGTGCAAATCTGAGGCTTATCCAGGTCCACTACCCTTTGCTCATTGTCTCTCAAAAAGCATTTAGGTCAGACAGAGAATATGAACCTTTTTACTCTGCCTTCTAATAAAAAGTTACACAGGGAAAGAAAACGTTATGGACACAGTGAAATTTGGTCAGAGGAACTTCTATTTTCTTCTTCTCTTCTACCTATATTGACATAAATAGAGATTATACCAAACAATTAATGATCTTTTTTTTTTTTTTTTTTTTGAGACTGAGTCTCACTCTGTCACCCAGGCTGGAGTGCAGAGGTATAATCTTGGCTCACTGCAACCTCCACCTCCTGGATTCAAGCAATTCTCCTGTCTCAGCCTCCTGAGTAGCTGGGACTGCAGGCACACGCAACCATGCCCAGCTAATTTTTGTATTTTTAGTAGAGATGGGGTTTCACCATATTGGTCAGGCTGGTCTCGAACTCCTGACCTCAGGTGATCGACCCGCCTCTGCCTCCCAAGTGCTGGGATTACAGGCGTGAGCCACAGCGCCCGGCCTAATGATCATAAATTTATGCTAAACATTTTGCATTTATGTCAGTTTCCCCCTAATTAGAAGTACTAAAATATCTAAATAATGAAAATAAGAATAAACCTCTTCAATTTTACTCAATCTAAAATATAAGTTTTAATAAGGAAATTAAAGGAAAAAACATAATTATATGGATAACTTCTGGGTAGGAGTTATTTTTTAATATGTAACAATTTGTACAATAAAACTATACAACACTAGATATAGTCTCTAAATAAACTAAAATGCCATATATTTTATAATATAAATAGCTAATATATATAACAAGTGCTATTTAATGAGTGATACAATTAGGATAAATTCATCCTAAAATTTGAATTGTAAATGTTTAGATATTACCAATGTGATTTGCCATTTAGATACAGTTGTCAATAAATGATGCTCATAACTCAACCATGATTTGACATGGAGAGCCACATTAAACTATTCTAGTGATTTCCCCATTACATGGATATTCTGCTATTATTTATATTGCTGAATCTTCTCTCAGAAAAACAATTACATTTTTTTCTAACTCATATAACACTGTCTGAGATTTTAAAATATTCAATATCTCTAGTCTTGAGCAAGGAATGAAAATCATTTATTGGAATGACATTTTAAATTAGATCAAACCTAATCTTTCATGCCAAGAGGTAGCAAATAATAGTCAATCGTAGACTGTTCCTGGGCTATGTGGATTTGAATCCTAGCTCTGCTACTAAGTCTTATATAATTTCTCTCAGAGCCTCAATATCCTGGGGAGAGGAACAAGATAACAATTCTATAACTCAGTGAGTTAATATAAATTTAGAACAGTGTTTAGAATGGAACAAATGTTATATAAGAATTAGCACTCTTTTTTATTCATAATGACCACGAGGGTTAAGCATTTGGTATGTTTTAAAAAACTTGTCCCAGTAAATGGAAGAAAAATTCAACAGAGTTGGTCAAAACAGAAATCACATTATGGGTATTCTCTGACCCCATATTTTTTTCACAGACCGTGTGTGTCCCATGTGGCATCCCTTTTGTTCCAGAAGTACCTACCATTTTGATGGAGCTCAAGATACCCAACTGATGTCTGTCTGCTTTCTCCATCTCTCTCAAAGCCTAAGTCTTATGAAAACTACAATTCCTGCAAGGCACTCAAGAATGATTTCAATGGCAGACAGACACAGACTTGAGGCACGAGAACGGTAGCAGATATTTACACCCAAGGAGCCAAGGCTGCTACGGGGTGAATTCCAAAGTGGACCCCTAGCAAATTCCAATGGGGCTTATCTGGTGTAGGCAGAACACAGGGTACAAACTGATCCTCTGAAGTCCCTACAGATCCAATGGCGGTGCCTAGAAGGCAAGACTGGTATGGGAGAGAGGATGGGGGGATGGGAAGGGAGAAAGATTGAAATGAGCAAGCAAGCAATTAAAAAGGATGTTGTCCTTCTTATTGGGATGGGCAGTGTCCTGGAGGCCCTTACTGGACCAATCATTAACCCTCTTTAACCCTCTTTTTTTTGGATCATAGCAAAGTCAGAAATTTCTGAAGACATGCTGTGATGGTTGGTGAGCACTCAGGGAACTCAAGGCAAAGTTTTAGCAACAAGCACAGAAGTATTTTAACCTTTTTATTTTATTTATTTATTTATTTACTTATTTATTTTTTTTTAATTTAAGAGATTAAGTGTCATTATGTTGCCCAAGCTGGTCTCAAATTCCTGGCCTCAAGCAATCCTCCCACCTCAGCTTCCCAAATAGCAAATAGCTGGGATTACAGGTGCGAACCACCATGCCTGGTTCAAAACCAATTTTTAACAATCAATAGAGTTGTATTGGTACACAAATATGACTATCAGCCCTGGTTTGGAGGATCAAAGGAATGAGGCTAAGGTTCAACTTTGTCTTGGACCTGTCATACATTAGTTTTACAACTGTGTGGTTGTAAACTGCTGGCTCCAAGTATAACTTAGCAAATTATAGGGATACATAACCAGAAACTCAGTACCACAAGAAGAAAAAGTTGGGGAACCCCCAAACTTGCAGTAAATTAGTAATTAGTAACATAACTTTGTATAATAACTATATATGTTATAGTCACATACCAAAATGTAGAAGGAAAAAAATTCCTCAAGCCATTTCATTATTTCTGGAATGTCAAAGAATCCAAATCTGTCCTTACAATTTTACTCACCTGCCACTTTTTCATCTGTTTCCCTGTTACCATCATCTGAATATCTTGCAAAGTCTAAAGAATCAAGGGTACTAATGCTCCCAGCTCGATCTATAATAAAGAGAAATATAAAAGAATTGAATGAGCATTTTAATTTAATTGTTAAAATAAGGAACAGGAATTCAAATACTTATGATTATTTCCAGTTAATAAACCTGGAATTCTAAGATCTAGGAATTCTTTTAAAACAACAACAACAGAACAAAGTAAAAATGCTCACAGCAATCAAGCTACTTTAACTAAGTTTCCCTGCCCAAATCTCCGGCCAACT